>NC_138308.1:13200000-13860000 GCF_965601325.2 Salmo salar | reverse complement strand
CGATTGTGCTTTTTTCGCGAATGCGCTTTTGTTAAATCCTCACCCGTTTGGCGAAGTTGAAGTAGGCTGTGATTTGATGATAAATTAAGACACCGAATTGATTATATGCGACGCAGGACAAGCTAGATAAACTAGTAATATCATCAACCATCTGTAGTTGACTGGTGATTATGTGAAGATTGATAGTGTTTTTATAAGATAAGTTTAATGCTAGCTAGCAACTTAGCTTGGCTCCTTGCTGTGCTCGTGTAACAGGTGGTCAGCCTGCCACACAGTCTCCTCGTGGATTGCAATGTAATCAGCCATAATCGGCGTCCAAAAATGCCGATTACCGATTGATATGAAAACTTGAAATCGGCCCGATTAATCGGTCGACCTCTATTGAACACTACTACTGAATTTATTTATTTGTGCGCACAGTAGTCTTTTATTCTCTGCTTTACTATGATCAAATGGTATCTGAAATATGACGTTAGCCTTACAAACCGCATATCATTACAGCAGTTACTTGTATGTACCAGTATGTTGGCTAACTAACGTTAGTTGGCTACTAATACATCGAACTTGCCAGTACATTAACTATCTAACGAACTACCCACGTTTATTGACTTGATTATTTACGTCATTCTTAGCTGTGGTATAGTCGTTGAGCGTTCGCAATGGACATTGTTAATGAAGTCGTAAGAAGTTTAGCTAGTAATTTGTTAGTTATGCTAACAAGCTAGCAAGATGTTGCATAGCAGCATCAACTTCTGGTAGATCGGTGAAGCGTTAGTAAGGGTACTGTTAGTTTACAGTATACTAAAATGAACATGTAGTATATACTCATTAAGTATGTAGTATACAGTATGTTACAATAGGTATTCGAACACAGCCATAAATTACAAAGTTATATATATATATTTCCTCAAATCTGCAAACCAAGTTTTGTTTGTTCACCTAGCAACTGTCACAAACCGCTAACTTAAGCATTTTCTAACCCCCCCCCCCCAGATTGTGTTGTTCAATGGCTTGGTTTGAAGTTATAAGAGAATTTGGACATGACATTTAAAACATGCTAATATTGGGTACATTGGCTCACAATAGTTTTTGGTTAGAAAATGCTAATGTTAGTGTTTGGTGTCAATGGCTAGGTAAACAAACTCAAATCGTATATTGCACTCTCTTTGTCCATAAACTGCTTACAAGGTAAGGAAACAAACATGTTTTTGTAATTTGGGTGGGCTGTTCCCTTGAAGTCAAATTTTGTGACACTTTGTTTACATTTCACTCTAATGACTTGAATATTTCTTTGGTCCTTCTGCCAGAAACGAATGTATGAGTATCCGCTCTACGAACAGAGAAGGAACCTGGATCGTCAGGCTGGACTCACGTTGGAAGTTAGTGACAAAAAGCACTCTGAGCTTAAACGTAAACACGAAGAGGAAGAGTCCAAAAAGAGCAAAGAGAAGGAGGAAGGGAAACCTAAACGCAGCAAAAAGGACAAGGAAAAGGAGGAGGAGAAGTCCAAACACAAAAGGGAAGATGAGGTGGAGAGGGTCAAGTACAGCAAAAATGAGGAAGAAGAGAGGTATTTGTACCGCAAGAGAGAGGAGGAGGAGCGGTACAAATATGGTAAGGAGGGAGGAGAGAGGCCCAAGTACAGTAAGAAGGAGGAGGACGAGAGATACAAGCATGGCAATGAGGAGGAGCGGTTCAACAATCGCAGGGAAGAGGAGGAGTGGTTCAAAAATCACAGGGAAGAGGAAGAGCGGCTCAAAAACCGTAGAGAGGATGAAGACAGGCCTAGGTTTAGCAGGGTAGAGGAGAGACCCAAGTTTAGTTGGAGGGATAATGAGCAGGAGGAAGAGGAAGACCGGTCCAGATATGGGAAGTGGAAAGAGCCCTATCCCAAATGTAGCAAGAAAGAGGAGGAGAGGTATAGATCAGAGAGGGAGGAAGGGAAACCTAAGAATGAAAAGGAGGAAAGACAATCAAGGAAAGAGAAGGGTGGGTGTCAAAGGGAGGAGAAGTCAGGATCTAGAAAGCAGTCTGAGCCTGAGAAACCCAGTGACCCTCCCAAAGTGTTCTGTGGTCCTAATCCAGCATTGAGAGCAAAGCTGCGCAAGAAAAGTGAAGAAACTGCCAAAGTGGAGCCAAAGACTCCATCTGCCTTCGGTAAGTTCAGCTGGAAAAAAAATCTAGAAAATGAGCTTGCAAAGGAGGCTGAGAGAGTGGCTGTTGAGTTCCTGAAGGAAGATGAGGAGGAGGTTGAAGAGGATGACGACCCAGATGCATTTTCAAAGTCTTTGGCCGCAGCCAAGAGCATTGCTATCAAACTGTCAGGGAAGACGGTCATCTCCCCAACTAGCGCATGGGTACCCTTCAACTCTGGGAAAATACGCCCAAACCTCCCTGCTCCTTCCACGGTCCTGAGAAAGCCCTCTGGACTTGGGCCCTGGGTATATGCTAAACCGGCCCCTCTCAACACCTTCCTCTCTATCAGACCACCCGGTGACAGTGGAGTGACCCCTCTGCCTGTCATACAGAACCAGCCTAAAAATGACCCAGTACTGGCAGCAGACATAATTTCCAAGGCTTTCTGTGGTGAGGAAGTGGATTTGAAAAAGTCAGCAGATGGTACTGGGAAGCCAGGTCCCACTTCTACACCAGACGAAAAGAAAGCTTCCACAGCAGAGTCTTTTAGTCAAGCCTCCACATCCACTCCTTCAGCAGTGATGCCCGAGTTCAAGACTCCCCTGCCTCCCCTGACCATGATGACCATGAAGTCTGATGTATCTGCACCAGGAGTCCCTGAGAGTGAGCAGAATGTCCCTGTGATGGTCACACCCCCTCCTTTCATGCAGAGACCTCCAAGTGAGGTGATGAACAAATCAGAAAAACCAAAGTCTAATCTAGCTGCCGCAAAAGCCCAAGATTTATTTGACATATTCTATAGCAGCATTACCACAGCCAGTACCACATCCATCACCAGCACAGCCACTAAAGCAGTCGTAGAGTCCAAAGGTGAAACAAATGACTCAAAGAACAGCGAAGCCTTGGCAACTACGGCCTCACAAATGGAGCAAACCCAACCCAAGCTCCCAGCTCTTGACAACAGTAACACCATTGAAACTCAGGAGTCAGAGACTGAAAGTGAGTTTGACCCGCAGGCCACTAAAGCAGTCGTAGAGTCCAAAGCTGCACCGAATTACTCAAAGAACAGCGAAGCCTTGGAGGCTACGGCCCCAAAAACAGAGCAAACCAAACCGGAATTCCCAGCTCTTGACAACAGTAACACAGTTGAAACCGACACTCAGGAATCAATAAAGATGGAGAGTGGGTTTGACCCGCAGGCCACTAAAGCAGTGGTAGAGTCCAAAGCTGCACCGAATGACTCAAATGACAGCGAAGCCTTGGAGGCTACAGCCCCACAAACAGAGCAAACCCAACCCGAGCACCCAGCTCTTGACAACCGTAACGCCGTTGAAACCGACACTCGGGAGTCAATGGAGACTGAGAGTGGGTTTGACCCACAGGCCACTAAGGCTGTCGTAGAGGCCAAAGCTGCCCTGAATGACTCAAATAACAGCGAAGCCTTGGAGGCTACGGCCCCACAAACAGAGCAAACCCAACCCGAGCTCCCAGCTCTTGACAACAGTAACACCATTGAAACCAACACTCCGGAGTCAATGGAGACTGAGAGTGGGTCTGACCCGCAGCCCAAGGAAGAGTCTCCTGAGGATGCCCCCGTACAACTGGATAACCCATCAGATTCTCTGGGTATCTCAACAGAGACCCTGGATCTCCCAACAGAAGTGCTGGGCTTAGACCTCTTTGATTTTAATCTTGAGTAACAGACTCCACTAGACAGCAGGCCGTTGGGAATTTGTGTTTTTAGGTAGTTGATGGGATTAGACAGGAACAAGTAGTAACCCACACAAATACTGCTGATTCGGAAACTAAGCCCTGTTAACTTGACGGCCCTAGCAGGCAGCTCGAATTTCAATGGAGTGAAACTTCCACTAAAAGACTTGACTTTCATATTAAGTGATGAATCTTCAGAACTTTAGAAGCTTATTCAAGCCTTTTGACTTGAGAATTTTACTTCTTCGTTCAGCAAAACCTTTCTTTACTTCTTAAAAGGTAATGTACTGTAACATGCATATTGATTACTATTGTTTTTGGTATATCCACCTTCAGACTCTTAAGAAATGTGTTCTTTTCTCTTTAAGTGATTGAAAGGTATTTTAATACAGGAACAAGAACTCACGTTTAAGAAGAAAACAGAATTTGGTAAGGTAGTGCAGCATGGACCAAAAGATATCTGAACATGGCTTTCTTTGACAATTACACCATGTAATATCTGTCACTCTTTACAGCACCCTCCAGAAAAGAAGATGTGGATATAGATACTTATGAACATAACCTTGGAATTGTTGCTTTTTTTTTTTACTTTTCATTTGTTCACTGACTTTACTATGCTCAATGTTATTCTGTGTTAGTTAGTGAAAATTAAAAAATAAAAATAAAAATGGTTGTCCTTTACCTGTTGTTGCTAAAGTAGAGTTCAAATAAATTTCAGTGACCACAACATTTTCTCTATTATTTCTCAGACCTTGTAATCAGACATTGGAAACATAAAACATCATTATGGTATGCCCAGGGTTGGGTAGGTTATTTTCTAAATGTAATCCGTTAGTTACTAGTTACCTGTCCCAAATCGTAATCAGTAATGTAATCTGATTACATTCGGTTACTTTTAGATTACTTTCCCCTTAAGCGGCATTAGAAGAAGACAATGTTTGTTACCAATTGAACAACATCTATTGAAGCATCAATCAATGTTAAAGTTTACATAGTTGGCCATATATGGATGTAACATTTTTCGTTATGGGTTGGTTATGTAGGCTTCTTCTAACCCATCGCCTTATACTACATATAATAATACAATTAAATTATATCTTCACATTAAAAGGCAAAATCTATCCGAATTCCAGTCAAGAATAGGACTTGGAAATAGGGAAGTATAGATTAGCCTAATTGTCTTACCTGAGGATAACCTCAAAACTAAGGACTTATTAGCCAGCCCTACTCTGTTTATGATTTTGTTGTCATGGAGGACTGATTGGGCTCATTGATTCGAGTTGAAAAATAAATGCTGCGCTCGTGGAATGGCATACTTTCAGCACTACTGAAAAGTGCTATTTACATTTGAAAAGTGAATGTCATATGCTACATTTGCTTAAGGCCTGTTTGCCTATTTGTTGGTGACACTTTAAACAGCTGCATATTATCACGATATCAAAGGGCAAATCAACAGATGAAACAATAACAAAACAGTTACCCTGCCTCTGGTAAAAAGCTGAAGGATGGGCCTGGAGAAATGTAACCACTCCGATAAATAGACAGCTATGGATGCAAGGACTGACCATCCTTGATATACATTTTTTAAACCATGTTATGAGGCTATACAGTGTTTGTTTACATTACAATATTTACACACATTGGAGTAAAACAAGCTTATATTTTGGGTTCTCATGGAGTGTGACAGTTGAACTAAGGTCATGAGGCATTTCTAAGTTATATTCTTCAAGAATCAATGTGTGTGTATATGTGCATGTATGTATATATTTGTGTGTGTGTGTGTATGTAGCAACTACAGAAAGACTTAAAGGGGCAATCAAAAGTGTGCAAATTTTAGCGTGTGTCGATTAGGCCTATGGATTTTTTATTTTTTTTCAGCATGCATTAGATTGGGCAATAAAAGCACCACTTTTATTCCATAGGCTGGGATCCACACTTCGGAGCTGTTTCAATAGCGTAATTTTCACTGGCTGTCTGCTGGTTTCAAAAACAATGATTGATAGGCAGCTTAAACATCTTGAATTCAACTATTGGTTTCAAATACACATTTAGATTTGTGAACAGCCATCCACAACAACCAAAATCCGCAAATAGCTAAATGAGAGAGCAGCAGTGTGATTCACATCAATGTGCTATGTAGATATCAATAATAACTGATATCCGTATCGCCGTAGACTACACCACTGCTGTTATCTTTAACTCCAAGCGTTTATTCAAGTTGGATCATCTTTGGATGCCGACAGCAGTCGCACCATTGGAAGACATAGCATGGACTGTAGCCTACAAAAGCCTTTTCCCGCGATCCATTAAACACATTTGGTTTGTCAACATAGATGGTCAGACTCGCTCAGGTGGAACAAATTTAAATGTGTGCCTTTTTTTTCAATGCTGATTTGAATGTCATTGAGAAAACAGAAGTGTCAAAGATTTTTTTTCGCAAACATCCTTTCTGAATTTTAAAGTAATCATCTAGTTTTTCAAAAGTATCTGTACTCCGATTACAATATTTTTTTGCTGGTAACGGATTACAGTTACCGTTTTTGTAATCCCTTACATGTAAGGGATTACAAAATGATGTGTAATCCGTTACTCCCCAACCCTGGTTATGCCCATTGCAGTCGAAAGGAATTCTGAAGGAAAAAGCTCAGTTACAGCAATTCTGAAAGGAATAGAACAATGTTATTATATGTATTTATGTATGTACATAGGTGTTCTTTCTAATTGTGTGGATGAACTAAATGTTTTTTGTCACTTACCTGTGTATGAGTAGTATGGCAAAGCTGAGGGCAGCATGAATAAGGCTTTTGGCTCATCGTTAAACAACATTACTTTAAGAATTAATTATAGAATTCTGAGCGCAAGTGATTGGACTTGAGATCAAAGGTATGGCGAAGACCATATCTGAAGTTTCTGCATAATGTTATGTTCAACAATGCCTGCTGGGAGATCAGACTTCTCTTCAGATAAAGGTAAGGCCACTCTAAACAATGAAGATATTATTTGCCTGTGAATGTTCAGTGAAATGTGGATGGAATAAGGCAACACAATCTATGCATCAGGGGAATTGATGTACTTGTTATGTATGTTAAACCAGGGGCAGTCTGTCATAGGATATTGCTGTTCTCTGTCTCATAACATTCATTACTCTGTCACTGAATAATTATTCAGCTGTACTGAAATGCTCATTTCTATTCATGTATTACACTGACTGTGGTTAATACGCTATCGCCACTGGTACCATATATATATATTGCTCACTGTAAGATCTTTGGAGCATGGCCTAAACTGTTTGGCTTATTTGCTATTGTATGTGTTTAAAACCTTCCTCAACCGATGTAATTTCATTTGCCAAATAAATTATTTTGAAGGGAAGCTCATTGTCCGTATTGATAATGTAATGTATGAAAAGAGTATGCAGATCATTGCCAATAACATGCTTACCAACGTGTGTTTTTACAAATGTGTTTTGGCATGCATGCACAGAGATGGGATTCCTCTTTAGCCCCTAAGGAAGTTATGGATCATGTCCAGCAGGTGGTGCTGGTAAAGTACATTGACAATACAATATGAGGCCACAGCCTTTTGCCAGTAGATGTTTTGTCAAGTAAAAGTGCATTGTAAGTGGTCATAAATTGTGGCTATAGTTTTGTAGGTTGTACAGTTCGCCAGATGTCTGAAACCTTGTTTTGGAGGCATATTTCCAGTGGTGTGCTGCACAAATTGCCCAAATTCATGTCAGACTTCTCACTTTACAGTATGGGGTTACTTTGGAAAACCCCAAATCTTCCTATAGACCAAATATTGTTTAGAATAAAGGTATTGGATAATCATATCTTTAATCTTCCATTTCAGAACACATTTTTTTTTAGATTCTGATCAAACTAGTATGGATCATTTTCTGTTACAGAGCTGCCTGTATATGTGACTGAAGCATTGCCATCAATGTGCTCAGCTGTAGCGTACATGCCAAAGGTTGAACCATTCATGACCACGGCAAAGGTGGCTCAATGTAAGGGCTGCATCTCCATTATACTGTAATTTACTGTTAACTATATAGCTAGTCATCCTATTGCTATATTTCTGAACAATGTTTTCAATTAATTCACAATTTCGCCCTAATTATGTTGATGTATGTTATAAGCCTAGGGAGGGATTCATTCATGAGTTGTTGCTAGGTAATAAGTACATTTCAGCAACTCCACCATACTGTATTGTTTTTACCTCCACCCTCGATGGGGTCGTCACTAGTTAGCACAACCACAGTCATAATTATGGCTACATCCCGCCCATTTCTAATCTTTCTCTTTTAAAAATTAGATTTGAACCTAACTTTAACCACAATGCTAACCTTATGCCTAACCCTAAACTTAAATGAAGACTAAAAATACCATTTTGACTTTGTGGCTGTAGAATCTGACTTTGTGGCTGTGCTATCTAGTATTCTAGTGGAAACCGCTAGACCGGGAGTGCGATACGCCCATCCTATAACCACCCAATGTAATAATTACAGTGGCCCGTCACTAGGCAGTATAACGTGTGACTGGCCAATGGTCTTTTTCTTGGCCTAGAAGGGCGCAGGGAGCTGAAGGTAACCGAGTGGCAGCGATCGAGTCCCGGCGAAGTCTGTCGCGGAGTCACCGTGAAAAACACCAACAGCCACAAAATGCCGAATAAAACTAAAAAGGAAAAGGTAACGTAATGATCGCAACATAATGGTAACAATCAAAATATTGTTGCCAAATGTTCAGAGGAAGCGGACCGTATCTCGTGATTGTATTCTAATTCGCCAACTAGATTTTGTATTATTATCGTAAGGCCTAGCAGAGCAGATAATTTTTCAGACCGTGCAAATACCATCAGCAGCCAACAACATATACAAATGTACTCTTATCAAATCGTTTACATTACCCTGAATATTACATTCTTAGAAAATTGACGTAATAGATGTGATACCGATACACTAGCCTAGGCCTACAGCAACAATACGTTTTAACTTTTAAATAATTCATATTCTCAAATCATTTTTTTTCTGTAATATAATGTTTAGTTTTAGTAATGGCATATTGTCGTATGTGTCTCCGAATGTGTTGTCAGAATATGACCTGCAAACATGCATTAGTGTGAGCCTAGGCTGATCTCTGATAGTAAGTTGACTGCTATTCTTGCATGCATTTCATTAGACTACATTCGTTACATAAACACAAGATTATCATCAAGTTGATAGCTACAAGTTCAATGTCTCGTTCTTCCTAAGTGAATGCACTCTTGTCTTGTTATAATTTGTCAGATCGCTTGCTACAATGTTTCAATATCGGCTTGTGCTTAGTAGTGTCTGAGCGGACAGTAATTGCCGTTTTTTTCCCACTTAAGGGGTATTTCAAGTCTAGTTCCATACAGTCTGTCTTACAAATGCAGCAGTCTTGGCCACAAGAATGCATTCTTAATGTTTTTGAAGGTAAAGCAATTAAGGCCATTGTAGCTACCCAGGGTGGAACTACCGCATTTGAGTCCTCAGGTCACCTACCCCGGTACCTACCTCCCCTATTTGACACATTTTGTCATGAAGCTGAGAGATCATTTTGCAGTTTTAAAGCAAATTTCCTTCAATTCAAAACATTTTGCGAATACTTATGACGTGTGCATATGCTATCTGTGGGTCCCCAACCTCCAGAAGGGCCTCCGACTTCCTTTTGGTTGGGGGCATATGCCCTGCGTGCCCATTCTTCAATACCACAGCAATTAAATCCCGGTGCAGTGTGCACTCCAAAGATCAGAGGATGTGAGTTGTGTATGGTCCCATATCAATTGTGTTCTTCTTTATGAATACAGTAAGCTAACTATTGTTGTCATTCACAGGAGCCAACCAAATCTGCCAAAAGTAGCACTAAAAACAGTAACGCCACTAGTGGGAAAGACACAGGAACTGAAAATGCAGATGAGGTAAGATATTATTTGATTAACATGACAGTTCCAAATGGTTATTCGACAGTATTTATTTGTTCATTTTTAGCCTGCAGTTTATTTCTGAAGATGAATTGATCACAGATTTGTGTATGTCTGTTAATCTATAATTTGAGTTTAATTTGAGGTTTATTTTGACTAAAATATTATAATAAATGGTCTATTGCGTCAGGGGCCTATGTATGCCCCCATGTAATTCTATTTGACACGGTATTTCCTGTTTCTTAATCTTGTTCTGTAGCTCGTTTTCAATGTTACATAGATAGTAATGCATTAGTGTCAATACTTGTTCCTCGCCCTGCTTAGGCCAACATTACAGAGAGAAGCTAAACATAATGTCAGGCCTTTGTATAATGACACATATGGCTTATGTCTGTTCAGCCACATATGCCTGCTGGTTGAGTTCACAGCAGCTCCTTGGGAACATTGTTATGGGGGTCATTAGGATGCTCGAGATAGATCCAGACTCCAGCTGTTTTATCAGGAAGGGAGCGGCTGTCCTCTGTGTACAGACCTCTCTGTATGCAGCTGAGCTCTCTGCATAGACCACCATAGAGGCAGTACATTCTCCATAGTTTACTGCCCAGTAAAGGGTCGTCCTGTCAAAGTAGAAGTTAGACCTGCCTATTTTACATTTTGGTTTTTGACAAATCTAAATAAACATTCTGGAATCAGAACTCTAATTTTGTTTTAGTTAGCCAACAAGCTCTCTGAGATGGAAAAACAGTGTGGAAAATGTCAAGCGGGTTCAGGTAGCTCAGAATATGATTGATCTGGCTGTTTATGTCTGATTTGGTATGGCTAGATAAATGCGATCATGAATCTTTGTAGATGACAAACACTGACCTGTTTTCCTCTAAGAGTTTCAAATGGCCTTCCACTCAGTATGCAACAGATCATTGTTGTGACGGCTAGGCAGGTTTCTAGGATATAGTGCCCACAGATTACTCCAAGATAGCAATGTAGGCACATGCTTTATGGCTTACCTGGATCCTCACAGAAACAAATGTAGCTCTTCTTACAGCTTTAAATAGATATATTACTTTGATCTTGCAGTGTTTTTTTTTTAATCATTATTTTTCAGTGGAGCACTAACACACCTCATTTAACTAATCAACTACCTGATTTAACTAATCCGGGGCTTAGTGATCAGATGATACGTTGAATCGTGTGTGTTAGTCCTCGGTCAGAAGATAAATGTGTGCACAAGTGGGTCCCCAGGCACAGGGTTGAAAAACACTGATGTACATTAAAAGCCAATACTGTATGTGTTGCGTCATCATGTCCAGCAACTGTACACCTCATTAACATTGGTTAGACACTGGATACCCTCCATTAGTTGCTGAGTGTGGCTTGTTAACCTCTCGCGTTAAGTATTAGCGTGCGTACCTTAACAAACGATAGTGTTTGCGCTCTCAAAACATCCCACAGTCCGGAGAGCGGTATTGATGACAGGAAACGCAGGGCGCTTAGGGTTTGACGTTGCGTAGGGTGAAAGGCTATTGATTGGGTCTATTTTGAGACCAGCTCAGTCATGCAAACCGGCCATCTCTGCCATGCCTTGGGCAAGCCCCGACATGTGTCTGATGGGAATGGTCCATAACATACACCATCACCACCCAGGTTTTCAAAAACATGCCCAGATGTGTCAATGCACTGCATGCAGACTATGCACTGTCAAACATACATGAAATCATAAAGGTTGGGACAACAGTTTAGAAAACAACCTTTCTTCATCTCTTTTTCTTCTGGATCACCGATTGTGATAGGTGAAAGCCGTAGTAAAAACATATCCGGTCACTCCACCTATCAAAAGGTCATACCGGAAAGGAGACCTAATTGCTGCACTTAATCTTTGCAGGCCAATATATAACATGTATTGCTCAGTTTGATGGGTATTTTACACTATCTGAGGATGAGCATTAAGGACTCCCCTTTGATGGTCGTGTTGTTGTTCACTTTTGGATTGATCCGTTCCCGTGGCCTCGTAAGAAAGGGGAAGCCGTTTCAGCAGCTAATCAATCCTACAGATCCTCTTACTGTACTTCAATGAGAGTGCTGCAGTTACTCAACCTGCAACTTTTTACAGTACTTCTTTCCCTTTTAGCCAGATATTTTAGCCAGACCTTTTAGCCAGACCTTTTGAATAGAGTATCATTTGACACTGCTATTGAGACATGAGACCATGGGACCATGCGTTTTTTTTATTCAACTTCATTTCAACAGTATACTTCAGTGATTTCATTGAATGAAATACATTTTTAACATAGAGCTAATTCCCTGAGGGAATCCCTCCTGTACTCAACTACACTGGAAATACCCCTGTAAGCATATCTGCCTGTAGGGTAGAGAGGGGTTCGTGCCCAAAACAAGATGGAGAACGGACGTTTAGGGGACAGCGGCCTGACAAGTGATTTGTAAAGCCAACAGGGGTGTGTATTCATGGATGCCAAGAAGAAAAAAACAACATAAAATAATACATTTTGTCTCTGTTTCTCAACATTTTCTTTAAATTCTGAAGAGGCTGAATTTGGCCTGGTTCGATTCCAGGCTGTATCACAACCGGGCGTGATTTGGAGTCCCATAGGGCGGCGCACAATTGGCCCAGCGTCGTCCGGGTTAGGATTTGGCCGGGGTTGGCCGTCATTGTAAATAAGAATTTGTTCTTAACTGACTTTCCAAGTTAAATAAAGGTTACGTTTATTTCACCGGAGAACGCATCTGAGCGAGCGAAACAGCCCCCCTCTGTCTCTGTAGGCCATCTATCTGATGCAAACTGGTCATAAAGAGTATGCCATTGTTGCAGCCTATAGCATTGATTGCAAGGGAAGTAAGCGAGCATTTAGCCTCCCTTGATAAATAAAAAGTGTCAAATACTAACCAATCAGCGTTGAGCTAAACTGAGTGAGCTCAACTGTGAATTGTCCTAGCGCACCAAAAAATAAGTATCAAGGGAAGCCAGTTTGACGTCACTCCTATCAAATTGCATTAAGAGCGTACAGTTGAAGTCGGGAGTTTACATACACTTAGGTTGGAGTCATTTAAACTAGTTTTTCAACACTCCACAAATTTCTTGTTAACAAACTGTAGTTTTTGGCAAGTCGGTTAGGACATCTACTTTGTGCATGACACAAGTAATGTTTCCAACAATTGTTTACAGACAGATTATTTCACTGTATCACAATTCCAGTGGGTCAGAAGTTTACATACACTAGGTTGACTGTGCCTTTAAACAGCTTGGAAAATTCCAGAAAATTATGTCATGGCTTTAGAAGCTTCTGATAGGCAAATTGACATCATTTGAGTCAATTGGAGGTGTACCTGTGGATGTATTTCAAGGCCTACCTTCAAACTCAGTGCCTCTTTGCTTGCCAAAAATCAAAAGAAATCAGCCAAGACCTCAGAAAATGTCCAAATGCCTGAAGGTACCACGTTCATCTGTACAAACAATAGTACGCAAGTATAAACACCATGGGACCACGCTGTCGTCATACCGCTCAGTAAGGAGACGCATCCCAGAACAACAGCAAAGGCCCAGATGCTGGAGGAAACGGGTACAAAAGTATCTATATCCACAGTAAAACGAGTCCTATATCGACATAACCTGAAAGGCCGCTCAGCAAGGAAGAAGCCACGGCTCCAAAACTGCCATCAAAAAGCTAGACTACGGTTTGCAACTGCACATGGGGACAAAGATTGTACTTTTTGGAGAAATGTCCTCTGGTCTGATGAAACAAAAATAGAACTATTTGGCCATAATGACCATCGTTATGTTTGGAGGAAAAGGGGGAGGCTTGCAAGCCAAAGAACAGCATCCCAACCGTGAAGCACGGGATTGGCAGCATCATGTTGTGGGGGTGCTTTGCTGTAGGAGGGACTGGTGCACTTCACAAAATAGATGGCATAATGAGGAAGGAAATGTGGATATATTGAAGCAACATCTCAAGACATCAGTCAGGAAGTTAAAGCTTGGTCGCAAATGGGTCTTGCAAATGGACAATGACCCCAAGCATACTTCCAAAGTTGTGGCAAAATGTCTTAAGGACAACAAAGTCAAGGTATTGGAGTGGCCATCACAAAGCCCTGACCTCAATCATATAGAAAATGTGTGGGCAGAACTGAAAAAGCGTGTGCGAGCAAGGAGGCCTACAAACCTGACTCAGTTACACCAGCTCTGTCAGGAGGAATGGGCCAAAATTCACCCAACTTATTGTGGGAAGATTGTGGAAGGCTACCTGAAATATTTGACCCAAGTTAAACAATTTAAAGGCAATGCTACCAAATACTAATTGAATGTATGTAAACTTCTGACCCACTGGGAATGTGATGAAAGAAATAAAAGCTGAAATAAATCATTCTCTCTACTATTATTCTGAAATTTCACAATCTTAAAATAAAGTGGTGATCCTAACTGACCTCAGACAGGGAATTCCTACTTGGATTAAATGTCAGTAATTGTGAAAACTGAGTTTAAATGTATTTGTCTAAGGTGTATGTAAACTTCCGACTTGAACTGTACGTCATTGACAGAAACAACTTGAATTGTTGCATCTTGTTGTGGTGTTGTCCTCCAGTGGCTAGCTATCTGAAATTGTCCCTTTCCTAAATTAGCCATGGATGGAGATAGGGATTTGGACTGGTTTTACTTAACACTCCAATGATTATTACAGAGATTCTGATCCAACCATTAATTCATACATTGTGCCCCTGGCTTGTGTGGATGGAAGTTCAATATGTAGCTAGATGTAGAAGGCTGATGTTAACTAGCTAACGCTGCCCACTAAAGGAAGTTAGGCTAGCAAGCAAGCTTTTAGCCAGGTAGCCTAGGACAACAAAAAATTAAAGTGTGTACTGTATGACAGAGTGATAGACCGTTTCATCAACATGAAAGAGAGGAGAATGGCATTGGCGTTTGTCTACAAGTAGGGTGAGTCAACATGTTTTTTTGACTTGAGCAAACAAACAAGCAAACACACACACACAGAAATCAGAACCGTAGACAGCCACATGATATTTAGCTTCCGTTGATTGAACTAAATCGTTTTTGGTATCTTTTAGTTGTCACTGTGTTAGACTAAGCAGAGGTGATTAGATGATGTTGAAATGGTGCTGGAATAGTGGAGGCAGCTCCTGTTTTCTTTGCGACTTGTGGTAACTCTCTGTGGTTCTAAATCAATAGTTGTTTAGTGGTCCGAAAATGTTGGAAACATTAACTTGCTTGACCGTGCTGTAGGTCATGTCACTGTTTGTTACATACAATATGTTTTGTGGACTTCACTGGGCAGATGTTGCTTTCCGGTTTTGTAATGAAACAAATGTGTGGTTGAATTTACTCTGCCACTGTGCCTTCTTATTGTCTCGGCCTTCAGGCCTATACACAGTGCCTTCGGAAAGTATTCAGACCTTGACTTTTTCCACATTTTGTTACGTTACAGCCTTATTCTAAATGGATAAAACAAACAAAAAAATCCTCAGCAATCTACACACAATACCCCATAATGACAAAGTGAAAACAATGTTTTTGATATTTTTGCAAATTTATAAAAATGTAAAACAGAAATAGCTTATTTACTTAAATATTCAGACCCTTTGCTATGAGACTTGAAATTGAGCTCAGGTGCATCCTGTTTCCGTTGATCATCCTTGAGATGGTTCTACAACTTGATTGGAGTCCACCTGTGGTAAATTCAATTGATTGGACATAATTTGGAAAGGCACACATCTGTCTCTACAAGGTCCCAAACTAAGCCATGAGGTCGAAGGAATTGTCCGTAGAGCTCCGAGACAGGATTGTGTCGAGGCGCATTTCCGGGGAAGTGTATCAAAACATTTCTGCAGCATTGAAGGTCCCCAAGAACACAGTGGCTACCATCATTCTTAAACGGAAGAAGTTTGGAACCACCAAGACTCTAAATGTCCTTGAGTGGCCCAACCAGAGCCTGAACTTAAACCTGATCGAACATCGTTGGAAAGACCTGAACATAGCTGTGCAGCAACACTCCCCATTTAACCTGACGAAGCTTGAGAAGATCTGCATAGACGAATGGGAGAAACTCCCCAAATATTGATGAGAAAAAAGCAATTTAATCAATTTTAAAATAAGGCTGTAACCTAACAAAATGTGTAAAAAGTCAAAGGGTCTGAGTACTTTCCAAAGGCACTGTATCACGGTCGCAAGGCATATGAACAAACAGGTTATAGAGCAAGCAACGCAATTATCACACAACACAGGTTGTAATTTAGTTTTTTTTCTGGCTTCCCCAGCGATTTTTACCCATGCACCGCTACTGAAAGCAAAGAGAGGGTAACTATTATAAAATATACATGTAATACCCCAGAACATACAGTTTAACCTCAACTGAACTGTTTCAGTATTACAAAGGAGTAGTTGACATTACTGCTGAATGGAGCGCAGTGTTACTCATGCATACTTGAGTCCAAACCAAGTACAAAGATGTGATTGTCCACTCGATTCTGGACCTTAGTCGGTCAGCGTGGACTGCATGAGAGCAGTACATTATTCAGTCAACCTATTTACAAGAGCAGCTGCATATCCAATGACAAGCTTGTTCAAGAACATGGATATGCAAATCGTTTTTTTTTTTAGGTTAGCATAGAACTACAATTCCCAAGAGGCATTGTAGAGGGAACATAATAGTGACGTGAAAACCTATATCCTTTCTGCTGGTCTGTGATTACACATATGTAAGTTCATTACAATCCTTGAGGAGGACATCAATTCTGTCAGGGGAGTTCAATGCTCTTGAGGTTTGTGATGAACTTCTCTGCATGTAATCATGGATGTCATGAAAGGATTACAAATTAGATCTCACAGAATCAGGACATCACTGAAAATACTACTCTATTCCCTCTGGTCTATAATGTCCCAGAGGGAAGCTTTAGAGAAAACATATCTTTTTTTTTAGACATGGAATTATAGTGTTTTGTAGTGTTTGACAGAATAAAACCCCTCTCATTCTCAATAACATGACCAGTTCTATGTTCAGGAGTCGTCTCTCTGTGTGCTCCCTTTAAAACTCCAGGATAATGGTGGCACTAGACCAAGCCAATCAGTGTTTCTGTGGAGTCATTTATTGCTCTCTGCATGGTGACTGTAGTATGGGTTAGCAGCTAGTGAGAAACAATGTATACCAGATTGAATGGGATTTTGTCTACGAGATGGATTTGCTGTGATAGTACATGTCAATCCCAAGAAATAGCAGTGATGTTTGAGGGAATGCAAATTGTAATCTTCTCAAATAGACAAGTCTGTCAAGGGTTCCGGAGGACAGATAGCAAAATGTATATGCAATATTATACATTCAGTTCGAATAAAACATCCATCTTGCAATCTATTTTCAGTGGTTCCAACATTTCCAAGCCTCACCGACCATCAAGCTCATTGTGATTTTCGTGTGTGTGTTGTCCACAGGCGCAGCAGCAGCAAACTGCCAGCAAGCGTCCCAGCAACAGCACCCCACCACCCACTCAGCTCAACAAGATCAAATACTCTGGCGGTCCCCAGATCGTCAAGAAGGAGCGTCGCCAGAGTTCGTCACGATTCAACCTCGCCAAGAACAGAGAGCTGCAGAAGCTTCCTGCCCTCAAAGGTATCACCAGCTAACCCATCAGCTTCTCTGGCTGTATCCTGATTCTCCTCCATTCTCATGAAATGTGCTGTTCCTTTCACACATTTAAAGCATTGGCATGGTGTAACCATTGGCTGGAGGAGGTTTCCACCATTTCAAATTCATGATGGAAAGTGTGCAAGTGCAAACTTGTGGAGAATCGGGACACAACCACTGTCCTATTCATAGAAACCCTCATATCCTCTATGCTACCCTCGCTCCATCCAGATCTTAAATGGGGGCTGAACTGACTGATTTGGCCTCAGTTTCAGTCATCCTCGTTAGGAAATGCGACTGAGAATGACATTTGTGTCTTGGAGGTATGCTTTGATGTGGGTGTCTCATGTGTCTCGTGTGTTTGCACGTGGGAAGCGTTTGTACATTCACTCTGCCAAAACAGTACACAGTTAGTCACTCAACCTTTCAGATAACTTCAAACAGTCTAACCAGGTATTGTGTCTGGAAGTAGCCTAGACTAGCTAGGAAAATAGCCAACTTCTTTCGGCAATTAGCTTCAGCCGGCCGGTGTGCGACCGTGGCAAAATTGGTTTGACTTTGGATAGCATATATGTGGGGCTAGTAAGGAACCCTCAATATATGACACAATGTAAATGGGACAATATACACTGAGTGTACAAAACATTAGGAAGACCTTTCTAATATTGAGTTGTACCCCTTTTGCCTCAGAACAACCTCAATTTGTCAGGGCATGGACTTCGCAAGGTGGCCCATGTTGTCTCCAATGCTTTCCACAGTTGTGTCAAGTTGGCTGGATGTCCTTTGGGTGGTGAACCATTTTTGATACACACGGGAAACTGTTGAGCGTGAAAAACCCAGCAGTGTTGCAGTTTTTGACATATTCAAACCGGGGCCTGGCACCTACTACCATACCCCGTTCAAAGGCACTTAAATCTTTTGTCTCTCCATTCACCCTCTGAAAGGCACACATACACAATCCATGTCTCAATGCTTAAAAATCCTTCTTTAACCTGTCTCCTCCCCTTCATTTACACTGATTGAAGCTGATTTAACAAGTAACATCAATAAGGGATCATAGCTTTCACCTGGATTCACCTGGTCAGTCTGTCATGGAAAGAGCAAGCGTTAACGTTTTGTACATTGTGTATTTTTCTGTATTGACAATTTTTTTTTTTTTTTATACTTACAACAACAAAAAACACACAGTACACCAAACTATATCTAAGCACAGTGGACCATAACCAATACAATCCCAAAACAATAATCAACTAAACAAACCTACATATTAAACTACAAAACACAAATACATAGATTCTCTGGTCTGATGAAACCAAGACTGAACTCTTTGGCATGTAGGAGGGTTGTTTTTGCCCCTTCACGCCAACACACACCATTCTGTGACTAACCCGTCCTGGGTTAGTAACCTTGGGAGTGAAATCTATTAAAAACTTTTAATCGTATACCCTTTTCCTCGGCTTGTGACATTTTGCCCAATATTTGAAATAATATACAACCATGTATTCTTATCTATCTCACATTGTAAATACTTTTGCCACACAATTCTCAAGTTTTTCACAGGTGTCATTATTAATCTTTTAACAGTATTTTGTAACATAAATAAGCTGATTGTACAGAGCTTGGCATTGAAAAGAACATTGTTGCCCTTTGACCTAATGGCAACATCTAGTGTTGACACACAGGTTTTAATTAGCATATTTCGCCTAAAATACCTAATTCTTGTGCAGTTCTCCCAGAGCTTGAACCCCTTCTCTTACCCATTTTCCCCAAAATGATTGACTGCTTCCCCATACAAATAGCAGGATTATAACATACAGAAGCATATCTTTGTCTATGTGGAAACTCTTTGATCCTTTTCATGTAATGACAACCACACTGTCCTAGAATGGAATAGAACTTGAGTGATGCCCTGAATATCTGTATCATTGACTCTTTTTTTGGCGTAACATTTGGAATGGTCCAAAAGGAGCTCTCAAACCACTTTGTAACATAACGCAAATCTCCTCAACCTCCCCTTCACCTCCAGTGCTTAGCCATTCTGGATAGCTCGAAAGCCACAGTGTTCAGTGCATTAGGAAAATATTCAGACCCTTTGAGTTTTTACACATTTTGTTACGTTACAGCCTTATTCTGAAATTGATTTTTTTTTAATTCTTCCCTCAATCTGCACACAATACCCCATAATGACAAAGCAAAAACTGGTTTTCAGACATTTTATCAAATGTATAAACCACCGTTCAAAAGTTTGGGGTCACTTAGAAATTTCCTTGTTTTTGAAAGAAAAGCTAAAAAATTGTCAGTTAAAATAACATCAAATGATCAGAAATACAGTGTAGACATTGTTAATGTTGTAAATGACTATTGTAGCTGGAAATGGCTGATTTTTAATGGAATATCTACATGGGCCTCTGTACGCCTATTATCAGCAACCATCACTCCTGTGTTCCAATGGCACGTTGTGTTAGCTAATCCAAGGTTATCATTTTAAAAGGCTAATTGATCATTAGAAAACCCTTTTCCAATTATGTTAGCACAGCTGAAAACTGTTGTTCTGATTAAAGAAGCAATAAAACTGGCCTTCTTTAAACTAGTTGAGTATCTGGAGCATCAGCATTTGTGGGTTCGATTACAGGCTCAAAATGGCCAGAAACAAAGACCTTTCTTCTGAAACTCGTCAGTCTATTCTTGTTCTGAGAAATGAAGGCTATTCCATGTGAGAAATTGCCAAGAAACTGAAGATCTCGTACAACGTGGTGCACTATTCCCTCCACAGAACAGCGCAAACTGGCCCTAACCAGAATAGAAAGGTGGGTGTGAGGCCCTGGTGCACAACTGAGCAAGAGGGCAAGTATATTAGAGTGTCTAGTTTGAGAAACAGACGCCTCACAAGTCCTCAACTGGCAGCTTCATTAATAGTACCCGCAAAACACCAGTCTCAACATCAACAGTGAAGCAGCGACTCCGGGATGATGGCCTTCTTGCTGATAATGGGCCTCTGTATGCCTATGTAGATATTCCATTAAAAAAATCTGTTTCCAGCTACAATAGTCATTTACAACATTAACAATGTCTGCACTGTATTTCTGATCAATATTATGTTATTTTAATGAACAAAAAATATGCTTTTCTTTCAAAAACAAGGACATTTCTAAGTGACTCCAAACTTTTGAATGGTAGTGTATATTTAATTTTTTTAACAGAATACCTTATTTACGTAAGTATTCTGACCCTTTACTCAGAACTTTGTTGAAGCACCTTTGGCAGCGATTACCGCCTCGAGTCTTCTTGGGTATGACGCTACAAGCCTGGCACACCTGTATTTGGAGAGTTTCACCCATTCTTTTCTGCAGATCAAGCTCTGGCAGGTTGGATGGGGAGCGTCGCTGCACAGCTATTTTCAGGTCTCTCCTGAGATGATTTTTAATGGAATATCTACATGGGCCTCTGTACGCCTATTATCAGCAACCATCACACCATCACTCTGGCTCTGGCTGGGCCACTCAAGGACATTCAGAGACTTGTCCCGAAGCCCTTCCTGCGTTGTCTTGGCTGTGTGCTTTGGGTCGTTGTCCTGTTGGAAGGTGAAAGTTCGCCCCAGTCTGAGTTTCTGAGCAGGTTTTCATCAAGGATCTCTCTGTACTTTTCTCTGTTCATCTTTCCCTTGATCCTGACAAGTCTCCCAGTCCCTGCCGCTGAAAAATATACCCACAGCATGATGCTGCCACCATCATGCTTCACCGTAGGTATGGTGCCAGATTTCCTCCAAACATGACGCTTGGCATTCAGGCCAAAGGGTTTAATCTTGGTTTCATCAGACCAGATAATCTTGTTTCTCATGGTCTGAGAGTTCTTTAGGTGTTTTTCGGCAAACTCCAAGCGGGTTGTCATGTGCCTTTTACTGAGGAATGACCTCTGGCTGGCCACTCTACCATAAAGTCCTGATTTGTGGAGTGCTGCAGTTGTGGTTGTCATTCTGGAAGTTTCTCCCATCTCCACAAAGGAACTCTAGAACTCAGTCAGAGTGACCATTGGGTTCTTGGTCACCTCCCTGACCAAGGCCCTTCTCCCCCGATTGCTCAGTTTGTCCAGGTGGCCTGCTCTAGGAAGATCTTTGGTGGTTCCAAACTTCTTCAATTTAAGAATGATGGATGCCATTATGTTCTTGGAGACATTCAATGCTGCAGAAATGTTTTGCTACCCTTCCCCAGATCTGTGCCTCAACAATCCTGTCTCGGAGCCCTACGGACAATTCCTTCAAACTCATGGCTTGTTTTTTGCTCTGACATGCACTGTCAACTGTGGGACCTTATATAGACAGGTGTGTGAATTTACCACAGGTGGACTCCAATCAAGTTGTAGAAACATCTCAAGGATGATCAATGGAAAAAGGATGCACCTGAGCTCAATTTCAAATCTCATAGCAAATGGTGTGAAGACTTACATAACCAGTTAAACGTTTGGACACACCTACTCATTCGAGGGTTTTTCTTTATTTTGACTTGTTTCTACATTGTAGAATAATTGTAAAGACAAACTATGAAATAACACATATGGAATCATGTAGTAACAAAAAAGTAAAAAAATACTCACACTCTTGGCAATCTCTCAACCAACTTCATGAGGTAGTCACCTGGAATCCATTTCAATGAACAGGTGTGCCTTGTTAAAAGTTAATTTGCGGAATTTCTTTCCTTCTTAATGCGTTTGAGCCAATCAGTTGTGTTGTGACAAGGTAGGGATGGTATACAGAAGATAGCCCTATTTGGTAAAATACCAGGTCCATATTATGGCAAGAACAGCTCAAATAAGCAAAGGGAAACGACAGTCCATCATGACTTTAAGACATGAAGGTCAGTCACTCCGGGAAAATTTCAAGACCTTTGAACGTTTCTTCAAGTGCAGTCGCAAAAACCACGTGCACTCACGAGGACTGCCACAGGAAAGGTAGACCCAGAGTTACCTCTGCTGCAGAGGATAAGTTAATTAGAGTTACCAGCTTCAGAAATTGCAGCCCAAATAAATGCTTCACAGAGTTCAAGTAACAGACACATCTCAACATTAACTGTACAGTGGAGACTGCGTGAATCAGGCCTTTGTGGTCGATTCGCTGCAAAGAACCCACTACTAAAGGACACCAATAAAAAGAAGAGACCTGCTTGGGCCAAGAAACACAAGCAGTGGACTTTAGACCGGTGGAAATCTGTCCTTTGGTCTGATGAGTCCAAATTTGAGATTTTTGGTTCCAACCGCCGTGTCTTTGTGAGATGCAGAGTAGGTAAACGGATGATCTCTGCATGTGTGGTTCCCACCGTGAAGCATGGAGGAGGAGGTGTGATGGTGTGGGGGTACTTTGCAGATGACACTGTCAGTGATTTATTTAGAATTCAAGGCACACTTAACCAGCATGGCTACCACAGCATTCTGCAGCGATACCCCATCTGGTGTGCGCTTAATGGGACTATCATTTGTTTTTCAACAGGACAATGACCCAACACACCTCCAGGCTGTGTAAGTGCTTATTTGACCAAGAAGAAGAGTGATGGAGTGCTGCATCAGATGACCTGACCTCCACAATCACCCTACCATTGAGATGGTTTGGGATGAGTTGGACTGCAGAGTGAAGGAAAAGCAGCCAACAAGTGCTCAGCATATGTGGGAACTCCTTCAAGACTGTTGGAAAAGCATTCCAGGTGAACCTGGTTGAGAGATGAGGATAAGTGCAACCTCTCAATGTGAGTAAGACAAGGGAGCTGATCGTGGACTATAGGAAAAGGAGGGCCGAACAGGCCCCCATTAACGTGTAGCGGGTCGAGAGTTTCAAGTTCCTTGGTGTCCACATCCCCAACGAACTATCATGGTCTAAACACACCAAGACAGTTGTGAAGAGGGCACGACAACACCTTCAGGAAACTGAAAAGATTTGTCATGGGTCCCCAGATCCTCAAAGTTCTACAGCTGCACCATCGAGAGCATCCTGACCGGTTGAATCACCACCTGGTATGGCAACTGCTCGGCATCTGACCGTAAGGCACTACAGAGGGTAGTGTGTACGGCCCAGTACATCACTGGGGCCAAGCTTCCTGACATCCAGGACATAGTAGGCGGTGTCAGAGGAAGGCCCAACAAATTATCAAAGACTCCAGTCACCCAAGTCATCTCTGCTACCGCACGGCAAGCGGTGACCAGAGGGCCAAGTCTAGGACCAAAAAGCTCCTTAACAGCTTCTACCCCAAGCCATAAGACTGCTGAACAATTAATCAAATGGCCACCCGGACTATTTACAATGAACCCCCCCCCCCCCCCTTTGTTTTTACACTGCTGCTACTCGCTGTTTATTATCTATGCATAGTCACTTTACAAATTACCTCGACTAACCTATACCCCCGCACATTGACTTGGTACCGATACCCCCAGTATATAGCCTCATTATTGTCATGTACATTTCTTGTGTTTTATATATATTTTTTTGTTACTTTAGTTTATTTAGTAAGTATTTTCTTAACTCTATTTCTTGAACTGCATTGTTGGTTAAGGGCTTGTATGTAAGCATTTCATGGTAAGATCTACATCTGTTGTATTCGGCTCATGTGAGAAATAACATTTGATTTGAGAATGGCAAGAGTGTGCAAAGCTGTCATCAAGGCAAAGGGTGGCTACTATGTTTAAAATATATTTTAAACACTTTTTTGGTTACTACTTGATTCCATATGTGTTATTTTATAGTTTTCATGTCTTCACTAATATTCTACAATGTAGAAAATAATACAAAATAAAGAAGAACCCTTGAATGAGTAGGTGTGTCCAAACTTTTGACTCGTATTGTACTTTATTTGTTTTAAGATGGGATAAGCATTCCCTTCTTTTCACAGGATTATGTGAGCCATTAATATTCAAAGAGATCATCTAAAACGATCAAATGAGTGGATCGCTCCATATATTCATTGTGATGTAACCCAGAAAGAAATAGTATGTAAAATCCCAAAATGGAACAAACCATAATTTCCATGTCACTAATAATCTTTTCATTTCCCCCTTTACAATAACACACCAACCAAAAACCCCTTCCCCACACATTCCATCCCTAATCCCAAGGAGCAGTAGGCCTATGTAAATCTCTGCCCTATATAACCCTCCATGTGTCCCTCCTAGCTTTCCCCACTGTGAGGCCTTTATTGCATTCCCCTCTCCACCCTCCATTTCTCAATAAATCATTTTTAGACATTGTCTAAAAAATGAAATTAAAATAACTTTGACTAACTGCATTGATAAAATTATAACATTTCTATAGTATTTCCAAAAGGAACAAACAAAAAAATACTAAATTATTGTCGTTGGTGAAGCCCCTGCCCCGAGCCCAAAGGGGATTTTCCAAGGACAGTAAAGACCAGGCCGGCTGGACTCCCGGGTGGGCATGGAGCTGAGCACGCTTACAACAGCGGTTCCCAAACTCGGTCCTGGCTGCTAGGGCAATAACCAAAACGTGCACCCCTTGGGGTTCTCAGGACTGAGTTTGGGGGAACGCTGGCCTACAGCTGATGCTATCTACAACGGACATGGGAGGATCATTTAGACCCCTCAGAATTGAAGAAAAGCATAATCCACGGTCTTCTCCAAATAAACTAGAACAAGCCACGTGTTTCAAGTTATAGCCCATGCATCCCTTCATTTCAACTCAAAGTACATACAAATATCATTTGAACACTCAAGGTATGCAGGAGAGGGCGAGAGAGGAAAGAAAAATATAGACCCATATAACATAAATTAGTCATATCTACCAACCCTCCATCAATCCTTGCATTCCCTATTTATTCAATTCTCGCAGCTCTTTTTTTTCTTCTCATTATATATGAATTTCTACAATTTATTAACTATCATCTCGCAAATCTCCGTTTTGGACGAGACTGACTTGATGACTAAAATGATCCTATTTACACTTGTAGTCAATTTTGACACTAGAATAAATATTTCTGACTCATATCGCTCTTTAAATGTTCCACCTGTAGTGGCTTCGATGCTCAGGCATGTACACGTAAGCAGTGTAATTATTTCGCATCTATATGAATACTTACTGGCAATAGCTTTTGTCTGGATATTTTCATTAGATCTCTTCCACTTGCGTCAGTCATGGAGAATGATGATGCACATTGATGTTGGCCCTTTCATCCCAGTACTTCAAAAGGCAGAACTGCATGTATAGTCTTCAGTCAAATGAATCACACACATATACAGTGGCTTCAGAAAGTATTCACACCCCTAGACTTTTTCCATATTTTGTTGTTACAAGGTGGGATTAAAATGCATTTAATTGTACTTTTTTGGCAAAGATCTACACAAAATTCAAAGTGGAAGTGGAAGAAAAATTCTAACATTCTAACACAAAAAATGTATGTAAACTAAAATACATCTTGATTAGATAAGTATTCAACCCCCTGAGTCAATACATGTTAGAATCACCTTTGGCAGCAATTACAGCTGTGAGTCTTTCGGGGTAAGTATAAGAGCTCACCATACCTGGATTGTACAATATTTGCACATTATTCTTTAAAAAAGTCTTGACATAGATTTTCAAGAAGATTTAAGTCAAAATTGTTGCTCGGCTGCTCAGGAACATTCAATGTTGTCTTGGTAAGCAACTCCAGTGTACACTGAGTTAGGAACACCTGCTCTGTCCATGACATAGACTGACCAGGTGAATTCAGGTGATCTCTTATTGATGTCACTTGTTAAATCCACTTCAATCAGTGTAGATGAAGGGGAGGAGACAGGTTAAAGAAGTGTGCCATTCAGAAGGTGAATGGGCAAGGCAAAATATGTAAGTTCCTTTAAATGGGGTATGGTAGCAGGTGCCAGGCGCTCAACAGTTTCCCATGTGTATCAAAAATGGTCCACCAACCAAAGGACATCCAGCCTACTGTGGGAAGCATTGGAGTCAACATGGGCCAGCATCCTTGTGGAACGCTTTTGACATCTTGTAGAGTCCATGCCCCGATTGAGGGCAAAAGGGCTTGCAAGTCAACATTAGGAAGGTGTTTCTAATGTTTTGAACACTTTGTGTATATTTGGCCTTGTGTTTTAGGTTATTGTCCTACTGAAAGGTGAATTTGTCTCCCAGTGTCTGGTGGAAAGCAGACTGAACCAGATTTTCCACTAGGATTTTGCTTGTGCTTATCGCTATTCCATTTCTTTTTATCCTAAAAAACTCTAGTCCTTGCCGATGACAAACATACCCATAACATGATGCAGCCACCACCATGCTTAAAAATATGAAGAGTGGTACTCAGTGATGTATTGTGTTGGAATTTCCCCAAACATAACACTTTGTATTCAGGACATATTTGCCAAATTTGTTTGTTTTACTTTGTTGCATATTTTGGGATATTTGTATTCTGTACAGGCTTCCTTCTTTTCACTGTGTAATTTAGGTTACTATTGTGGAGTGGCCTCATGGTGAAATCTGTGAGCATTTTCCTTCCTCTCAGGCAACGGAGTTAGGAAGGAAGTTTGTATCTTTGTAGTGACTTGGTGTATTGATACAAAATCAATCTATCAATATGTGCCCTTCTTTGCGAGGCATTGGAAAACCTCCCTGGTCATTGTTGTTGAATCTGTTTGAAATTCACTGCTCGACTGTAGTCATTCAAAAATAACATTAAACACTGTTATTGCACACAGTGAGTCCATGCAACTTATTGTGACTTGTTAAGCCCATTTTTACCCCTGAACTAATTAGGCTTGCAATTAAAAAGGGGTTGAACACTTATTCACTCAAGACATTTCAGCTTTTCATTTTGTATTTTTGTACAAAAACATAATTACACTTTGATATTATTATTATTCTAATACAATGTGATTCAAGGTACAGAAATGCCTTGTTATTCGTATGACTCATCAGGTATGGTCTTGATAAAATGCGTAGAAATTAAAATGGATGCCTAATTGCCTTTATTGCGTGGTTACTTATTAAGTTCAAGGATCTGGCACAAAAGCTACTGTAATACCCAGGTTCTCAATGACCACCACATCCCTTTCCTTCTCTGTCTCTCTCTCTCGGCCTGTCCCTCCTGTTGTTGCTCTGGGCTCTCCTCTCATTGAGTTTCCCCTTGTCTGGCCAGGCAGAGAGGCAGAACAGACGGATCACAGGCAGTAATTGGATCAGCAGTGCAAGTGTCTTCACTAAGTAGGACAGCGAAACCTCGCCGTAACACACAGGCAGATTAGGCACAGCCTCCTCCTCACATTCACTCTGCAATTCAGGCTTTTTGACATATTGTACCTGGAGGATTTGCATATTTTGGTAAATTATGATTATAGTTCTAGAAGATAAATGCCAAAATCTGATATAATAAGCGTCTGTTTAACAGCATATAGACCAAGTTCACAGGCTTTAGGGAAAAAATAGGTTTTCTGCCATACCAAAATGCATAGGTGTAGTTTGTAGTAGATGCTTGTTTCTTATGGCGTCTAAATTAAAAAGTGTGATGGGAACAGGAAATGTCAGTACAATTTAATACATGTTGACAGACAATTTGTTTATTCGACATGGTGGGATCTTTTTGCGTCGGCAAGTTTGCCATTTATCAGTAGAATGAAAAATGCAATGGAAACACATTAAACCCATGTTTTTTTATCCGGTACATGAAAACCTAAGCGCAAAAGTTGTTTTAATGTGTGCTAGGTCCTCAAACACATCCTTCCTTCCGCAACAAAGTCAGTTTGATGGAAACACCTCTGGTGGGGAAATGCACATATATTTCGATGCAGATTTATAATATTTGCATGAAAATCTCTCTCAAATTGGATGGAAACCTCTACTTCTGAGATTTGTTGTTCAGACATGGCTGAAGCCCTTTCCCAGTTCCATACACACTCTGCTGTCAACATCTATTACATGCTTCTTGACTCAAGGTTCAAAGGTATTTGTCCCAGACGGCAATTGGTTTTGTAGCAAGAAGCGCATGAGACGTGAAAACATAAAAAACACACATGAATCCCCATGATACTGAATACAAAGGTAGTACATACAATGCTTGTGCATCAGACATGGGTTGGCAGCCATCAATATAAATACAACAATACTATGATCAACATTAGCAGTAGTAATAGTAGGTAAGTAAAGTGCGCTGTCACATTCTCAGAAACATCACGTCAACATCCTCATAAAAAAAAACATGCCGACCAAAAGCAAAACATCCAAATGCTCATTTACATCGTCTTCAAAATCACCATCATCATCATCATCATCATCCCATGTAATGACAAACAAAAGAGAAAACTAGTTAGGACAGCCTAACCTACCTCCTCCTCTTCCCTGTATTCAAAAGGCCAATGGCCGTAGGAGTAAACTCCTAGCTGTAGTCAAAGAGCTTATAATGCATGTACTGTTGAGGCTGTGTTGCTGTGGTTATTAGTTAGTATGAACTTATTTAGCCCTTCATAAGCTCTATTGATTTTCTTTTATTGATCACAAACATCTGCTTTACACTGCGGTGTTATGACGGCGATCTCAACAGAGAAAGGTCAGTGTTTGTCAGCTGTTCCCCGCCGGGGTGATTCAGCCATGGATTTTGCATGAGGACTATTTCTCTCCCAACAGACAGTCGTCATATTGTCCAGTGGCACTGCGCTGCTGCTCGTTTCGGTCTAGTGCTTGAGGCTGTGTTACACATGGCCTTACATACACTCCCTCTCTCTATCACTATCCGCTTGTGATCAGCACATTCGGCCGAGTGTCTTGGGTAGGTGACCCGTCGACCTCCGCAGCAGCTCGCTTTTTCAGGGAATGTTAAAATTGGAATATCCTGAGAAATGGGATTAACCCCATTGCATGCACTGTGTACTGCAAAGTGCTTTAGACTAAGATGGATTGTAACTGCTAATATTTCGTATGTTTAGACGTAGATCGCTACTTGCCGTGGCATGCATATTCAAAGATCACCAAGGATTTGAACCTCTCAGACGCAAATGCACGCAGAGAATGAATTATACGGTCCTATTGGTTGTTTTAGCTAGCCACTTTGAGTGCATCATAAATGTGGGCTGTGAAAGAATAGGTCGTGAACTGGGATAACTGATGATGCAGTAACTTATCCATGCTGCTGATACATAATGTTTACATGATGTTTGCTCAGAGCACTTGAGATCTCAGCCCATATAGGTCAAAGGTCACATCCGTAGGTAGCGGGTCAGTTTCGAGTTAGGGCAGGGGTTCCCATTTTGATATTAAAAAACATCTGCGACCTCACCATGTAAAACAAAAAAAGGTGATGTAATCAACGGCTAATGTTTACTTTTTTAACTGGGGCTGTGACAATCTATTACAAATCAGTCTGACAGTACGTTTGACAATATTTCAATCTGAAGGAAGCATGGTTTGAAGTGACTGATTCATCCGAAAGGTATTGGGAAGTTCAAAAGATAATCAGGCAATAATTCTGTAAGGTTTTCTGGGTAGAAAAGAACGTCCATCATTGATGATGTTCTTTTCCCCCCAGTCAGAATGAGTGCCTGATCTTGTCTCCACTTCTTCTAATGAGTCATGCGCGGCTTGTGGGTATTGTAGAGGGAACAGAAGACACATACTTGTTACTTAGGGTCTTATCTGTCAGTGATTTGTATCATAATGTTTTTTTTGCTTAAACCGTTTAAAAGATAGAGCCACGTGTAGGAAGAAAACAGAAACTGCTCTGTTTATTACAGCCACATCTAGCGGCTAATGGATGTTACTGACGTAACCCCTGTTCTAATAACCAGGAGCAAATCTTTTATTTCTGCGCTTCTCGCGCGACTCTATTTTCAAATTCGGGCGACCCGTCATGGGGTTTGCGACCAATGTTCCTCCAGGACTGCCGCGTACACCAAGTAAAAAATAATTAGTTCATATCAAGCCCTTCATAATGTAAAAACGTTTTTAAAAGTCTCATGCAATGTAGGCCTGCATTGAACACCACATATAGACTATTGTAGTAAGAGTACAGCCTCAGTGTTTACTGTGAATGTGCCCCATAAGTTGCACAAAATTCTCACAACGTTCAAGTTTCCGCTCAGTGCAAAAAAATGGGAGGGAACATTGGTCGTGACCCATAGTTTGGGAAATGCTGAGTTAGGGGAAGACAAATAAATAAATCATGAAAAAAATCACCTTTATGATAAAGTATTGCATGCATTTATCATCACATTTTCAGACTAAAAGATAGCCAATTATTCCTAAAAGTGATGAGTAGATTGGATAGTCATAAGTCAATCCACCTTTAAGATACTCTTTGAACAGGCAGGGTTTCAGATGCTTTTGGAAGATGGGCAGGGACTCTGTCCTAGCTTCAAGGGGAAGCTGGTGTACCATTGGGGTGCCAGGACAGAGAAGAGCTTGGACTGGGCTGAGCGAGAGCTGCCCTCCTGTAGTGGTGGGAGAGCCAAGAGACCAGCACGGTGTGCTCGGTTTGGGATCTAGGGTTTGAGCATAGCCTGTAGGGAGGGGCAGTTCCTCTTGCTGCTCCGTAGGCAACTACCATGGTCTTGTAGTGGTGTCTAGTTTGAGAAACAGATGCCTCACAAGTCCTCAACTGGCAGCTTCATTAAATAGTACCCGCAGAACACCAGTCTCAATGTCTACAGTGAAGAGGAGACTCCGGGATGATGGCCTTCTAGGCAGAGTTGCAAAGAAAAGCCATATCTCAGACGGGCCAATAAAAATAAAAGATTAATATGGGTAAAAGAACACAGACACTGGACAGAGGATCTCTGCCTAGAAGGCCAGCATCCCGGAGTCGCCTCTTTACTGTTGAGGTTGGTGTTTTGCGGGTACTATTTAATGAAGCTGCCAGTTGAGGACTTGTGAGGCATCTGTTTCTCAAACTATACACACTAATGTACTTGTCCTCTTGCTCAGTTGTGCACCGGGGCCTCCCACTCCTCTTTCTATTTTGGTTAGAGCCAGTTTGCGCTGTTCTGTGAAGGGAGTGGTACACAGCGTTGTGCGAAATCTTCAGTTTCTTGGCAATTTCTCACATGGAATAGCCTTCATTTCTCAGAACAAGAATAGACTGACGAGTTTCAGAAGAAAGCCTGTAATCGAACCAACAAATGCTGATGCTCCAGATACTCAACGAGTCTAAAGAAGGCTAGTTTTATTGCTTCTTTAATTAGAACAACAGTTTTCAGCTGTGCTAACATAATTGGAAAAGGGTTTTCTAGTGATCAATTAGCCTTTTAAAATGATAACCTTGGATTAGCTAACACAACGTGCCATTGGAACACAGGAGTGATGGTTGCTGATAATGGGCCTGTGTATGTAGATATTCCATAAAAAATCTGACGTTTCCAGCTACAATAGTAATTTACAACATTAACAATGTCTACACTGTATTTCTGATCAATTTTATGTTATTCAACGGACAAAAATGTTATTTTCTTTCAAAAACAAGGACATTTCTAAGTGACCCCAAACTTTTGAACGGTAGTGTAATTATGATAGTTCAACGCATCAAATTCTTCAGCTTAGGTTTGGTAAATTTACCTGTTCAAATAAATCAGAAGTAAATAACAAAAAACAGTGTTTGCCTTCAAGGTCAGGATTTTATATGAGGGTATTAGCATAAAGGAGTACATTCACTTGAAAATGCCATCCAGAGTGTGAATTATACCATAACGTTTTATATGTACTTTCTTTACTTGCTTTATAGTAAAGACATGTAATTTAACTGTAAAAATGTATTACCTTTATGTCTCATGAACACAACCAGTCATGATGTTTTCATCCAGTTGTCTGAACAAATCACTTCAAAAAGTAGGTTAACTTGTGCACGTTCTTCTACTCAAGTCCAGCATCTGAACAGTGCACTGTGCACCCACAATTTGAATGAATAGGGACATCTATTACAAACACCATAAGGGTAAAGTCATTCAGCCTACAAAGTGGAATTATTCATGGATGCCAAATAAAGCTTGGCTTCCCCAAAAAATGTAACAATTAAAAAGTAAACAAACTTATAAAAGGATTTTTGTTCGTGTCTATCCTTGTTTCATAATTGTCTTTCAATTCGCAAGAGGCTGAATCTATTTCACCAAAGAAAGCATCCGAGCGAGGCAAACATGTCGTACTCTTTTTGGCCAGACAGCATCACATACATGGGCTACACATACTAAGACAGAGGGGTGCTGTTTCGCTCGCTCGGAGGCTTTCTCCAGTGAGATTGATGAAAGGGAAAGAGGGATACCTAGTCAGTTGCACAACTGAATGCATTCAACCGAAATGTGTCTTCCGCATTAAACCCAATGATGAGTCTTGCTGTCGGTGCCCGTCTTGGTCAAAATTGTCAATATATTCAGAGACGACCTATCAGATCTCAGAATTTCTGGGGGGCCACTGGGGTGGCCAATCAGATTTCAGGGGGGCCGTGTGCCACCCCCTGGACACGCCACTGATGACCATATAAATTCAAATAACAGATATTCCCATTTTAAGTCAACATTCTCTGATGTGTGGAACTCCTTTTGTGGTACCATTTGAAAGTCAACATTTCTATTTTATTCTCATTTTAGTCCATTTATCAGCCAAGATATGACACCCACTCTGTATTCAAGAGCAAGCTTGTAAGCTTTTAAATGATATTAATCTCAAACGTTTATATTTTCCAGTGATGAAGACATGGATGTCTCATGGTATGGTGGGGTATGCAAAATGAGTCAACTTTGATCACCTTTATCTCCTGAATGTTTTGGCATTCAGGTCCAAAAAGAGCACTTCTACAACGGGCAAATACGTATGGAAGGTTTTGTTCAAATCAAAAGGGGTGCTGTCAAAATGTGATTGAATTCAAAAGGATTTACCTCGCTACAAAAAGATGTCCAGAACTGTAGTACCCTTTCCGTGTTCAATTCTAACTTGCCAATACTGTCTTTTATTTATATCCTTTTATTTATTTGTTTATTTGATATCTATTGGAGATAATAGAAGTCTGTGTATAGGAGAGTATATCTTACTCCAGGGAAGTGAGGGATTCTTGGTCCTTAGGGTGAAGGCTTGGTCTCATGACAGCCCTACTGAAAGGCCTTGGCCACATGTTATTGCCAAGATGTTGTTTTTGACACGCAGAACTGAACTGATGGTACAGAGGGTTGAATGTTATTTAGCTATGTTGTACAAGGCTCGTCTGATTCTGCTGTGCTTAGAGGAAGGATGTTGATGTTCTGCTCCATATGCTTGGGTACATGATTATTGATTGGTTCTCGTAAGGAACTCCACTGTTTTGGCACTCCCTAAGTCTTTCAAGTCAAGTCAGATGGATATCAGATTCCGTGAGGCCACTGGTGATCTTTTTCAATGTAGGCCTACAAGTAAGTGGGATTAAAAAGCATAGATGCACAATACTGTCCAACAGATTGCTCTTAGCTAAGTGAAGGCTATATGGATTCCAATTCATCTTCAGTAAACCTTTTTCCTGAGAAGGTCATGTTTTCTACCTGTGGGCAATAGAAAATATCCAATCTATAGTCTGATGGAAACTTTGAGATATGCTTTGGTATCAGTAAGGTGTACTTATAGATATAGGAGCACTTGCGGCTGTATTGTAAGAGTGAGTCATGTATACAGCAGTGTCCTCCCCCGTGCTCTCAGGAGGGTGCAGGGAGAGCACTGAGTCGTAGTTGGTCAGGTGTACAGATGTCTCTGCTTGAATCTGCTTAGAACTGGGATTCATACAGTCTGTTTTGTTTTTATGTTTTTTATGTTTTTTTTATTATTTTCTCTTTTTTAATTTAGAATACAGTAGGGGAGAGTGGGGTAAGTTGAGCCATTTTTTACATTCAACATCACTCTGTCAAGAGAAATCTAGTATTATTTCTAATAAAGATATCTACATATATTTCAGGATGTTGTGTATCCCTGGAAATAATCATAATCCATGTAAACATTACAATTTTGAAAACATAGGGTAAGTTGAGCCGTGGGACAAGGTAAATTAAGCTGCCTACAAGTTTCTGTACTGAATTAAGTATTACCACTACATTTTTAAAACCATGTCTGTTTATTTCCCAAACACAATTCAACACAATCGCAATAGCTTTTTTAGCCTTTTAATCGTTTTAAGCATCTTTTAACACAGACTTAACACCTAACAAACACTTTTTACCTTTTTAAAACACTTTTAACATTTAACATGCGTAATTTCCCAGCTATAATGCCTTGCATTACACCTGGGAAGAAATTGCTTCAATTTGCTCAACTTGCCATTGGCAAACATTTTGACTATATTAGCCCACACAGCTACAAGGATGCAATTTCATGCTAGGTTTAGGACCTCATATCGAAGCTTATAGAGACCCCAATTGCTGTAAAGAACGATCTTTAAATGATCTAATTTGGTCTAGATACAAGCATCATGAAACCACTAACACAATCATTTGACTTCGTGAAAATCCTTAAAAAAAAAAATTTTTTTACCTAATTTGCTTACCACTTTTTCATGTGGTTTCTTCCTTCACAGACTCCATGAAATTATGACCTCTTCGTAAATATTTGGTAAAATGCTAAATTTTGTGTTTGGTTGCCTAGAAACAAGGGTGGCTAAACTTAACCCTTTGGCTTAACTTATCCCACTCTCCCCTATTATATATCTCCCATAGGCACTGTCACACGTTGGGCACATTGAACAAATTCTGTCTCCGTTCAAGCCTTTCTCCATCAGTGTGAGGCCTGATGGTAGTTGTGCTGTTTTGTAACTGGTCTCGCATCACTTCATCGCATTCAAGTCATATGCAGCCACTCTACTAGTCCTTCGGGCCAATGGGCCAATAGGGAGCCTCTGCCTGTTGTCACATGCCGCTGGCCTCCTTGGATGATTCATCCTCCATCACAAAAAAAAAAACGAATTTGAAATTATATAATCTAGCTTTGTGTCATGGATTCCGTGGCCCTGGCCTGGAGTGAAATGCTTTCAAATAGAGCCAGCGGTTGTGAGGAGGAGGGGTAGGAGGAAGACTGAGGTCAGCAGTATAGCGTAGTGATTTTGTTTGCTGTGATTATACCACTAAGCAGCTTACGTTCCTAGTGCAATAGTGGCAGACATAAGTAGTCAAATGCCAAACCCGTAGTGTCCAGTATCCCCTTCCACTCTAACCCACCATTTGTTCTCATTGCTCTAGACTAGAGTAGACAGAGACATTCTTTGTTGTCTTGAGCCTCATAGCTACTCAGTTTAACGGCTTGTTATTGGCAACAGTATTGGGCACTCGTATTATATCATCTTATGTAGGAGGATGTGCCTATGTCTCAAGTCCTCCGTGATGTTATAGAATAGTAGGGGTCAAGACCCGCGAGTGAAAAGTTTATTATGTTGTTTTTGTAGGATTCCATTTTTTTGGGTCAAAAAAGACTGTAAAATCACCAGGAATTCAGCAAAAAATGTGTTTAATCTTGGAAATCTGTTCCCAAGTATTCCCCAAAATATAAAAAGAGATGTGATCTTAAAATCAAATCAAATTTTATTTGTCACATGCGCCGAATACAACAGGTGAAACCTTACCGTGAAATGCTTACTGACAAGCCCTTAACCAACAATGCAGTTCAAGAAATAGAGTTAAGAAAATATTGATTAAATAAACTAAAGTTTAAAAAATTATAAAATCAAAAAGTAACACATGAAAATTACATAACAATAACGAGGCTTTATACAGGGGGTACTGGTACTGAGTCAATGTGCAGGGTTACAGGTTAGTTAAGGTAATTTGTAAAAACAGTGTAAAACACAGAGGTGGGGGGGTCAATGTAAATAGTCCGGGTGGCCATTTGATGAATTGTTCAGCAGCCTTATGGCTTGGGGGTAGAAGCTGTTAAGCAGCCTTTTGGTCCTAGATTTGGCGCTCCGGTACTGCTTGCCGTGTGGTAGCAGAGAGAAAGGCCTCAGACAGTCTATGACTTGGGTGACTGGAGTCTTTAACAATTTTTTGGGCCTTCCTTTGACACCACCTAGTAAATAGGTCCTGGATGTCAGGAACCTTGGCCCCAGTGATGTACTGGGTCGTACGCACTACCCTCTGTAGCGCCTTACGGTCAGATGCCGAGCAGTTGCCATACCAGGCGGTGATGCAATCGGTCAGGATGCGCTCGATGTTGCAGCTGTAGAACTTTTTTAGGATCTGGGGACCCATGCCAAATCTTTTCAGTCTTCTGAGGGGGGAAATGTGTTGTCTTGCCCTCTTCACAACGGTCTTGGTGTGTTTGGACCATGATAGTTTGTTGGTGATGTGGACACCAAGGAACTTGAAACTCTCCACCCGCTCCACTTCAGCCCTGTCGATGGTAATGGGGGCCGGTTCGAACAGCTGAACCATCAAGAGCATCCTATTGTCCACGGTCATCTCCTTTGTACTGCTCACATTGAGGAAGAGGTTGTTGTCCTGGCACCACACTGCCAGGTCTCTGACCACCTCCTTATAGGCTGTCACATCGTTGTCGGTGATCAGGCCTACCACTGTTGTGTCATCAGCAAACTTAATGATGGTGTTGGAGTCATGCTTGGCCACGCAGTCGTGGGTGAATAGGGAGTACAGGAGGGGACTAATCACGCACCCCTGAGGGGCCCCAGTGTTGAGGATCAGCGTGGCAGATGTGTTGTTGCCTACCCTTACCACCTGGAGGTGGCCCATCTGGAAGTCCAGGATCCAGTTGCAGAGGGAGGTGTTTAGTCCCAGGATCCTTAGCTTAGTGATGAGTGGACACTATGGTGTTGAACGCTGAGCTGAGGTCAATGAACAGCATTCTCACATAGGTGTTCCTTTTGTCCAGGTGGGAAAGGGCAATGTGGAGTGCAATTGAGATTGCATCATCTTTGGATCTGTTGAGGCGGTATGCGAATTGGAGTGGGTCTAGTGTTTCCGGCATGATGTCATTGATGTGAGCCATGACCAGCCTTTCAAAGCACTTCATGGCTACTGAAGTGAATGCTACGGGGCGGTAATCATTTAGGCAGGTTACCTTCGCTTTCTTGGGCACAGGGACTATGGTGGTCTGTTTGAAACATGTTGGTATTACAGACTCGGTCAGGGAGAGTGTCACGGATCCCTCCGGAACTGTCATTACGCAAACCTGGTCCCTATTCTTATTTGATTAGTAATTGTATAAGTGTGCCCTTTGTTCACCATTGTCCTGTCTATTATTGTTCCAATGGCCGTTGGTCGTGTGAGTACCTGTGCTTTGTTTTGGCTTTTGTGCCACGTATATTGTGCATATGATTACGGGTCTCCTCCCGTGTGATAATCATTGTGCGAGTGTGTATTTATTCGAGGTACTCCCCGCTCTTTTCTTTGGGTTTCTACCCTGTGTTTTGTATACGTGTTTGTTTGGTCTTCGTCCCCGTGCCTTTACACGGCACGCTGTAATTTGGGAAATAAAAACCCCTATTACGCATTCCTGCCCCTGTCTCCCGATCCCTTATACCAACGTGACAGAGAGGTTGAAAATGTCAGTCCGCGGCTTTGTGAATGTTGACCTGATTAAAGGTCTTGCTCACAACGGCTACGGAGAGCGTGATCACACAGTCATCCAGAACAGCTGGTCCTCTCATGCATGCTTCAGTGTTTCTTGCCTCGAAGCGAGCATAAAAGGCATTTAGCTCGTCTGGTAGGCTCTCATCACTGGGCTGCTCATGGTTGGGTTTCCCTTTGTAGTCCGTAATATTTTTCAAGCCCTGCCACGTCCGACGAGCATCAGATCCGGTGTAGTAGGATTCAATCTTGGTCCTTTACTGACGCTTTGTCTGTCTGATGGTTTGTCTGAGGCCATAGCGGGATTTCTTATTAGCGTCCAGGTTAGTGTCCCATTCCTTGAAAGCAGCAGCTCTAGCCTTTAGCTCGGTGCGGATGTTGCCTGTAATCCATGGCTTCTGGTTGGGAAATGTACGCACGGTCACTGTAGTGACGACTTCGTTGATGCGCTTATTGATGAAGCCGGTGACTAAGGTGGTATGCTCCTCAATGCCATTGGATGAATCCCGGGACATATTCCAGTCTGTGTTAGCAAAACAGTCCTGTAGCATAGCATCCGCGTCATCTGACCACTTCCGTATTGAGCGTGTCACTGGTACTTCCTGCTTTAGTTTTTGCTTGTAAGCAGGAATCAGGAGAATAGAATTATGGTCAGATTTGACAAATGGAGGGTGATGGAGAGCTTTGTATGCGTCTCTGTGTGTGGAGACAAAGGTGGTTTTTTTCCCCTCTGGTTGCACATGTGACATGCTGGTAGAAATTAGGTAATACATTATAGTTATTTTCAAGTACAATCTCTTATTGGGCTTAGTTGTGGTCAATTTGCAGTGTACAAATTATTCATAATATACAGTGGGGTACGAAATTATTGACACTTGATAAAGATGAGCCATTGATAAAGAAAATACTGAGCTGTCCAATTGTTTTGGGTGAAATTGTATTATTTTATACTAATACAATTGCTCAGAGAAATAGATTTTGTTTAACAAGTAAAACACATTTTTTTCTCAACAGCAGGGGTCAAAATTATTGACACCTCTAAATATTAATGGAAATAAAGTTGTCAAAAGTTTAACTACATCAAGCTGGTGACTCTACAAATATTTTGGATGCATTTGCAGTTTGTTTTGGTTGTGTTTCAGATTATGTTGTGTCCAATAGAAATTGATGGTATATAACATAATTGTGCCATTTTGGAGTTACTTTCATTGTAAATGAGAATATAATACGTTTGTTAACACTCTACATTAACGTGGATGCTATTGTGATTACATTTAATCCTGAATGAGCCGTGAATAATGATGAATGAGAAAGTTACAGAGGGTCAAATATCATATCCCCAAGACATGCTAACCTCTCACCATTACCAATAACAGATATTACTTGTTAAACAAAATCTCTTTCTCTGAGAAATTGTATTAGTATAAAATAATATAATTTCCCTATTTTTTTGCATACAATATAGCTCAGTATTTTGATTATTTATTTTTCAGACAGTTGTTATTTCTCATCTTTCTCAGGGGTATCAATAATTTCGGACCCCACTGTATATTATTATAATGTTCCGCAAAACCATCTGCTCCAACAAAAATCATCCCGTGGCTGAATCTAATTGCGTGTGAGCTTCCCCAGAGAAACTGTCACATACCAGGGTCATTTGTGGGGAGTGTGACAACATTGAGATAATGAAATAGACCCCCTGTGAGAAATTTGACTGTATGGTGTCAAAGTGTCTGTTTTGTGTCGGTTGGGGCAGGCTGTATTGACCAGGAAGGCCCTGGTCTGGTCAGTGGAGAAGATGGTGCCATACATAGAGATCCTTTTAAATTACTAGAGGGGTTATGTCATAAACCCTAAAAGTTCCATAATGGGGTAAAAATGTCAGCCATATTGGTCAGAGAGAAATCCAAACAAGTCTAATTGGAATGAATGGCAGTAGAGGCATAATCCTGATTTTACTAATGCAGGAAAATCAAAGTAAGGCATGTGATATTTCAGAAATTGTGTAATAGAATTGTCAACCGAAAATATTGTCATATAATTATAAATACAGTGTATACTGGTTTTACACCCATTTTCTGTATAAATAGCCTCTACAATATATGTAAACAGACCATAAATGTCTAAATGTTTGTTTTCACAGAAAGCTGTGAGTTATTATATGATACATTTACAATACTTGTTGCATTTACAACTTGTCTAAGTCCTATCACCACATGTAGAGCTAATATTAACAATACGCATGTCAGTCTTTCATGGCTCAGAGTGGAGGAGAGATTGACTTCATCACTACTTGTTTTTGTAATAAGTGTTGACATACTGAATGCACTGAGCTGTCTGTTTAAACTACTAGCACACAGCTCGGACACCCATGCAAACCCCACAAGACATGCCACCAGAGGTCTCTTCACAATCCCCAAGAACAGAACAGACGATGGGAGGCGCACAGTACTACATAGAGCCATGACTACATGGAACTTTATTCCACATCAAGTAACTGATGCAAGCAGTAGAATCGGATTTTAAAAAACAGATAAAAATACAATTTATGGAACAGCAGGGACTGTGAAGAGACACACACACAGTTACAGACACACACATAACGCACACTCACTGTATATACACGTACATTGTAATGTTGTTGTATGGTGATATTATACATTTTGTATTGTAGATATATAGTGGTGTAATAATGTATGATGTACTGTTTTATCTTTTGTTTTATGTGTGATGCAAGTGCCTTAATGTATTTGGACCCCAGGAAGAGTAGCTGCTATGGGGATCCGTAATAAATACAATACAAATCACCCGATTTCAGCCAGTGTATCTATGGCTGTGGATTGACTGCATTGTTTGAATAGAATGTTGGCATATTGGCAGTTCATTTGAAAAATGTATGGAATCATTCCTCCAGTAGACACACAATTTGCAACTTAGACCCCCTGCTTTTATAGTAAAATAGATCCTGTTACCAACTGGTATTGTATATATTTATGAACGTGTTTTATAACCTTTGATACCAAGTCTTGGCAATTTAAAGCCAGTTTCTCATGTATTGGTACTTGTATTGCCCAGTACAATTGAGAAATCTATGTGCCGCTCTCTAAGGCTCTTCTCAAATGTAGATTTATTGGGACTGTTGTCTGTGCCCCAGATTCCAGCCTCTCCCTCTTATTCAGTTCCTTGTGTTCTTGAAAAACGGCTCAACCCTCACGTCTATGTCCTTGACCATAATCCTCCTTTGTTTCAAGTGTTTCTCATACCCACTCGATTGCATGGTCTTATCCCACAATGCAAATTGACGCACTACAATATAGCTCACATCCAAACATGTTCTGACCCTTTGAAATGGGTCATTCATGTAAATCCTATTCATTTAAGCTGACATGATAGTAAAGCACTCACGCCAAGTGTGCTTAAACATTACGCAACAAGCAACAACACACTAGATCAAGGCTGTTCAATTCCGGTCCCGGAGGGCCGAAACACCTATGGACCTGTGTGTGAGGTGGAGTCTGCATGCCTCCATGCCACAGCGTCATGCCATTTTCCTCAGTTCCGTGTGGAGACCTTGATGTTCATTGTCCAGGAAAAGAGGAGGAGGAGGGGTGCTGTGGTTTCATGAAAGCCTAGTTGCATAAGGGAGTCTGAATTTTAAAACAGTAGCTAGTGTCGTGGAATATTGCCTCAGAAACATAACACTCTTACGAGAACTTGTGAATTCAATGTAGACTGTAAAACAGAGTAGCAAAGCCGAGCCCTTCCATGGAAGGACCGTATTACACACGTAACAGAGCCGAGCCCTTCCATGAAAAAGACTAAATTCTCATATTACAGAGTCCTGCCCTTATAGGATTCTGTCTTTGCATAACGTATAGAGTCCCCTCCCTCTATATGAAAATAGCTTTCCTTGACCTTTCTCCATTATTATCTCTCCATCTCAGTTCTTGCTTGTTAACACCCACATATGACAGCTGTATAGGTTATAATGGTAGCAGGCCCTGGTCATATATGTTTACGTTTACATTTTAGTCATTTAGCAGACGCTCTTATCCAGAGCGACTTACAGTAGTGAATGCATACATTTCATACATTTTTTCTCTCCGTACTGGTCCCCCGTGGGAATCGAACCCACAACCCTGGCGTTGCAAACACCATGCTCTACCAACTGAGCCACACGGGACCATTCCTTATATGGCTATTCTGTCTCAGCTCTTCAAAGTGGACAGCCTAAATGCTGCTAATAATGGAAACGTAATCATAGTCATGTGTTTTGCTCCCACACTAGCTGTGTGGAATAACAGGGTTTCACAACTCTAAGGGTTCAATTGAGCCAGGGTAAATAACGTGGAGGTCTATGAATGGAGGTGTATGAGTCTCACACTTTATCCCCGATGTTAGCATTGGACACAAAATGGTGGGATGACAAAATGACAGAACAAGTGTATAATGTTTTCGGAAGTTATGAATCACTATCTAGCCCAGGGTTCTCCAACCCTGTTCCTGGAGAGCTACCCTCTGTAGGTTTTCGCTCCAACCCCAGTTGTAACTAACTGGATTCAGCTTCTCAACCAGCTAGATTCGGTTTGGAGCGAAAACCTCCAGGAACAGGGTTGGAGTGAAAACCTATAGGAAGGTATTTCACTGGTCACCCCCAAAGCCAATTCCTCCTTTGGTCGTCTTTCCTTCCAGTTCTCTGCTGCCAATGACTGGAACGAACTGCAAAAATCACTGAAGCTGGAGACTCATATCTCCCTCACTAGCTTTAAGCACCAGCTGTCAGAGCAGCTTACAGATCACTGCACCTGTACATAGCCCATCTGTAAATAGCCCATCCAACTACCTCATCCCCATACTGTATTTATTTATTTATCTTGCTTCTTTGCACCCCAGTATCTCTACTTGCACATTCCTCTTCTGCACATCTATCACTCCAGTGTTTAATTGGTATATTGTAATTACTTCGCCACCATGGCCTATTTCTTGCCTTACCTCCCTTGTCTTACCTCATTTGCACACACTGTATATAGACTTTTTCTACTGTATTATTGACTGTATGTTTGTTTATTCCATGTGTAACTCTATGTGTCAAACTGCTTTGCTTTATCTTGGCCAGGTCGCAGTTGTAAATGAAAACTTGTTCTCAACTAGCCTACCCGGTTAAATGTGAAATAAAAATAAATAAAGCTCTCCAGGAACAAGGTTGTAGTTAAAACCTATAGGAAGATAGCTCTCCAGGAACAAGGTTGTAGTTAAAACCTATAGGAAGGTAGCTCTCCAGGAACAAGGTTGTAGTTAAAACCTACAGGAGGGTATCTCTCCAGGAACAGGGTTGGAGTTAAAACCTATAGGAAGGTATCTCTCCAGGAACAGGGTTGGAGTTAAAACCTATAGGAAGGTATCTCTCCAGGAACAGGGTTGGAGTTAAAACCTATAGGAAGGTATCTCTCCAGGAACAGGGTTGGAGTTAAAACCTATAGGAAGGTATCTCTCCAGGAACAGGGTTGGAGTTAAAACCTATAGGAAGGTATCTCTCCAGGAACAGGGTTGGAGTTAAAACCTATAGGAAGGTAGCTCTCCAGGAACAGGGTTGGAGTTAAAACCTATAGGAAGGTATCTCTCCAGGAACAGGGTTGTAGTTAAAACCTATAGGAAGGTATCTCTCCAGGAACAGGGTTGGAGTTAAAACCTATAGGAAGGTAGCTCTCCAGGAACAAGGTTGTAGTAAAACCTATAGGAAGGTAGCTCTCCAGGACAGGGTTGTAGTTAAAACCTATAGGAAGGTAGCTCTCCAGGAACAGGGTTGGAGTTAAAACCTATAGGAAGGTATCTCTCCAGGAACAGGGTTGGAGTTAAAACCTATAGGAAGGTATCTCTCCAGGAACAGGGTTGGAGTTAAAACCTATAGGAAGATATCTCTCCAGGAACAGGGTTGGAGTTAAAACCTATAGGAAGGTATCTCTCCAGGAACAGGGTTGGAGTTAAAACCTATAGGAAGATATCTCTCCAGGAACAGGGTTGGAGTTAAAACCTATAGGAAGGTATCTCTCCAGGAACAGGGTTGGAGTTAAAACCTATAGGAAGGTAGCTCTCCAGGAACAAGGTTGGAGTTAAAACCTATAGGAAGGTAGCTCTCCAGGAACAGGGTTGGAGTTAAAACCTATAGGAAGGTAGCTCTCCAGGAACAAGGTTGGAGTTAAAACCTATAGGAAGGTAGCTCTCCAGGAACAAGGTTGGAGTTAAAACCTATAGGAAGGTAGCTCTCCAGGAACAGGGTTGGAGTTAAAACCTATAGGAAGGTAGCTCTCCAGGAACAGGGTTGGAGAGCCCTGATCTAGACATACAGCATATCATTGATCTTCCCATCCTTTCTCCTCCTCAGATGCGCCCCTTATTGACCGGGAGGAGCTGTTTGTGCAGAAGCTACGGCAGTGCTGCGTGCTCTTTGACTTTGTCACGGACCCTCTGAGCGACCTGAAGTACAAGGAGGTGAAGCGTGCCGGTCTGAATGAGATGGTGGAGTACATCACGCACAACCGCGATGTGGTCACCGAGTCCATCTATCCAGAGGGTGTCATCATGGTAAAAAGAGATACATGCACCTACTGTACATAAAACCCTGTCAAAGTGTGGAAGGTTTTGGGCCTGTATTTAATCACTATGTTCAGGGGAAGGTTGTGGGTATAAACATGCTGTCACGGCCCCCTGTCACCTCAGTATGCCACATCCTGACTCTGTGTTCAATAATGACTTTGGCTTGGCCTGGCTCAGGATTCCACCCAGCACAGTAGGGGGAGAGAATCAGCATCAAACCCTTGAGGAGCACCCAAAGGTCATTATTTATGTCAGTGATAAGTCAGATCAAGCCAAATCCCCCTGGAAGCCTTTAAGTCTCTCCCTCTCTTTTCCCCCCTGGGCTATTATCTGCCTCTCTCTTCCCCCTCTATCTTACTTCCTGGGGTATTCTCCCTCTCTCTTCCCCCCTGGGGAATTCTGTCCCTCCTCCCCCTGTCGTACTCTCCCTCTCTCGTCCCCTCTGAGGTACTCCCTCCCTCTCTCATCCCCCCTGGGGAATTCTGTCCCTCCTCCCCCGTCGTACTCTCCCTCTCTCCTCCCCTCTGAGGTACTCCCTCCCTCTCTCCTCCCCGCGGGGTATTATTTCACCCTCTTCTTTCCCTCTCTCCTCCCCCTGGGTCATTCTCTCCCCCTCCGCTTGTGACAAATTTGAGCATCGTGCTCAACGAGTAATAAGCGTGCACTGGTAAATGTTGAACAATTATCCATCACAAATTATAGCCCATACATCTGCTCTTCCTTTGAGCATCTGTGAATTGTTGGCCATGCACCACAACACTGGCCTCATGTGAATCGGCCACTCTGTATATCGTTCCACTTCTTCCTCTCTTTCTCCTACGTCCTCCCTTTCTCTCTCCCTCGCCCCTCCTTTCTCTCTGTCCCCATCCCACTGTATATCTTTCCCTTCCCCGCTGTCCATCACTGTCCCTCTTTCAAAACTACCACCTCCTGTTCCCTTTCTGCTGTCGTCTCTCCCTCTCCCAGTGTTCTGTAATGAGGCTGAGGTTGGGCGATGGAGCTGTGGAGCCAGGCAGGCTATTTCCAGCCTCTCTCTCTCTCTCCTCTGTGCCAAAGGGGCTCTGTGCTGCGGCAGCCTCGGGCCGAGACAAGAAGCAGGTGCTGGGGAAGCGTTGCGTCAGCTGCAGGGATGCAGGCAGAGGGATGCTCTCCCAGTGGCAGTGTTAGCAGGGCTAACCTAAACAGCCTTTAAACAAGAGTTAGCAGGGTTACCTTATAAACTGCCCTTACTAGGGCCTTTCTCATTGGTAGGCAGAGGAGGCCAGGGCACACTGTGCTCTGATCGTATGGAAGTTGGCCCTTTTGCGTGGTATCAGATGGGTTGTGCTGTGCTGTGTTTTTCCTAACATTTACAATCGAATGGCAGCTTTAGCGTTGTTGATTGTTGCCACGTTGATTGACATCTCTCCTCTGCCCTGTTCAGTTTTCAATCAACTTGTTCAGGACCCTACCACCATCCTCCAACCCCACGGGGGCTGAGTTTGACCCCGAGGAGGACGAGCCCACACTGGAGGCTGCCTGGCCACACCTACAGGTAACGTGTGTGTGTGTGTGTGTGTGTGTGTGTGTGTGTGTGTGTGTGTGTGTGTGTGTGTGTGTGTGTGTGTGTGTGTGTGTGTATGTGCACATGTGAGTGTAAGCGTGAATATTTTCTTACATTTGAAATTTAGACTATAATAGTTTTTTCCCCCCTTCAGTATTTTCAGCCTCAAATCACACCAACCTTTTATCTCAAGCTCATCTTTTTCTTCCCTCTAGCTGGTGTATGAATTCTTCTTACGATTCCTGGAGTCCCCTGATTTCCAGCCTAATGTCGCAAAAAAATACATTGACCAAAAGTTTGTACTGTCTGTAAGTATCCCTCTCCTCCTCCAACAAAACACAAACTGCACTCCCTGTAACTGCTGAGCTGTTGAAATATTTAATTGGCAGTATGTGTAATATCCTGCCGCCCAGGCAGTTGGGAATTATGCTGTGTGGGTGTGTGTGTGTGTGTGTGTGTGTGTGTGTGTGTGTGTGTGTGTGTGTGTGTTCACTCATACCTTGACCAGCTTCCGTCTCCCGCCCACACAGTAGAGAGACATGAGAGCTGAGAGGGAATTAGCAAGGATCACTTTGCTCCATCTGACCACATGATGCTTCCCATCCACCGCTGCTGGGAATGAATGTTAAGGACTTGAGTCAGCCTACTCACTTTCTGAGTGCTGGCCTGGGCTCCAAACACACATGACCTTGCATTATGTTATGGCAAAACCCAGCCTCTATCAAATCTCATGGCAGTGTCATTTTGTTTTCACCGCACCACTTAACACTATGTGCTACATGTTCAGGAACACTTTTGTGTATCAGTGAATGGACTATTTGTCTGGCGAATAGTATATTTTCTACCTTTGCCTGATTGAAAAAAATGTTTTTGCCTCTACGTTTGCAAGTGTCCCATTTGTATCTGTTGTATTGAGTAGTGCTAGTTTCTTGAATACATATGCTGGTCATGTCCCTCCTCCACCCCCACAGCTCCTGGAGCTGTTTGACAGTGAAGACCCCAGGGAGCGGGACTTCCTGAAGACCATCCTCCACAGGATCTACGGCAAGTTCCTGGGCCTCCGGGCCTACATCCGCAGACAGATCAACAACATATTCTACAGGTGAGATATGGCTTTTACACCAGTTATGTCTGTCCATAGAAATAGAATTACACCCAATGTGGCTGCCGGTCCACCTAACACAGAATGCTGACTTGATTGGGGAGATGCCCGTTCTAGTTATTCTGTTTCTATGCGTCTGTCTTGCAAGCAGCTACATCTCTCGCCATTGAAATCTACTCACAGAGTGTGATTGAGTGAGTCTGTCTGTTCTTGGGAGGATAGATATGTAACCGCAACAAAGGAAAAAAACGCAAGGTTGTCAAATGTTGAGGTTGTGTTTGATGTATGTAAGAAGATGTGTCAGTATATCTGTTATCTGTGCAATGTAATCGATAGTTGACCTTGGTCTGGTCTCATATTGCAGGTTTATATATGAAACGGAGCATCACAATGGAATCGCAGAGCTCTTAGAAATCTTAGGAAGGTGAGTGCACACTGCACAGTGTACTATCACCTCAACACATTCTCTTTTACCATTCACCTAAAACAAATCTTCCCTTGTCCCTTATCCCCAGCATAATCAACGGCTTTGCCCTGCCATTGAAAGAGGAGCACAAAATGTTCCTGATCCGAGGGCTGCTGCCGCTTCACAAAGTGAAGTCACTCAGCGTCTACCACCCCCAGGTATCGTAGTGCTCTGAAAGGCCCCCCCCCCCCACACAGCATGAGGGTGAGACGTGCCTCTCGTTTAAGTTCCTGCTGATATGCTCTTACTCATACGACTTGTCTCTCTCTTTATCTCTCCACAGCTGGCATATTGCGTTGTGCAGTTCTTGGAAAAGGACAGCAGTCTAACTGAACCGGTGAGTTTGGCATATATATATATATATATATATATATATATATATATATATATATATATATATATATATATGTATATATATATATGTATATATATATATGTTAATACTCATCATAAAGTGAAAGGCGCCCTCTAGAGGAAGTTGCCGCCCCTATTTTGACGTAATTCCTGTCCTGAAGCGGAAATGCTTGGATTTGGTTCCACCTCAGAAGAATGACGTAGGCTCCTAATACATACATATTCACGAATTGGGGGTGGGAACGTCGTGGAGATTTCCACGTGGAGTGGAGAAACAACGACAAATAGGGCACTGACAGTCACTGAAGCTAGCTAGAATGCTAACCTTATCTAGCTAGCTATCTTGCTAACCTTAACTAGCTAGCTAATGTTATTTGTTTTTGCTGGGTTTTTTTTTTACTACACATATTCAAAACATTATCCAGCTGGCTAGGCTATGGTTGGTTCTGGAGCTGAATTTGTCATAAGCATTAGAAATTGTTAGAAAGAGTAAGATGAAGCTCCGGCAATATGGATACCTATTGAACGGTTTGGGCTAGAGATGTATTTTTCTACGTTGTGTTGGACACGGTGAAAACCTTTGTTGGGCTGTTGAAAAGCTTTTCGGCTGCGGTATGTCAAAGCCAAGTCAGCCCGTGCTCTTGGTTCTCACAGGGGAAGTGAAATGATAGGCTACAATGACTTTGCTCATGATGCACGCCGCAAATGATATCGACACCCTGAGTGCATCGGAGACTAAACACCAATACAAATGTAACAACAGCACAACAAAACATCAACAAGTTCCTTGAATAATTTTTCACGGGTGCCTTTTTCATTATAGGATAGACACTTGTGGTTTCTAGCTGCACCAATCAAAGCAGTGGAGTGTAGTGAAGCAAAACCTTAGTGGTCAAAACCAAACTAGTTAAAATATATGGATTATGAAAATGTTCAGTGGAGGTGCAAAAACATCCAGATTTTTTGCTGGATTTTTGCTGTTTGTGGGCGTTGAATGTTAATTTTGTGTTAATTATTTAACCCTGAGGTGATCATGGGCCTGCTGAAGTTCTGGCCTAAGACCCACAGCCCCAAAGAGGTGATGTTCCTCAACGAGCTGGAGGAGATCCTGGACGTCATCGAGCCCTCTGAGTTCGTCAAGATCATGGAGCCACTGTTCAGACAGCTGGCCAAGTGTGTGTCCAGTCCACACTTCCAGGTACACTACGCCTGCCTCAAGCTCACTCACGCTACTGTGTTTACTCATTCTGCTTCATTGCCCCAAACATAACAGAATATAAAATTGCCTTCAGGAAGGAAAAATAACTTGTCATGTCAACTGAAAGTAATTAGTATTAGAATCGAGTGCGATATTCTGTCATGAACAGGAACTATACAATACCCACAATAGAAGAAGACTGCTTTGGTAGGTGACAAGGGGTGTATTGTCTCTGATTGCCTCCTGTGTTGTGCTCTCAAGGTGGCAGAGAGGGCGCTGTACTACTGGAACAACGAGTACATTATGAGCCTGATCAGCGACAATGCAGCCAAGATCCTCCCCATCATGTTCCCTGCTCTCTACAAGAACTCCAAGAGCCACTGGAACAAGTACGACCCCTGCAGCCAAGTCAATTGAAAGATCAATGCTCCTGCTGAACTTGCGTGCATCCAAAACAAGCCTGGCTATTAGAACCCTGGGTTCACATCTGAGAGAACAAATCTATGAATTGTTGTAATGGAAGAAAATACAATTTGCAATAGTGCAGAAATATTGTTTCTCCCCCTGAAAATAGGACGCTGGATCCTTTTGAATATAATCCATCAAAACATTTGATGTACAGCACTCTCTGAAATATGCATTTCAATGATTCATTGTATGTTAACTTGCACATATTACATTGTGTTACATGCCCTTCCTCTCTTCAGGACAATCCATGGGCTGATCTACAACGCCCTGAAGCTCTTCATGGAGATGAACCAGAAGCTGTTTGATGACTGCACCCAGCAGTACAAGGCTGAGAAACAGAAGTGAGTTCACTTGGCATGTTCAAAGAGGACATCTGCATGGTCTTCTAGTAAATCAGCACCTTCCTTTATTCCCATCTGGAACTATTGATCCTCTCCCTCAAAGCACAGTAAAATGCCAAGCCAGCTGATTTCCTGGTTGGCTCCAACTCCGTAGTTTTTGTTGCTGATGTGTTTTCAGAGAGAAGTGCAAGCTGAAGGAGCGTGAGGAGGTCTGGCACAAGATAGAGGAGCTGGCCAAGCATAACCCGCAGGTGATCCCTATGGCAGGATGTCAAAAACACCACTACCCTATCCCCATGCATTGTGGAACATTCACATCACGTTGTTCCAGGGAGTAGGCTCAGGAAATGAGACACTGCAGTTTATTTCCATATACACATTTGTAGATGGACACTGCATAATTGGATTTGCCCCCAAAAAGTGTACTGTATGTAGTATCAAATGAATGGTCCCTAGCAACACGCATCCCGTCTGTTGTTCTGATCCTGCAAATACAGGTAACTGCCAAAATAATGGAAACAAAGTATATTGAAAGTAGGTGCTTCCACACAAGCGTTGTTCCTGAGTTAATTACGCAATTAGCATCCCATAATGCTAAGGGTCATGTATTTTGGAAAGAAGTAGAGGAGGGTGCTCAACCAACGTAAGTCGAGGTGCAACCAAAAAATGTAATCATCATTGCAAAGGAAAAGGCGCAACACTCGCTCACCATCAAAACGTTTCTTATTTAAGCAAGGTTAAAAGAGAAATGTTTCGGCCTACAATGGCCTTCATCAGAATAATCACACTAAGGGAATGGTCAAGTTCATATACGGCGAGTTTTTGCTCCTCCCTTGTACTTGGTTGATGAATTAAGGCCACTAATTAGTAAATAACTCCCCTCACGTGGTTGTCGAGTTCAAAAATCCGCAGACACTAGGACCTCCATGGAATGAGTGTGACACCCCTGATATAGGGCCTTGAAACTCAACTCTGGACCTCGAAGCCAGTGCCACTGCTTGTTTTCATTGTTCCCCTCCAATCACGGACTGATTTAGACCTGGAACACCAGGTAGGTGCAATTTATTTTAAGATGGAACAGAAACAGAGTTTGAAGGCCCTATATGAACTTGTCCATTCCCTTAGTGTGATTATTCTGAAGGTTTTAATCTTTCTTAAATAAAACGTGTTTTTAAAGGCGAGTGAGTGTTTTGCCTTTTCCTTTGCAGGCCAGTATTTTGGCTACCATGGCTATGGCCCCATAGGATGACAATGCCCCCATCCACAGGGCACGAGTGGCAACTCAATGGTTTGATGAGCGTGAAAACAATGTTAACCATATGTCATGGCCATCTCAGTCACCAGATCTCAACCCAATTGAACACTTCTAGGAGATTCTGGAGCAGCGCCTGAGACTGTGTTTTCCACCACCGTTAACAAAACGCCAAATGATGTAATTTCTCGCGGAAGAATGGTGTTGCATCCCTCCAGTAGAGTTCCAGACATGTGTAGAATCTATGTCAAGGTGGATTGAAGCTGTTCTAACTAGTGGTGGCCCAAACCCCTATTAAGACACTGTGTGTTGGACTCCCTAGTGGCGCAGCAGTCTAACGCCGTACCCAAACCGGCTGCGCGCAAATTGATTTTGTCCCCCCACACCAAACGCGATCACGACACGCAGGTTGAAATATCAAAACAAACTCTGAACCAATTATATTAATTTGAGGACAGGTCAAAAAGCATGAAACATTTATGGCAATTTAGCTAGCTAGCTTGCAGTTGATAGCTAATTTGTCCTATTTAGATCGCTTGCTGTTTCTAGCAAATTTGTCCTGGGATCTAAACGTTGAGTTGTTATTTTACCTGAAATGCACAAGGTCCTCTACTTGGACAATTAATCCACACATAAAACGGTCAACTAAATCGTTTCTAGTCATCTCTCCTCCTTCCAGGCTTTTTCTTCTTTGGACTTTATATGGCGCTTGGCATCTAACTTTCTTAGTTACCACGACGACCGACCAAACTCAGTTCATCTTTCAATCACCCACGTGGGTATAACCAATGAGGAGATGGCATGTGGGTATCTGCTTCTATAAACCAATGAGGAGATGGGAGAGGCATGACTTGCACCACGTTCAGCGTCACAAATAAAACTGTTCTGTTTTAGCGATTGGCAACGCAGATGCTTGTTGGCACGCGCGAGCAGTATGGGTGCAATAATTGAATAGCATGTATGTTGATATTTATTTTTGCAACACTTACACACATGACGCGAACGGTGTGGTCAGCATGTAATGCACTTCATCGCAGTGCTTGAGGCGACACTACAGACCCGGGTTCAATCCCAGGCTGTGTTACAACTGGCCGTGACCGGGAGTCCCATCGTCCGGGATAGGGGAGGGTTTAGCCGGGGGGGGGGGGGGGCTGTACTTGGCTCATCGCGCTCTAGCGACTCCTTGTGGCAGGCCGGGCACCTGCAGGCTGACTCCGGTCATCAGTTGAACAGTCTTTCCTTCGACACATTGGTGCATCTGGCTTCCGTGTTAAGCAGGCGGGTGTTAAGAAGCGCGGTTTGGCAGGTCATGTTTCAGAGGACGCATGACTCGACCTTTGCCTCCCGAGCCCGTTGGAGAGTTGCAACGATGAGACGACATCGAAATTGGGGGAAAAAGGATGTTAAAAGCAACCAAAAGGGAGAAAAACTCCTCAGTCCTCAGCAATTATGTTGCTATGATTGCGTGTGAAATTGTCTGCACATTAAGAGGTGTAGGCAGGGATCTTTGAGTTTTAAACAGGGTCATGCTTTAATTAATTTGACTTTGTAAAGTCCTTTTGTTCCAGACACATCTAATTATCACCGTTCATCATCTCTCGTGACTGATTCCCAGCTCCAAGCGCTCAGGCACAAATAGCTGAAGTTTTAATTAAGAGGAAATATGCTTCAGTGAATGTAACCATGGTGTAACGTATACTTTCTCTGCAGGTTACCAACCTCCGACCTGGTCTCCACCCACAAGAAGAGGTCTGCCTCTTTTCTTACTGAATTCATTGGGCTGTCTGATGTTGCTCTTGGTACATTCGTGGGTGTATTTCACAGGCCGGATCCAGACCAGATACAACTAATTTGTGTCTGTAATCTTCCAGTACATGATGTACAATGAGAGTCCGGGAGGGGTGCCCTTGTACTCCATGGAGACGGAGACGCCAACTGCTGAGGACATTCAGCTGCTGAAGAAGACTGTCGAGACAGAGGCCACACAGGTACAACTACCAGCACACACTCACTGGTACACTGCTCTGTCTAGCCTACATACAACCACCTGCAGGCTGTTTTTCCAGCCTAATCACTTACTAACACACCTACTAATCAATGAATCGTCAAGGCCTTCATTTGTTGAATCACAGGTATGTACTCACACCACCCGTACCACATACTGTACGCCCACCTGCAGGCTGTCGTTCAGGATAGTATTAATACACCTACCAACTAATCAATGAATTAAGAAAAAAACAGCACTGTTCTGTTGATGTTTCACATGTTTATTTCTTCTTCTTTATTTCTTCTGTTCATCTTTCTATGTTTTTAAAGTTTAAACGTATTCCTCAACCAACTCATGTCAGTTCATGAATTCACCAGACCTTGTCTGTCCATTCGAGACATTTCATTACTGTATTGGATATGGTCTTGAAGACTTTGTTCTATAAACTTCCATAGGGGATGAAGGACATCAAGAAAGACAAGGTGATGATCCGGCGGAAGTCGGAGCTGCCGCAGGACGTGTACACTATAAAAGCCCTGGAGCAGCACAAGAGAGCGGAGGAGTACCTGACGGCCAACGAGGAGGCCCTCTGACCAGGGAGCAGTGGCACCCCCTGCACCTAACACCCCCCCCCCCCCCCGTGTCGCATCCAACCAGTCACCTGCTTTTACGCCCCCTCTTCTCCTCCGCTTCTCCTCCCCCTCCACTCCTTCATCTCTGCCGGAGACTCCTATCTGCAGAAAACCAGGGCCATCACAGAGACGGACAAGAACACACATATGCGCACATATAGGAACATACAGACCTACAATAGTTCCAGCTTGCACAAAAATACACACATACTTGACTACAGTGGGCCGATCATTAGGTTGCACGAGGACAACAATAACACAACAGTAGTATTAAGTGTAAGCATCCGTGAAGCATGTTTCTTTGTTTCCTTTTTGGAACCCAGCATTACCTATAGAGGGCAGTAGATTGTGATTGATTCTCTTGCTAGCTAGCCTGGAGTGAGAGGGTGTGGGTAATCTGAATGGTTTGGTGGATGATGAGGCCATGCTTTAGTCTAGCTGGAAGTCTAGTGAAAGTAGTGGTTCTGCTCTGTAAAAAACCCTAGCTGTCAGGTCATGCCCAGGCAACATAGTAAATGTTGGGGAAACCTAGTCTGTGACACAAAGCTTACAAAACAACTTAGTGGTGCTGAGCTATTAACCAAAATGTTTTTTAAACAACTAATTGACCGATATCGTTTCTATTATTTGAATAACATTTCTTTCAAAAAAATGTCTGTAAGCTCAATGCGCCGTTTTTCTAGAGAAATCAGATCAAGCCCAAACTGTACGATATAGTAGGGAGTTGTAGTTTCCAACAGGCCAATATTCTACATAGTTTAGCGGGGAAAATGTGGTAATTACCTACAATGACCATAATTCACTGAAAATACGTAATTGATAGTTGGTATTCAGCAGTCATAAAAGTATACCTTATTTACTATTGAAATATCAATTTTGTCAGACAGCATAGCTCTATAGGGATGAGATTATGACTTGGAATGAAATAATCAAATAAAACAATTGTAATATACACAACTGAAATATTTTATTAAAGTAATGTGAATAAATGATGGTTAATAAGTGATAAGCAGCACTGGGCAGTCATTGCCATCATGGGACTTTTATTAATGATTTTATTCTGTGTTAAAGCTTTCAACCAACTAGTTCTGAGGATTAGTGGTTTTTGAGGTCAGTTCGATTATTAAAAAGTAATCACGGTTTTCAATTTCGGTTTCGATTATTTATTTAAATATAAAATTCATTATGAAATAATGACATTGCAATGATTTTCGAGCTTTTTGATGGAAATTCCGAACATTAAATTGCCAAAACATTGAAAATATTCCAGTGTCTCTGTCAACTCCACATTGGGTAGACATCAATAAAAAATAGGACATTTCTATGAAATAATAAAATATTTTAGTTTTTATTTGATTTCTTTATTATTTTTAATTCCTTAAAGTCATCATCTCATCTCTGCTCAGGCAGTAGCAGTCAGCCAGCCAGGCCATCTAACGCTATCTATGTGCTCCCCATACTGTACTGTCTTCAGTCATCCTATTTAGCTAGCCTGCCTAAAGTATGCTTCAGAGCTGACTGGCAAAATATATATTTTTTTTACTTGTTCTTCAAAGTAGATAAGGCATACTTTCACGAACTGTCTCTGTCCCTCTCATTGTTTTGTTGTGTACATTCCTCTCTCACGCAGTCTGTGTTTCTAACCTAACGTAGCAGGCTCAAAAGTGTATCCTTCCAGAGATCTGTTTAAAATGACGAGATGCTCATGTCGCCACCCTAACAATGTCATTGTCCCAAAGGCGGGAAGGCAAGGGGACAAGCTTTGGTTCAAAATATTGGGCAGATTTTGGCGACAGTGAAACCTTTCATTCCGCCTCTTCCTCTCTGATCCGTCTCTGTCCGAGCTGGAAAAAACAGGTGCAATGGATTATGGTTATTGTAGTTAATTGCCATGTTTCTGCAATGAACTAGGTTGAACATTTGCTTAAGGAAAACTACAACTCCCATCAACCCAGCGTCCCACATAGTTCTTGACTTGAGTTCTCTCGTGAATGATTTGATTTCCCACTAGTGAAACGGTGCATTGGGCTCACAAAGAACGGTAATTGAACTGATGCCGGTCAATTAGTTGTTTAATAACCGGAGAAAAAAAAAAGAAATGTTGGTTAATCACTCAGCACAACAACCCACATAATGTATAGAGCATTTAAACCATGATTATTTTTTCATAACCAAACCGACCTCAAAAAGCACTAATCGCTCAGCACTACAACTTAGGCAAGGCAATTAAATCAAATGAGAGAGCACTAGGAATCAAGATGGCTGACTATCTTAATTGAATTATTTACTCTTCCATGAGACTGTTTTGCTCACGTTTTAGTACTATAATTGTATATTTGTCACCTCTTTTTGCATAGTAAAATCATGGCCTTACACCGTCTGTTGAATTGCATTCTCCCTGTTGATTAGTCATATGCTAATAACATGATTGTAATCCTGATGATTGGTTTATGTCAGAATCCATGAAAAAACAATCACCTTAGTTCAGACCTAGCTGCTCACATGAATAGGTGTAGGTTTGTGTTTTTGTTTTGGTCTGTTTTTGACAGCGTTTTGTAGTTCACAAAACTGATATGGCTTTTCATATGTTAATTCCTAGCCGGTCTTCTGAAAAGCACTCAAAGATACAAAACCGTGATATATTAGCAATTGTCTGTACAAGAGAATGAGTTGACAAATGTCTCAACTTGTAATAGAACTGTAAAATGTTTCTTGTATTTTTTATAATTAGAGGTGTAGCTCAAAAAACGAATCATGTCACTGTGTCAAAAAAAAACCTCAGAAAATAATTCTGTTAGATAGAATGTCAGGTTAATATTGTCCTCAAGTGGTTGGTCTTTAGGAAAAGCAACCATAACCTGGTGCAGAATTAGTCCATCCTTTTCTCCGCTTTCTCAAAGATAACCTCCTTGTTCTGTCTACAGACTCTTGACTGCCATGATTGTTATCCCAACTCATCCATTCCTCCGTCAAATTCATGTTAATGTGTTTATTAATGTTTCTGGCCCAATGCTTAATGTCGCCTCAGCCTCTAATTATTCCTCTCTAGCCTTCTTCTTGCCTTTATTTTTTTATTAGTTTTTTTGTGGATTTATACTGAACAAAAATATAAATGGAACATGCAACAATTTCAAAGATTTTACTGAATTACAGTTCGTATAAGGAAATCAGTCAATTGAAATAAATTCATTAGGCCTGCTAATCTATGGATTTCACATGACTGGGAATACAGATATGCATCTATTAGTCACAGATACCTTTAAAAAATGTAGGGGCGTGGATCAGAAAACCAGTCAGTATCGGTGTGACCACCATTTTCCTCATGCAGCGTGACACATCTCCTTCCCATAGAGTTGATCAGGCTGTTGATTTGTGGAATGTTGCCCCACTCCTTTTTAGTGGCTGTGCAAAGTTGCTGGATATTGGCGGGAACTGGAACACGTTGTCGTACACATCAATCCAGAGCATCCCAAACATGTTCCATGGGTGACATTTTCAGGTGATAATGCAGGCCATGGAAGAACTGGGACATTTTCAGCTTCCAGGACTTGTGTACAGATCCTTGTGACATGGGGCTGGGCATCATCATGCTGAAACTTGAGGTGATGGCAGCGGTTGAATGGCACGACAATGAGCCTCACGATCTATTCACAGCATCTCTGTGCATTCAAATTGCCATCGATAAAATGCAATTGTGTTCATTGTCTGTAGCTTATGCCTGCCCATACCTTAACCCCACCGCTACCATTGGGCACTCTGTTCACAACGTTGACATCAGCAAACCGCTCACCCACACGATGCCATACACGTGGTCTGCGGTTGTGAGGCCGGTTGGACGTACTGCCAAATTCTTTAAAATGACATTGGAGGCAGCTTATGGTAGAGAAATGAACATTACATTCTCTGGCAATAGTTCTGGTGAACATTCCTGCTGTCAGCATGCCAATTGCACGCTTCCTCAAAACTTGAGACATCTGTGACATTGTTATGTGACAAAACTGCACATTGTAGTGGCCTTTTATTGTCCCCAGCACAAGGTGAACCTGTGTACTGGTCTTGCTATTTAATCAGCTTCTTGATATGCCACACCTTTCAGGTGGATGTATTATCTTGGCAAAGGAGAAATGCTCACTAACAGAGATGTAAACAAATTTGTGCACAAAATTTGAGAGAAATAAGCTTTTTGTTAGTATGGAACATTTCTGGGAAAGTGTATTTCAGCTCATGAAACATGCGACCAACACTTTACACGTTGCATTTATATTTCTGTTCAGTGTATGTTTCTTGAAAATGCTCCTCTGTTGAGTCGGCCTCATTGTAGAAAGGTAAGGGTTGTTTCAGTTCAAGTGTAGGGAATCTCTACAAAATATCCTATTCCGTTTTCTCTTCCTCCAAACCGGCTTGATTCAATAGGTCTCTGTCGTAGATTGTGTTCTATTCTTTCTTTCAAGCACTCAAGCAATATTTTTTGGTTTAGGAAACAAACTCATGCACTTTGTTTTGTGCACTTCCATACACAATTCATCCTCCTTAAAGGACTATCTACAGATGAGAAAAGATACTTGCTTCACTAATCAGGCACAATTATTATGTTGGAAAAAGGAAAGCCTGCGATTACTGTTCCAAATATTTGTTTTACCGTATATTGTAATGTATATTGCTTAGGGTTGCAACCCCTTGTCCTGTAGGTTTATCCCATTTACCACTCCCCCCCCTCTTGTTTCTTACCACTTGCTGTATGATGTCATTTCTTTGTAAGGGTCTCATCTATTGATTGAGCTTCCTGTCAATCACTCCAACAGTAGGGAACAACTCCCTCTATGGCTGCTGGGCAAAGTGACTCGTCATCTCACCCAGGCAATCTCTTGAACTGCATTGTTGGTTAAGAGCTTGTAAGTAAGCATTTCACAGTAAAGTCTACACCTGTTGTATTCCACGCATGTGACAAATAAAATTGGATTTGCTTAGTGAAAGGTTGGCTGCCAATGTTTCCTCCCCCCCATGACAGTAATCATGTTAGAGCAGTCTTAATCCAAGCTATCTGGAGCTGTTTATTATATAATCTCAATTTCCTTACATTTAAATCCGTTTATCCTTACACTTAAATATATTTATCTTGTACTGTGCTGTTATCAAAGTAGCGATAACCTCTACACTCACCCTGCGTGGAACAAATCTCATCGGCTCAGATAGCAGATAAGATTTGGCAAATCCAAAGACCCGTGCTCTAAATTGTATTTTTCTGGTGAGGTTTGAAAAAGTAAGCTGTGCATGAGACATTTCTATTCATCTATTTAAACGCAGTATATTATATGTTGCTATATCATTTAAAATATTAGTTCATAACAATACAATGAATGTAACTGTTCTCTTACCTGACTGAACAAGGCACATGCATTCCTACTGACCATGCTTCCAAAAGGTAGCTGTTGAAACATTCCAGACTCGCTAAGCGGTAGCATTGTTACTGTACACTAAATGCCATTGCTGGGTGTCAAGTGATGACATGGAACTGTGCTTAGTTTGTCCAGCAGCCACACAAACTGAAGATTACATTTTGAAACAAAGGGTCTTGCTCCACTCCCTCCTGCACTCTGTCCAGTTCTGACACTAATCTTAAATTGCCTTCCTGGTCATATGTACATATGTTGTACTTTAATTAGTTAGAGCATTACATAGTATGAAAATCATTTTGTACAGATGTTCATGTATGTACAGAACAAAAGAAAAAGGCAAAAAAATAAAGTGGACATGTTTGACATCCATTGAGTTTGGAAATATGTTGCCCTCACACACTAAACAAGTCAATATCCATCATCAATTGAACTGCAGTAGCTTAGTCTTTCTAGGGTCCTGGGGAACCAAAGGGGTGTACATTTGTGTTTTTACCCTAACACTACACACCTGATTCCATTCATCAGAAACAGATGAGTGGAATCAGGTGTCTAAAATGTGCACCCCTTTGAGTCCCCAGGAAATGAACACATTACGAGACAGGGACATTTTCATTTCTTATGGATGCTCATATACATATGTAGATATAGTATGCTCAACAAAGACAATGATTAAACAGTATTGCAATATGGTAATCACCAGCCAAAAACAACAAACAAAACAAAGGCGATCTGGTGTTGGAAAGGTGGTTTGACTGTACACTGGAACGTTTCAGAAAGCTTAGGTTGGGGGAACTCCTAGTTCATGTAGAGTAGTATTTCTGTTCTCAAGGCCAATTGGCTTTACCTGTCATAACCATTGAGCCTCATACTTTAAACTGCTGTACACCGATTCAAGTTCTTCCTTCCAGAAGCAGTACGGGTTTGCATGATCTGAGAGACAAATATACTATACTCATTCATTTGACCTCATTCACATTAAACTTTATATATGACAAACGCCAAGTAAAATGTTTACATTTTAGTCATTCAGCAGATACTCTTATCCAGAGTGACTTACAGGAGCAATTATGGTTAAGTGCCTCGCTCAAGGGCACATAGACAGATTTTTCACCTAGTCGGCTTGGGGGTTTGAAACAGCGACCTTTCAGTTACTGGCTACCTGCCGCCCTTAGAAGTAGTGAGTACCCAGAGGCTCCTATCAAACACATATTTAGGAGAGATATCTTAATCTAATAGGAATTGAGACACCTAGGACTCATGACCCACTCAGAGGAGGTCAGCTCAGACTCCCCTGGGGTAAATGTGATGGTGAAATGCATGGCACATTTAAAGACAGACTGTGGGAAGGAGGCAATTCAGTCTTATTTGCGCTCTAGCATCAGGCCTCCAGAGCTTTGGCGAGTCTGGAGTGTCTTTTGGACCATGTCCTTCCATTGGTCATCAGAGATCTCCTGAGCCCAGGTCGGGATAGCCAGAGAGGGCAGGGCCACTGCTGCCATGGTCCTCTTCACCAGCTCCACGTGGTCTTTAGGAGGAGTGGACATCAGTACAAAGCATTACATTGAGAATGAGCATTACATGGAGACTTAATGAGCAACACCATAAAGGAGTAGTAATAGCTATGGTCAGTTCTAAGGCTGTATGAGCATCCCCTGTATGTTTGGGTACTGTGGAAGAACTAAGCAAGACTGGATCCTCACCTTCATCCATGGGGATGGAGGCTGCGCTGTTCAGGCCAGAGGCTCCTTCTGGCTCCTCCTCCTCATCACTGTCTAGGGGAGGGGGCTGGGGAAGATGTAAGCCCATTGACTGTGGAGGAATCAATTAAGTTTCATCAATGTCTCAACAAGCAATGACAACTGACATTTTACTGACTTTTGTCTAAATGATAAACACATGACACTGACTGAAATACTGCACAGATCATATTCAGAACATAGGGTTAGTTACCTCTATTCTCTCCTGGACTTCATGCAGTTGCTCTGCTACTGGGGGCATATCCTCAGGCTGGTCCCCGGGTGCAGCATTTAGTCCATCAGGGTCCTGGTTTAGTGGCTGGTAATAGTAACCTCCATCATCCTCCTCCTCATCTCCCACATCACCCTCCTCCATGTCCTCTCCACTCCACTCCCCGCCCACTCCACCATCCGACGGCCGCTCCTGGCCCAGCTCCTCCTCAGAGTTTGGTAAGATTCTCTCAGGACCCATCTCGAATGCTATCTCCACTTCCATTCACAGACGCCGGACTCAGGCACAAGCCCTGGCTGGGGGTAGAGTGTGTTATTGAGGGGTAGAAATGGCATATCAACACAGCAGTTATATACAGTACGTGCTATCTACCTGTGGCTTGTCATTTTGCAATGGATGTTTATTATGGAACTAGGAACGTTTGGCTTATATTAAAGTTTGTAACACACAAGTCATTGACTGTTCTCTCTGCTACCGCATGGGGGTACTGATGCACCAATTCTGGAACCAACAGTACCCTGTGAGGCTTCTATCCACAAGCCATAGTTAACCAAACAGCTACTGCATTGACCTTTTTACGCGTTACATACGCTGCTGTTTTATCTATACTGTTGCCTAGTCACTTTATTCCTAGATATATGTACATTTCTTGCTCTATTATCTCGTAACCCTGCACTTCTCTACCTTCTTGCCGTTTGTGCTGTTGTCTGTGCCCAATAATGTTTGTACCATGTTTTGTGCTGCTACCATGCTGTGTTTTCATGTGTTGCAGCAATGATATGTTGTCGTCTTAGGTCTCTCTTTATGTAGTGTTTTTGTCTCTTGTCGTGATGTGTGTTTTGTCCTATATTTTTTATTTTATTTTTAATTCCAGCACCCGTCCCCGCAGGAGGCATGTTAGTAGGCCGTCATTGTAAATAATAATTGATTCTTAACTGGCTTGCCTAGTTAAAAATCGACTCGGCACTGGTACCCCGTGTACATAGCCAAGTTAACGTTACTCATTGTGTATTTATTATTTTCGTTATTTATTTTCTATTATTTATGTATTTTCTTTCTCTCTGCATTGTTGGAACGGTCCGTAACGGTAAGCACTTCACTGTTAGTAAACACCTGTTGTTTACGAAGAAAGTGACGAATAAAATGACTTTCTAACGTTAGCTAGCTAACTATATTGACACAAAGCGAATAATGCACGAACATGGAGACAGATATATAGTTTAGAGTAGCCCATCTGCTGTTTTCTAATAGCTAAATACTACTACTGTAAGTCGCTCTGGATAAGAGCGTCTGCTAAATGACAAAAATGTAAATAAACTGATTTAGATAGCCTGCAAGCAAACAACGATAGCTTTCTTACGACGCCAGCTAGCTAACGTTAGCAATTTAGCTAAACGACTAGCTAGCAAAGGCCGTCGATACAGACTGCCCGATGAGGGACACACACCATGCATGAGGTGAGAGTATTATACACCTTTTGAACATATATATATATATATCGGTGTGTGTAACAATAACATCTAATTTCACTAACCTTGACAGTTATATTTTTGTCAACGTTTTGGGCCACCAAGTCACTGTTGACGTTCCTGTTCCTGTATACCAACGAAACGGAAATCGAGGCGGATTTGACGTCATCGCGTTTTGGCGCCAGCATGTGTGCCACGAGATGGCGCCAAAATGAGAAAGGGCACGATGAATAGGCTAGCTAATCACACACTTTGGGTCATCACTAGTTACCATAGCCACAAAGTTATAAGCCCCTCCCATTTCTGCGAAGTTTCTTCTTAAAATGTGATTTAAAAACTAAACCTAACCGTAACTCAAAACTTAACCGCATTGCTAACCTTGTGTCCTAACCTTAAATTAAGAAGAAAAGCAACAACCAAAAAATCAGACATTTTTTACGATATAAACCATTTCGACTTTGTGGCTGTGCTATCTAGTGGACACTGGATTTTTTGAGGCATCATTTTCACACGACTCAATCAAAACGTTTTCAGACACCTATAAGTTAGCTAACTAAAATAAGCTATGCATATTTACTTCTGTGGCAGTATTCGTGGAGGAAGACAGGACGTGGTTATTTATCAGAAAATTGTGCAGAAACTACAGAAATATGGACAAGTTCTGACGGAGCACGTGAGTCACTGTGATCTGTCAGAGAAAGGTGAGCCACGTTCTTTACCACAGACAGTGTGTGACACATCTGTTCTTCCCTGTAAGAATTTGTACAGTTGGCTACCAGCATGAGCTCAACTTGCTTGTCGTTTGCTGGACTGTTACGTTTTATAAAACGATTTTTTTGCATTGTGACTAGAATTTGTACTGTGGTGGTCATGAACTTGTCAACATTTACTTGAACCTTGCATCTTGACTGTCCTAGGAGAGGATGCTGTGCAGGACGGCGACACATTTATCCATGACCGAGATATGGAATGGCTTATGATGTCTGATGGTGAGGAAGAGTCAGGACGAGTTTGCCTAGGATGAAAATATTTAAATGTCTGTCTTGTTTATAATATGTGCATCTGTCACTATTAATTGAAAGCGATTTATTTCAGAATAGCAAAGGTTGTATAATGCTACTCCTACAGTACTTACATATTAGCTCTTGTCCTTGCTAAAAAGTTACCCGTTGCTGAAAGTGACTAATCTATACCCATGTTGCAAGACAAGTTAGTAGTGTTTGCTACTACACAATGTTTCCATCTAAACATTGCTCTTCTCTAATGTCAGTGATAATAGCTGAAGTGACACAGCCCTCTCTTGGAGTTGGGTATGAGCTGGGAAGGGCACTGGACATGCACAAGAAGATCCTCTGTCTTTTCCGGCCCTCCTCTGGGAAATGTAAGATTACAGTTTGACTTTGAGAGAAATGATCATAATACGTGTAATTGAATTCAATAACACATATCACAGCAGGCTGTAAACATTTAAACAATCTCACATTTGAGACAGTCACAACTTGATGTTGATTTGATCATATTCCAGTCTTTTAAACCTACTGACCTTGTATGATATGGCTTCTCTACCCATGTCCAGCACTGTCTGCCATGATCAGAGGGGCGGTTGACGGGTCCCTGTTCCAGGTGCGAGACTACAAAGAGGAGGAGGTGGAGGGCATCCTGGAAGAATACTTCAACGGACTCGTCAAAGTCTGAGACGGTCTAACTGCACATCTATGGTGCCTTCAAAAGTATAAGAAGAGATATGGTTATGATTCCCACTTTGTTGATCTACAAGTTTCTCAGTTAAGGCCCTATGTTTGTCAAAAATGATTATGAATCCATTTTTTTGTAGAGATTGTATAGATATGACATGTTTTGAATACATTTTCTACATACACCTTGTCTTTTTACTGATTTCATATCAGTTTGTTGAAGGCTTATAAAGCTATATCATAAGGTCACATCCATGGTGCATTTGCTATTTTGTTAATTGTACTTTGCTTCATGAGGCAGATGCGGGTTCTTCTGTCCACTGGGTGTCACTGGCTCCCTTTTAAAAACCAAGTAGGGCTCTTTTCATATAAAAATGTATGATATCCTAAAATGGACAGATGGTTGACACATTGAGTTAGTGAGCTATTTCTCACTGATGCAACAAGAACGTGTGCTCTTAGTACCAGAGCAGGTGAATGAGTTATATCTCTTTAAGTCAATCATAACACTTTCTCTCATACAGTATAACTCTTGGGTTCTATTTAGACTAAAGTATCGCGCTGTATCGCTATAAGGATATATGGTATAGTGGAGTGGTGCCAGCTTGACTTGCATGTTAACAGGCGGCAGAGCTGTGGAAGGATGGCAGAGTCCGGTCTACACAGGCATACATTTTTGCCGTCCTGTCCCTCAAGCTTCAGCTGCCATTGTGACACAAGTGTTGTTGCCCACACAGGCCCAGCTGTTGGCACTTGGCACTTCCATCACCTCTGAAAACATATCAAAATCCTCTCCCAAGTCCTTTTTTTTACAACTGAACTGTGACAGGTGACCATGGAAAAGGAACCAGTCAGCCTTAGAGAAAGAAATAGTTATTGGTTCACACTAGGCATGTCTCTGGCAGTATTGAGTATCATAACTGTCTGTGTTCATTACAAAGTTAGGACAGTCATTTTCATTTCTGCCGATAACAGGGCATAGAGGGATGTTGCACCTCTCTCCTAAAACAACCCGATGGGTTTCCTCAGGCTCACTAGCTCATATTTTATCGGATAAGAATGCATGACTGTTGATGGACCATCATATATCAGTAAACAGTTCCCATTTGTTTCACATCAGGACCAGTTGACAGAGCACAGCTATGAGGATGTTGTACCGAGTTGGAGGTACACCATTAGGCTCCCAGAGCAAACCATCTGCTTCAGGAACAAATTCTCGTCGGCAGTGATTAGGGCACTGAATAACTGGCCAAAGATCAGTGAAAACCTCAATGAGAGTATAGACAACTACATTTCCTTGTGCTGGCTGCTGGTTTAAGGATCATGTTACCTTATTGTGTGTTTGGTCTAGGGCCTGACTTTTCAATTGGTAAAATGACAGTGATTTTGGTGTGTTCTAACATTGATTCCAACAATGCTATCTTACGGTAACTTGTGTTGCGATGACATGCATGTTACAGAGTAGCTCTATCACTCCTGTGTGGTGAACCTGAGGAGAGAAACTGTCTGGAGCTCTTTCCCACAGGAAGTGAGGACTCTAGTTTCAGCTTATTCTTGGGGTCTCCTTAACTTCTTCTGCTGGATATTATGTCAGGTCACATTTCATCCCCACGGGGCATTATTTAGTTAATTCAGGAGCTTGGGAGCTGAGGAAATATTGATGGTGGGATAAGAGCACAGAGAAGATTCAGGGAAACTAAAAGGGTAAGTCTCAAATTATGTAGAAACAATTGCTTGCTAGAAAAGACTGCAGGTCTATAACAGTGATGGTATAAAGTGCTAAGTCTGAACCATTGGTGTTTGTCTCCTGGAAAATAGACATTCAGATTGCTTTTTTTAATAGATTTGACACCTTGTAGCAAAGAAGGGACAGTATCATAGGTAAATGGATGATCATTGTGTTGTTTTCAATTGCTTGATTGAATTGACCTGTCATGTCATGTAATTTAGGGATAAAGACAGGTATGTGTTCTTAGATCTTCTGTACCTGTTATCTGTATCCTGGCTCTATCGACACTGAAGTGGAAGCATTTTGCCAGTCATTACGGCACTTTGTACAGGAAACAGTTCACAACTTTATTGCAGACAATTCCGTATAAAAAATAAGACTCATTGTAAATAGACCACATTCTACAAATAAATTACAGAAAATAAATAAAATGTACAGCTTCAAAATACTGTTAAGCAAATCCATATTGTTATTCGCTATTAAACACCATACAGAAGTAAACATGTCACGAATTCATTTTCAGTGTTGACAGAATATTACTTTTTACTAAATAATACAATTATAATTTAAAGTAACTGTCCAGTGAAAATCTCACTCTTAAAAGTTCATATTCTGTTAAGTAATACCCCAATAATGTTGTTGACTCATCCTATACTCATGTGGCCAAAGCATAAATAAATAAAAAAAACACAAAGTCCCCACCTCAAACGTGTATCTCAAACAGAATATTTAAAAAATGCTTGCTATTTCCTCATAGAGAAGGATGAGCTTGCCAATCAGCGGTCTACACATGAATATTTGTAATGACCGGTATACACTCACATCACTGTTGTTGCGTTACTCCACAGTGATAGATCGAGATATCGTCTTTATATACACTGAGTGTACAAAACATTAGGAACATCTTCCTAATATTGAGTTGCACCCCCTTTTTTGCTCAGAAAAGCCTCAATTTGTCAGGGAATGTACTCTACAAGGTGTCTGGATGTCCTTTGGGTCCTTAGGATCATTCTTAATACACACAGGAAACTGTTAAGCGTGAAAAACCCAACAGTGTTGCAGTTCTTGACACACTCAAACCGGTGCGCCTGGCACCTATTACCATACCCCGTTCAAAGGCACTTAAATCTTTTGTCATGCCCATTCACACTCTGAATGGCACACATACACAATCCATGTCTCAATTGTCTCAAGGCTTAAAAATCCTTCTTTAACCTGTCTCCTCCCCTTCAACTACACTGATTGAAGTGAATTTAACAAGTGACATCAATAAGGGACCATAGCTTTCACCTGGATTCACCTGGTCAGTCTGTCATGGAAAGACCAGGGCTTCCTAATGTTTTGTACACTCAGTGTATGTCCCATGATGGCGTCTGTGAGCGCACAGGCAGCGCCATTAAGGCTATCTTTATTTTGAAGTAGTCAGTTTTCTTCTACTTCTATGAGTTGACAAACAAACCGAAAAGGTACATACGGCCACCTAGTGTTTTCTCACAAGTTTAATTCATTGGCTGATCCCTCCTGATGACCTGGATGGAATCATGTCATCCTTCCTTCACCCATAGAAAGTACAACCCTGTTGACTACCTTCAAATGTTGAAAGCCCTAAATGGCCATTCCCGTGCCTCTATCTGTCTCTATCTATGGGGTATGCACACACCATTCCAACACAGAAAAGCAGATTTTTTTTACATACATTATTACACTTTTTTAGAAGGAAAACTATTTTAATCATATGGTAATTAATTATAGGTCATATTCCATAGAAATCTGGAAACACTGGACAGTTACTTAAATTAAGTAGGTGTTGTGGTGTTGCAGCTCTTTAGTCTGTGGTATAAAAAGTACACTGTTAAAACAACATGAACTCAGGCAATAATTTGTCTGGATGTCTGAATTCTGCTCACTGCAGAGCTTGTTCCGAGGTCAGAGCCCATTTGGAAAAATATGGGTAGATTCATTCATGTCTAACATTTTGGCCTAATATCGTGACGAGAACAGCAGTGACAAATACCAGTACACCAATTAGGTTGACATAACAAGGGCATTGTCTCGGCTTGCATTCCAAAGCTGTCTGTCAGTAGGCCTGTCTTACATGCAGTTCATGCCAAGAAACCGCATCAGCTGCTTTTGAGGACGGACAAATTACACATTGGTTGTCCATGACAAGTAACCAAAGAACTTGAGTATATTACTCATGATGTACCTCCGCTTTACCCCTCTGGTCAACAAATAATCCGTCATATTAGGACTACGCTCCTTTTGTTAGGAGAATGTGTTTGCCACTCCTAACATTTACCCTTGAACATACCAACTGGTCCCTTCTTGGTCCTGCGTCTCTTTAGGTATCGATACCTAGGTCGGTATGTTGTCTGTATTTTGACTGTCAGTACTGAAGAAAATCAGTCATGGAGGCAGGGCTGGGATAAAAGCATGGCTTTCCCTCTGCTGAGAGCAGTCTGTGTCCTGTGTTCAGGGCTGTGGAGGTAGTAAACATAACCTAAATCACCTCAGTGTTCAGTTTCTTCTTCTCCAGTTCTGGGGCTGTGGGCGTGTGCAGGAAGCTGATCTTACACTCCTGCTCCACTGTGACTAGGTGGCTCTGCGGGGGCGGCTGGCGGTCTCGGTGTTTCAGCGGGTGCAGGCGGGGGGTGAGGCCGCACCGGCAGCTTGCACAGCGGTCCTGCCAATGCCCCCTCAGCACCAGGCCAGCTGTGAGCACCACCACGGCAAGTGTCATGCCCCCCAGCACCAGGAGGGTGATGAGCTGCACCTCTGACAGGCCAGACGACCCCCACTGGGTCACAACCTCCTTCACAGAGATCTTCAGCAGCCTGTCTCCACTATTATTGTCCCCCCTCGTGATGTCCTGTTCTGGCCTGGCCTGAGTTACTCTTCCCCAGCCCCCACCTCCCCCAGCCCAGTCATGGGAGCTGCTGATGGGCGCTTGGCTCTCTGGGCTCCTTAAGGGCACTTCGCAGGTCCTGCCAGTGAACCCAGGCTTGCAGAGGCAGTGGAAGGTGCTGGCGCGGTCCAGGCAGCGCCCTCCATTAAGGCAAGGTTGGCTGGCACAGTCATCCAGGTTGACGGTGCAGAACCGGCCCGTGAAGCCCACGGGACAGAGGCAGGAGAAGCGGTTGATGCCATCCAGGCAGGTGGCACCGTTACCACAGGGGCGCATCAGGCAGTCGTCCATGTTGTTCTCGCAACGCGGCCCGGTGAAGCCTGCCAGGCAGCGGCAGGAGAGCTCTGGAGCATAACCGCCACTGTCCTCACACTGCCCGCCATTCTTACATGAAGACCTGAAAGATAAAGACAACATAAGCACTAAAAACCCTGAGGTAAATGATCTGAATAGAATTTCAGTGCTGAATTGATTACTTAACCAAAGTCTGTTCATATGGGCCTGGACATCCAACTGATTTGTAAGTAAATGTGTGGCGCTTACTCTGTGATGATCACTGATTACATTCAATCAGGCATTGATTTGGCACTTTAAGACAAGTCTGCCCCAGAGCCTGTGCCTTGGCCTGTATGGTTTCCCTGGTAACCGTTTAGCCAGTGATTTGGGAACTCCATGGGGGCTGTAGTGTAGATGCCTGGCTTCAATGTGTTTGTTACCACTAAAGGCCACTCACTTGGCCGATAATGAGCCCATTAAATCACATGATTGCTCTCCAGTGGATACAAATTGACCAGGCTGCTAGGTGGCCCGCACCAGTCTGCATGTTTTTGACTGCCATCGGGGGACCAGCTGGGACACCACACAGTCAAAACCCCCACACACACACTGAAACACACTCATTGAAAGAACAACTGATTTATTGTAATTTACACACACTAATAGTGTAGCTAGTTTCCCGTTGGAAAGTCTAAAATGACCACTCATTCCTGTGTGTTGAGTCACTGGTTGGGGTTGAACTTGTGATTTGTTTTGATTAAGGCAGAAGCAGTAGGCCTCAGACAAACTTGTTCCATAGATTGTCTTCGAGTGTGTTGCTAATTGAACTCACTTGCCGGTCTTATGACAGGGTCCTGTCTTGTGCTCGCAGTTCCTCCCGTGAAATCCCTCGGGGCAGAGGCAGGAGTATTCCCCTGAAACGTTGGCGTAACAAGTGGCACCGTTCTGACAAGGTGCCTCATTTGTACAAACATGGATATCTGAAGCAGAGGAGAGAAGCGATGAATACGTACTGCTCTACCACTCACTGAACAAATATAATTATGATGGTCTGATACATACAAATATTTTCTGTCACCTTTGTCGCAGAAGCGCCCTGCCCATCCAGGCTCGCAGGTGCATTGCCAGGGTTGATGACATGATCCATGGACACAGCCTGGCATTTTCACACAGACGTCGCACTGCTGCCCCTCCCAACCCGGGTCACACCTGGAATACAGCACAGCCAGTTAGATCAGCTCTCAACTCTATAGCCAACACAGCCTCATGATGGAGATATACAGCACAGGAGGTTGGTGGCACCTTAATTGGGGAGGATGGGCTCGTGGTAATGGCTGGAGCAGAATCAGTGGAATGGTATCAAACACATCAAATACATGGTTTGATGCCGTTCCATTCGCTCCATTCCAGCCATTATTATGAGCCGTCCTCCCCTCAGCAGCCTCCACTGATATACAGTTATATACAGTGGCATAATCAAAAATGGCAGGGCCACTCTTATCCTCCGCAATGGACACAGGAGGGCGCCCATACTTAACAAAATAACTTTTGCAATGCGCTGCTCTGCACAGTATCTGTGAGGCACATACATATGAACATTCATAGAGTGTTCTTTCGTAGAAACACTCCATACATTTTGTGAGTGTGACCCGCGCTAAAGGACATAATTGACACCAGAACATCGTGGGCCTGAATGATGGCTTTATATGTTTGTCATGTACAGTTGAAGTCGGAAGTTCACATACAATTAGGTTGGAGTCATGTTTTTCAACCACTCCACAAATTTCTTGTTAAAAAACTCTAGTTTTGGCAAGTCGGTTAGGACATCTACTTTGTGCATGACACAAGGAATTTTTCCAACAACTGCTTACAGACAGATTATTTCCCTTATAATTCACTGTGTCACAATTCCAGTGGGTCAGAAGTTTACATACACTAAGTTGACTGTGCCTTTAAACAGCTTGGAAAATTCCAGAAAATGATGTCATGGCTTTAGAAGCTTCTGATAGGCTAATTGACACCATTTGAGTCAATTGGAGGTGTACCTGTGGATGTATTTCAAGGCCTACCTTCAAACTCAGTGCCTCTTTGCTTGACATCATTGGAAAATCTAAAGAAATCAGCCACGCAGCCGTCATACCGCTCAGGAAGGAGACGCGTTCTGTCTCCTAGAGATGAACGAACTCTGGTGCGAAAAGTGCAAATCAATCCCAGAACGAGTCCTATATCGACATAACCTGAAAGGCCGCTCAGCAAGGAAGAAGCCACTGCTCCAAAACCGCCATTATAAAGCCAGACTACTGTTTGCAAATGCACATGGGGACAAAGATCGTACTTTTTGGAGAAATGTCCTCTAGTCTGATGAAACAAAAATAGAACTGTTTGGCCATAATGACCATCCAGCATCATGTTGTGGGGGTGCTTTGCTGCAGGAGGGACTGGTGCACTTCACAAAATAGATGGCATCATGAAGAGGAAAATGATGTGGATATATTGAAGCAACATCTCAAGAAATCAGTCAAGAAGTTAAAGCTTGGTCGCAAATGGGTCTTCCAAATGGACAATGACCCCAAGCATACTTCCAAAGTTGTGGCAAAATGACTTAAGGACAACAAAGTCAAGGTATTGGAGTGGCCATCACAAAGCCCTGACCTCAATCATATAAAACATTTGTGGGCAGAACTGAAAAAGCGTGTGCAAGCAAGGAGGCCTACAAACCTGACTCAGTTACACCAGCTCTGTCAGGAGGAATGGGCCAAAACACCCAACTTATTGTGGGAAGCTTGTGGAAGGCTACCCGAAACGTTTGACCCAAGTTAAACAATTTAAAGGCAATGCTACGAAATACTAATTGAGTGTATGTAAACTTCTGACCCACTGGGAATGTGATGAAAGAAATAAAAGCTGAAAGAAATAAATCCCTCTACTATTATTCTGACATTTCACATTCTTAAAATAGAGTGGTGATCCTAACTGACCAAAGACAGGGAATTTTTACAAGGATTAAATGTCAGGAATTGTGAAAAACTGAGTTTAAATGTATTTGGCTAAGGTGTATGTAAACTTCCAACTTCAACTGTATGCTTGTCATAGGCAGGACATTAAGATATACAGTGCACTCGAAAAGTATTCAGACCCCCTGACTTTTTCCACTTTGTTACATGAATGCCTTATTCTAAAATTGATTAAATAAGAAAAATCCTCAGCAATCTACAGGTTTTTAGAAATGTTTGCAAAAAAAACGAAATACCTTATTTACATATGTATTCAGACCCTTTGCTATGAGACTCGAAATTGAGCTCAGGTGCATCCTGTTTCCATTGATCATCCTTGAGATGTTTCTACAACTTGATTGGAGTCTACCTGAGGTAATTCAATTGATTGGACATGATTTGGAAAGGTACACACCTGTCTATATAAGGTCCCACAGTTGACAGTGCATGTCAGAGCAAAAACCAAGCCATGAGGTCGAAGGAATTGTCTGTAGAGCTCCGAGACAGGATTGTTTCGAGGCACAGATCTGGGGAAGGGTACCAAACAATTTCGGCAGCACTGAAGGTCCCCAAGAACACAGTGGCTTCCATCATTCTTAAATGGAAGAAGTTTGAAACCACCAAGACTCTTCCTAGAGCTCGCCGCCTGGCCAAACTGAGCAATCGGGGGAGAAGGACCTTGGTCAGGAAGGTGACCAAGAACCCGATGGTCACTCTGACAGAGCTCTAGAGTTCCTCTGTGGAGATGGGAGAACCTTCCAGAAGGACAAACATCTCTGCTGCACTCCACCAATCAGGCCTTTATGGTAGAGTGGCCAGACGGAAGACACTCCTCAGTAAAGGCACATGACAGCCGGCTTGAAGTTTTCCAAAAGGCACCTAAAGACTCTCAGACCATGAGAAACAAGATTCTCTGGTCTGTTGAAATCAGTATTCAACTCTTTGGCCTGAATGCTAAGTGCCACATTTGGAGGAAACCTGGCACCATCCTTACGGTGAAGCATGGTGGCAACATCATGCTGTGGAGGTGTTTTTCAGTGGCAGGGACTGGGAGACTAGTCAGGATCGAGGTAAAGATGAATGAAGACAGAGAGATCCTTGATGAAAACCTGCTCCAGAGCGCTCAGGATCTCAGACTGGGGCAAAGGTTCACCTTCCAACAGGATAACGACACTAAGCACACAGCCAAGACAACGCAGGAGTGGCTTTGGGACAAGTTTCTGAATGTCCTTGAGTGGCCCAGCCAGAGCCCGGACTTGAACCCGATCGAGCATCTCTGGAGAGACCTGAACATAGCTGTGCAGCAACGCTCCCCATCCAACCTGACAGAGCTTGAGATGATCTGCAGATAAGAATGGGAGAAATTCCCCAAATATAGGTGTTCCAAGCTTGTAGAGTCATACCCAAGAAGACTCAAGGCTGTTATTGCTACCGAAGTTGCTTCAACAAAGTACTGAGGAACGGGTCTGCATATTAATGTAAATGTGATATTTCTGTTTTAACTTTTTATAAACTAGCAAAAATGACTAAAAAGCTGTTTTTGCTTTGTCATTATGGTGCATCGTGTGTTGATTGATGAGGAAAAACAACAATTAATACATTTTAGAGTAAGGCCGTAACCTAACAAATTGTGGAAAAAGTCAAGGGGTCTGAATACTTTCCGAAGGCACTGTATCATATTTTAGACATGTTAAAGATGGATGCATCTTCCACCAAGTTTCTCCTTACCTGCACACCGCATTCTCGTCACACCGACTATTGGTCACATTACACGTGCAGTTTAGAGCTGTAAGAGAAAGGAAGCACTCATTTCAGAGAAAGATCCCAGGTGTACCAGTAATATCCTGTCTTTCAGACTCAATACTTGTCATTGATTAGATACGGCTATTATCCACGGAACAGATTAATTTGCCTTATCTGTGATATTTCTGCTGTTTGTAAGCATGTACCCCACAGCTTTATTCCTCCAGCAGTTGATAATAAATACATTTGATGCTCTATAAAACTCAATTGAATTCAGGGAGTTAATTCCTAATATAATATATGCCATTTATCCCAAGCGACTTACAGTCATGCGCGCATACATTTTCTACCACAACCATTTCTAACACAACAGTATCTGAGAAATACACTCGGGGTTCGATAATTGTGAAGTCAGAATAAGCTTATCTGAATGACCGCTGTTTGAGTGATGCTTGAGGGATTTCAGGGCTCGATGGGACGCTGATGATACTTTGACCTCTAACCCTAGGCAGTCGGTCGTCCGTGTGTGCAGTGTTTCTTTACAAGAGCTTGTCTTCCACGGAGACTGTGCGATGACTCCTCAGTGCAACTGCTGGGGAACTTTGAGCTGCTGCTCAGACAGACAGACAGGCATCTGAGGATCTGCCTTATAGGGCGACTCATTTGTTATGATGAAACAACAGTGAAAAAAATGTCAGGAGAAGCCAGCCTCGTCCACCAGCCACATTTCTGGGGAGTGGTGACGAGGTTCGACGAAGCCCACAGGATGAGGCACACAGTTTGATTTGACTTGGGGTTTCATATGATTGTATCTGACTATGAGTTATATGCTATTGGTTTCAGAAAGGAAAATACAGCTGCATTGCTGAGTTATTAAACATCCCCTTAAACTGGCAAGCATTTGAACTACTACTAAAGGGATATGTGAGTCATCTGTTATTGTCCTCAGTTGTTACTAGTGGATTTGGCTGGCCTTAGGCATACCGATGTACTGTCTGCGTTTGGCTTTGGTAAATAATGGGGGTTTGCCAGGTAGGGTGTGTGGGGTGCGTGTAGCAGTGAGCAGCACGAGGGGAGCGTGTGCTGTGGGAGGAGAGGAATGCCGTGCAGTCATGTCTCCACCCGCACAAACTCTGCCCAAACCCCACTGGAATTCTCAAACCCTCCCATTCTGTAGTACTATACACATCCTAACCCTCTCACTATAGAGAGGTGGACTTTGAGGGATTTTTAGAGCAGTGTTCTTACAGCAGCCTATATTCAATTTTGTTCCCAAACAGTAACTTATACAAATTCTGTCTTTAATATACAGTAGGAAATGTTTTAGTATAGCCTGTGTTGTTAGCTTTAGTTTCTCAGCTAAACTGACTATATTTCTTCCTTTTGTTCCGTTTTCACATCTCAACATTTAGAATAGTTGTAACTTTGGCAATTATAATCTGTACCAGAAGACAATTGGTTTATCCTGAGGTTGCGTATGCATAGAATGCAGACACTCATTGGTTTGATGTGGAATGGCAGGCATTTTCCATGAACAACACGACAGTGGACTTGCGGTAAGCCCTGTGTCCGTGGGAACATAGCGGACCTTGAACAATGAAAGGCTTGGCTTTCCCATCGCCATCACGGGAACAGCTGAGAAGTACTAACTGTTATCTGAGAATGGTGAACCAGTTCAGAAACCGTCATCTCTTAGATGCGGACAGATGGGAAAGCCCAGTATTAGCTCATGTATTCTAAACAGGGAAGTTATTAAAACAATAAATCCCATAGACAATGGGGAATACTGCAGTAAGCTGTTATATTTTCAAAGACCTTATTTATGTTTTTGGCATTCAAAAATGAAACTTTCAGACAGCCGTCTGAAATCATTTTATAACATTTTTGACATGCGTTTTCTGGATGTTTTTGCTGTTATTCTGTCTCTCACTGTTCATATAAACCTACCATTAAAATTATAGACTGATCATTTCTTTGTCAGTGGGCAAACGTACAAAATCAGCAGGGGATCAAATACTTTTTCCCCCCACTGTATATGACTTGGGGCTGAATCTAATTAAACCTGCCCATACATATGCATGTCTATCTAGAAACATTTAGCAATTTTATAGGACCATGGGAAATAAATTGGTTTAAATGCTACTGTGTACGCAAAGCAAAGCAATTACAGTTGAATTGACCCCTGATCCAGCCATTTGCCTGGCCTGTACATTGTCCTGAAATGGCACAGAGGATGTCACAGTACACACCATCAACAATCCTTCAGATGCCATTTATCCCATGATGCCAGTGCCTCAGGTTAGGATGGGAGCTGAAGAGCAGAGAGCTCTCTGATTTCTCATCCTCCCTAGTGTTAAAGCTACATGGAGACTATTTTAATTCCCTTTTATTAGAGTGAACTTCAAAGCCTCTTGAAGCGCTGTGTGAACTGTGTTACATCTGGCAGGAAGAAAGACACATTGAGTGTTTAAGGGGATGGAAGAGTTGGGCCACAGTGAGCATCACAATGATTGAGAAGAGAGTGAGAGGGACAGAGAGGAGGAGTATGCAAGATGGGGGTGCGTCAAAGGCACACATCATGCACATGTCCATAGGGAGGGAATGAGCAGGCCATGGTGCACAGATAGACAGCCGTCTGATCACTGCAGAGTGTGGATAGACTGATGAGACAAGTCAGCCTCCTGGCATGGACAGCAGCCTGCCTCTCATTCCTGCTGCTGGCCCTGCAGCAAGTCAGAGTGGCCCAGTCCCAGCCACTGTTTGCCAGGGAAGCCTGTCTGGTCTGCCCCATTCCCTGTCCCTGTGGTGAGCTCTGTGTGCTTGTAATAAGTTCCCTCCAGCTCTGTTAAGATTGGAACCATGAAGGCACACACGACCCCAAATAGGCCCAGGGCTCAGAATCAGCAACAGACTGATTCCTGGAAGACTTGGAATCAGGGTAAATAGTCCTGAACTAATCAGGACGAAGTCCCCAGCTGCTTGATTACTGAGCAAGATAACAACAAAAAATCTGTATAGTATAAGCATTGTCAAAATAGAAATAAGGACAACTGTGTAGCGTTATATACAGTATACTGTAAGTTGTCAACTTGTCATTCATAGAATGCTTGTTGGTGATATCGTGCGTATCCAGGCCTTGGACAGGGCCTTGTCACCAGCTTATGTATCACCATGATAATCACGGAAATAATGACTGGACCACCAACTGTTAAACACAATGCCCTTTGTCTGGAGCAGTGTTATTTAAGAGCTTCTGATTTGCCATCTAATCATGGGGGGACAGGTGCTGTTTTCTTTCCTAGGCTGGCCCCCAGGGCCTGCAAGCTCCCCGGTGCTCCTCTGGGGGGGTAGTTCACACGAGTCTCTCCATGTTAAAACCAGGGGGATCTAAATTTAACCCTGGCCATGAAACTTTATCCCCCCTCCCATCCTCCCCTGCTCGCGCCGCGGCCAGAGCTCTGGTGCCAGTCATACACACAGCACAGGTTTGGGTTTCCTCCATTTTGATCCCCAGACAGGCCGTGTGCCTGCCACCAGCCCACGCTCCAAGGAGTGTGTGAACGTGTGTGTGCCCTAAGTTCAGATTGAGGAGGAAGGGGAGGTGAGGAGGGACGTGCGAGGGGCCACCAGTGTCTGAAGGAGATGAGGGAGTTGTAACCAGATCCCTGAGAAATTAAGGATCATTTAATCTCTGGATCCACTCAGCTGCTTGCAGCGCTAGAAAAATATTTAGGCAAGACGGCCGAGTAGGGATCATCAGCCGCCATCCCCTGGCTCTGAGGCTCCTGGCGGGGCCTAAAGACGCAGACGGGGTTGGGAAAGACTGTTCAACCCTTTATCCTTAAAACAAACCCCATGGCTAGTAGCTACTGCTGTGACACAGAGGGCTTTCCTGCCGCTCGCTCTAGGGTCAGACATCTGTTCTCTGACACGTGTCACACACCTCTTGACACAATGCCTCATACCACATCACGGCTCCCCTTCTCACCCCAAGGGGCCAACGCAAAAATTAATCACATTCTGTAACCAGACAGGAATTTCACAGTTGAGTTCACAAGGGAGGGAGAAGGAAAGAAAAACTTCTCTGCTATTGCACTCCATACTGAGGGCAGATTATGACTGATTCAACATTTTTATTTGGATCCCCATTCACTTTTGCAGAAGCAGCAGCTACTCTTCCTGGGACCCACAAAAAAACACAAAACAAGTAACAAAACACAGATAGACAAAGAAAGTCCCATACATTTAAAACACAACAATATACAAACAACACAACAACAACAAGAAGAATACAAACAATACAAAAACATATATGTGTGTTAGTGTGCGTGTGTGTGTGTGTGTGTGTCCCCTCACAGTATGTATGAATAGTGTGTAAATCGTATTACTGTTGTCTCTTGGTGTCTTGGTGTCTTTCATGTTCAAAGTTTAAATTGAAATACAGTTAAGAATCTTTGTACTTCATGCTTTAAACATTGTTTTATTGAGTCGGATCTAAAACATTCGTTATTGCACACAAAAATATATATATATTTTTTATTATAAAGTGTGCTCCTTTAAGTAGCTTTTTTAGATTTACTTATATTTTATTTCAAAATTATTTAGCAAACTACTTCTGATGCATGTTTTTCACAGAGTTTTGTTTACTTTTATCAACAAGCAGAAATCGTATTGCGCCTTTGGCTTCAATCCGATAGTTACCCAGCATACAGTATCAGTTGCCAGGGCTCTCTGACTATTAGTACATATATGTACTATAATAAGTACATACCGGTATACATCCACTTCTGTAGTGGATGGCTACTGGCTAGCATTGAGCCACTGACTACTTGAGGGCACCAATTGACATGCAGCAAATACCTTACCTTGAGCCTCGCATTGGTGGATGACCATTAGTACACAGCAACTCCAGAGCAGCAGGGTGACTGAGTCTCTCAGAGGCATGGTGCAAACGGGATCTGAAACCGAGCACAGAAGGGTTCCTCTTTAGGCTGTAGGGGGTTACCTTGTGCCAATACACTCGAATGTAGAGACATCTATCTTTGGCATGACATAAATCTCTACCATAAGGCAAACGTGATTACGGCCACAAAGGGGTCTCCAAAGGTTACAGAACAGGAGTGAGAAATTCCGCCACGGAGGCCTGCAGGGTCATTACATCTTGGCTCATAACTCTTATTCTGCTGTCATCGTTCTGATAAAGGACACTTAACCAGGTGTCCCAGTTATAAATCAGCTCGGACATGATGGCATCCCATGACAAGTGTTGGTCCTGGAGAGAGACACCTACAACTGCTGATTCCAACAAAACCTTGTATCAGCCGAGATCTCTTTCCCCATATTACTCAGCTCTATGTCTCTGTAGTTCCAGAGCTCAGAAGTGGGGCATTGCTTACTCAGTCTACCAAAATGAAGTGTGCTGTTACATTTACATTTTAGTCATTTAGCAGACGCTCTTATCCAGAGCGACTTACAGTACTGAATGCATACATTTCATTTCATGCATTTCTTTTTGTTTTGTACTGGCCCTCCGTGGGACTCGAACCCACAACCCTGGTGTTGCACACACCATGCTGGCGTTGCAAACACCATGCTCTACCAACTGAGCCACAGGGAAGGCTGTTAGTCAGGAGTTAGTCAGGAACGTGAAAATACTCCTCCAACTCTCCCCAAAGATCAAACTAAGAGAAACCTGATCTGCTCGACAGACACTCACTCAATAATTTACACTGTTGTGTGAATCTTTAATACTGGACATTTACAGCAAGACTGCACCACTCCAGTGCCACCTCTCTCTCTCAGGGCCATCACACACACTGTCACCTAACTTCCGTTAGAAAGATAACTGACCATTATGGCTTCCTGAGAGCAGTGCAGTGATACTGCATCTTAGCTTAGTGCATAAACCTGCTCCTCCAACTGTGTTTATATCGTGTTGCTATTAGTTACCTATGTGACATGTGAGCGTAGTCTCTTTGCTTACAGTGGTCTGCTAAACCGTTTAGATGGCTAGAGTATGGAGTGACTCAGGTATATCACGTTTGCATTGCCGCCACACAGCACTTGAACTTACATTTTTGATATCCACTTGGTAGTCGGCCAACTCGACCCTATCCAGGTCCTATCCAGGTCCATCTAAATGCCTTATCCAGATGAAGGCGCTGTCCTCACTTTCTATGCAGTGGAAAGTTGACCTTTCCAGCTCTTCCTGGAATGGAGCAAACTAAGAGCGAGGGGTCGGGAGCTATACTTTTCAACCTTACCCTTGGATGGAGTTTTCATATCCTTCACAGTAATCTCCCAATTGTCATTCTGAGATTCCGTTGAATGGCTGTTGTGAATGTCGCTGTGGGCACCAACTGGGCCCTTCTCTGTTCCTGCTACAGCCTAATGGAGTTCTGTGGACTGCTAATGAGAGCCAACATGGGCCCTGCTTTGAACGGGAAACCTGAGAGGAGTTTTAATTCCATATAAGGAGGGCTTTCTCCCCATGCCACATTTAATAGCCACAGTCCATTTTCCTTGACGCTCTGGATTCCATGTCAATTATCAGCTATGCTGTCTGTTCTGGCTCAAGTGTTGACAAGAATGTTATACAACCCCGACAAATGAATCGTATGGATTTGTTTCCCACGTTAACAACAACCTGACCAACTATGCCAAATGTAACATGTACTGGCCTTTCTGACACAACATCTACGTTATGACATTGAGATCCTTCCATTTCTCACCTGTTCTCCTTTCTGAAGATACCTTTTCCATGTGTCTTATGTCAGTTTGTTGATAGAAAATGGCAGAGAGATCTGAGGGTATAACTGCTCGAGGAGGAGACATACTAACAGCAGGCAGCACGTCTCATTCTGGCCCTGGCTCTTCATCAATCAGATACAAGTCTGATTTCAATAGACCTTCCACAAGATGCAGTCTGTTACCTGCTTTAAATAGAGACTTGAGTGCAGCTCTCTTCATTAATAATAAGGCCTACCTTCTGTCCCCTTTCTCCCTTGGTTATAACATAAATGTTTTGTGCTCTACTGCTGAATCAAATTATATTTCAGATCACAGGAATCATAAACACTTTGACCTGTACTTCACCCCGCTCCTGTACTCACTTATAGTCTTTTTAGCTAAATGTTGCTCTATCGCTGTGGAAACTGTAAATGACTGCTTGTCTCTATGGTGTATCTGTAGGACATAGCCACAGTGTGAGTTTAGGGTCTCCTGTGATATTCTTGACACCATCGTTTTCTTTCTTTCACAAGCCTGCCAGCATTTACACATTTCCTTTTGAGAAACAGCATTCACATTTTCCCCAGAAACTGTTTGAACATAATTGTTCCTGTGGGATTTTGTCTCATAATTAACCATTTATTGGAGGTGCTATTTGTGTGAGGCTACAGTTGAAGTCGGAAGTTTACGTACACTCAGCAAGGAAGAAGCCACTGCTCCAAAACCGCCATAAAAAAGCCAGACTACGGTTTCCAACTGCACATGGGGACAAAGATCGTACTTTTTGGAGAAATGTCCTCTGGTCTGATGAAACAAAAATAGAACTGTTTGGCCATAATAACCATTGTTATGTTTGGAGGGAAAAGGGGGAGGCTTGCAAGCTGAAGAACACCATCCCAACCGTGAAGCACGGGGGTGGCAACATCATGTTGTGGGGGTGCTTTGCTGCAGGAGGTACTGGTGCACTTCACACAATAGATGGCATCATGAGGGAGGAAAGTTATGTGGATATATTGAAGCAACATCTCAAGACATCAGTCAGCAAGTTAAAGCTTGGTCACAAATGGGTCTTCCAAATGGACAATGACCCCAAGCATACTTCCAAAGTTGTGGCAAAATGGCTTACAGACAACAAAGTCAAGGTATTGGAGTGGCCATCACAAAGCCTTGACCTCAATTCTATTGAAGATTTGTAGGCAGAACTGAAAAAGCGTGTGCGAGCAAGGAGGCCTACAAACCTGACTCAGTTACACTAGCTCTGTCAGGAGGAATGGGCCAAAATTCACCCAACTTATTGTGGGAAGCTTGTGGAAGGCTACCCAAAACGTTTGACTCAAGTTAAACAATTTAAAGGCAATGCTACCAAATACTAATTGAGTGTATGTAAACTTCTGACCCACTGGGAATGTGATGAAAGAAATAAAAGCTGAAAGAAATCATTCTCTCTACTATTATTCTGACATTTCACATACTTAAAATAAAGTGGTGATCCTAACTGACCTAAGACAGGGAATTTTTACTAGGATTAAATGTCAGGAATTGTGAAAACTGAGTTTAAATGTATTTGGCTAAGGTGTATGTAAACTTCCGACTTCAACTGTATTTGGAAGCATGTCCTCATGTCACTGAAACGCTAATGGAGTGGCAAGGGTAAAACATCCATCTCAGTATTCAGAATACTGACTGTAATCCAACAATTATAATTGTTGATTGAAAAGATTGTGTACATGGTAACGTGAACGATAACATGACCATAGAGGCTGACTTTCAAATGCTAACAGTCACCACTTTGTGTAGAATTCAATCAAACCCACACTGTAAAGATTTGCACTGCTGACAAATAGCATCTAATCAAAATGAAGATGAACTTGGTTTTGTTTCATTCAGTAATTACCGTCTTACTTATTACATTTCTGTAATTGAAATGTGAATTTTCCATGTAGGTTCGTGGCACAACATGTTTTTTTATCCAGTTTTAAGTAGAACAAGAAGATACCAAGATGGATGCAAATTATAGGCCACAATTTTGCGTAGACATAAAAGCACCATCCAGATGGTTAGATAACTCACCAAGGTGCCTACACACATTTTCATCTACTGTATCATCCTAATCAGCAATCCCGATTCTGGTTCATTTGCAAAACAATGCAGGATATTGTCTAGAAAAGGTTACAATAATTAAAACATACACACACACACACCCGACAGACACTGTATGTATGTTACACACCTGAGCTGAAGGTGGTCACCTCACCGCTGAATAAGAGTCCTCAGGTAGAATGATGAAGAACACACGCTCTCACAAACTATTAAAAACACATAATAGAGCTACACAGACACATGTTCAGGAGCAGGAGCGGGCAGACATTACGGAGGGGATTGTTGATCAAAAGGCCTGTCAAAGAAACAGAGGCAGAATAAAGACAGGCAGTGATCCACCTCCCCACTTAACAACACAGACCTGCCAAGGACCAGCTCTTAAAGGGACAGGCACAGTTTGTGTTTGTCTCCATTAGACAGCCATCACTTCTGCCAATAACCTTCCTTTCTATTCCACACTGGACTCACAAACTGATTGTGTGATCAATTTCTGGCACTGTTTCTCAAAATCTCAACCTCCCTGGAGTCGAGAAACATATTTGAGATTAATATCAATCAAGCACCCTTATGTGTGCTCGCTGAGATTCTGTGCCTCCTGGAAATGTGGAGCTAGTCAATGGACGGCTGTTGCTGTAGCGACAGATCGGGCTCCTGAGGTTGGAGGGCTGCTGTGCCCACACGTTCCACTGCAGGCGATAGTAAGAAAAGGATCATTTTTCAGGGGATTATCTCCACAATTTCATGGCTGTGTGCCTTAGAAAACAGGCATCCACATGCCTGGAAGACTGCCTCCCGCAGACACTGTGGTGTGTGTGTGTGTGTGTGTGTGTGTGTGTGTGTGTGTGTGTGTGTGTGTGTGTGTGTGTGTGTGTGTGTGTGTGTGTGTGTGTGTGTGTGTGTGTGTGTGTGGGCAAACCATTGTTTTTAGTAGACAATGGTTACAGGCACTTGTTTTTCAAATTGACTGTAGTCCCATTTCACTTGTAAGAAGCCCTGAAAACCTGTATAAACTAGCATCTGTCCATGAAATAAACCATATTATAAAGCTTTGCCAGTCACCCTGGGTATGCAGTTTGTACATCTGCTGTAAAACGGGAATTTGACTCTTGGAGCCCAACCAGCTCCTGAAACACATCAAGGACTTCCATCCACTTCACTCAACCCAAACAGCCTTAGAGCTGTCCTGGCTCCCTCTCTGTGTACAAATAATATCCCTCCAAATTCTGATGAATGGAGAAGCACACTCAACTGTGCTGCTTTCTGCTGCCTGCCTATCTGCCTGCATGTATGGTGTTTATATTGGGATAATGGCATGCCAATTATTCTACCCATCTGACCAGGCAATTTGATGTTTACGTTTGTGTGACTCGTTTCAGACTACATGATTATGATGCATCTTTTCCACATGAAAACCAGCCGCAAAATAATAGCATTCACTTTCCTGCTTTCAGAGAGTGTATGGCTTTTGTTCGTCTTTTATTAATATATGGCTTCTGTTGGTCTTTTTACTAAGCCTGCCTAACCCCCTTGATTCTAAATTGCCACATTTGATGTCAATGACTGCAATTTAGAAAAATGCTAAATTAACACTTGTATGCATTACACACTATAAAAGAGAGTTCAGAAAAGGGGATGTGTTTGTTGTCATTTGTTCGTTTTTTTCATTGTAATGCCTTCCCAAAATAAATATGGTCAGATTGTCATTCTTAATGAAATGAAAACATTTGCGTCATATCTGTGGCCAATTTATTGTGCCATTTCCTGCTTTGATTTTGACTGCAATCACATTTCATTACACAAATATCAGGGACAAAATGTATCACTGAGAGAAGTAAGAATCAAGGGTTTAAAGTTTTGGCCTGAGTTGAGCAAATACTATATGTGTGCTTTTCCCATAGTTGTCTTGGACAACTGAGCTCCTTCACATGCTATCATCCTGTTATGTACTTGACTTTATTGAATATCTTTTCCCACGCGTTCTTAATTCATTAATGATCTTTCTGGTTCCCTTTGTCTTAGAAAGTTGTACTATCTGCCCAGAGCTTTTCCACTCAAGTAACTCTAGTAACACATGTACTTAAGTTCAGGAACAGGGAAAGCAATTTGTCAGGCCTCAAAATCCTCTAGGCATTACAAAAGCAACAAATACAAAATACAAATCAATGTTTATGGATTACATACTTTATGACATGCTCCTGCACCACTCCCATTGGCCCAAGTGTCAATTTCCTCTCCAAGGCAGAACATGCATTGGCTCATAGGGAAAAAGATGCCACCCTTGAAGAGTTTGCCTCTCCTTTGTCTTATCTAACTGCATAGACCTTCCCTGTTACGTATATAGGGCTGTTGTGAAAGGTGACTCTAGCCAGCCAGCTTTATAGTAGTCACTGCACTCGGACTCCTTTGCCTGTCTTTAGAATGAACTACCAATCTACCTTGCCAAAACTCTGTCTAGTATTCATTAGCTGTCACCGTTTTTTTCTTTATTTGCGGATTTGGAGGGAAAATACAGAGTCTGAAAGAGGAAAAGACTTTATGCATAAACTGAATATCTGTCTTTATTGTTTGTGCAATGTGGCTCATCCTTCTTTTACCAGAACAGGAGTACCTTGAACGGCCTCTCACATGCTATGTGCCCTGGAAGTGAATAATCCAGTTGCTAACCCCACCAGAACACTGGTTGATTGCCACAGGAGTCAACGGCTGCTACGGCAACAGTGGAAAGAGATGGGCTTTTCTGGAGAATCTCTAAAAGGGTCTTTAGCATAATATTGCCTCATTGCAGGGCATATTGTTCATGATGAGTTATTTAGCTTTCAGCGGCTTCATTTTCATAAGGCTGTTATACTAATGGCCTACAGTCAATGACTTGGAGTCTGACTTGCAGATAGTCAATGACCGAACCTGAAAACCCTTTGGGCCTGATGTTGCCAATAACAACCCCTAAGTGTGTTAGATACTCCCTACGTTGGGTTTTGCCAGCTCCTACAAATCACTAGGCAGCATCTGTAGAGGACAGGAGGCAGAGAGATAACTGTGTGACAGTGAAGGAGGACAAGGAATCTCGAGTCGAGTCCTGCAGTGCTGCAGCCAGAAAATAACACGATGAAGCCTTGGCAGATGAGTCTCACTGATACAGGGTTCCTGTCGATGTGCCCAGCATGTCTACATTGGTGTTTATTGAAGGACCTTTAATCAAAAGCAAGTGGGCTAACACAAGAGATGTGAGGACCGGAACCTCACGCATGCTGTAGACAAAGTATTTTCTCATAAATACAAAACTCTTTCTCTCGACAGCGGAGCTTACAAACACCCAAACAGACACAGGCTTGTGTAGGCTACACACACACCTGCTACACTAAGCCGTGTTGCCCGTTCACACACGTCAATTTAATGTCTACTCCACGTTGGTTAAAGGTCATTTCATTGAAATGAAGTGGAAACAATGTTGATTCCACCAGCGTGTGTCCAGTGGGTTGTGAGGGCCAGTGAAATCAGATTATAGACTCTTGTTGGCTTTTTATTAGGAAGTTGTGGTATTTATTCACTGATTTACGGGCCACCGTGGTCCCCTTATTATGGAGACCACATTTGTTTGCCTGTAGCTTTTGATCTGGAAAATGAATCTCAAGAGAGCAGAGCAAGTCAATGGGCTTAGAATATAACTCAACCCCCAGGAACGAAAAGCACATGTCTAATCAGGGTAAAAGACTTGAAATATTAGCATTTTCACGCTTCATGTCCAAATCATCTATAAGTAACGTCATTGAGTTACACAATAGATTTTTTTATCATTTAGGATGACTTGGACATAAAGCCAAACAATGCTAATATAGCTAATATAATATAGGTATACACTTGATACAGTGGCCAGGTAAACAAAACCAAAGCATGGATTGCTGTCATACCTTGTCCATAGACTGCTTACAGGGCAAGGAAACCAACATGTCATTTTGTCATTAGGTACCTATCCCTTTATGTACTTAGTAGGTTGCTCTTAACCTTTTCGTCCGAAAACACTTTTGCAAGCAAACACACATAATCATCTACATTAAATGTGTTCATGTATTCTATGTGAAATAATTTCAGTTCTTACCTTGCTTGGCAAGTAAACTCCCCTCAGTCCACTCTCCTGTAGTGTGCTCTTACACTCCAATCTATCAGTCTGGCGGTGGGCTCCTCTGCCCTTGAAGTGTGTCCAATCCTCACACCCGCTGGGCAACAGCCTCCCTCTTGTGGGTGTTGGGTTATTTTAGTGTGGTGAGCTGCAGACAGGCTGGAGAAGCCTCTGCTCCCCCCTAGATGGACGACAAGGAGACACTCTCGTCCACCCCACTTCACACCCTCTCTGGCTGCTCCACGCCTCGCCCTCTCCTCTGGGTGCAGACCTGACCCTCCAGGCCACACACTCTTATTCACGTCCTCGTTGAGCTTGAGAGAGAGAGATTGAGGGAGTGCCTGAGGTTGTATTCTATCGCCAAGTACTTTGTCGGATAAATTGTTTTGCGGCAGTGTTGAATTAAGCTTTGATTAGATAGCAGCTCCACACTCAGCGAACCTGTGGCTATTTATTGCCCCTCCAAGTGCAGTGGGATAGATCGCGATGAGAAGGAAAGAGAGAAAATAGACAGCAGCCACTGGCTCTCGGGGTCTTTGAACAGAAGTTGTTGGGTTGTGCTGGTGGAAATTTGCTGTCCCCGAGGAGGGACAACGAGTGCTCGCTCGCTGACTCCACTATTCACTCCCTAGCTCACTTACTCGCTCTTCCTTTCCAGTGTACAGAGAGTCCTCAAGCCATCCACGTGTTCTCTGATTGATTCTGTGTCAGACTGCTGTGGCTGCTGTATGGCATATCAGGTAGCTAAGCTTGTCGTGTGAATATTTTATTGTCCATAAATCAACACCCGGCAAGTGCTTTTCTGTCAGCATCAAACCACAGAAAAACCTCTGTATAAACCTCTAACATTGTCCAAAGCCAGGTCCAGTGTTCAGGCAAGGAAAGGAGTGCTTAGTATCACTTCACCAGAGAGGCTCAAGCTTGTCTTACTGGCCTGTTGGGAATCTCTTTTTATTACATCGGTAACTCAAAGAAAAAAAGCCAAGGTCCGGAAGCCCTCTTAATCCGCCGTTAATCTGACTAAACCTCTTTTTCCCGATCCCTCTGTAAGCCCTCCTTGATAGGTGTAACCACGACACTGTTAGCTGAAACTCAATAGACAGAGAGAGAGCAGCTGAACTCACACTGAGCCGCCCACAGAGCTCAGGTAAGGTCCTCTTCAGAGAGACGCACAGCCTGAAGTAGTCCCCTGACTTTCTGAAAAGACGCTGAGACACAGTGGCCAAGTCCAAGCAGACAGTTTTCGGTCTTCTTTGCTCTTTACAGATATTTGCTTTGTAAGGAGATATCGCCAAAGATTTGTATAACTAGCTCATTGTTCTATCTGTGATATCAATCTAGTCATTAACACCCTTCGTCCCCCTGTGTGTTACAAGCAGGGAGAGAGAATTAACGTTCCATTGCTGGGATGCTCCGCTCCTGTCACTTTGAGGTGGGCGGTTACGAATGGTGTTAATTCATATTTTCCAGAGTCCCCCTGCTGCATTCTGGCAAATATGTTCCCCGTCCCCTGGCTGAGGCAGGTGCGGGGATGGTGTCCCAGGGGACATGGCCAGGTTGGTGTAACCTAATTCCCGGGGCTCATTGTTACGTTTGTTGAGGGGCGCTAAATTTGACTATGCCCAATGGTGACTTTGAAATAGCCACTCGTTTGGGGGGGGGGGTTGATAGGTAGCACATTGAACTGGACGGTGCAGCTGTGAGATGCGTTCTTCCCTAACTGCTAGTAATCTGCACACAATGCGGGGCGCGGGGGCTATCTGTCAGCATGGAGAGACCTTGATGGCGGAGGTATTGAATGACTCTCAAATGTGAAGGGACAGATATGGTGGGAGGAGCGAACAACAAACATTCCACACAAGCAGCAGCCTTGACCTGGGAGCAGCTGAGGGTTGTGAAGAAGACTGCAGGGCCAATAGGCATCCAAACGGCCGATGTCTCCGGATGGTTGACACAGACAGACAGCATGTTACGTGCAATGGCTGTACGAACCCAGGATCTCTTGACTGTATGGATTCAATACAGAGATCCTATAAGCACATAAGTCCTCATAAGCTTGTCCCATGTGCCTCGTGCATTATGTCTGTACAGATGTAGGATCATCATTTAATCCCCCTGTTGCAGGATAACTTTCCTGCAATGCAGTAAATGTAAAACTCGTAGTGTATTTGAGGTTTAAAAAGACTTCTGAAGTTTGTAATTTCCTATTTGAAATGTCAAACTTGATTTTCCCTTGTATCAATGTATCAACCCCCTAAAAATATGTTCATTCATTATAATCCACATTTCTTGCTGTAGCGAACCGGCTCAAACTAAGATCCTACATTTGTACAGTTTTCATCATGACCAATTGCATGGGTTTTGAAAAGTGTGCATGTGTTTGTCTATGTTTGGGTTCCAGGATGCTTGCGTGCATGCCTCTCTGTGTAGTATGTGGGGGTTAAGGGCAAGGTTATGTGTTGTGAGGTCCGGGGCTGTGGGAATGCCATTTGAACAAAAATATAAACGCAACATGTAAAGTGTCCCATCTTTCATGAGCTGAAATAAAAGATCCCAGAAATGTTTCATATGCACAAAAAGTTTACTTTTCTAAAATGTTGTGCACAAATGTGAGTACATCCCTGTTAGTGAGCATGCAATTGGCATGCTGACTGCAGGAATGTCCACCAGGGCTGTTGCCAGAGAATTGAATATTAATTTCTCTACCATAAGCCGCCTCCAACGTCATTTTAGAGAATTTGGCAGTATGTCCAACCAGCCTCACAAAAGCAGACCACGTGTATGGCATTGTGTGGGTGAGCGGTTTGCTGATTTCGACGTTGTGAACAGAGTGCCCCATGGTGGCAGTGGGATTATGGTATGGGTAGGCATAAGCTACAGACAACGAACACAATTGCATTTTAGCTATGGCAATTTGAATGGACAGAGATACCGTAAAGAGATCCTGAGGCCCGTTGTCATGCCATTCATCCGTCGCCATCATCTCATGTTTCAGCATGATAATGCACGGCTCCATGTCGCAAGGATCTGTACACAATTCCTGGAAACTGAAAATGTCCCGGTTCTTCCATGGTCTGCATAATCACCAGACATATCACCCATTGAGCATGTTTGGGAGGCTCTGGATCAATGTGTATGATAGCATGTTCCAGTTCCCGCCAATATCTAGCAACTTCACACAGCCAATGAAGAGGAGTGGGACAACATTCCACAGGCCACAATCAACAGCCTGATCAACTCTATGCGAAGGAGATGTGTCAAGCTGCATGAGGCAAATGGTGGTCACACCAGATACTGACTGGTTTTCTGATCCACACCCCTACCTTTTTTGAAAGGTATCTGTGACCAACAGATGCATATCTATATTCCCAGTCAAGTGAAATCCACATATTAGGGCCCAATTTATTTATTTCAATTGACTGATTTCTTATATGAACTGTAACTCAGGACCTGCCTGAGGTAAACACAGTCATGTTGCTATGCTGTTGAGTAATTACTGGAATCGAAGATGAGGATTAAAAGCTTTGCTTCTGTTCAGTGTGTGCGTGCGTGTACACATTATGTGTGTAGAAATGAAGAAGGGCGAGTTGGGGCACTGAGTGACGGGGCCAGAGAGCAGTCGGCGTGGTAACTAGAGACCCCACTCCCAAAACACGGAGACAAACGGTCTGATGGACGAACATTGTGTGTTTGACCTCTTCACCTTGACATGCGCCATTCCACACCAATGTAACTGAATCATTGGAACAAACTAGTCTTGACATTCAAGAACCACTCATACTGTTACTGTGTTTCAAATCGTAATCTTCCCTCTTTGTATTTCAACATTTACATGCCATATACAGTATTTTACATACTTAGTGTAGCTTAAGAACTCAAGGCCGGCCCTTGAACAAAAAATGATGCCCCCTGCAAAACTAGAATAGTCCCAGTAAGGTACATTTTCCAGACGTTGAAGTTAAGTTCAGTTTAGGTTCTGAATGAAAGATGAAAAGGTATTTTCCGTATGTTTAAAATACATATTTTGTTGAAATCAGGTTCATTTTCTGTTCTGAATGACAGTTGAAAATAAGTCATTTATAGATGTCTATGTTTGGGCCAAATCAAGGCTGGTCCAGACTGGACAAAATCTGAACCAAACATAGACGTCTATGATTGGTTCAGATTTGGTCCGGACTGGACTAAAAACCGATGTCAGTAGATGTGGAAATCAAGGCCGGTCCAGAACTGCACCAAAAAAAGAAGTCCAAAAGGCGTCGGCGTCAGTCCATGCTTACTGAAGTGTAACCTCCAGTGTTGCCTGAAATTGCATTTTATGAATGCCCATCTATGTGGCAAGCCTACCGTTTGTAAAACACCAAAAAATGAAGTCCGGACAGGACCAAAAAAAGATGTCCAAAAGACACCGGCTCGTGCTTACTGGGGTGTAGCCTTACATGTCCCCCGCAATGGAATTTTATGAATGCCCATCCATGTGGTAGGCCCACCGTTTGTAAAATAGGCAATTGCATTGGCTTTAATAGTCCTGATTCCTGTGAATAATTCATTTGGTTATTTAAGCTCTTAATATCAGCTACCCAACTTTATCAGGAGTTATCGCAAGTCTATTTGCAATGTGTTTACACAGCGGGAAATGCCGCAGTATTTTATTTTTCGCTATGATCAGCTTGTCAAAGATTTAAGAATACAAACTTGAAACCACTGATAATGACAATGGGATGAAACTCCTGGACAACAGTTGTGATTGTCCATTCCATATTGTCCATTTTACTTTGACCTGTCCTGTTATTAGAATATGTTGCTTGTTAATATGACAGGTCATTTTTAAATTCGATTGAGCGCCATTTAGGTTAGGATATTTGATCGGAGAAACCTGCATGATGTAAAACGTGTCATTCTCATTACATTGTCATACATTTTATCTCCAGCCTGCAGGCTACAGAAAATGATACATACTCTTTCTACCATATCCTATATTTGCTATATGATTTATGTTTTTTTGACAGAACGTTGGTGGAGCGCTGCAGAGATGCGTCTCTCCAACAGCACCCTGGAGAGGCATGCTGGGAATGGACAAGCAAAATACTTTGCTCCCCTGCCTTTGACAAAGTGAGCATTGCTTATCAAAGGGTGGCATCAGCACTCACTTAAAAAGCCCATATGCCACTGGTTGAGAGAAATTGTCATTGTTTTTTGGCAGAATTATGTGAGGTTTTATGTGTTGTTGGTCAGTTTAGGTCAGAAAATGCCAGCCCGTCAATCTGCCGCCATAGACAACCGCCTAATCCTGCCTAATGACCGGGAAGGCAGTGTAAGACCTGTCTGAGAAATACCTCAAACCACAAGAAACTACAGAATGTAAAACTGACTGTGAGCCTTTCATTGGAAAATGCTTCACTTTCATTGCTCTCTAATACCTGCTGCTGAATTGCTCCCCCCTTCCAGAATTCTCCCCCCCTTCACGTGAATGCGCACGCACTCAATTTTTCATTGCTGCCTTGCTTGCTAGTTGAGCTTTCTGATCACGTTAGGCTGCGTTTCATTTCATTTTTTATGTCGGTTTGATCGTGGGGGAGGCACTAATAATGTCTGCAGTTTTCGGTTTGGCTATTTGTTTCAAGTGTATTAGTCCATAAATAAATCTCTTTGCCAAAATTCGTCATCTCGCCCATGTCTTATTTGACTCGTAGTTGTTCTAAAATGTTTATTGCTTGCCTACATTTTACTCCCTCCTCTATGTTTAATACAACACACATACATGAATGATTAATTTCGGTTGCCTATCCTGATGTGAAGTTTGTTCTATAGAAAGTATTTGACTCTAGTCACAAAATTAAGGAAATTAGAAGAGGGGGAGGATTTCGGCAAGGCTATTTTCTTGCCTACCGAAATCCCCCCTTCTATTTTGGGACTGCAAGGCCTGGCACACTTCATAATCATGTTGACCAGTAGTGTGTGCCACAGAAAGCTAAATTAGAGTATAAAGAAACATAAACATTTATTAAGGAAACATTTTGTAATCTTTAAGACAATAAAGACAATACACAAATATTATCACACAATAACACAAAAACATCACAGAAAGTTACGTTTGTTAATAGAGAGGTTAACAAACATTAAATAGGAAATACAAATTTAAATCTTGGCATAATAAGATATAAAATGACAATAAATCAAATATAATAAGACAATAAATAACATAAACAAATTGGAAAGCTGCAACAGCTCGACTGAACATTTAGTCCACTTTTTTCAGGACTAGCCTAACCTAGTCCTGACAGGCAGCGCAGACATAATCCTCAAATGATGGGATGGTTTTCATACAGAACTGGTGGAACCATCGTGGGCAGCGGTCACAACCAATCTGAAATTTATGGTGAAAAATGTTAATATATTTAAAACATTAAATACATTTTCTTGAAATACAATTACTTCTTAAGACAAAGCGGATAATACTACCTCTAGAAATATTACTACTTATACAAATTCATACTCGTAAAAATGTGGCTTTAGAAGTGAACAAGCAATTCCCCAGTTAGTGTCTTCCTCATTATTGTCCATCTCCCCACAGAAGTTGCACAGTTGGCTCAGATCATCTAGCAAAACATAATGTCAAGTAGTCTGTACTCCTTTACATGTATTTTTCTGAGCAAACAGGGAACAGGGAACAAGGGAATAGTACAGGTTTCTTGTAACAAAATTATTTAAATACATGTGTTTTAGTGGCCATCTAGTCAGAAGTTGGATCAAAGATAACTTTGAAAGATCCATATAAATGTTTATTTTTATTTTTTATCTACAATTATATTGAATTAGAAATTGAACATACCAGTGTTTTGGAGGAGAGTGACTGCTATTTCTTCTCTCATGATGTTAACATCTTTGTCCGAATTTGAAAAGACAATCGACTCCTCCTTCAGAACACATTCAGCAAACTGGGAAAAAAACGTGATGGGCATTACAGTTTTCTCCAACAAAATTATGTTACACTTAAGATTATAATTCGCAAGTATACAACGACACAGCTTTAATATAATTTGACAGTTCTGTTTTTCCTTTTAGTCAGTATACTTTCAGTAGGTTAATTGTACATTACTTATACTCTCATACTTACTTTCAAGGCAAAGACCCCACAAGAAGTAACACCTTGTTGGCATGGGTGAGGAAGGGTACCACACGCCCATCTGGAGATATTACACCCCTTCTCTCTCAGGAAGGATCTGAACATATATGTTCATAAAAGTACAGCATTTTGAAACACTTTATTGATTACAATATAGAGATTAATAACAGAGGGGAATCTGAGAAGGCAGGGATTCCAGCAGGGTGTGAGTTGAAGTAGTCAAATGTGGAGCTGACAAGGGCTGGAATGTAAATGACATGTGATCATCTGGGATGATCTAACATCTGAGAATGGGCAGGCATTCCCTCGGATAAAGAGCATCTCCGTCTTGCTGATTTATGTGCTGTCATCCAGGTGGAAATGTCACCTGCATATCTGATGTAGGAAAAGAGATAACAGATAAGTTGAGTGTCCTGTGAGTATGTTTATGTATATGTACAGTTCATGTGTGTGTATGTGTGTATATATATATATCTTGTTATATATTTGTTGTATTTTAATTTCTATTATTATAATCATTATTGTGTTTTGTGGATGAAGGGTGGGGAGGTTGATGGAGATGGTGGGGGGAGGTTGATTGGGATGGTGGAGGTGCTGGGGGTGTCCTACTGAGAGTGAAGGGACCTATTGGGGAGGAGATTCTTCATGGAGGCGCATTCAGTCCTAGTTTTGTTTATTATACTATTATACATTTATTTATATTTTTCTTATTTTTTTTCTATTATTATAACAGTTTACTGTGATTATGAATATGCACACATGTTGACTTATATATTTGAACTTCATTTTTCGCCCAGAGTACACATTTTTGACTTATCATTGTTATTATTATTTTATTATTACTAATTTCCTTCATTTGTGGCTAGAGTCACACACTACTGGTCAACATGAACTACTAAAATGATTATGAAGTGTGCCAGGCCTTACAGTCCAAAAATAGGGGGGGGGGGGGGGGGGGGTTTCGGCAGGCAAGTAAATAGCCTTGCCCCCCCCCCCCCCCTCTAATTTCCTTAATTTTGTGGCTAGAGTCAAATATATTAGTCCATAAAAGATTTATTTATGGACTAATATACTTGAAACAAATAGCCAAACCGAAAACTGCAGACATTATTAGTGCCTCCCCCACGATCAAACCGACATAAAAAATGAAATGAAACGCAGCCTAACGTGATCAGAAATCTCAACTAGCAAGCAAGTCCCAGCAATGAAGAATTGAGTGGGTGCGTGTTCACGTGAAGGGGGGGGGAGAATTCTGGCAGGGGGGAGCTTTTCGGCACAACACCGGTTCTAGCCTTTTGGGGGCCCTAAGGGAGATTTGGTTACGGGGACCCCCCCCACCCCGCATCCTGGCATCCAAACACACACAAAGACATGCACACTTTTCAAAATCCATCCAATTAGAGGGAAAAATGTAAGTTTTAAAGTACATTTTCTGCAATTCTACACATTTAGCAATGGGGCAGAGATATTTATTTTTTGTAGTTTGCCATGCATGCCTTGTTGGTATTCGGCCATCATTACTACAAGTTTAGATAGCTGGCTAGACTAACTACCAATCTAAAAATTGTTAGCTGACATGGGCTAATTGAGTGACTGTCAGTGACTGACATAAGAGAAAAACTGCTGATGCACAACCAGATTTCGAAATTTCACCTGGTGTATTCTACTATTCTTCCTCGCAATAGTAAGTTGAGACCCCGAATGAGTTCCTTAAAAAATACTTTTTTTTGGTGTGTGTGGGGGGAGAACCGACCCTGCCTGCTGTTTCTCCCCTGGGGCTGTATGGTGACGAAAGAGTGAATAACATCAACTTCAATGCCGTCTTCAGCCATGACTAAATATAGATGACTCGTGTACATTGGACAGATAGACACTAGGCAGTGCGCAGCGGGAGTAATGTATACACACACAGAGGAACATCCTTCACACCTGTTGGCCGCTACTATAGGGGTCTCGCGTCGACACCCGATCCACCCCCAGCGCCACAATGAGCACACTCCAAGCAGCATTATTAATACCTGCCGAGAGGTGATAACAAAAGTGCTTCATCGAATAAAACCAATAAGCCTGAGAGCACCAATTAAGCGCCCTGTTTTCCTCTGCCCTGAGGCTGTGGGAGAGAACTCTGCCTTTCATCTGGATTATAATATGCCATGATGTGTTGCTCGTGGGGTGCAAACAGGAGGTGCAGGGGGACCCCGTCGTTCCCTGGCGGGGCAGAGGTCTTTCAACAGGCTTCGTGTGTCTCACTCCACTACTACCCATAATTCAAAGGAAGTGAGATGGGTGCTGAGACAACAGAGACAGGATTGTATCATGCCAATATCAACTGTATTCAAATGGCGATGATATATAGTGGTTTGCAAATTGATTCGAGGGTAATAAACATTAGATCAATGAAATGATCGTTCGTCCAAAGTTGCATGTCGGTCTACATTTCTTTGACATTTAAAAATGATCGCAGATATTATTATATTGTTAAAAGATTTCACACAGCACATGCACTTCAGATCATTTTTCTAACGCGCTTATTAGAGTGGAAATGTCTGTTCTGCTGCCTATGCTGCTGCCACCAGACTTATCACCCAGGGCAACAGTTTTTTTTTCTCCAACTTTACGCAGTTATTAACATAACTGCAATGGTGTGCATTTAATGAGATTTTTTTTCCCCGCAAAAGATGCACACAGTTCCTTCCTTCCCATCCAGGCACCACAGAGACCTGAGAGGCTCAGAGAGAACATTGCAGGTTAGGGACCCTATTATGAACAGAGTTTTAGCATTTCCACATATTAATTGTCCTCCTTACAGAGAGGTTAATTGATTCCAGGAAGGACAAACAGTATAATTAATTGACAATTACTGGCCTTGAGCATGATGCTGAGAGTGCATTGTTGAGCTTCTTGGAAACGCAGCCATTCTCCTCATCTGATTGCTGGTCTAAGCAGATGTCCTGGGTTGGCTATCAAAGTCCACATTAGATATTCGAAATGCAGAACATACACGGTCAGTTTGGTTTCTCTTCATCAAAGGATTTTCCTCCTTTTGTTCTCTCCATCTTGAAGGAAAATGTCCCATTTAACCCCACAAGACTGAATGTTATCTGCAGTGTCTTGGGAATTTCAGTTAGCGGCTTGACTTCAATAAAGTGTGAAGTCTAATCCCTGTGGTTGATGGAAGACCCTTTCTCTAATTATCTCCAGGCCTAATCCGGCCACTCTCTTTTATTAATTCTGAGGGAGATATAGCAGTGCTGCCGGACTCTTAGCAGGAGCCTGTGGTTTGTACAAAGAATTATGGACCCTGATTGATTGCGTCAGGAGTTGAAATTAAGGTCAATTTACTTTTTGTTAATTAAATCAGCTGTTTTTTTTTCTCTATATAGATGGGCTATACAGTATATACAGTGAGCTCCAAAAGTATTGGGAGAGTGATAGAGTGCCCCTGTGACAATAATTTTGGACCCCCTTGTGGCCCCCCTAAATGTGGAGTATGAAATCATTTTTACATAACACATTTTTGCTATCGTTCTTTTTTTACATCCGTTATTAGACAGTGGCAACGATGATGATTATGAACATAGTCTTTTGCCTGCTAATGCCTGCAATGCAGTGAAGAAAACGATATGACAACAATAAAGTCTAATGTAACTGGCCCCCTCTAACAGTACAACTGGCCACAGCTTGCCCCCCCCCCAGTTGAAATGGTCTAGAACCGCCACTGGTTAGCATGTCTTTGGGTATGATACTTGTGCGTCTAACTTTTTCACGATTCATTCAGGATTATCCTGTAGTCATGGTCGCATCCATATTAATGTTGACGTTTTTAGAAACATATTCTATTCTTATTTACAATGAAAGTGACTACAAAACGACACATTTTGGCCTTGGTCTAATGTCTGAGGTAATAGTGCCTGGGCAGAATTGTTATACTGTAGTGTCTCATCTTAAAAACTGTACATACTAAATGTTTCTTTCCAGTGACTGCTGAAGGAAGGTAAAATAATCTGTCACGGGCGTCGTAAGGATTGGACCAAAATGCAGCGTGTACGTGATTGCTCATTTTCTCTTTTATTAAACAAAAATGAACACTGAACAAAAAGAACGACGAAAACAGTCTTGTCAGGTGCAACAAACACTAAACAGGAAACAACTACCCACAAAACCCATAGAAAAACACCCCTACTAAATAGGACCTTCAATTAGAGGCAACGAGGAACAGCTGCCTCCAATTGAAGGTCAAAACAATAAACTAGACATAGAAATAGAGAAAATAGAACATAGAAATACAAAACATAGAACGCAACCCAAAAACCCCGACAACACAAAACAAACACACCCCTGCCACGTCCTGACCAAACTACAATAACAAATAACCCCTTATACTGGTCAGGACGTGACATAATCAAGCAATATTATTTCACTTTTAATACACTCTGTTGGTGCCATGCAAAATCAATACTTCAATAACTATGATACTGTAGACCATCACTTAATACATTGATCGTAAATGAATATGAGGCTGATGCTATCTGTTCCAGGCCAGGGAGCATATGAAAGATAAACCCAAGACTAAGAGGTGACTTACAGTAGACGTTATACAAATAACACGCAATAAACTTTAATAAAATGGCCCTTGGCATGGCATGCACACAAGCTTCCATCCCCCTGTCAGAAGGGGATTTATGGCTGATTTAACATGAAATAGACAACCCTGTTACAGTCAATCCTGTTACGGTCAACCCTGTTGCTTTATTTGGCACTTACTATAGTATTGTTATTTATTTAACCTATTGAGATGGGAAAACAAGTTTCTATTAAGTTTAACATGTGCTCTTTAGGACATAATGTAAAAAATAGGTGAAATAACCAAATTACACTTCTCAAAAGGCACAGAATTGGTGTAATGACCCAGCTGCTTAAAGGCCCAGTGCAGTAAAAAAAAAAAAAAAAAAAAAAAGATGTGTTTTATATTTCCACAGTATGAGGTTGGAATAATACTGTGAAAATGATGATAATGCCCTTTTAGTGTAAGAGCTGTTTGAAAAGACCACCTGAAATTTCAGCCTGTTTTGGTGGAATGGAGTTTAGACTGCCTGGGGACATCACCAGGTGGTAAATTACTTAATAGACCAATAAGAAAGAGAGTTCCAAACCTCCTTTCCACTCAGGCTGCTCCTTGGGGGTATGATATTTGCACATCTGTAAATATCTTTCTCACTCATCATTATTCACAATTCATTCAGGATTATCCTGTAATCCTGGTAGCATCCACATTAATGTAGAAGTGTTTAGAAACATATTCTATTCATATTTTATTCATATTCATATTCTAACATATTCTATTGGGTAGCCTAGCGGTTAGAGCGTTGGGCCAGTAACTGAAAGATTGCTAGATCAAATCCCCAAGCTGACAAGGTAAAAATCTGTCGTTCTGCCCCTGAACAAGGCAGTTAACCCACTGTTCCTAGGCCGTCATTGTAAATAAGAATTTGTTCTTAACTGATTTGCCTAGTTAAATAAAGGTTAAATAAAATAAATAAATATTCTTATTTACAATAAAAGTGACTCCAAAATGACACTATGACAATACATGATTTACCATTAATTTCTATTGTGCACAAAATAATCTGAAACACAACCAAAACAAACAGCAAATGCATCCAACACATTTGTAGAGTCACAATCTCGATATATTCATTGCGTGCTAGGAATATGGAACCTAAGACTAAACTTTTGACTACTTTAATACACATATGTGAATTTGTCCCAATACTTTTGGTCCACTAAAAATGGAGAGACTATGTACAAAAAGTGCTGATATTTCTAACTGGTTCACCCGATATGGATGAAAATACCCTCAAATTAAAGCTGACAGTCTGCACTATAACCTCATTGTATCATTTCAAATCCAAAGTTCTGGAGTGCAAAGCCAAAACCAAAAAAATCTATCACTCTCACTGTATATACAACTGTGCAGTGAATAAGAATATGGATGTGAAATAGCAGTGTCCATGAAATAAAGATCTGGAATTTGTACAGCATTTACTTTCAGCCATGTACAATTGTGCATACGGGAGGTCTCCATTATATTTAATGAATTAGATGTATTGCACATTGACAATGTTACATGAGGGACCATATACGTAACTGAAAACCAATTCTGAAGTGTTGGTTACAGATCTTAATTTGTAGGATCTTAATTTGAGCCAGTTTGCGACAGCATGAAAATAATCCTGCAGCAACAGGAAATGTTAATTGTTATGTGGATTATAATGAATAGGGATTGAACTATTTTTCATAAGGGAAATTCAAGTCTGACATTTGAAAGTGGAAATGAAAAACTTCAGAAGCCTTTTTAAACCTCAAATGCACTACACGTTGATCAAATTAAGATCCTACATCTGTATTGACCGCTTTCCATAAAACTATTCAATGCACGGCCTCTGCCTAGAAGTGAAAACAGGTTCTCTTGGGGCCTAATGACTGATCCTTCATTACTCAGCCTTTGCCCTCCAAATCTTAGTAATTGATAGAGGAGATCAGAGATTAGTGCTGTCAGTTAGGTTTGGAAGGTTGTGAGGGGAAGGTTGTGACAACTGGTGGTCAATAATTCAAAATAGTTTCCAAGTTTCTATGTCACATGCACAAGTACAGCGAAATGCCTGAAATGCAAACTCAAAACCCAACAATGCAATAATTAATAACAACAATGTATTACTAGAAAGAACAAAAAAATAAGAGTAAGAAATATGAAATAGACAATAAAGTAAGTGTAACGGCAGTCGTATAGAGGGGACCAAGGCGCGGCTTGTTGAGTGCTCATGATATTATTTAATGAAAAAATTAAACACTTTACAAAGGAACAAAAAAACGACAGCAAACAGTTCCGTCAGGCAACAACCACAAAACGGAAAACAACTACCCACAAAACACCATAGAAAAACCCCAACTTAAATATGATGTCCAATTAGAGACAACACGAACCAGCTGCCTCTAATTGGAGATCATCCTAAAACTCAACATAGAAATAGAAAAACAAGAACTAAACATAGAAACAACAAACATAGACTGCCCACCCATATCACACCCTGACCTAACTACACAGAGAAAAAAACAGCTCTCATAGGTCAGAGCGTGACAGTAAGTAAGTAAGCATACTATATACAGGAAATATTTCAAAAGTCAGTTCCAATACCATATGTGTAGGGATACTGGAGTGATGGAGGTAGAAACTGTATGTATAGGGGTAAGGTGACTAGGCAACAGGGAGGATGTAAGATAAACAGAGTAGCAGCAGCTTACATGTGAGTGGGTGTGTGGGTGTGTAGAGTCAGTATAAATGTATGTGCATATTATGTGCGAGTGAGCAATTGATGGAGTGAGTGTTATGTGTTGGAGTGACAGTGTGTGTGAGTGTGTAGGGCCCTGTGAGTGTGCATAGAGACAGTGCAAATACTGAAATAAAAAGGTCAATAAAGATACAAGGTAAAATCAGTCCATGTAGCTATTTTGTTGCTTGGGGATAGAAGCTGTTCAAGACTCCTGTTGGTGTCAGACTTGATGCACCGGTACAATCCCATGACTGGGACATGACAATAGTAAGACGATGAGAAGAGAGTAACACCTATCTCATCTTACACCCTTAACTCACTGTTACCCTTATAGAAGGAAACAATGGCCTACTACACTGATTGGACCGGAGAATGTAAGGCTTCATATAGGAGCAGGAGAGCGACAGGAGATACGCCAAGTGTCTTGTTTCACACACTCCCGAGTGATGGCCACTTCAAACAAGAGAGAGCGAAGGGCTTTAAAATGTGACTGGGAAGAGGATCCAGGACCTGTCTGTGAAAGAGTGTGTGAAATGAAAACCATGCCACGGGTAATTGCATGTTGTTTCTATATAACATGTGTACTGTAACTCACCTCTTAGTCTTGGGTTTATTTTCATATGCTCCCTGGCCTGGAACAGATACTGTAGCATCAGCCTCATATTCATTTGGTGTCAACATATTAAGTGATGGTCTACGGTATCATAGTTATTGAGGTATTGATTTTGCATGGCACCAACAGGGTGTGTTTAAAGTGACATACAATATTGCTTGATGATTACTTTCCTTCAGCCGTCACTGGAAAGTAACATTCGGTATGTACAGCATATAAGATGAAACACTATAACCCATCTGCCCAGACACTATTACCTCAGACATTAGACCAAGGCCATTTTTCAATGAGATGCACTTGTCAGCCAGTTCACATGTCAGACCTCTGATGTTTCTCTTTATAAATACCCCTCCAGCTATTTAAAAGAAGTGCCAGATTTCAAGGTGGAGGGAGCAGTGAGAGGTACTGCTGTGCTTCTCATGCGTGTTTTCCTTTGACAACCCAGCAAGGAGCCTGCGTCACCATCAGAAGAAGAGCTCCTTTAATATCTGGACACCTGATACACGACTTCTGAAGGAGGGGGCAAAGATACCTCGTAAGACTGGGTATCAATCATGCGGATGGTAAAGGTTTGGAGCAAGGGCAGGGGGTCGAAAAGAGGGAATTTGGATGACTAAAGATGACACTTGATACACAGAACAGCAACCGGGTGAACTCTCCAGTTCCCCCAAAACCATATACAGTAGACAGCTAGATCATCACTCTCACACAGATAATACTATGAATTGAGGATATTTAATCATAATTAATACATTCAACCAACCTACTGTAGACAGGCTACAATTGTTTTAACAATTCAATTTTTTTGGTGAAGCTTGCATTTAATTACCACTCCCTGTTGCACACAAGCTTCCATTCACCCTGCCACAAGGGGATTTATGGCTGATTTAACATGAACTCGTCAACCTTATGGTCAACCCTGTTACTTTATTTGGCACTTAAAAGGCATTTACTATAGCATGGGAACACATGTTTTTTATTAAGTTGAACATTTGCTCTTTATGACATACTTTTTTTAAATAGTTGAAATAACCAAGTTACACTTCTCAAAAGACACCGAATTAGTGGAATGGCCTAGCTGCTTAAAGACCCAGTGCAGTCAAAAAGGTTATTTTCCTGAGTTGTATATACAGTACCAGTCAAAAGTTTAGACACACCTACTCATTCAAGGGTTTTTCTTTAATTTTACTATTTTCTACATTGTAGAATAATAGTGAAGACATCAAAACTATGAAATAACACATATGGAATCATGTGGTAACCAAAAAAGTGTTGAATAAATCAAAATATATTTTATATTTGAGATTCTTCAAAGTAGCCACCCTTTGCCTTGATGACAGATTTGCACACTCTTGGCATTCTCTCAACCAGCTTCACCTGGAATGCTTTTCCAACAGTCTTGAAGGAGTTCCCACATATGCTGAGCACTTGTTGGCTGCTTTTCCTTCACTCTGCGGTCTCATCCCAAACCATCTCAATTGGGTTGAGGTCGGGTGATTGTGGAGGCCAGGTCATCTGATGCAGCACTCCATCACTCTCCTTCTTGGTCAAATAGCCCTTGCACAGCCTGGAAGTGTGTTGGGTCATTGTCCTGTAGAAAAACAAATGATAGTCCCACTAAGCTCAAACCAGATGGAATAGCGTATCGCTGCAGAATGCTGTAGTAGCCATGCTGGTTAAGTGCGCCTTGAATTCTAAATACATCACAGACAGTGTCACCAGCAAAGCACCCCCACACCATCACACCTCCTCCTCCATGCTTCATGGTGGGATACACACACGCGGAGATCATCTGTTCACCTACTCTGCATCTCACAAAGACACAGTGGTTGGAACCCAAAATCTCAAATTTGGACTCATCAGATCAAAGGCCAGATTTCTGGTCTAATGTCCATTGCTCATGTTTCTTTTCCAAAGCAAGTCTCTTCTTCTTATTGGTGTCATTTAGCAGTGGTTTCTCTGCAGCAATTCGACCATGAAGGCCTGATTCACGCAGTCTCCTCTGAACAGTTGATGTTGTGTCTGTTACTTAAACTCTGTGAAGCATTTATTTGGGCTGCAATTTCTGAGGCTGGTAACTCTAATGAACTTATGCTCTGCAGCAGAGGTACAGCTGAAGTCGGAAGTTTACATACACTTAGGTTGGAGTCATTAAAACTCGTTTTTCAACCACTCCACAAATTTCTTGTTAACAAACTATAGTTTTGGCATGTCGGTTAGGACATCTACTTTGTGCATGACACAAGTAATTTTTCCAACAATTGTTTACAGACAGATTATTTCACTTATAATTCACTGTATTACAATTCCAGTGGGTCAGAAGTTTACATACACTAGGTTGACTGTGCCTTTAAACAGCTTGGAAAATTCCAGAAAAGGATGTCATGGATTTAGAAGCTTCTGATAGGCTAATTGACATCATTTGAGTCAATTGGAGGTGTACCTGTGGACGTATTTCAAGCCCTACCTTCAAACTCAGTGCCTCTTTGCTTGACATCATGGGAAAATCAAAAGAAATCAGCTAAGCCCTCAGAAGAAACTGCAGACCTCCACAAGTCTGGTTCATCCTTGGGAGCAATTTCCAAACGCCTGAAGGTACCACGCTTATCTATACAAACAATAGTACGCAAGTATAAACACCATGGGACCATGCAGGCGTCATACCGCTCAGGAAAGAGACGCGTTCTGTCTCCTAGAGATTAACGCACTTTGGTGCGAAAAGTGCAAATCAATCCCAGAACAACAGCAAAGGACCTTTTGATGATGCTGGAGGAAACAGGTGCAAAAGTATCTATATCCACAGTAAAACGAGTCCTATATCGACATAACCTGAAAGGCCGCTCAGCAAGGAAGAAGCCACTGCTCCAAAATAGCCATAAAAAAGCCCCACTATGGTTTGCAACTGCACATGGGGACAAAGATCGTACTTTTTGGAGAAATGTCCTCTGGTCTGACGAAACAAAAATAGATCTGTTTGGGCATAATGACCATCGTTATGTTTGGAGGAAAAAGGGGGAGGCTTGCAAGCCGAAGAACACCATCCCAACCGTGAAGCACGGGGGTGACAGCATCATGTTGTGGGGGTGCTTTGTTGCAGGAGGGACTGGTGCACTTCACAAAATAGATGGCATCATGAAATACATCCACAAGTACACCTCCAATTGACTCAAATGATGTCAATTAGCCTATCAGAAGGTTCTAAAGCCATGACACCCTTTTCTGGAATTTTCCAAGCTGTTTATTAAAAGCGCAGTCAACTTAGTGTATGTAAACTTCTGACCCACTGGAATTGTGATACAGTGAATTAAGTGAAATAATCTGTCTGTAAACAATTGTTGGAAAAATTACTTGTGTCATGCACAAAACTATAGTTTGTTAACTAGAAATTTGTGGAGTGGTTGAAAAACGAGTTTTAATGACTCCAACCTAAGTGTATGTAAACTTCCAACTTCAACTGTACTTAATTGTTACCCAGAAATGATTTGAGATTGAGATAAAAATGTCTACATTGAGCTTTTAACCACACAAATATGAAATATTCCCTTTAACAGTGCCCTGTCCAAAACGAAGGCAGTTCTTGAATGCTCTGATGATATCATTGTTTAGGTGATCGTTTGTGTCTATTCTTGCCTCCAATAAACGATGAAGCAGGCGTGACTCAGTCAGTGTTCATCACACACTTAGCATTAACTGTCACTTCATACTCTAGTGAGAAAACGAGTTCCGTCTCCACTCCCCTATAAACACCTGATGTGTGAAAAACAACACATCCCCAAAGACTACATGTACCACCAATTATCTCAGAAGACATGAGGTTGAAAAAACATGAAAAAGAGCTGGATAATGGGGTGTGTAGATAGTAATATTCTCGAAATGCAAAACATGAGTCGATCATAAAACAGCTATTTTTATATATCTCTATATTCTGTCACCTAGATGTGGGACTGGTGCTGTGTTCACATGACATAGAGGTTGTCTCTTCACACTGTCTCATGAAATCGGATGCATTCTGCAGCAGGGGAGGCACCAGCTCAATCAGGCGATGAGATCTGTCACTATTTCAAGTCAGACTTGGAAGTCTGAACTTCCCTGAGATTACACTTTCACCCGCGCTGTCATCTTCTACCACTACACACGCTGCGACACATGCAGCATGCAGCACCCTGACCTAAACTACACCAATACTCAATGTAGGCTAACTCCCTAGTGCGCTGTTCCATCATTAACATGAGCATTAGAAAGAAAACAGCACTGCAGACAATCTAAAATAACAGTGTTGTAGAAACCATAATGACAAGAGTAGCTGCTAAAGTTGGGAGTCATTCACTAAACTAATGCACATACTTGCCATAGCTCCCAACGCTCCAGAGAGCGGAGATGGGCTTTGGCCCTGTTTCTGAAGCAGCTGGGGTGAGGCTGGGACTGGGCATTGTCTCTTCCTACATCAGAATAATGGACATAATCTATAGCCCAACCAGGTGGTCCTCACAAACCAGCTGCCTCACAGCTGTAAAACCTTAATCAGACAGGACAATAAAGGGCAAATTAGGAGCAGATTGCTGATTACTCCCTTGTAATTGAGGCAAGGATAATGACCTATTAAGGGCGATGGTGTCCTCAGGGCAGTCAAAGATGTGATTGAATTGTCTGTGGGGCGGAGGGTTCTGAGGGAATGGCACTTTGGCACACTCATGAGCATGGTGTTAACTCGTAAATGTAACGGCAAAATGTAGATTTCCGCCTAAATAGACCATACACATGAATAGCAGTTATTTTGGGGTAATTACATGATTCTGATATGCAAAAACTTGGTATATTTGGAAAGAAGACATCTGGGAGATTGTGAGGAAATTATCAGAAGATAGGAGTTACATAGTTCAGAATACACAAGATCAAGCACAAACAAAATAACCATTTTCGTATTTCTTTTATTTTGAATGTCATCTTTCACTAACAAGCTATAAGTGAATTATTGATGACTAGAGCTGGAAACACATCAGATGGCTTCCACAACATGTGACAATATCAACAAAAAAATGGGATTGATAGACCTAACAACTAGAAACGGGCATATGTTTTAGTAAATGGTGTCAGGTGTGGTCACGGGACGTTTCCAAGTGTCCCTAAGCCTCTCCAAAGTGGCATATGTCTGTAAATGAGATAATTCCAGTGCTATTACATATTTGCAATCCCTAAATGCTATTTGTTCAGTATAAAAACACAATTTATTCCATATCAACCTCATTCAAGCATTGTGGTGGTGTTAAGGGGAATCCAAGATACATTCAAGAGTCCTTTCAACCATTCCAAAGTGTCCGAATGTGGTAATTGCACTGTTTTTGCACACTGGATGTGCCTAAAAGTTATTGTTCACTATAAAAACAAAATTTGTGCAACACCAACCTCTCTCAAACATTGTGGTGGTGTCGGGGGACATACAGGCGATATGGACGCCGACAGCGCGGAAGCAGGCAACATATTTTTGATGCGCAAAGACATAGTCACTCTGTGGACATTCGATGTTGCCATTAAGTCATACATCATCGGATGGCAATAGGCCAGATGTGATCAATTTGATCCCCCCTCCCCCATGTAGCTATAGCTCAAACACAGACCAAATCGAAGCTTACCTTATAAGATGTTTTCTGTTTGGTGAAAACGTGTAAAATAAAAATATTGACTCTCGAGGCTGGTGATCAATAACGGTAGGTTACAGGCAGACAAATAAGATATCCTCATGATCTGTGGAGTCCCGGCTTTCGGTGTGTATCAACGTATTCCGTGTTTATTTCGTTTATGCTTCACATTGCTAACCGGAATGTAGGTAGCAGCCATCTTGAAATGTATTTGTTCTGGATTTGGGGACTGTGAAAAGAACCCTGGTGGCATGTCTGGTAGGGTACGTGTGTGTGTCAGAGCAGTGTATAAATTGACTATGCAAACAATTTGGGATTTTCAAAACAATAATGTTTCTTATAAAAATAAGAAGTGATGCAGTTAGTCTCTCATCCACTCTTAGCCAAGAGAGACTGGCATGCATAGTATTTATATCAGCCCTCTGATTACAATGAAGAGCAAGACGTGCACTGCTCTGTTCTTAACTAGGTCTTTCCTTGCAGCACTCGAATGGACAAGATAAGACAAAACTAGAGCCTGCAAGACTTGCTTTTTGGAGTGTAGTGTCAACCACAGAAAGTATTCAGACCCCTTGACTTTTTCCACATTTTGTTAGGTTACAGCCTCATTCTAAAATTGATTAAATTGTCCATCTACACACAATACCCCATAATGACGCAAAAACTGTTTTTAAAAATGGTTGCTAATTTATTAAAAGTTACGAAATAACACATTTATAAACTAAGCAAAAAAAAGAAACGCCCCTTTTTCAGGACCCTGTCTTTCAGATCTTCATTGTAAAGGGTTTAAACACAGTTTCCCAATGAACCATAAACAATTAATGAACATGCACCTGTGGAATGGTCATTAAGACACTAACAGCTTACAGACAGTAGGCAATTAAGGTCACAGTTACGAAAACTTAGGATACTAAAGAGGCCTTTCTGACTCTGAAAAACACCAAAAGAAAGATGCCCAGGGTCCCCACTCATCTGCGTGAATGTGCCTTAGCCATGCTGCAAGGAGGCATGAGGACTGCAGATGTGGCCAGGGCAATAATTTGCAATGTCCGTACTGTGAGACGCCTAAGACAGCGCTACAGGGAGACAGGACGGACAGCTGATCGCCCTCGCAGTGGCAGACCACGTGTGACAACACCTGCACAGGATCGGTACATCCGAACATCACACCTGCGGGACAGGTAAAGGATGGCAACAACAACTTCCCAAGTGACACCAGGAACGAACAATCCCTCCACTAGTGCTCAGACTGTCTGCAATAGGCTGAGAGAGGCTGGACTGAGGGCTTGTGAGCCTGTTGTAAGGCAGGTCCTCACCAGACATCACCGGCATCAACGTCACCTATGGGCACAAACCCACCGTCGCTGGACCAGACAGGACTGGCAAAAAGTGCTCTTCACTGACGAGTCGCGGTTTTGGCTCACCAGGGGTGATGGTCGGATTGCGTTTATCATTGAAGGAATGAGCGTTACTCTGAGGCCTGTACTCTGGAGCGGGATCGATTTGGAGGTGGAGGGTCCGTCATGGTCTGGGGCGGTGTATCACAGCATCATTGGACTGAGCTTGTTGTCATTGCAGGCAATCTCAACACTGTGTGTTACAGGGAAGACATCCTCCTCCCTCATGTGGTACCCTTCCTGCAGGCTCATCCTGACATGACCCTCCAGCATGACAATGCCACCAGCCATACTGCTCATTCTGTGCGTGATTTCCTGCAGGACAGGAATGGCAGTGTTCTGCCATGGCCAGCGAAGAGCCCGGATCTAAATCCCACTGAGCACGTCTGGGACCTATTGGATCGGAGGGTGAGGGCTAGGGCCATTCCCCACAGAAATGTCCGGGAACTTGCAGGTGCCTTGGTGGAAGAGTGGGGTAACATCTCACAGCAAGAACGGAGTCTTCTTGGGTATGACTCTACAAGCTTGGTACACCTGTGTTTGGGGAGTTTCTCCCATTCTTCTCTGCAGATCCTTTTAAGCTCTGTCAGGTTAGATGGGGAGCGTTACTGCAAAGCAATATTCAGGTCTCTCCAGAGATGTTCAATCGGGTTCAAGTCTGGGCTCTGGCTGGGCCACTCAAGGACATTCAGACACTCCTGTGTTGTCTTGGCTGTGTGCTTAGGGAGGGTGAACCTTCCCTGTTGGAGGGTGAACCTTCGCCCCAGTCTGAGGTCTTGAGCGCTGTGGAGCAGGTTTTCATCAAGGATCTCTCTGTACTTTGCTCCGTTCATCTTTGCCTCGATCCTGACTAGTCTCCCAGTCCCTGCCACTGAACCCCCCCCCCCCCACACACACAGCATAATGCTGCCACCACCATGCTTCACTGTAGGGATGGTGCCAGGTTTCCTTAAGACGAGAAGCTTGGCATTCAGGCCAAAGAGTTCCATCTTGGTTTCATCAGCCCAGAGAATCTTGTTTCTCATGGTCTGAGTCTTTAGGTGCCTTTTGGCAAAACTCCAAGTGGGCTGTTATGTGCCTTTTACTGAGGGGTGGCATCCGTCTGGCCACTCTACCATAAAGGCCTGATTTGTAGAGTGTTGCAGAGATGGTTGTCCTTCTGGAAGGTTTTTCCATCTCCAAGGAGGAACTCTAGAGCTCTGTCAGTGACCATCGGGTTCTTGATCACCTCTCTAACCAAGGTCCATCTCCCCGATTGCTCAGCTTGGCCAGGCGGCCAGGTCTAGGAAGAGTCTTGAAGGGTTCCAAACTTCTTCAATTTAAGAATGATGGAGGCCATTGTGTTCTTGGGGACATTTAATGCTGCAGAAATGTTTTGGTACCCTTCCCCAGATCTGTGCCTTGACACAATCCTGTCTCGGAGCCCTACGGACAATTCCTTCGACCTCATGGCCTGGTTTTTGCTCTGACATGCACTGTCAACTGTGAGACCTTATATAGACAGCTTTTCCAAATCATATCCAATCAATTAAATTTACCAAAGGTGGACTCCAATCAAGTTGTAAAACATCAAGGATAATCAATGGAAACAGGATGCACCGGAGCTCAATTTCGAGTCTCATAGCAAAGGGTCTGAATACTTATGTATATAACTACAATGGTGTTGATCCATCTTCAGTTTTCTAACACAGACATTAAACTGTAACTGTTTTAAAGTCACCATTGGCCTCATGGTGAAATCCCTGAGCGGTTTCCTTTCTCTCCAGCAACTGTGTTAGGAAGGATACCTGTATCTTTGTAGTGACTGGGTGTATTGCTACACCATCCAAAGTGTAATTAATAACTTCACCGTATTCAATGTCTGCTTTTACATTTTTTTTTTACCCATCTACCAATAGGTGCCGTTCTTTGCAAGCCATTGTAAAGCCTCCCTGGTCTATGGGGTTGAATCTGTGTTTGAAATTCACTGCTCGACTGAGGGGCCTTACATATAATTGTATGTGTGGGGTACAGAGATGAGGTAGTGTTACGGGAATTAAGTTATCAATGTTCTTAAACCGAACTTCAATTGAACTACTCAGTTTGTATACCAGAAGGTGTAAGGTTCCGGTTGAAAGAAAAAAAACTGAGACCCAGCCTACAATGATCAGAATGTTTATTTACGAGCGCTCTAAAATCCACACAGCCTTTTATATTACACATTTCGTCATACAAATGTCCCTCCTCTTCTCTAACACTGACGATGCAGTTTACAAACTTTGCTACAACACATCCATGGTTTCTCATATCTTGCACCTGGTACCCAATCCACTGTAAGCCTCAAGGTTTCTCCCCTCCCTGGGTGGGGAGACATTCTTCCTGTTATCACTTCCTCCGTGGTCCCAAGTTGTCTGTTAACAATTCCCCTTTTCCTTGAACGTCTCACTTACATTGCTAAATATTAAAGTCTCAGCTTGTCCCATGCACACACATTAGTACATTAACATTATAATCACTCGGTTATACATTTTCAGCGTGAAATCATTTAGTCACACCTTTAATCATATAATTTCCATTACATTTTACATTACATTTTAGTCATTTAGCAGACGCTCTTATCCAGAGCGACTTACAGTAGTGAATGCATACATTTCATAAAATAAATTCTCCGTACTGGTCCCCCGTGGGGTAGTCATTCAAAAAGCATGTTAAACACTATTATTGCAGAGTGAGCATGCAACTTATTATGTGATTTGTTAAGCAAATGTTTATTCCTGAACTTATTTAGGCTTGCCATAACAAAGGGGTTGAATAATTATTGACTCAAGACATTTTACTTTTTTTTTCCCAATTAAACATTACGTTTTTTTGTTTTTCAATCAACACCCAAAACACATTCCACATTCACAGATGTGGCATACATAAATAATAGAATAAAATATAAAACAAAAACATTTGCAGCAGCACTGTCTGTGATCATGTTAGCTAAGTGCTGTGATCATGTTAGCTATTTCCAGCTTTAGCTGAGACAACGAGCAAATAATTAGTTTTTACAGCACATTACACAACATGTATATACACTAATTTCCCTAATCACCCCGTTCACTCTGTCCAATTTGAAATATAGTTGAGTAGTGGAGACCAGAGTTGATCAAACCTGGGCTGTCTCTTGTGGATGTCATAAGTGAGCTTTTCAAGAGGAAAAAAGTTAACAATCTGGTCAATCCACATTTTAAATGTAGGAGAATAATTAGAAGCCCACAGTAGGAGAATACATTTCTTAGCAAAGTACGTGGTAGTCATAAACACATTTTCTCTGTCGGGATCAAGAAAAAAGTCCTGCTGGGCATTAAGAAGGTAGAGACACAGGTTCATATCAAACTGTACATCTAGTATTTTCTGTGCAGCAGTACATATAGATTGCCAAAATCTGGTAATCTCTCTACAACTCCAATACATGCATATGCATTTGGTTCCACTTTTTGTACAAAAATGTATAGTTAGTTTCTTTCATTAGTAGAGGAGCAGTATACCCTGTCGCAAACATCCGCCCATAGCTCATCACTGATAGTCAGAAAAGGTCCTTTTCCCAGATTCTTTTCAAAGGAGTAAAGCAGAAGCCAACATTCTCAGAAAGGAGTCTATAGATATTTTGCCTTTGATGGATTGTGCTGTAGCAAGAAGGGTCTCAACCTATTCAGCTGAGCTCTAAACCTCCCCTTGGAAGTGAATGAGGAAATTACGTGTCTAATTTGACGATATATTGAATTCCCTGCAGAGCTCTTGAAAGAATTTCAGTGTAGTTGTGTTCTGCTGAAACAGGTCTAAAAAGTTCCTGATCCCTAGAGTATGCCAAAGACTAAAGTTGGCATCACTCAGGGCTTTTGGCAAGTCTGGGTTGCATACTATAGGCAAGTAGGAGCATATCTGGGAGGAAATGCCAAGTTATTTCCTACAGTCCTTCCATGTTAGTAGGGTTCTGTAAATCACAAAGGTTTTGGATATGTTGCCCACTTCACTAAAGTTATTAATGAATATAATTGAGCTTAGGGGCAATGAACCACAGGATTGGGCCTCTATCTGAATACACATTGAGTCTTGTCTCTTTGTGATCCATGTTAGCATGTAGCATCTTTGGGCAGAACAGTAGAACAATTGAAGGCAGGAAAGGGCAAGACCACCCTTAGATTCAGGTTTTGATAGAGTGGAGAACTTGATCCTTGGTTTTTATTGCGCCATATCAATTTGGTGATGCTTTGGTTGGTTGTTATGAAAAAAGAAACTGGGAGATAACATGGGAGCATGTGAAATAAATAGTTCAATCTAGGGAAGATGTTCATACGGATAACATTGATTCCTCCGACTAAGCTAATTGGGAGGGAGATTCAGGTTCAAAGATTTGTGTATTTTACCCCCTTTTTTCTCCCCAATTTCGATCTTGTCTCATCGCTGCAACTCTCCAATGGGCTCGGGAGGCGAAGGTTGAGTCATGCGTCCTCCAAAACATGACCCACTAAACCGTGCTTCTTAACACCCGCCCGCTTAACCCGGAAGCCAGCCGCACCAATGTGTCGGAAAAAACACTGTTCACCTGACAACATGGGTTAACCTGCGGGCGCACGGCCCGCCACAAGGAGTCGCTAGAGCGCGATGAGCCAAGTAAAGCCCCTCTGGCCAAAGTCTCCCCTAACCCGGACGACGTTGGGCCAATTGTGCGCCGCCCTATGGGACTCCCGATCATGGCCGGTTGTGATACAGCCCGGGAAAGAAACAGGGTCTGTAGTGATGCCTCTAACACGGCGATGCAGTGTCTTAGACCACTGCACCACTCGGGAGCTCTCAGAGATCATTCTTGATCGATCCAGGAGTGGGAGATAATTTTCCTTGAAAAGGCAATTCAAATCTGGTGTTACAAAGATCCCAAGGTATTGAAACCCCTGTGTCTTCCATTGGAACAGACAGAGTGTATTCATAGAGCTGGTGAGTGTAAGATTGAGAGGGCAAACAATGGATTTGTTTGTATATATCCTGAAAACTTGCCGTACTGAGCAATTGTGTCTAAAATGGGAGGGATATCTGAGGGTTGGATATGTAAAACAAGACATCAACCGCGTAGAGAGAAATCTTGTGCTGAAGGCCGCCTGCAGACCCATAATACTTGGATTGCTCCTTATCAACTCTGCCAAAGACTCCCCCCCAATAAGTAGAGCATGGGGACAGCGAGCATCCTTGTCTTGTGCCACGTTGTTACGTTCGTTGATGGAAGGATCGGACCAAGGTGCAGCGTGGTAGGCTTCCATCTTACTTTTATTTAATAATGAATACCGACAAAACAACGAATACAACAAAAAAAACGAAACACAACAGTTCTGTAGGGCTGGAAAGCACAGTACAAAAACAAGATCCCACAAACTAAGGTGGGAAAAAGGCTGCCAAAGTATGATCCCCAATCAGAGACAACGATAGACAGCTGCCTCTGATTGGGAACCATACCCAGCCAACAAAGAAATAGAAAACATAGATTGCCCACCCTAGTCACACCCTGACCTAACCAAATAGAGAATAAAAGGGATTTCTAAGGTCAGGACGTGACACACGTCCCAAAGGGGATCTGTCAGAATTCAGACCGTTAGTAGTCACCATGACATTTGGATGAGAATATAGGGACTTAATCCATTTAATAACGTTTTTGGCCTATATTGAACTTTACTAAGACTGAGAACAGAAAACTCCACTCCATTTTGTCAAACGCTTTCTCAGCATCCAGTGAAGACAGCAGGACAGGGGTCTTCTGTTAGTTTACTTGATCCATAATATCATTGACAAGATGGCACCGACAGACATGACAGCTCTGCTTCTAGCTCCTAAGCAACTTTGCAGTATTTTGTTTTTTTTGTGTGTTATTTCTTACATTATTAGCCCAGAACATTTTTTTTGCGTTATTACATACAGCCCTAAATAACTTTGATATCAGAGCAGCGGTAACTCACTAGCATTACGAGCAGGAATACGACTTTCCCGAATTGGATCCATTGTTCGTAACCCCCCAGGGCAATTTAACTTATCCCAGAGGCTGCTCCAAGACGCCGCCGGCGGAGAAGAGGTATTCAGAGTGGACTTCTAATCTGACTCAGGAAGAATGCACACCATCCACCGCTTCCGAGTACATTACTCGCTAATGTTCAGTCTCTGGACAATAAAGTAGACGAGCTCAGGGCAAGGATCTCCTTCCAGAGAGACATCAGGGACTGTAACATACTCTGTTTCATGGAATTATGGCTCTCTCGTGATATACTGTCCCCGTCCATACAGCCAGCTGGGTTCTCAGTACATCTCGCAGACAGGAATAAAGACCTCTCTGGGAAGAAGAAAGGTGGTGGTGTATGTCTCATGATTATCTACGCATGGTGTGATTGTGATAATTTACAGAAACTCAAGTTCTTTTGTTCACCCAACCTAGAATACCTCACAATCAAATGCCAACCGTATTACATCCCAAGAGAATTATCTTTGCTTATAGTCACAGCCGTGTATATTCCCCCTCAAGCCGGTACCAGGACGCCCCTTAAGGGACTACACTGGACTTCATGCAAACTGGAAACTACATATCCTGAGGCCGCATTTATTGTAGCTGGGGATTTTAACAAAGCAAATTTGAGGAAAACGCTACCGAAGTTCTATCAGCAAATTGACTGTAGTACTCACTCTGGAAAAACACTCGACCCCTGCTATTCCTCCTTTCGAGATGCCTACAAGGCCCTCCCCTGCCCTCCCTTCGGCAAGTCAGATCACGACTCCATTTTGCTCCTCCCTTCCTATAGGCAGAAACTCAGACATGAATGCTGGTCTGACCAATAAATGCTGGTCTGACCAATAGGAATCCATGCTTCAAGATTGTTTGATCACATGCACATATATTCCAGGGAGACTCTGAGAATAACATTGACGTAAACACAGTGAATCAGTTCATCAGGAAGTGTATAGGGGATGTTGCTCCAACTGTGACTATTAAAACCTACCCAAACCAGAAACTGTGGATAGATGGCAGTATACGGCAAAACTGAAAGCGCGAACCCCCGCATTTAACCATGGCAAGGTAAGGCAATCAAACAGGCAAAACGTCAGAACAGAGACAAAGTGGAGTCGCAATTCAACGGCTCAGACACGAGACGTATGTGGCAGGGTCTACAGATAATCACGGATTACAAAGGGAAAACCAGCCACGTTGCGTACACTGACGTCTTGCTCCTGGACAAGCTAAACACCATCTTCGCCCGCTTTGAGGATAACACAGTGCCACCGACACTGCCCACTCCCAAGGACTGTGGGCTCTCGTTTTCCGTGGCCGACGTGAGTAAGATATTTAAGCGTGTTAACCCTCACAAGGCTGCCGGCCCTAGCCGCGTCCTCAAAGCATGCGCAGACCAGTTGGCTGGAGTGTTTACGGACATATTCCATCTCTCCCTATCCCAGTCTGCTGTCCCCACTTGCTTAAAGATGTCCACCATTGTTCCTGTACCGAAGAAAGCAAAGGTAACTAAATGACTATCGTCCCGTAGCACTCACTTCCGTCATCATGAAGTGCTTTGAGAGGCTAGTTAAGGATCATATCACCTCTAGCTTACCTGACACCCTAGATCGCACCGCCCTATCCCATCTGGACAAGAGGAATACCTACTTAAGAATGCTGTTCATTGACTATAGCTCAGCCTTCAACACCATAGTACCCTCCAAGCTCATCATTAAGCTCGGGGCCCTGGGTCTGAACCACGCCCTCTGCAACTGGGTCCTGGACTTCCTGACAGGCCAACCCCAGGTGGTAATGGTAGGAAACAACATCTCCACTTCAGTGATCCTCAACACAGGGGCTCCACAAGGGTGCGTGCTTAGCCCCCTCCTGTACTCCCTGTTCACCCATTAATGCGTGGCCACGCATAAATCCAACTCAATCATCAAGTTTGCAGATGACAACAGTAGTAGGCCTGATTACCAACAATGATGAGACCGCCTACAGGGAGGAGGTGAGGGCCCTGGCGGAGTGGTGCCAGGAAAAGAACCTCTCCCTCAATGTCAGCAAAACGAAAGAACTGATCGTGGACTTCATGAAACATCAGAGGGAGCCCGCCCCTATCCACATCAACCGGACCGCAGTGGAGAAGGTGGAAATCTTCTAGTTCCTCTGCGTACACATCACTGACAATCTGAAATGGTCCACCCACACAGACAGTGTTGTGAAGAAGGTGCAACAGCGCCTCTTCAACCTTAGGAGGCTGAATAAATTCGGCTTGGCCCCTAAGACCCTCACAAACTTTTACAGATGCCCAATTGAGAGCATCCTGTCAGGCTGTATCACTACCTGGTATGGCAACTGCACCGCCCGGAACCGCAGGGCTCTCCAGAGGGTGGTGCGGTCTGCCCAATGTATCACCGGGGGCACACTGCCTGCCCTCCAGGACACCTACAGCACCCGATGTCACAGGAAGGCCAAAAAGATCATCAAGGACATCAACCACCCGAGCCACTGCCTGTTCACACCGCTACCATTCAGAAGGCGAGGTCAGTACAGGTGCATCAAAGCTGGGACCGAGAGACTGAAAAACAGCTTCTATCTCAAGGCCATCAGACTGCTAAACAGCAATCACTAAATCAGAGAGGCTGCTGCCTACATTGAGACCCAATCACTGGCCACTTTAATAAATGGATCACTTGTCACTTTAAACAATGCCACTTTAATAATGTTTACATATCTTACATTACTCATATCATATGTATATACTGTATTTTATACCATCTATTGCACCTTGCCTATGCCGCACGGCCATCGCTCATTCATACAGTGCCTTGCGAAAGTATTCGGCCCCCTTTTGCCACATTTCAGGCTTCAAACATAAAGATATAAAACTGTAATGTTTTGTGAAGAATCAACAACAAGTGGGACACAATTATGAAGTGGAACGAAATTTATTGGATATTTCAAACTTTTTTAACAAATAAAAAACTGAAAAATTGGCCGTGCAAAATTATTCAGCCCCCTTAAGTTAATACTTTGTAGTTAATACTTACAGCTGTAAGTCGCTTGGGGTATGTCTCTATCAGTTTTGCACATCGAGAGACTGAAATTTTTGCCCATTCCTCCTTGCAAAACAGCTCGAGCTCAGTGAGGTTGGATGGAGAGCGTTTGTGAACAGCAGTTTTCAGTTCTTTCCACAGATTCTCGATTGGATTCAGGTCTGGACTTTGACTTGGCCATTCTAACACCTGGATATGTTTATTTGTGAACCATTCCATTGTAGATTTTGCTTTATGTTTTGGAACATTGTCTTGTTGGAAGACAAATCTCCGTCCCAGTCTCAGGTCTTTTGCAGACTCCATCAGGTTTTCTTCCAGAATGGTCCTGTATTTGGCTCCATCCATCTTCCCATCAATTTTAACCATCTTCCCTGCCCCTGCTGAAGAACAGCTGGCCCAAACCATGATGCTGCCACCACCATGTTTGACAGTGGGGATGGTGTGTTCAGGGTGATGAGCTGTGTTGCTTTTACGCCAAACATAACGTTTTGCATTGTTGCCAAAAAGTTCGATTTTGGTTTCATCTGACCAGAGCACCTTCTTCCACATGTTTGGTGTGTCTCCCAGGTGGCTAGTGGCAAACTTTAAACAACACTTTTTATGGATCTTTAAGAAATGGCTTTCTTCTTGCCACTCTTCCATAAAGGCCAGATTTGTGCAGTATACGACTGATTGTTGTCCTATGGACAGAGTCTCCCACCTCAGCTGTAGATCTCTGCAGTTCATCCAGAGTGATCATGGGCCTCTTGGCTGCATCTCTGATCAGTCTTCTCCTTGTATGAGCTGAAAGTTTAGAGGGACGGCCGGGTCTTCGTAGATTTGCAGTGGTCTGATACTCCTCCATTTCAATATTAACGCTTGCACAGTGCTCCTTGGGATGTTTAAAGCTTGGGAAATCTTTTTGTATCCAAATCCGGCTTTAAACTTCTCCACAACAGTATCTCGGACCTGCCTGGTGTGTTCCTTGTTCTTCATGATGCTCTCTGCGCTTTAAATGGACCTCTGAGACTATCACAGAGCAGGTGCATTTATACGGAGACTTGATTACACACAGGTGGATTCTATTTATCATCATTAGTCATTTAGGTCAACATTGGATCATTCAGAAATCCTCACTGAACTTCTGGAGAGAGTTTGCTGCACTGAAAGTAAAGGGGCTGAATAATTTTGCACGGACAATTTTTCAGTTTTTTATTTGTTAAAAAAGTTTGAAATATCCAATAAATTTTGTTCCACTTCATGATTGTGTCCCACTTGTTGTTGATTCTTCACAAAAAATTACAGTTTTATATCTTTATGTTTGAAGCCTGAAATGTGGCAAAAGGTCAAAGTTCAAGGGGGCCGAATACTTTCGCAAGGCACTGTATATTTATATGTACATATTCTCATTCACCCCTTTAGATTTGTGTGTATTAGGTGGTTGTTGGGGAATTGTTAGATTACTTGTTAGATATTACTGCACTGTCAGAACTAGGAACACAAGCATTTCACTAAACCTACAATAACATCTGCTAAATATGTGTATGTGACCAACAAAATTTGATTTGAAAGACGGCAAATGTTATCAGAAGAGTACCTGTCTTTTTTGAGGGTCCTTGTCTTTTTTGAGCAACACTAATGTGGGCTGTGTACATAGAATCTGGGAGAGCTCAGTTTTTGCTAAAAATCAGCCAGCATTGGCATGAACATAGTGCTAAGCTGGGGCCAAAAAGCTTTGTAGAACTCTCTGGGAAATCCATCTGGGCTTGGGTTCTTGTTAGGTGGCATGGAGATAATTGCCTCCAGGACCTCCTCGGGAGTGAAAGGGGAGTTGAGATCTTCTTGGTCGGTCTCTGATTGTTTTGGTAGCGAGAATCCCTCTAGAAAGGAAGGGAGTTCTGCCTCCGTATGTTTTCTCTCAGATGTATATAATTTGCAGTAAAAATCATGAAAAGTTACATTTATCTCATTTGGCTCATATGTGACCTTGCCATCTGCTGTTCGGATGGCCATGACTGTACGCTCTGACTGCTCTTTTTTTAATTGGTAAGCAAGCAATCTGCTAGGCCTATTGCTATACTTATGGTATTTCTGTTTAGTAAAGAGTATAGTCCTGAGTATAGTCCAAGTTTAGTTTAGTTTGGCTGCTTTAAGTTGACTCCAGGAGGCGCTGTCTGGGGGTTGTTTATGTACTTTTTCACAGCGTTTCAGCTCCCTCTCAAGATCTAACCTGTGTGCTTCCATTTATATTTTTCTTAAAGGAAGCATATGCAATTAGATGACCTCTTATTGTGGCTTTGGCATCGTCCCACATTGTGGCCGGAGAAACAGGAGAGTCTTTGCTGTCTATCCATGTAGTAACCAATGTATGGAATGCTTTGTTTGATAACATGGAGGTGTAGAATTTCCAGCACTTTGACCTTGGGATGTGTTTACAGAGGTCAAAGCAGAGGTGGACAAAGGTGTTCTCTGAAAGAGCTATGAGTCCGATTGTAGGACATTTAGGAAAATCTTAGGAATAAAAATGTCATCTATACGAGAGTAGGTGTAATGGATATTGGAGAAGTATGTATAGTCCATAGATGAGCTATTAGTCGCTCTCCAGATATTTATCAGTCCCATCTCTTTAGCAAGAGAATTCAACATCTTTGCCGATCTAGGGTTTGTGGTGGGGGACTTGAGATGATTTGTCCAGAGTTGACTTGAGCGTACAATTAAAATCTCCGGCCACCACTCCAAAGGAAACACAATGCTCATTGAACAGGGTTATCATTTTTGACATGAAAGCAGGAGTATCTGTGTTAGGGGCGTATATGTTTAAGATAGAAATTGGTTGCCCATACAGTGACCCAGTTAACAGAATAAATCTCCCCTCTGGATCAGATATGTTTTTGTCAATTATGAATGGAACATGCTCATGGATAAGTATGACTGTGCCTCTACTGTTTGATTTGAAAGATGAGAAATACACCTGTCCCACCCAAGCTCTGTGGAGTTTAGCATGTTCAGCCTCACAGAGGTGTGTCTCTTGTCTGCTTTTTCCTTTTTGAGCGCACATAGTATTTTTTTTCCGTTTTATTGCATGACTTAGCCCATGGCCGTTCCATGTCAGTAGATTTAAGGTCCTAGTCAACGTCTTCGAACAGTAATCGAACTCTAGTGCAAGTCATCTCTGGGTATAGGTGGATAATAGTTACAGCTCCGATCACATAAAAGAAAAAGAAACGGTGTACATAAAATAACAATCTCTGAACACCCCAGCCGAGTTCCCAAACAACTCGACATATCCCGTTGGATCTGTTAACCCCACTCACAGTCACAATTCTGTGTTCCCGTTTTTCGCAACGCCCAACATCTCCCGAGAGAGAACGAAAGGCCTCGTCCTTTCTGCCCCACAGTAAGTAAGTGATAACGTCACCCACATCCAGACCACAGTAAAAAAGAGTGAGAAATGACGTAAATAAAATCAATAGACCAGCCAACAAATACATCCCCCAAAGGACATAAGCCTAATCGTTTGGACTAAATAAAACAGACATGAGGGAGCAAATCACTAAGAGGGATCTATAGGATAAGTTATTTGTTATTATTAAAACAAAATATCAACAGGATAAGGCGGTCATAACCATTGGCATAAAATTGACACACTGAGCCTCTCGTTAGGTATGTAGATGTGTCGTAATCGACAGGCTCAATGGTGAAGGCCTATGTGATAAATACAAATAAAAAAGTAGGCTATAGGCCTAATATAAATTGACAGTGTCTGATCACTTTGTCTGCCAATTAGCTTATGTTCTACAGAGAAGATGAAAAGCTGTAAAAGAGGAAATACAAGTAGGCTAAAACGTTAGTAGGCCGAGGTTAACCTATAGGGCCTTTCCCTCTCGGCTAAAATAAATAATAAATAGACGACTATAATGATATTTAGTTGGGCGGGTGGGTCATTGGACTGCGGCTATATGTTGTCTTACCTCCATTAGTAATAACAGTAATCGCTTTTAGTCATTGGTCCATTTCTCAGTGGCCAGGAATGTCCTTCAAAAAACATTTAGCCTCTTCTGGAATTTCAAAGTGTCGCAGGGCTCCTTGGTGAAGAATCCTGAGCTCGTTTGGGTATTTGAATCCCCTGAAGATGCCTCGGTCAATTAAGTAATCCAGCTGACAGGTCCTTGTGTAAGGTGAGTTTGCGTTTCCCACTGTATGGTGTTGATTTTCGCCGCCTGTAGGACTTGTTTCTTGTCGGTTAATCTCAGGAATGGTATGGTGATTGGGCGCGGGTGTTGACTGCCTGTTGGTGGGGGCCTCAGTGCTCGGTGAGCTCTCGAGTTCTATGGCCTGTCGGTGGACAGACAGGTGGAGCCACTCCGGGAGTCTTGCAGGTAGCGGATCAGTGGTATGTTTCCCTCTTCTTTTCCGGTCAGGTGTAATAGAACAAAGTTATTCCTTCGCCCCCTATTTTCCAGGTCCTCTATTTTGTTTTTAGCAGATGCAAATGTTTCCATGGTGTCTGTCAGTGAGTTTTCCATGGATAAGATTCGCCCGGCGTTGATGGTTGTGCTTTTTCTGAAGCTAGCTGTTTCTTGGAGACTTTTTCCGCGGCAATTGCTCGAGTCCGGGTGAAAATGTCACATGTAATGTCGCCTTTTGTAGCCGCCATGGCTTTTATGACTAAAGCTAATGGGTTTAACTTTAAGTGGATTTTGACTAAAGCTAATGGGTTTAACTTGAAGTGGAAGTAAGATAAAAAATTGGACATTACTTGTGCGGAGCTGCGGAGCGCTCAGTTCATTCGGCCATCTCGTTTAAGGGTCACGTCACATTATAGCTTTTGCTTTTTTATTAATTTGTGACAATTTCGAAAAACATAATTCCACTTTGACAGTATGGGTTATTGTGTGTAGTGACAAATCTAAATTGAATCCATTTTAAATTTAGGCTGTAACACAACAAAATGTTGAAAAATTCAAGGGGTGTGAATACTTTCTGAAGGTACTGTACCTGACCCCACTTCCACAACTTTGTCAATATGATTTGACCATGATAATTGATCATCCAATATTTATCCTAGGAGTTCAGCTTATTCAATTATGGTATGTTTTTGAATTGTTACTTTGGCGACCGAGGCACCACATGTCACACACAAAGCTAAAACAGTTTTTTTTTATGATTTGTAGATACAGGGCCATCATAGGATTAACGCATTAACCACACAGAAGCCCTTTTCCAATATGGCCGCCAAACAACCCAATGGGGTCTTATTGGATCAATTTCGCATGACCATACCTGATTGAAAAATAACTGTAGTATGCCCATTAATATCTTAACATCTTCATAGTGATGTAGAATACACAACCAAATGAGCCAGGAGTGCCAGATATTTAAAGATGTTAAATTATTCACAGAATTTTGGGAAGAATGTGCCCAAAAAGATGTCTGAATTGCCAATTTCTGATTATTATTGTATCTTTAATTGCAATATTTCATCTTCAAACATTTAAAATGGTTATGTACATGTGAAAAGTCATGCATGTGATCTGATTCAAATGATATACAATGTTGTCCTATTAACTGTTTTCATAAAAAATAAACTGCATACATTACAATGTAAAATTCAATAGGAATGCCAATACGTTTTAACCTGTCTAAATTAAGATCTATTCTTACTATGAGGCCATAGCAGATTGGTCTGTTAATAGAATACTAAAAGTAATATAATTGGCCTTAACAGGCCCAACATCGGATTTACTACATGGTAACGGAATATACGTAGAAGGTTTATAGTTCTCATAATGAAAACAGTTAACATTGTATATCGTTTTAATCAGCTTAAATTCATGACTATTTACATGTATAAATAAATTGTAAATGTTTGAATATTAAATATTTCAATTAAGGATCAAAACAGAAATCAGAAATCGGTGATTCGGACAGCTTTTTGTGCACATTCTTACCACATTTGTGTGAATAACTTAACATCTTTGTATATCTGGCACTCCTGGCTCATTTGGTTGTGTATTCTACATCACTATGAACATTTTACTATATTATTGGGCATACTACAATTATATTTTATACAGGTATGGTCATGCAAAATTCATCCAATAAGTTGGCAGTATTGGAAAAAGGCTTCTGTGTGGTTAATGTTTGAATCCTGTGATGGCCCTGTATCTACAAATATTTTTTTTAACCTGTTTTATCTGTTTGTTTGAAATCTGGTGCCTCTATCACCAAAGTTACAATCCATAAACATATGGCTAAGCTTCCAACATCCTAATGTCAATGGCAGAATATGGGGGATTTATAAACAATAGTTGTAGTTGATGCTTTCAAAGTTGGTTACTGTATATTATATATAATTTGAAAGGTAATTTCATGAGCTTTCAGAATCACATGTCAAACAAAGTCTAAAATGTAACAGGATTGCCTTTTTAAAGCAATTTATACAGGTCATTCTGATAGGTACCCTAGAGGTCAAAAATTAAGTACTGTCCATCTGAACATTCTGAAAATGTGTCTGATGGATAGGTGTGAATCTAAGCTTTCCAATGACACATGATTAAAGGGTATACATGTGCAATAACTTGTATACTCACAGTGTTTATAATAGGGTCAAATCCCTATGGGAAAAATGAATGGGATGGAGGTATGAAAGAATGAGTGATAACCGGAGAAAGCTCCAGCTGCTGCACTGCTATCACACATTTTCCTCTAGGGACATAGACCTTCAAAAACATCCATATGAGACATCATCACGTCACCCTAAGTGAGCCCAACCCCCCCCCATGCTCATCGACAATTAGCAGAGTAATTGCTGCTACCAATCCTCCCCTTGTGGTTATGTCTGGTAATGCTAGATATAGAGATAATATAGTGAATTTCCTCTCATTTATTTGAAGGCAGCATGTAACTGTTGTCTCATTTAATCCTATTAGAGATGTCCAGGAGCTACACAGGGGTTACATTCAATCACTCGTCTGTGAAATGTAATGTCTGAGAGCTCTGAAAGCTCCATTCAACAAGCCATATAGCCAATCAGTCATTGTTTATGTCTGTGAATAACAATTTGTAACACTTCAAATGTTGAGAATTGTAAATAGTTGTTTAGTGGCCTTGCCACCACTTGAGCGGAACAGGCATGTCGGTTTTGTAAACCATAATGACACTCCATCAGAAGACAACAGGGGAAAGGATCTGGCAGGCTCTGTCACTCTGCCTTACCCACATTAGTGACATGAAGCTCTGCGACACTACACTACAGCGGAAGAGGAGCAGATTTTCCCGCTGTGCCACGAATGGGTTTTCCAGCAAGCCAGAACGTTCTCCAACCAAGGAAAACAAACATAGCCGGGGGCTGAACCTGCTGGTGTGAAAAAGGGGAAACAGTGGCTCTCTCAAGGTTCATGCTGCCTCTTCATGAGAATATTAGAATCAAAACATGTTTATACTTTTATGTGTTGCACACAAATATAACCCTTTCTATCTAGTTAAAACAAACAACCATAATTGCCTATTGTGGAATGGATTCTAGTTTAGGTTTGGTCTAGTTTGATTATAATTTATATTCTCTTTTAAACATAAAGAAAAATATAAAGAAAACAGATGAATCCCCATTTTAGCAGCTTAGTGTATTTAAACATAAAACATCCTCAATGTATTCAAAAGGTTGTTGTAGTAAAAATCTGTGGTTTAAAGTACTTACGTAAAAATACTTTAAAGTACTACTTTTACTTCACCACATTCCTGAAGATACATTTTCCCTGACACCCAAAAGTACTTGTTACATTTTGAATGCTTAGCAGGACAGGAAAATGGTCCAATTCACGCACTTATCAAGAGAACATCCCTGGTCATCCCTACTGCCTCTGATCTGGTGGACTCACTTAACACAAATGCTTCATTTGTAAATTATGTTTGAGTGTGCCCCTGGCTAGCTATAATACTTAAGTATATTTAAAACCAAATACTTTTAGACTTTTACTCAAGTATTATTTTACTGGGTGACTTTCACTTTTACTTAAGTCATTTTTTATGAAGGTATCTTTACTTTTACTCAAGTTTGACAACTACTTTTTCCACCACCGGTAAAAACAAAGCCTGGGTGATGGTAAAATGGTTTCCTCTGCTGTTTTTAACACAAAAAAACGGAATTATCAAACTGCCATTAATTACAGGCCGCCGTGTTACCAAAAGTTTTCTTTGACCTTGCAGTTTATGTTTTCAGTAATATGCCTACAGAGCTTTGTGAAAGGTTTTTGGGCATTTTCTACCATGAAATTGCATGTTGTATTTTGAAAGCACTTACCTTTTCATGCGACTCTTAATTATTCCTAAATAAACAATATCTCAACTACTGTAATCCGCTTTTCTCTGCTGCTCATCCCCCCACCCACCTACCTGTGCACATTTGAGAGGATTTTGTTTGATGAGGAGACAGTGATCACAATGCTCTGGTTTGCTGGTTTTGTCATGTGTTGGGGGAAATTATTCATGATGACTCATTGTTTTTAATTCATTCCAATTTTTTTCTAGCTCCTCCACCTAAAATGGAAATGACTCACTCACCAGCCTGCTCCCCGTCATGATGTGAGGCTTGCTGAAGTGCTGGGCCAGTGGACTCTGACCCCTATGGCGTGACACGTGTTCTCTACCTTCTGTTCTCAGGTCAGCTGTCTGCATTTCTAACAGGCAGGTAGAGCATTAGTATGCAACCTCCTGCTGGGCCTGACAGGAAAGGGCCTCCTCACCTGATGAAACCAAACAACAACCAGCACATTAGAATATAGAGAGATATGCAACTGCAGGAGCATTGTTTTGTGCTGTTGAAAGATGAATGCAGGTTAATTAATTGTCTTACTAGAGGGTATGGCAAGGTGCTGTTGACAACATTGTTTGAAATGTTGTTGAGCTAGTGATTCTAAACAATGACTTCTGAGACAACCATAAGTGCCTTATATCATTTACCTCCTTTAATCTTATATAATCCTAAAGTGGTTAATCATTCTGCGGCAGGTAGCCTAGTGGTTAGAGCGTTGGACTAGTAAACGAAAGGTTGTAAGTTCGAATCCCCGCGCTGACAAGGTAAAAATCTATTGTTCTGCCCCTGAACAAGGCAGTTAACCCACTGTCATAGGCCATCATTGAAAATAAGAATTTGTTCTTAACTGACTTGCCTAGTAAAATACCATTTTTAAAACACTTTTTATTTGTCCAAATATAGCATATACCATTGCCAACCCCTGTGTAATAATTGATTCCGTTTAAAATGGCAGGGTGCCTGGAATGAGCAATCATTGATAAAGTTAACTGAACTGGTTTTCTGCTCTGAGGAGTGCTCATCTTTGCTCATGGAGCCACAAATGTGTCAACTAGGATCTGAGACTGCCACCTGCTGCTCAGCCTCTGTCTGTAACACATCAGGAGCCCAGAGGACCCTCACTGCGTTTACAAAGGCAGCCCAATTCTGATCTTATTTTCACTAATTGATCTTTTGACCAATCAGATCAGCTCAGAAAAATATCTGATGTGAAAAGGTCTGATGTGATTGGTCAAAAGACCAATCAGTGGAAAAAATATCAGTATTGGGCAGCCTCTTTTCTCCCAATGCTTTGTTCTGGCTCATTTTGTCCAAAAAACAAAGATTCCTGCTGTAGCCTACATTTCAGATATTACTTTAAATATTTTGGGATTGCCTATCCTGTGAATACAATTATGAATTATTGTTTTGTCTTCCACTTGGGATCTATGGTGAAAATGCATAAAGATGGAGAAATTCAGATATGATGCCATCATTTCAGCATTATCTACAGAGTTTTTAAACTACAGCGCGCGACATGGTTCAATGCACCAATAAATCAGCAAAATCTACTTTTTAGTTTTTTCTAATTGCTGCTGTCTTGGAACTAGAATTGGGATCAGGTATACTGTGCTAATGCCCATACAAAAAAAGAGTAACCATGGGTGTGACAAAACATGTATTTTTTACTGCTCTGATTAAGTTGGTAAAGAGGTTATAATAGCAATAAGGCACCTCAGGGGTTTGTGGTATATGGCCAATACACCACGGCTAGGGCTGTTTCCAGCAGCACTCTGTGTTGTGCCGTGCTTAAGAACAGCCCTTAGCCATGGTATGTATATTGGCCATATATCACACCCCCTCAGGCCTTATTGCTTAAATAGCCTATGTTGGGCAGTAGGCCTAATTTAATTGACATCATGAAGTAGACTATTGGGCACTTTGCTATACACGTTTAACATTTAAACCTTTAGCCTATTATTAAATGAATGTACTTCAATTGATATAAAAAATAGCACCTTCACTCATATTATGTCTACCATGAAACTAGTGGCCTATGAAGTGCTGCAGCTAGCGCAAAATTGGAAGAGCCCACCTGCCATCCCATTTCCAGAATATCATGAACGTCAGGACGCGCAGTGCGTGGGGATTCCTAGGATTACCCAGCGTACCCCGCGGGTAAAGATGGCGATAGATGAAGAGGGTAGGAGATCAACTTTGGCCGGGAACAACCATAGCTGAATTTCGGTTTTATAGAGAATAAACCGTTAGTTATCGGTTGTGTAATTGCTTAATGGTTAGGCACTTATATCATTGTCATTCGTGAGTCTACGCAACGTGATCGAATAATTACAGCGCATGAGCTTCCTTCCTTGCAACCAAACTGCAGACAGCGTCCGTCCTAAGAAGAGCGGATAAAGTTTATTACGGATCTGACTCAGCCCTCTGACACTGATGTAATTTTTAAATTTTTTATTATTTGGGGTAACTATAACGGCAGACATTAAACAGGTAAGGTTTAAGTTTCTCTCTATATTTATAATAACCTAAACAAGCAAACGTTTGTAGATGTGTTATTTGTGAACAGAATTCGATACAATACCTTTTGAAGTGGGCCACAGAACCGAATTCGATGGGGATGTACTTTCGTTATCGCCTGACCGGTCAATCATGACAACAAATTGATTATTTTTATTTTTTGTTAGCTAAATTGTTAACATCGATATCGCAGATATTTTGCATTTGTTTTAACTGGCTAAGTTATTTGCATCGACTGTAAATCATTGAGTCGGACATTGCCGCAGGCTATGTCGTGTGAGTAAGTATCGACAGAGGTGCCCGTTTGTATTTAAAGCCTACTCAATGTTTTTATGATTTGATCTGACCGATAAATCCACCGTTGACTGATATTGATGGCACTGAGCTAGAGGTAGATTCATTACGTCTTGCATCAGAAAACGTTTACGGTGTAAGAAACCAAACGAAGGCAAACAGTAAACGGAACGAAATGGGGAGGGATATACTTGAATTTGTCCAATAGAAACTCTCGTTTGCTTAGTAATGTAAACGATTGACGAAACGTTTTGCAACCGAATCTGCATAATGAGTATGCCAGTATGTTGTCAATGCATCACTATCTCGATTGCTTAAGTAATATGGCCTCAGATCTGATAACTCTGATTCGTCCATATCGTTTGATCTAAGCACCTGTCACTTTTCACTTTCAAGAAAACCTCATGAAATGCGAGGTCGGGAGACAATTCCTTCTTTAAAAGTTGAAATCAAAACTTGATATGGGTAGTTGACTAGATGCCCATTTTAAAAAAAAATCCATAATGGCAAAATTGTTATACAATAGTAAAAGCTTTTTATTTTTACTTTAATCATGAGTCAATTCATGCAGTGTATAATTTTTTTCTTACAATGAACCAACCGTGACAATTGTTCAATGGTGTGACTGTCCCAGGTAAGGTCGTTAAACTAATATTCCCTTCACCTACTCTTTTAGTTGTAACAGAAATGTATTTCAAGAAAAAATAGACCCCCAGTCTAATCATGATACTTCTGATTGATTAAATGTCAGAAATATTTATCAAAATATTGCACTTCTTTGCCATTGCCATAAAAGGGGCCTGTTTCTTAGTCCTGTGATGTGATGCCTTTTGAATTTATATATGGAAATAATTTGTACGATTAAAGTATAAAAAGCAATGAAAACATGTTGTGGTGAAATGGTAGGCTTACTGTTAACAATAAGGCCCAAAATGGACCAACAGTCTGAGATTTCCAACGGAGTGAGAGATTTTTTACCCCTTACACGGAACCCAAACCGGCTGTGCGCGTGCGCCATCGTCCATACATTTATTTTGTCCACCTACACCAAACGCAATCACGACACGCAGGTTAAAATATCAAAACAAACTCTGAACCAATGAAATTAATTTGGGGACAGGTCGAAAAGCATTAAACATTTATGGCAATTTAGCTAGTTAGCTTGCACTTGCTAGCTAATTTGGCCTATTTAGCTAGCTGCTGTTGCTAGCTAATTTGACCTGGGATATAAACATTGAGTTGTTATTTTACCTGAAATGCACAAGGTCCTCTACTCCGACAATTAATCCACACATAAAACGGTCAACCGAATCATTTCTAGTCATCTCTCCTCCTTCCAGCCTTTTTCATCTTTGAAATGACATGGTGATTGGCATCTAAACTTTCATAGTATTACTACACTGATCAGCAACACAGTTCGTCTTTCAATCACCCACGTGGGTATAACCAATGAGGAGATGGCACCTGCTTCTATAAACCAATGAGGAGATGGGAGAGGCAGGACTTGCAGCGCGATCTGTGTGAGAAATAGAAAGGACTTTAGAAAGGATTTTTTTTAGCCCTTGGCAATGCAGATGCTCGCTGACGCGCGTGAGCAGTGTGGGTGCAATAATTGAATAACACAGATTTCTACATTTATTTTGCAACACGCACGCGACGTGAGTGGTGTGGTCAGCCTGTTAGTGTTGCATGAAGATGGTGTCACTCCAGGGGACTTAGCCCGTTAATAAACTTCTATAATGACCTTTTTAAACTTATTGTTCATCAAATGACACTTATTTCTATTCTGTTGCAATTTTTAGCATTTTAAGTGGTTCTGAGTGAAATTTTATGTGTTCATTCTCCCACGCCTGGATTCTCACTCTCAGCAGGTGAACATTGTTTCAGCATCCTCTGGGTCTGTCTCTGCCATCTGGGGAGGGTCTAGTTATTTTACCTGGCTGTAGTGATGGTGCAGACAGATATTGGGGTCTGGCTGTAGTACATCCATTCCTGGTTCTCATTCTCTGTATTAGGACACACTGAGAGGATGGTCTATCAGTCTCACTCCTGACCAATTGGCATACGTGATCCATCCTGGGAGGGCCCTCATCAACCATGCCTCTTTTAGAGACTGTTCCCTCATGCGCTACCTGGTTGGATCTGCCATATTCTTTTCACAAAAAAAGATGAATCGCTGCAAATCTAAGTACACATGGTCGGTACAGGGAATCTGTGAATGGCTCATTAAATCAGTTATGGTTCCATTGATCGCTCCAATGTTACTTGTAACTGTGGCAGTTCTAGTGCTAAGACATGCCAACAAGTGCTGACCTTCGGTGACATGTGCAATTATCAGACCCAAAACCCATATGGGTTGCTATCGGGTTCCCCACCCGCTTTTGGTAATCCTTTGCAGCACTGGCGTCTCATTCGAATGTCTGCCCTATCAACTTTTGATGGTAGTTTCTGTGCCTACCATGGTGACCAGGGCTAACGGGGAATCAAGGTTCGATTCCGGAGAGGCTGCCTGAGAAACGGCTACCACATCCAAGGAAGGCAGTAGGCATGCAAATGATCCACTCCCGACTCTGGGATGTAATGACGAAAAATTACAATACAGGACTCTTGAGTCCCTGTAATTAGAATGTGTACATTACAAATCGTATTACTGATGTTTAGAACTGATGTTTAAAAAGCATTTTACAGTGGTCAGTAACTTCTGAAATTGTCATTGTTTTAGCCAGTGGTGGAGACAGTATCCAACAGCCCTTGATCATGACTCTCAGTTCCATTACATTACACAAGAGTCATTGGACAAAGACATCTTCTGTACAGTGAAGTTTTGTTATGAGCCTCGATGCTATGTCTGAACATTAACACTCATATGGTTTTGGAAGCATAAGGACCTTTCATCACTGAGAAATAATAATAATTTAAAACATGTTTTAAATTGATACACACCTTGTTAGGATTAGTGTTCCCCCATGGCCATATCTCCATGTTACAGCGCCTGTTTACAGAAGACAAGATGCGACCAGCTGTGCTAATTAGCTATCAAGCATGCTCCGAACACCTTGTCCGAGTCTGTAATACCAACATGTTTTAAGCAGACCACCATAGTGCCTGTGCCCAAGATCACTAAGGTAACCTGCCTAAATGACTACCGACCTGTAGCACTCACGTCTGGAGCCATGAAGTGCTTTGAAAGGCTGGTCATGGCTCACATCAACACCATTTTCCCAGAAACCCGAGACCCACTCCAATTTGTTTACTGCCCTAACAGATCCACAGATGATGCAATCTCTATTGCACTCCACACTGCCTTTTCCCTCCTGGACAAAAGGAACACCTATGTGAGAGTGCTATTCATTGACTACAGCTCAGCGTTCAATACCATAGTGCCCTCAAAGCTCATCAATAAGCTAAGGACCCTGGGACTAAACACCTCCCTCTGCAACTGGATCCTGGACTTCCTGACGGGCCGCTCCCAGGTGGTAAGGGTAGGTAACAACACATCTGCCACGCTGATCCTCAACACAGGGGCCCTTCAGGGGTGCGTGCTCTGTCCCCTCCTGTACTCCCTGTTCACTCATGACTGCACGGCCAGGCACGACTCCAACACCATCATTAAATTTGCCGATGACACAACGGTGGTAGGCCTGATCAACGACGAGAGCCTTTAGGGAGGTCAGAGACCTGGCCGTGTGGTGCCAGGACAACAACCTCTCCCTCAACGTGCTCAAGACAAAGGAGATGATTGCGGACTACAGGAAAAAGAGGAGCAAGCACGCCCCCATTCTCATTGACGGGGCTGCAGTGGAGCAGGTTGAGAGCTTCAAGTTCCTTGGTGTCCACATCACTAACAAACTAATATGGTCCAAGCACACCAAGACAGTCGTGAAGAGGGCACAACAAAACCTGTCGCCCTCAGGAGACTGAAAAGATTTGGCATGGGTCCTCAGATCCTCAAAATGTTCTACAGCTGCACCATCGAGAGCATCCTGACTGGTTGCGTCACTACCTGGTCTGGCAACTGCTCGGCCTCCAACCGCAAGGCACTACAGAGGGTAGTGCGAACGGCCCAGTACATCACTGGGGCCAAGCTTCCTGTCATCCAGGACCTCTATACTAGGTGGTGTCAGAGGAAGGCCCTAAAAATTGTCAGACTCCAGCCACCCTAGTCATAGACTGTTCTCTCTGCTACTGCATGGCAAGCAGTACCGGAGCGCCAAGTCTTGGTCCAAGAGGCTTCTAAACAGCTTCTACCCCCAAGCCATAAGACTCCTGAACATCTAATCAAATGTCTACCCAGACTATTTGCATTGCCCCTCCCCCACTTTACACTGCTGCTACGCTCTCTGTTGTCATCTATGAATAGCCACTTCAGTAACTCTACCTACATGTACATACTACCTCAACTAACCCAGTGACCCCCGCACATTTACTCTGTACCGGTACCCCCCTGTATATAGTCTCGCTATTGTTGTTTTACTGCTGCTCTTTAATTACCTGTTACTTTTGTCTCTTATTCTTGTCCGTATTTGTTTTTAAACTGTATTGTTGGTCGTGGGCTCGTAAGTTAGCATTTCACTGTAAGGTCTACAGTGTATTCGGCGCACGTGACTAATAAAAGGGAAGGGTAGCAGAAGTATCGTTTCATCGGATGGAGACACCCATGGCTGTATGGATCTGTGCAAAACCGCTACAGTAAGTGTCTATTTTATATTTGAAGGATTCTATCTCGCCGATGAAAGATGAGGGCCGTATATATTTCGAAAGCTGTATCGCAAGCGCTGATTATTGTTTCTGAACGTTAAATCACAGCGTTCGGGATGTAGTTCACGCGAGGTAGTCGTGGGCAAAGCCAATGGCTGAAAACTGTAGGGAGAAGGCAGAATGCCACCTGGAGTTTCAAAGCCATATCCAAAGTAGCCTGGTAATTAATTAGGCTTCACTCTAGTCCCAGTTTTTCACTTTCTCTGTGTTCTTATGTGAACATGAAATGAACTATTTAAGTGCTTTTTGTATTTTTCCTTCAAATATTCGGGTGGTACATTTATTCCATCATGCTTGTCTCTGTAGGGAGAGCAGTAGTCTAGCTCTAGCAGTCTAGTGGTGCTTTTCCATTGATACTTACCCACACACCAGTGGGCTGCCAGTTTTTTTATGAGAAGACTACCAGTGGTCAATGTATTTGCTGGCCAATCATTCATCAGAAATATAGTGTAGTGAAACTTCCACACAGTCAAATGTGTTCCCTGCTTCTGGTTTGTAGCCACACTGTCTTTTGTCCTCCTTGTGTTTCTTGACTTGTGGTACAAATGTGGCTTTTGTAGAAAACGTTACTTGAATTATGGTCTAACCAGAATGCCATTGTCTGTATTGCGAAACATCTCGGGTCATAATGAGAGTTACATTTCCCTGGAATTGACGCTTGGGAAAAGGCAAACCCAGCCTCCCCACTACACTGATAACATTTTACTGATGCTGTTATAACATGGACGGGATGCACACTAGATGTTTTCACGGATCCACTTGTACCCGAGACCCAATCCGGATCCAGAATTCTAAATAATATCACGGGTCTGGGTTGGATCTGATATGATTGTCTGTACATTTTAACTAACTTGTCCAGAAAGGGCCTGTACAGACCCGAACGCGACTGCTGCTGTAGATAAAGAGAGAGAGAGAGAGAAAATGCATAATTTATGCTGCTGCTTTTGCTTTTCACGAGAGTGGAGCGTGTAGCTTGTTGTTGGCCAATCGTGAGTCATCAAAGCGGCAATAGGCTACAGTCAGAGCCTTGCCCTGTGTGTGGTCAAAAATAGATACTTAGTCAATGTAAAATTGAATTAAAATGACGGAGCTAAAAGAACCAACAGGGTGCCACTTAAAATTATGAATAGAGTTATTTGTAGGATTAGAAAGTGCTTGCACTGCAGCCTCAGTCTAGTTAGCTAAAATTAGATAGCTTAACTAGCAGTCAAGACTGGTACTACAATCATATTTGATGATAAATACCCTAGCTATGGCAGCTATTAATCTACAGTAGCGCGAGTCTTGGTTGGTTGCTGTCTCTTGCTGCCTCCTCCCTGTGTCACTCGCTCAAAGTACGGCCCCTCTCCGCCTGCTAGAGCGCCACTTCTCTCCCTCTCGGGCTTTATCAGTTCTGGTTAATAATGTAGCTTAAATTACTTTTCTGCTGCTTCCCTCACTGGATCTGACCAGGTCTATATGTCCTCGGGTCTGTTCGGAACAGGTCTCTACGTTTAAAAAAAATAAAATAAATGTATGTGTATCGGGTCTGGGTGGGAAAGCCCCAGATCAAATTTTTGGGACCCGTGAAGACCTATAATGCACACTCCATGTGGTGTGCTGACGGATGTAGCTGAGAGTGTGGGATTTCAGCTGGATAACTAGGCTAAGGCAATACGCATTTTATTAAAGGGATAGTTCACACAAATTACAAAATAATTCACTGGTTTACTTACCCTGTCCCTGGCACTGTTTCCAAATGCAAATGTGTTAGTGTTTGTGGCACAAATCCCATTCATCATGGTACTGATATTAGCATTTTTTTTGTGCGTCTTGTCCAAATCATCCGAAAGTATGTCAAATTGATTCTGAATGTCATTTATAGATGATTTGAACATGATGCGCGAAAAATGCAAATATCGGTACCATGACTTGAATGGGATTTGTGCCGCAAATGCTCAAACGTAAGCATTTGGAGACGGTGCTAGGGAAACTAAACTAAAGTCATTTTGTAATTTGGGTAAAATATCCCCTTAAATGTTTAACGGGATTTCATTTTTTGAGAAGTGCGAGCAGAGAGAGAGGAGAGAGAGAGAGGTGGACCTTGTTAAAATTGTATGGCCTGCAGTGTGGACAGCACTCTTCTGTTGTCCTATGTTTCTGCTCCAGGGAAGAGAGGAGGAGGAGGGGCACCTCTACTACACCACTGTTTCAGCAGCCTAAAGAGCTAGGCCTATCAGCACCACTTGTTGTCTCCCCTGAGAGGGAGCCTCTGCCACCAGTCCCAGAAAGTTCTCCTCACTCTGGGGCCCATGTGGTAGGCCCACACCCATGAGGTTTGTGGGTGTAGTGGTGGAATGATGAGCTTGGTGTGGTAGTTTAGAGGGATAAATCCAGCTTCGAGAGAAAGGAGTTTATAAAAAAAATTTGAATCAGGATGAGTGTGGTTTGGTAATATAGAGATCTCTTTGGGTTTTGTCAATTAGGAAAGAGATGTTAGGATTTGTGGCAAGATTACTCTTTCGAGTATTGGCTGCTGATGGATCTTAGAGTGAGATTGAATAGAGATGATGTTTGAGCTTGTAAAATAAAATGGTTCACCAATATGTGGAAATTAAATCTTTGTTGCACTTGTGCGTTAATAAGGAGAGCTAAGCCGGGAGCCTGTGCTCTTCACCATGATGCCACCTCTCCTTTTTTTTTTTTTTATTATTGAAGAAAATTTGTTGCAAAAAAAAAAACAAGTCTGTGGGGGCTGGGTTTGCAATAAACCTGACACTCACCGTCATGGGTTGGACCTGGTAATAAAACTTGACTGATTTGTAGCTGAGATATTAATCATCCTCCGGACACAGCGGAAGCGGCATGTCTGGGGCAGTGGATTTGAGCTGAATCCGAGCCAGCTCGGCTACTGCGTGACTGTTCATTATCCCTGCTGCTGAGTATTCAGAAAGCTGCTGCTAGCGCTTGGAAGTGACGTGAACACAGGACAGTCCCTACCATTTACCAGGGAGCTCAGCAGACAATTGTTGATCTGTTGTATGTGTGTGTGTGTGGAGGGGGAAGAACCAGGGGGCTGGTGAAAGGGAGGCTGCTCTCTGAAACCCGTAGCCGTGTGGCGCGAGCTGTCCTTCAGTGCCCCCATTTTGGTGGAATGCACTTCAGAAAGCAGCACCATGCGTTTCTTATGCAAATGTACCCTTCAGCCACATGCTCCCATTGCCATCCTGTCAGGACTCTTTCTGTTTGTTTAGTTGGCCGAATCCAATTATCTGTGACCCGCCACATACTTTCCGGTTGGTCTCAGACAGAGGTGGATATAAACATCCTGCACTATAGTGTTTGTTTGCCGGCAGTTCAAGACAAATCGTCTCTCTAAATGATTGAATCTGCAACCGAACTCCACCAAAGCTTATTTTATACACTTGAAAAGCAACAGCGACTGCTTTTAGAAGTCTGTACGCTAGATGTTTGGCCATCTCTGACTTAACCAGCAATTTTGTTTTCTCCATGCTCTTAATTATTTTATGTTAGCTCCCTCCCTACCTCATTCACATCTTAAATGCTTCTCAGGGATTATTGGAAGTTAATGAAGTTACTTGTTTCCTCATTATAACCTGTTCAGATGTCTAAGTGAAAGGTCATTGCTTCAGAGAAGAGGCGGTGGACTGTTACGTGCACACTCCATCTCTCTTAGAAAGTAATCTAACCTAATTAGTATCATTGAACATAAGTACACTCAGAGTGTTAATGAAATGTTTTGAAAAGGGGATGAATGACACTGAGTGACAGTGAATTGATTAGGGTACATTTGAGGCATTATTGAAACCAATCATCATGACATGTCAGGTGCATGCTTGGTAGGTCACACCAAACAATTCAGTTGAACATTGGCTACCACTGAGCTTTTAATAAGCGTATGCCTATTAGAGGTCGACCGATTAATCAGAATGGCCGATTTAATTAGGGCCGATTTTTAACATTTTCATAACAATCCATAATCGGTATTTTTGGCCACCTATTTTTATTTTCAAAAATATATATTTTTTTTTATTCAACTTATTTTTTTTTATTTTTTTTACACCTTTATTTAACTAGGCAAGTCAGATTAAGAACACATTCTTACTTTCAATGACGGCCTAGGAACGGGGGTTAACTGCCTTGTTCAGGGGGGATTCGTTTTTGCAACCTTCCGGCTACTAGTCCAACGCTCTAACCACCTGCCTTACATTGCACTCCACGAGGAGCCTGCATGGCAGGCTGACTACCTGTTACCCAAGGGCAGCGAGCAGCCAAGGTAAGTTGCTAGCTAGCATTAAACTTACCTTGTAAAAAAAACTATCAATCTTAACATAATCACTAGTTAACTACACATGGTTCATATTACTAGTTTATCTAACGTGTCCTGCGTTGCATATAATCGATGCGGTGCCTGTTACTTTCTCATTGAATCACAGCGTACTTCGACAAACGGGTGTTGATTTAACAAGCGCGTTTGCAAAAAAAGCACTGTCGATGTACCTAACCATAAACATTAATGCCTTTCTTTAAAATCAATACACAAGTATATATTTTTAAACCTGTATATTTAGTTAATATTGCCTGCTAACATGAAATTGTGTCACATCTCTAGCGTTCATTGCACGCAGAGTCAGGGTATATGCAACAGTTTGGGCCGCCTGGCTCGTTGCAAACTAATTTGCCAGAATTTTACGTAATTATGACATAACATTGAAGGTTGTGCAATGTAACAGGAATATTTAGACTTAGGGATGTCACCCGTTAGATAAAATACGGAACGGTTTCGTATTTCACTGAAAGGAAAAAAAAAAATGTTTTCGAGATGATAGTTTCCGGATTCGACCATATTAATGACCTAAGGCTCGTATTTCTGTGTGTTTATTATAATTAAGTCTATGATTTGATAGAGCAGTCTGACTGAGCGGTGGTAGGCAGCAGCAGGCTCGTAAGCATTCAAACAGCACTTTGTGTGTTTTGTCAGCAGCTCTTCGCTGTGCTTCAAGCTGTTTATGACTTCAAGCCGGGTGGGTATAATTTGTGGAATGTTCCAACAGGAATCTATTCCAAAAACTTCGTAAATAACAAGGTTGCCAAAAAACAACGCATACAAAGTTGTATAGCGGCCGAATAAGATACCGGGTAGGGAGTGGTCTATTTCATTGCGTTTTTCACTCATCACGTTTATTCCAAAAAATGTCTGTCCTCACTCTGGTTGCCTATGGACAAACATTAAGAATAAGCTACGTGGTGAGTTGATGCCTATTCAGTAGCTAGTTAGCTAGGTTTGTATGCGTTGCTACTTTGTATGCGTTGTTGGTTGGCAACCTTTTACTTTACATTTTTTGGAACAGATTCCTGTTGGAACGTTCCAGAAATTATACCCACCCCTTCAAACCTGTCAACTCCCAAGATTAGGCTGGTGTAACTGATGTGAAATGGCTAGTTAGTTAGCGGGTGCGCGCTAATAGCGTTTCAAACGTCACTCGCTCTGAGACTTGGAGTAGTTGTTCCCCTTGCTCTACATGGGTAACGCTGCTTCGAGGGTGGCTGTTGTCGATGTGTTCCTGGTTCGAGCCCAGGTAGGAGCGAGGAGAGGGACAGAAGCTATACTGTTACACTGGCAATACTAAAGTGCCTATAAGAACATCCAATAGTCAAAGGTATATGAAATACAAATCGTATAGAGAGAGAGTCCTATAATAACTACAACCTAAAACTTCTTACCTGGGAATATTGAAGACTCATGTTAAAAGGAACCTCCAGCTTTCATATGTTCCCATGGTCTGAGCAAGGAACTTAAACATTAGCTTTCTAAACATGGCACATATTGCACTTTTAATTTCTTCTCCAACACTTTGTTTTGCATTATTTAAACCAAATTGAACATGTTTCATTATTTATTTGAGGCTAAATTGATTTTATTGATGTATTATATTAAGTTAAAATAAGTGTTCATTCAGTATTGTTGTAATTGTCATTATTACAAAAAATAAAAAAACATCGGCCGCTTTTAATCTGTATCGGCTTTCCCCTGGTCCTCCAATAATCGGTATCGGCGGTGAAAAATCATAATCGGTCGATCTCTAATGCATTTATTTATTTATTTATTTATTTATTTATTTATTTGAAGGGTTTTATAACTCCGTTAACTCAAAGTAAAACAATTAAGGCCATAGTTTTTTAGTCAATTTCTCCTCACTAGTGTTGAATAACTGATCTAGGCTATACACCCATCCCTCAAGACGACATTAAACCGTTTGAAAAGTAACCTTGGGAGAAGTTGCACAGTCCCTTTGTGTCCTCCAACACACACACTTTCTCTCTTAATCTGATGGATCCCGGTATATCCAGTTTGTTTTCAAATTGAATGATTTATCTAGGTGTTTTGCACATTTGGTGAGTATTTAAAATGAATTGTCGCCCATGACAGCCTGCTGTGGTATTTCTACGATGGCATACAACCACAGCCATTCAAAAGCCTCTCCCCTCCCTCCATACCCACTCCATCAAACCTTCCTTCCCTCACTTATTCCTGTTGCTTACCTTCCCTTGTTAGACCTGGCTGGCTGTGTCTAAGTCAGTCAGAGGTTAGGAAACCGTACTCCTCAGCACAAAGTCTTGAACATTTTTTACATTTTAGTCATTTAGCAGACGCTCTTATCCAGAGCGACTTTCAGTAGTGAATGCATACATTTCATACTTTTTTTTCTTCCGTACTGACCCCCTGTGGGAATCGAACCCACAACCCTGGCGTTGCAAACACCATGCTCTACCAACTGAGCCACACGGGACGTAGGCCTTAGCTAGCTAGGCTAAAGACGTCGTGTGCATCCTATCCGAAGAGTTCGGAACAGTTAGTGCATATATTTTATTCATATTGGTCTCCGCCAAGGGTTTTTCGGCTGTTCGTGCACACACATTTTTTTATTTTCTTGAGGCAAACCCCTTCGACAGTGATTGGTCAACAGTAGGGAGTGTTTGTCGTTCAACGGGAGGGGACTCGTTTTCATGCGAATTACGTCAATTAATTACAGATTTCTTGTCTTAGTTAGAATGGATCTAAGGGTATACTGGCTACAGCGTCTCAAGAGGGGCAAAACGGTACTATTGCCCCTTTTTTCTCTGCTAGGAGCAAACCGAACCAAGTGTGTAGACGCCTTAACAGCCTACCTCTCTGTGCCTGCCTCCCACTGCTACCAGCTCTGCTGGCTGGGGCTTAACTCCCTGCATCCTGGGATTCTCCAGGTGTGACTGCCTGTGTGGCCAGCTGCTACTGGAGTAGTGGTGGCAACACCAGGATGAGGAGCGTAGCCTCATTAGAGCTTCTGACTGGCCTGGCTCATTAGGCTATAGGCCTCTCTGGCCTGCACTACAGGCCTCTCATTCTGGCTGCCACGAGAGCTGCTTCTTTGCCTACTTCCTCCACTGCTTATCATTCACCCCTTACCGTAGGCTGTGGTGGAAGGGAAAGTTGCTATCTTTCTTCAGGAAGAAGAAATACTGTCTAACTCCTTAATTTTAATGGCATTCTTGTTTTTGACAAACTTTTTGCATTAGGGATTCTCTCGTGTAATTTGGTCTGTTGCTTATTTTCTAGTGGATCTGGCGTTGTCCTTTTTAGCTGAGGATCATCTGCAGTCACACTCGTCATGACGGTCCTCCGAGCTCATGCCAGGACATTCTTGACTCCTTTCCCAGGCGCTCTCACTCTCGCCCTGTCTCTTCCTCTTTTCACTCGTTTTCAACACCACCTCCCACGCTGTCGCTCTTGCGTCAGTGCCAGTGGCTGTCCTTGCCTGTGATTTCCCAGCAAACCTTTGGACAGACTGTTCCAGATATGGTGAACAGGGCCCTACTATTGTGCCGTGCTTTTGGCATCACGGGCTGGTTGTGTTCTGACATCCAGGCAAACAAGTGGTCACAGTATTTCTTCTTAAAACATTCCCTTTTTCAAGCTCTCCTCTGAAGGTTGAGTCTATTTCTGCCATTTATTCATTCATACACTTTACACACTCATTACACATCCCTTTGTGGAATGTGTCTTGCGAATGAGTTAGATACTGATGAAAAATGTAATCCTGGTCTGAGCCTGGCTCTATTACTACCTATAAGCGACTCATAAAATAAATGATGAAGCAAAACCCATATAACCAATCATGCTTTGGCTGAACGATCTAAAAAAGAAAAAACCGTTGCTTGCTTTGGAAAGAGGTGTTACTTAACAATGGCCAAAGCATGCAGCATATCTGCATTTCTAATGTCACAGTTTTGCCTCTTCTGTTGTTTGAAGATTTCAGGAGTGCTCCCAAGGTTGCGCCAGGCTCGAGTGATTTCAGTGATTTGCGCTGATTGCACATTATCGGCACCCCTGCATGCCCAGTGAATCACTAGGGCTGAAACGGTCACATCAGCATTGTACTGACCTCTGGATCCATTGCATTAAAGCAGAGGTCAGTCCTTCTAAAAGAAACTTCAAGTGATTACTGTTTTCTCTCACTAGTGTATAGCAATGGTACACTGACGTACAGACACACAGACACACACTCTCTCTCTCTCTTCAGGGAATGTCCCTGTTTCCATAGTGAATATACTTCCCCTCCTGTTTCATTCAGTCGCCTACAGCAGTTGTTGGCCTTACAGAGAGAGAGAATGAGAATTGACACTCCCTAGGGACAGTGCAGTCTTTTCCTGAGTCCATCTCTTCCTCTACTACAGCCCTGAATCCTGCCAGGCACTGTGTTCTCTGGTAGTACTATTCAGACAAGCAGGACATACATCCTCACAGTTGCTACCACTAATATGGCTGTCTCATTTATAGCTCAATATTTTATGAATATGATTGGCCAGGTCCACCTTTTTGTTTTCCCTGCTACACACGTGGTTTTAACGATTTCCAGCTCCCTAGAGTGTGTGGGAGCACTTTGTGTGTGCAAACTGGTCTTTTATTATGTATAGAGGGAGAGCTGGCCAACATGAACTTTTAATGAAAGACTCCGCATGTGTTTGTTTTTTTGTTGAGACTGCCTCGTAATGAAAAAGAATACCGCAATTAGAGGATGTTATTTTTATCAGCCTTTTTAGGCCAGTTGGCAGCTATTACCCTTTATGATTTAACCAGAATGTTCTACTGTTCACTGTTTACTCCCTTGCTTTTTGTCGCCTAGCTACGTACGCGTGTGACTTGTTTTGTTGAAACGGTGCCTTGTGACAGGCAAAGCATGGGGTTTGACTCCGGGTTAGAAAAATAAAAAGGAAAATCAACTGCAAAGCAATAAAAGCAACAGCCTTAGTGCTTTGCTCTGGATTAGAAGTGTCCATGTCCAATTTTCTTGGTGGCCTCCAAGTGATTTTCAGACCCCTACTTCCTATATGAAGTGGCGGTAAAGCCATTATGCCTCCTGGGGGTTTGCCTATGATATTGGACTACTAATAAAAGGAGCTCGGGCTTGTACTGCACAGGCGGCTTTGTATGGGAAGTCTGGACTGGCATGTCTCACCAGAGCCGCAGTCCGATGGCACCATGGGATAGTTTCAGCTAGAGGGAGAGCGTCAGAGAGAATTGAGTTATTTTACCGTTATTTTACCAGGTAAGTTGACTGAGAACACATTCTCATTTACAGCAACGACCTGGGGAATAGTTACAGGAGAGAGGAGGGGGGGATGAATGAGCCAATTGTAAGAGAAACTGCCAGTAGCTGTCTTTGTCTGCTCTTCCAGTCTTTTGTCCCCTGCAGTGGCTGTGAATTAGTCCCATCTCCTGACTGATTCCAGGACAGAGGGTGGAAGTGTCTCTTGGATTGTGGAATAATGTTGGAAGTTTATTTGGAAGAGCAGAGCCTCTATGCCGTTTGGAGTCCATCCACTAACTTTCTTGGTTCGTCTCCTCCTAAACTGCACCAGAGGCACAGATGAATCCCAGAAATCCCAGGTCTTGTCAAAACATATGAAAACACATTTTGAATCAGCGTTGAATGGTACAGGGTGTTTTTATTTTGATTCAGAGGTGGATAAAAAGGATCGATGGAGGAAAAACATTTGCATGCACATTCCATTGCCTGATGATAATATTAATAACCTTATGAAAGAGCTGTTTATAGGCCTACATACCTAAAATATCCAAACAAACGTGGGTTTGCACCAGCAGGGGTTTGGCAGGCACAGCAAGCTGTCTGACAATGTTATATTTTAGTGTGTATTTTGTACTCTACAGTGTGTCAAAGTAAACAATGCTTATTCTGGTCTCCGCCCCCAGTATTCATGCCCCTTCAATGTTTTTCCCTCAATCTGTTCTATTCCATTTTTCCACATCCCCAAAAGGCAGTCTACGCCTAAGTCATTTTGTCAGATTATTCCCCCATTTTTACATGAACATTTTAGTCATCTAGCAGACACTCTTATCCAGAGCGACTTACAGGAGCAATTAGGGTTAAGTGCCTTGCTCAAGGGCACATGGACAGGTTTTTCACCTAGTCGGTGCTGGGATTCGAACTAGGGCTTGGCGATTATGGCCTAAAAATCATATCACGTTATCTATAATTTTTTTTATATATATTAACAAATTGCCTAAGCATTATTAAAAGGTCAATAGACTGCATTGGGACAAATCGAATAAATTCAGGACTTGTAAAATTATACTTTGGATTAAATATAAGCCTTCATCCATAAGACCCACTAATAATTGTATTATTTTATCAAAATAGTTTAACCTGTTTTTTTTGTTGTTGCAATAATCACTGGCTTTGAAGTCTATGAAAAATGTAATTTTTGTTACAAATGTAACCAGAAACATGCACATCCACTGATAATGACTAACTTCTCATAGCAGGCATTCTAATACATTAACACACAACTAAACAGTCTCTCAAGCACATGGGGCTCCCAAGTGGCGCAGCGGTCTAAGGCACCGCATCTCAGCGCAAGAGGTGTCACTACAGTACCTGGTTCGAATCCAGGCAGTATCACAACCGGCCGTTATTGGGAGTCCCATAGGGCGGCGCACAATTGGCCCAGCGTTGTCCGGTTTTGGCTGGGGTAGGCCGTAAATAAGAATTTGTTCTGAACTGATTTGCCTAGTTAAATAAAGGTTACACATAGTGAGTAGCTAATCTCTATATACTGAACAAAAATATAAACGCAAGATGCAATCATTTCAAAGATTTTATTCAGTTACGGTTCATAAAAGGAAATCAGAAATATTTAAATCAATTCATTAGACCATAATCTATGGATTTCACTTGACTGGGAATACAGATATGCATCTGTTGGTCACACACACCTTAAAAAAAAGATGGGGGCATGGATCAGAAACCCAGTCAGACCTTTATTTGCCTCATGCAGTGCGACACATCTCCTTCTCATAGAGTTGATCTGGCTGTGGAATGTTGTCCCGCTCCTCTTCAATGGCTGTGCGAAGTTGCTGGATATTGGCGGGAACTGGAACACACTGTCGTACACGTGATGGCGACGCATAAATGGCACGACAATGGGGCTCAGGACCTCGTCACGGTATCTCTATACATTGAAATTGTCATCAATAAAATACAATTGCGTTCGTTGTCCGTAGCTAATGCCTGCCCATAACCACTGCCGCCATGGGGTACTCTGTTCACAACGTTAACATCAGCAAACTGCCATACACGTGGTCTGCGGTTGTGAGGCTGGTTGGACGTACTGCCAAATTCTATGAAATGACGTTGGAGGCGGCTTATGGTAAAGAAATTAACATTCAGCATGCCAATTGCATGATCCCTCAACTTGAGACATCTGTGGAATTGTGTAGTGTGGCAAAACTGAGTGGCCTTTTATTGTCCCCAGCACAAGGTGCACCTGTGTAATGATCATGCTTTTAAATCAGCTTCTTGATATGCCACAGCTGTCAGGTGGATTGATTATCTTGGCAAAGGAGAAATGCTCACTAACAGGGATGTAAACAAATGTGTTGACAAAATCTCAGAGAAATAACCTTTTTGTGCATATGGAACATTTCTGGAGTCTTATTTCAGCTCATGAAACATGGGACCAACACTTTACATGTTGCGTTTTTATGTTTTTGCTCAGTGTATTTAAAGTCTAGCCAATTTAGATCTATTTGCTTGCTGACAAGTTAGTACAGTTGAACTGTTATGAATACACCCTCCTGTCCATCTCCAACTGTTTGAACAACAACAGCCTGTTCACTTTGTTTAGATGTTGAAGTCAAGTGGCCTTCCTGGATAAGATGCTTATTTCTCCGAATGAGAACGAGTTGCCAATTCTGTATATAGATGCGTATTTTTATGATCATTGCACATTTATAAAACACCGACTAGACGGCTAGCATGTAAGTATGGCTAAAATACAGATTTTCCACAAATTTTCATTGATACCCCCGTCTTAGTAAGGTCTGCTCTGCTCTAAGTTTTGGGAGTTGAGACATAAAAAGGGTATCGTTACAAAGGTTAAGTTCTCCTCTATTACGGTCAAATAATGTTTCGGTGTCCATATGACCGATGTTGGACCAAACTGCAAATAGTGAGTTGGAACGGCATGTCAGAGAGGAAGAAGATTTTTTTTGTTGACGTGAGGGGCAGGGGGAGGGGCTTGGTGTCTTTGCGAGTTGGAAGGTGCACACGAGACCAAAACGACAAACACTCATTAAAACCGATACAGGCATTTGGAACATTGCGCTAAAACATTATTTCGATATATCGCCCAGCCCTAATTCAAACCAGCGAGCTTTCGGTTACTGGCCCAGCGCTCTTAACTGCTAGGCTACCTGCTTCCATTCCCCATCATGTTCTCACTTGTCCCATTTGGTATGCATAGTTTTTTTGTTGGCCCTGGTTGATAGGCCTATTTGAATATGGCAGGGGTGTGGTCTGCCGTTGATTTCTTCCTCTAAGGAAATGAGGTGATTCATCTGGCTCTCTCATGCACTGAGCCATAGCCTAAACGTTAGACTGACTTATGTTTCTCCTCCTTTTGATTCTATCCTTTTTTTTTTTAAAGCTTTTCAACCAGTCTTTCAGCTCATCGGTTTCTCTTATCATGTCTCACTTTCTCTCATTCTTCTTCTTTGTTCTCTAACTTGATCTTTTTTTTTAGCCGCTTTTCATCTGAATCCAAATGTCTCGTTTCCAAAGTATGAGTGTCTCTTTTAGACTCCATCACAAGCTGTTGTAACATCTGTTGAATGTCTTGAGGAAAAATACCCTCCTTGCTCAGAGCAGACACTGACATTTCTCCTGTTCCCACTAATGATTCAAGGAGAAGATGAGACGGTGGGAGAGAAATGGCGACAGAACTCAACATACTGTTGGCCTAGCCTAATTGGGCTGAAGGCAGTGTGTGGGTGTGCTGTTTTTAGTGTATGGTGTGTAGTTAAAACGGTACTGTGTGTGTGTGTGTGTGTGTGTGTGTGTGTGTGTGTGTGTGCGCCTCCACGCTATTTCCAGATAATTGGCATGAGCCGGTGCAGGTAGGCTGTGTGTGTGTTCATGTGCGTACGTGTTTGCTCATTCAGTGTTGGGTAATGAGAGAGAAACACGAGGTCACACCTGGATGAGAGCCACAATCGGTCCTCCGAGGGCTCTGGGTAACATTGCTCAGCTAAGCAGGTGGATCGGCTTCCCTCCACTGCCTTTCTGAGAGGTAATACAGCTGCCTCGTCTTCTCCCCCACTGCATTCCAGCAGCAGGGTTCCTCTGGGCTGGTTGCTGCTGCTGTAATATCCCTATAAATGTGTACTCTTCCATGCCATAATGAGTTAATTTTTTTCCCTCTTCACAGACCACTACATTCACCAGGCTCTGATAGCCTTTGTTTATTGTTTTAAAGAGATCCTCCAGCCAATTTGGAACTTTTATTGTTGAAAAGCGATATCAAAAGTATCAATACAGTAAAGTACACACACACTAAAGGGTAAAGACGTTTTTGTTGTTGACACAACTGCAAACTACAAGGAGTAGGGCATTCAAGGAGTTGGTCTGATGGGAATCTGTGATGTCATTGGGCTCCCCGTTTGCTTGATGAGCAAAAGAGGAAAGGCCCACCCCCTTACTTGTGCTATGTCATGACTTACCTGGACCACCTATTGAGATGTGCCTTTTTGTTAAGTAAATCAGGTGTTAAAAGATATGAAAAGGATACCTAAGCGTTTAGTTCTAATTCATATGCTACTGCGCTTTGTTTAGCATGTACTGGATAGTGGTAATGTTGATACTGTGTTTACTCCATCCTATTCTGCTCAGGGATTGTATCCGCAGTGTGGAAATGAATGCACATTGCTGATTTCCTTTTAATAAAAAAAAAAGCTGAATTACAATACACTGTCTGCTATAAGTGATTGTGAACAGTATTTTCATTAGTCCTAGGTCAGTGGTGAAATAATAGCATGTGTGTGTGTGTCTGCGTAAATGTGTGCAAGTAAAAGACCAATGGCAGATTCTCCCTGACATTTCGAATATTTTTGTGTCTGGTGACAGGCAGACAAAGTTAGGGAAATGTACGCCACTCTGCGTGCCCGTCAAGCTCTGAAGGGATATTTGGCTGGCATAGTGAAGGAGATGGAGTGACAGCCATGGTATTAGGCTATACTCAAATGCCCTTTTTTTTTTATCATGTATATTTATTTTAAAATTCTCCATCCCTTTACATCATGGTGTCACTGTGTTAGTACTCACAGGTAATGACAAGGACGGAGGTTTTTATTCATTATTGACTGACATTTGTGCTTCATATTATTTATTTCGTTGACGGGGCACTTCGTTCGGGGCGGGTGATGGATTGCACACCAGGCTGGCGTCTCCAGACATTTCTTTTTTTCCTTCCTGCAGTCTTATCCTCTCTCAACCTAGGTCATGTGGTTAGCACTCTACTGACACAGGACATAGACTGGCAGCCTTTCAGTAAACTAACAGAATTTCATTCGAAGGTCAAAGATGGAGAATAACTAAATCGGAATAGTAGACCGTAACCAACTGGTGTGCCAAGATGTTTGTGTATGTGTTTTATCAGCCTTTTTCTGTTTGCCTGTGCTGCCCATGACCAATTAGAATGTTCTGTCTTTGCCCAAAGGAGACAGGGGTGCAGAGGAGAGATGAACAGAGGGTGTTACTGATTTTAATTAGGACTGCTCTCTTCTTTTATTAGCTGTCACAAACTTGAGAGCTGAATTACCATTCATGCGCTTAAGCACTGCTTGTGGAAATTTCCCTCTGTGACCGAGTGTCACTTGTTTGTGAGGCTGCAGTGCAGTCGGATTGGGCGGTATCCATATTTTCATACCGTCATACCGTTTCTGTACCATACCGGGGTATTACCAGAAGTGCACACAAGGGGCGCTATTTTGTAATCCAAGCTGTGCCTTTATAACCCCTTTTTTAGACTGTCCGTTTGTGGAGCACTGGAGATTGAGCACTATATTGGGATGGAAATGGCACTCTGGTAAACCCTGGATCTGGTTGGGAGGAGAAAAAAGTACATTTAGTCAGTAGTGACGTCCGCCTTCGGGTTCCGTCTCAGACTCTCCATTGACCTTTAATGGAAGGATTGTGAATAATTTAGCTGTCTCTGATTCAGAAGTTATGTGATAAATGTTAATCCCAAGGTGAAGTGCTGCTGATCATTTGTGTGAGAGCTTTCTGGGCTCTACAGGTGTGTTCCACGTTCTCATTAAAAATAATGAGGAATGGAAGCAGCGGCAGCCGACCAAAGTAGAGGGAGCCGCAGGATTCATAGGCAGCCAGACCTATGCCGGACACATCAATAAAGCCAGCATTTGTTTAACAGCGATATTCTTTCAGAACATGATCGTTTTGAAGAGATTGGATTTCAGACGTTTTCAAAAAAAAAATCTATCTTTCAGAAAGAATGAAACGTACTAAGCGTTAGGTTGTCCAAGAGGGGATGAATCACAAGGCCTTTGTGGCCAACCTGCATTGAGCCAGTTAGATAACCATACCTTGAACCCCTGCCGGAATCCGTGGAATGGTACAATCAGATTCACGCTTTGTGGCTACAGCAATTATGGAGTGTCTAACTTTGTATGAATCTTTATCCATGATTAAAGGATGGCACAGTACATGATTAAAAGTATGTGGACACCTGCTCGTCGAGCATCTCATACATTTTTTATTTTTTTTTTAAACCATGGGCATTAATATGGTGTTGGTCCCCCGTTTGCTACTATAACAGCATCCAATCTTCAGGGACTTGCTTCCATTCAGCCACGAGCATTAGTGAGGTCGTACACTGATTTTGGGCGACTAAGCCTGACTCTGTCTGCGTTCCAATTCATCCCAAAGGTGTTCGATAAGGTTGAGGTCAGGGTTCTGTGCAGGCCAATCAGTTCTTCCACACCGATCTCGACAAACTATTTCTGTATGTATCTCGCTTTGTGCACGGGGGCATTGTCATGCTGAAACAACAGGAAAGGGCCTTCCCGACGCTTTTGCCACAAAGCACAGAATTGTCTAGAATGTAATTTGTATGCTGTAGCGTTAAGATTTCCCTTCACTGGAATTAAGGGGCCTAGCCCCAACCACTAAAAACAGCCCCAGACCATTATTCCTTTTTACGCACTGTGTCCCGTTCTGTGAGCTTGTGTGGCCTACCACTTCGCGGCTGAGCCGTTGTTGGTCCTAGACATTTCCACTTCACAATAACAGCACTGTCATGCTTAGAGTTGACCGGGGTAGTTCTAACAGGGCAGAAATTTGATGAACTGACTTGTTGAAGGTCACTGAGCTCTTCAGATTGCATGACTGTGCGTGATTTTACACACCGGTCAACAACTGGTGTAGCTGAAATAGCCGAGTCCACTAATTTTGAAGGGGTGCCCAACTTTTGTGTGTGTACACACACACACGCATGCATTCGGAAAATATTGATTCCTTCCCTTTTTCCACATTTTGTTAAGTTACAGCCTTATTCTAAAATTGATTTTAAATATGGATTAAGAATTAAAACTGCTTTTTAGACATGTAAATAAGTTCTGTCCGTGCAAACATAAGTATTCAGACCCTTTGCTATGAGACTCGAAATTGAGCTCAGGTGCATCCTGTTTCCATTGATCATCCTTGAGATGTTTCTACAACTTGATTGGAATCCACCTGTGGTAAATTCAGTTGATTGGACCCGATTTGGAAAGGCACACACCTGTCTATATAAGGTCCCACAGTTGACAGTGCATGTCAGAGCAAAACCAAACCATGAGGTCGAAGGAATTGTCTGTAGAGCTCCGAGGCAGGATTGTGTCGAGGCACAGATCTTGGGGAAGGGTACCAATAGATTTCTGCAACATTGAAGGTCCCCAAGAACACACCAAGACTTTTCCTAGAGCTGGCCGCCCAGCCAAACTGAGCAATCGGGGGAGAAGGGCCTTGGTCAGGGAGGTGACCAAGAACCCGATGGTCACTCTGACAGAGCTCCAGAGTTCCTCTGTGGAGATGGGAGAACCTTCCAGAAGGGAAGCAATCTCTGCAGCACTCCAACAATCAGGCCTTTATGGTTCCTTAGTAAAAGGCACATGACAGCCCGCTTGGAGTTTGCCAATAGGTATCTAAAGGACTCAGACCATGGTAAACAAGATTCTCTGATCTGATGAAACCAAGATTGAATTCTTTGGCCTGAATGCAAAGTGTCACGTCTGGAGTAAACCTGGCAGCATAATGTTAACCAACTATAGTTTTGGCAAGTCGGTTAGGACATCTACTTTGTGCATGACACAAGTAATTTTTCCAACAATTGTTTAGACAGATTATTTAACTTATAATTCACTATCACAATTCCAGTGGGTCATAAGTTTACATACACTAAGTTGACTGTGCCTTTAAACAGCGTGGAAAATTCCAGAAAATGATGTCATGGCTTTAGAAGACATCATTTGAGTCAATTGGAAGTGTACCTGTGGATGTATTTCAAGGCCTACCTTCCAACTCAGTGCCTCTTTGCTTGACATCATGGGAAAATCAAAAGAAATCAGACAAGATCTCAGAAAAAAAATGGTAGACCTCCACAAGTCTGGTTCATCCTTGGGAGCAATTTCCAAACGTCTGAAGGTACCACGTTCATCTGTACAAACAATAGAACGCAGGTATAAACACCATGGGACCACGCAGGCGTCATACCGCTCAGGAAGGAGATGCGTTCTGTCTCCTAGAGATGAGTGTACTTTGGTGCAAAAAGTGCAAATCAATTCCTGAACAACAGCAAATGACCTTGTGAAGATGCTGGAGGAAACGGGTACAAAAGTATCTATATCCACAGTAAAACGAGTCCTATATCGACATAACCTGAAAGGCCGCTCAGCAAAGAAGAAGCCACTGCTCAAAATCCGCAATAAAAAAGAGACTACGGTTTGCAACTGCACATGGGGACAAAGATCATACTTTTTGGAGAAATGTCCTCTGGTCTGATGAAAGAAAAATAGAACTGTTCGGCCATAATGACCATCGTTATGTTTGGAGGAAAAAGGGGGAGGCTTGCAAGCCGAAGAACACCATCCCAACCTTGAAGCACAGGGGTGGCAGCATCATGTTGTGGGGGTGCTTTGCTGCAGGAGGGTCTGGTGCACTTCACAAAATAGATGGCATAATGAACAAAATAGATGGCATGATGAGGGAGGAAAATTATGTGGATATATTGAAGCAACATCTCAAGACATCAGTCAGGAAGTTAAAGCTTGGTCACAAATAGGTCTTCCAAATGGACAATGACCCCAAGCATACTTCCAAAGTTGTGGCAAAATGGCTTAAGGACAACAATGTCAAGGTATTGGAGTGGCCATCACAAAGCCCTGACCTCAATCCTACAGAAAATGTGTGGGCAGAACTGAAAAAGCGTGTGCGAGCAAGGAGGCCTACAAACCTGACTCAGTTACACTAGCTCTGTCAGGAGGAATGGGCCAAAATTCACCCAACTTATTGTGGGAAGCTTGTGGAAGGCTACCCAAAACGTTTGACCCAAGTTAAATAATTTAAAGGCAATGCTACCAAATACTAATTGAGTGTATGTAAACTTCTGACCCACTGGGAATGTGATGAAAGAAATAAAAGCTGATATTATTCTGCCATTTCACATTCTTATTAAAGTGGTGAACCTAATTGACCTAAGACAGAATTTTTACAAGGATTAAATGTCAGGAATTGTGAAAAGCTGAGTTTAAATGTATTTGGCTAAGGTGTATGTAAATTTCCGACTTCAACTGTATGTAAATGTGATATTTCAGTAAAAAGATGTATATTTTTTTATATTAGCAAACGTTTCTAAAAATGTGTTTTTTCTTTATCATTATGGGGTATTGTGTGTAGATTGAAGGGAGGGGACAATTTATTCGATTTTAGAATAAGGCTGTAATGTAACAAAATGTGGAAAAAGTAAAGGTCTGAATACTTTCCTAATTCACTAGTATATTTTCACAGGATGAAAGAGCAAGTGTCTGAGCTTCACAGACAAAGCATTGAGTTGATAGACTTGTTCAACTGTCCATTTGGTGTGGTAGCGTTCAAGATTCTGCTGGTCTTTAACCGTAACGGAGTAGAAATGCTAAGATTTTCACAAATTAATGTGATCAGATGGCTCAATCTGTAGTGAGTGGGCTCTTGAGCGGAATATTGAAATGTGAAGCGTTTGTATTTGAGCAAACTCAATCCAATTTTGGACAATGGCCTAATTTTAAATCTAGCTAGAAATATACTGTACATTGACAGATCTGTTATTCTGTATAAGACATGTTTTCTTTGTACACTCTTCCTGCATTAGTGTTGAATCTTTTTAGGATGAATGATTGTTTCAGCTGCTAAGGCACTTAGTGCCTAAGCCATTGACTTGACTATGAACCTTGTTTGTTTTTTTCAGAACAGTTTAAACACTTCTACTTGTAGGCTACATTATACAAAGTTCCCTGGTCATGAAGGTTTCATAATTGCAAATGTTGCTAAGCTTAATTCTAAGGCATAGATGGTAGTCTTAACGTGAGAAAGTTAACGGGGCAATCTTCAGCTGCTACATCCCGTTTTGTTGATTTATAAATGAATACAATACGCTTTAGGGCAGGGGTCGCGTTCATGCAGGATTCTGCTTTTTGTTTTACTCAGAAGGAAAGATAAAACGCAGAAAAAATTGTCTTGCTGTGCTTTGTAAACATTTCTTATTGTAAATTCTGCCCGGTTTAAGTCCGGCTTCGCTCCAAATCATGTATATAAACAGTAATAAGTAATTGCACTTCTCCACTCGGATTAAATATATTTGCGCTCCTCATTGGATCACAGGTGTAGTTTTTCTCCGATTAGTAGCGAATATTAACTTCAAGCAAAACATTAGGAAATGAAGCTGGCTACTTTCTATGATAAACATTAGAAATATGATGGGCATGCATCCTTTTTGCCAAACAACACCTTGCTTTTTCGTTGTAAGCTAATTTACTCGTGTGGCTGCTAGCCAAATGGCGTTGCATTTCTGTCATCTGATTTAAAACGAGTTTCTGCCGAATGTGTTGTACTAATGTATTTTGTGTGATTTAAAAACTTTAGTTGCACGCCTCATCACTCTATTGAAGCAAGAAACTGTTGACTTTAAATATAAAACGCAGGTGAAATGGTTTAAAACACAGATGTGTTTTGATTTCTGAAAGCTAATGCGACCCCAGTTAGGGATGTTAACTGCCGAAAATATATTTGTCCAGTCATGCTTATCAGTCTATAGGTTCATTTTCATAATTTAGTGGTATTAAACTGGTGCGCATGTACAGCTCCTTCAGAAAGTAATCACACCACATTTTTTTAATTGGAATAAATTCAGAGTTCGTGTCACTGATCTACACACTACCCCATAATGTCAAAGTGGAATTATGTTTTTAGAAATGTTTACAAATGAAAAGCTGAAATGTCTTGAGTCCATAAATATTCAACTCTTTTCTTACGGCAATCCTAAATGGACATTTTATTTTTTTCAGGAGTAAAAATGTACTGAACAAGTCACATAAGCTGTATGGATTCACTCTGTGTGCAGTAATGGTGTTTAACATACTTTTCGAATGACTACCTAAGGTCAGTCGAGCAATGAATTTCAACCACAAAGGCCAGGGAGGCTTTCAAATGGTTCGCGAAGAAGGGCACCTATTGGTAAATGGGTGCAGTTATTAATTACACTTTGGATGGTATATCAATGTACCCAGTCATTACAAAGATACAGGCGCCCTTCCTAACTCAGTTGCCACAGAGGAAGGGAGCCACTCAGGGATTTCACCATGAGGCCAATGGTGATTTAAAAACGGTTACAGAGTATAATGGCTGTGATGGGAGAAAACTGAGGATGGATCAACAACATTGTAGTTACTCCACAATATGAAACTAATTGGCAGAGTGAAAAGGAAGGAAGGCTGTACAGAATAAAAATATTCCAAAACATGCATCCCGTTTGCATGTATACTGCAAAAAAAAGTGGCAAAGAAACAACGTTTTTGTCCTGAATACAAAGTGTTATGTTTGGGGCAAATCCTGTCATAACAAACTGTCATAAACACATCTCACAAGTATCAGACACCGTAAGCTCCCAGCTACTATCTAATCAACACAACATCGACATGATCTCACCCCTGGTTAGCCACTATTGGCTTAAAAAGCCAAACCTTACACAATATCTGCCAATTTAATTTCCAGCAATATTGGCCCCTGTCTGTCTTTGTGTTGCGCGACAGTTGATGTGATTACCATCTTGTGGGCTTACAGAAATACTTCCCCCAAAACCTTCTCAATTAAATGTCAACTGCAAAGTAGGCTTACCTGGCAGAAGTATATCATGAGTAAGTATATAATTTGTATCTATTTGTCATTTACAAACTTTGCCATGAAGTGAGCAGGACAAGTACAAAACCATCGCTAGACCGGCACATTCCTCACATGCTAGATGCGCTATTTAAGGGGAATTACACTCAAATAAATGTTTACGTTTTCTTCCAGGCACATACTTTTTTGTTGTTGTTGATGTGATTTAAGCATTGACATGGACTCAGAACATCCAATTTCATTGTTTCTTTATTAATAAAATAAATCTAAAATCATGAAAAATAAAACTGAGAACATAATTTGGGGAAAATGATATCTGGAAATTCCATGTACACCCTGGCCCATCTACAGTTGCTAGCCCCAATTCTGACTATCTGCTTCACTGATTTCTGCTGTCATAAAAGCCTGGGTTTTCTGCACGTTAACACTAGAAGCTTATTACCTAAAATGGATCAATTGAAAGTGTGGGTTCACAGCTCCAATCCAGATGGGTTGCTCATTACTGAGACGTGGTTAAGGTGGAGTGATCTGAATACGGATGTTAACCTTCCTGGTTATAACCTTTTTTTGGCAAGACAAATCTTCCAAAGGTGGGGGAGTGGCAATCTTTACCAGCAATCACCTTCAGTGATTGGTTGTCTCCACCAAGTCTGTCCCCAAAACAATTTGATTTGCTGGTTTTAAGTATTAAACTTTCAAGTAGCTCTTTGTTGACTGTTGCTGGGTGCCATTGTCCTCCATCAGCACCGGCCTGTACCCTACATGCCCTAAGCTCTCTCCTGGCTCTTTACACTAAGTCTGAGTTTGTCCTGCTAGGTGACCTAAACTGGGACTCCTAAATCTTTCTCAGATTATTACCAATCCCACAAGGTATGACTCCAAACACCCAGAAAAGGCTACTCTCCTTGATGTTATCCTCACAAATAATCCTGATCAGTTGTGTTTTCTGTAATGACCTTAGTGATCACTGTTTTACAGCCTGTGTTCATAATGGCTGCTCAGTGAAATGACCTGTCCTGATTTGTCATAGACGCTTGCTAAAAAACGTTCATGAGCAAGCCTTCTTCATGACTTGGCCTCTGTAAATTGGTATAGAATCAGCTTGATCAAATCAGTTTATTTGTCACGTGCTCTGAATACAACAGGTATTACAGTGAAATGCTTACTTACGGGCTCTAACCAATAGTGCAAAAAAGGTATTAGGTGAACAATGGGTAGGTAAAGAAATAAAACAACAGTAAAAAGACCGGCAGGCCAAAGTTAGTTTCTTTCAGAAGCAGTTCTCTCTCTGGGTCTAACCCCAAGAAGTTCTGGAAAACTGTTAAAGATCTGGATAATAAACCCTCCTCCTCACAGCTGGTTGTTACTGACAAGAAGCACATGGCTGAGCTCTTTAATCACCACTTAAGTCAGGATTCCTATTTGACTCAGCCATGCCTCTTTGCCCGTCCAACATTTCCTCATCTCCCACCCATGCTAATGCAACTAGCCTCGATGCTCCTCCCTATTTTCCCCCTGCCCCGCTACAAAGTTTCTCCCTACAGGCGGTCACTGAGTCCGAGGTGCTAAAGCAGCTCCTAAAACTTTACCCCCAAAAAAACATCTGGGTCAGATGGATTAGAGCCTTTCTTATTTAATGTTGCTGCCCCTATCATCGCCAAGCCCATCTCTGACCTTTTTTAACATGTCTCTCCTCTCTGGGGAGGTTCCCATTGCTTGGAAGGCAGCCACGGTACGTCCTTTAAGGGGGAGATCAAGCTGATCCTAACTGTTATAGGCCTATTTATATTTTGCCCTGTTTATCAAAAGTGTTAACTTGTCAATAATCAACTGACTGGCTTTCTTGATGTCTATAGTATTCTCTCTGGTATGCAATCTGGTGTCACTGCAACCTTAAAGGTCCTCAATGATGTCACCTTTGCCCTTGATTCTAAGCAATGCTGTGCTGCTATTCTTATTGACTTGGCCAAAACTTTTGATACGGTAGACCATTTCGTTCTTGTAGGCCGGCTAAGGAGTATCGGTGTCTCTAAGGGGTCTTTGGCCTGGTTTGCTAACTACCTCAGAGTGCAGTGTATAATGTTAGACAGTAGCTGAGACAGAAGATGTTCTTTCACCAAGGGAGTACCCCAATGCTCGATCCTAGGCCCCACGCTCTTCTCAATTTACATCAACAACAAAGCTCATGCAGTAGGAAGCTCTCTCATCCATTTATATGCAGATGGTCTTATATTCAGCTGGCCCCTCCCCGGATTTTGTGTTAAACACTCTTCCACAAAGATTTCTTAGTGTCCAACAAGCTTTCTCTGCCCTTAATCTTGTTCTGAACACCTCAAAAACAAAAGTCATGTGGTTTGGTAACAATGCCCCTCCTCCCACAGGTGTTATTACTACCTCTGAGGGTTTAGAGCTTGAGGTAGTCACCTCATACAAGTAATTGGGCGTATGGCTAGACGGTAGACTGTCCTTTTCTCAGCACATATCTAAGATGCAGGCTAAGGTTAAATTTAGGCTTGGTTTCCTCTATCGTAATCGCTCCTCTTTCACCCCAGCTGCCAAACTAACCCTGACTCAGATGACCATCCTACCCATGCTAGATTATGGAGGCGTATTTTATAGATCGGAAGGTAAGGGTGCTTTCGAGCGGCTAGATGTTCTTTACCATTTGGCCATCAGATTTGCCACCGTAACCGGTGTGAAATGGCTAGCTAGTTAGCGGGGTGCACGCTAATAGCGTTTCAATCGGAGACGTCACTCGCTCTGAGACCTTGAAGTAGTTGTTCCCCTTTCTCTGCAAGGGCCGCTGCTTTTGTGGAGCGATGGGTAACGAAGCTTCGTGGGAGGCAGTTGTTGATGTGTGCAGAAGGTCCCTGGTTCGAGCCCAGGTTGGGGTGAGGAGAGGGACAGAAGCTATACTGTTACACCACCAATGCTCTTTATAGGACACATCACTGCACTCTACTTCTCTGTAAACTGGTCATCTCTGTATACCCGTTTCAAGACCCACTGGTTGATGCTTATTTATAAAACCCTTTTAGGCCTCACTCCCCCCTATCTGAGATATCTACTGCAGCCCTCATCCTCCACGTACAGCAGTCACATTCTGTTAAAGGTCCCCAAAGCACACACATCCCTGGATTGCTCATCTTTTCAGTTCGCTGCAGCTAGCGACTGGAACGAGCTGCAAAAAAAAACACTCAAACTGGACAGTTTTATCTCCGTCTCTTCATTCAAAGACTCAATCATGGACACGCTTACTGACAGTTGTGGCTGCTTTGCGTGATGTATTGTTGTCTCTACCTTCTTGCCCTATGTGCTGTTGTCTGTGCCCAGTAATGTTTGTACCATGTTTTGTGCTGATGCCATGTTTGCTACCATGTTGTTGTGTTGCTACCATGCTGTGTCTCTCTTTATGTAGTGTTATGTTGTCTCTCTTGTCGTGATGTGTGTTTTGTCCTATATTTATTTTATTTTTTTAATTACATCCAGCCCCTGTCCCCGCAGGAGGCCTTTTGGTAGACCGTAATTGTAAATTAAGAATTTGTTCTTAACTGACTTGCCTAGATAAATAGTTGTTGAAAAACTTTATTTATTTATTTATGAACCATTTATTTTACTAGGTATATTGACAGAAAACACAGTGCACAAGAGAAAGTAGTGCACTAAAGATCCGGGGAAGAGTTGCAAGGGAGAGAGGAGAATGAGCCTAATTTGAAAGCTAGCGACATGTTTTATTTCTTTTGAAGTTGCTCTCATGCTAGGAAAGGTTGGATACCCCTGGCATAGGCTATAGTCAACAGTAGTCAGGCTATCGGCGCATCACCCACCACTTTCCAATGGGAGCTTGAGGCAGTGTACTTGTTTGAAACCTGAAAGTTTTACTTGACTTCAAATAATGAGGCATTACCTTGTTTCAAAGTAGCCTTGCCAAAATCCATTCATAGAAACGTGAATGCAAGACTTCCTCATGCCAATAACCAGCATTTCTCTCCTGTTCTACTGATTTTCATATTAACTCTATTTTGTTGTCTAGAAGCCAAAGACACAATCCTAGTCATATTAGCAACCCATCCTAGTTGTTACTATTAGATTCCCCATCTTTCTAAGTTTCTAACTAAGATTTTCATCTCTCACCGCTTGCATTAGGTGCCCTGTTTAGAACCCGCAAATTGTGTCCCGCAAATTGCCTTTTGAGAAATGAAAATGGTGTGTTTATTAGTTTAGTTGCTTCATTACATGAGTTGAATGTTCAATAATAGGCTATAGCATTTTGACTGTAATACGATAGGCTGACTATTGTTGCACGTTTACATTAAGCTCAATGAAAAATGTCCTTTCCTTGTATGCATACAAGTATTTTCTGTTGTTCACATAATTTTAATGTTTGGAAAAAATGTGACCGGTTAATGAGGGTCAGTTAGTTGGCAGCAAAATGTACCGAAGTTTGCATCCCTAATACCCATTTGATTCTTGAAGAATAGAACTTATAAATGCCTCATGAGCTTAGTTTAACTGTCACGCTCCATGAGAACCCAAAATATAAGCTTGTTTTACTCCAATGTTTTGTAAACAAAGCAAATGTAAACAAACACTATATAGCCTGAAAACATGGTTAAAACGATCATGTTAATATCACGGATGGTCAATTCTTGCATCCGTAGCTCTGTCTATGAATCTGAGAGTGGTTACATTTCTCCAGGCCCATCCCTCAGCTTTTTACCAGAACAGAGACGGGGGGGGAAGTGCTTTGTTATCGTTTCAACTGCAGATTGCCCCTTTAAGCTTCAATGTAATAGGCAAAGGAAAATAATTACCATGGTTCAAAGCTGCAAACTGCATTAGTTTCCTCCAACCAGCATCAACGCGGCAGTAATTAAACACACCTGTCAGCCTCTTAGTAACTGTTCCCCGGTAAACAGTGTTTTGATTCATTGTTCTCGTTTTGTGTTTTTATACGTGTTATTTTCCATTTCCTACAAATGACACACAGGATTTCGAAGTTGATTTGAATCTCGAAAATCACACTTCTATCCGCACAGTTGATTGCGTGGTAGTTTTGAACAGAATGTGAAATCCAAGGTCATTTAGAGACATTCCATTGTGGTAAGATACAATTAAAGAATACTTCAATTCATCTAGCATGTACTAAGAATGCCGCTCTATAGAAATGTGCTGTTCAGTCAGTCAGCCAGTGACTCCGCTCTTTGCCACTGTGTGGTTCCTGTGGGGAGCCTGCTGCCTGGTGCCATACTGTATGTTCCTTGGGGAGACAGGAAGCCATGACCTGAGAGTGAGGAGGCTGCCACACATTGATCTGACAGCTCCCAGACCCAGCCGGACGCTCCCTCTGCACCACAGCCCTCAGGCCCCCATAACTCAAACATGTCCTGAGCCCTGGCCGAGGAACTAATGTCACTATAGTATGGAAGACTGTCAGTCTCCTCTCAGGGGTGTGTCCACTGTCTCCGTCCAGGCCGGTCTGTCCATCTGTGTGAGCCTGTGCTCTACGAAGCGTATGAGTGGAAATATGGGTGGATTAAACGTCACACGGTTTAGGATGGGGCAGAGCGCGATTGTAGGTAGGGATGTGTTATAGGGCTGGGGTTAGGTGATGCAATATGGTGCATTCAGGAGGAATAGGCCCATGGCAGCTCTCAAAATGGATCCGTTTCGATGGAGATTGATCCATCACATGTATGATATTTACAATTCTTCTTCATGTCTCATATAAAGCAGCATGGATAAACTAGATCCAGTCCTCCTGCTCAGTACTTAGGCCCACATCCAATATGACTGAAATGCATTTTGTGCTGTCTTGTTGATGATACTTAAAGGGATTTGCATATTTTCTTGTCACTCCCCCACATGCATAACACAGTACAGTTCATTCCCCTCTATCTTTTGCGATATGATCTGTGATTTTTTTATCCATGTAGGCCTACTGTGAACAGAGCGGTGTCTCCCAGTCGGAAGACAGCTGCTGACATTTTAACTGACATTCCACCTGATGCTTTTAATTATATCCCGGCTTCGGGTGTGTTTTTGATTTATTAGGATCCCCACGCCAGTGGTGACAGCTAGTCTTACCGGGGTCGGACACGAAACGAAAAGGCGTTACAAAGAACGTGTTCGCGCCTATCAATTCCACATGCATGTCAGTCCATTCACACAACAAGTAGGTCACATGGGGGGGGGGGGGGGGGGGGGCGTTGAGGTTGCTTTATTTGTTTTTGGAAACCAGGTTTGCGGTTCACTTGTGCTATATAAGATGGAAGAGTTCCATGCAGTCATGGTTCTGTATAATACTGCACGTTTCCTTGTATTTGTTCTGGAACTGGGGACTGTGAAAAGACCCCTGGTGGCATGTCTGGTGTGGGGTAAGCATGTGTGTGTCAGTGCTGTGTGTAAGTTGACTATGCAAACAATTTGGAATTTCCAACACATTGTTTCTTATAAAAACAAGAATAACAGTCAGTCTTTACTCAACTCTTATCCAAGAGAGACTGGCATGCATAGTATTAATATTAGCCCTCTGATTATAATGAAGAGCAAGACATGTGCTCTGTTCTGGGCTAGCTGCAGCTTAACTACAGTACCAGTCAAAAGTTTAGACACACCTACTCATTCAAGGGTTTTTCTATAATTTTTTACTAATTTCTACATTGCTGAATAATAGTGAAGACATAAAACTATGAAAAAACACACATTGAATCATGTAGTAACCAAAAAAGTGTTGAACAAATCAAAATATATTTGAGATTCTTCAAAGTAGCCGGCCTTTGACAGTTTTGCACACACCATATGACTGGACAGTAATCAAGATGTTTTAGGCCGATGATGAACCGTGTTTTGTATTGTCTGTAAATAATTCTGGAAGAATGAGGGGAAAATCTTTTTCTTGAGTGGATGGTCAGGGGGTCAGAAAATAATTACAATTAACTTGTAGACTGCAGATTGACCGCAAGAAGCCTAAACGGATATAATATTTGACCCCCCCCCACCAAAAAATTATTTCAAACCTTGCTTACAGTTTGTATAAGATCACGTGTCTCTCTTATGTGTGGGAATATTTGGGAACAGATTTATTAAATTAAAATCACTCTGAGCTGATTTCCTGGTGTTTTTACCATCTTTTGTGTCCAACAATGAAAATGGAGAAATGCATTTAAAAACACAGCCCTAGAGTTAGAGAACCCTGCTGTAGTCTATGGCCCACTGCAGTGCTGAACATTTATTTTCTAAGACTTCAAACTTAAACATTTTTTGTTCATGACTTGAGCATGAAGTAAAATATGTCATTGAGGTAACCTGTGGGTTACAGTATTTCATCTACGCAGCAACCAAGGGGTACTGTGAACCTTGTCCAATCCGCAGTAGCACACATTTTAACCCTGTAAATACTTTCATAGCTTTGTCTCATTGACTTTCTGATTGGCAGAGACGAGTCAGTAAGTTAGCCCTGATTTTGCCAGGGTCGAGCTGTGAACTGACTGACTGGCTCTCGTCCCCAGGCAACAAATGTGTCGGGTCTTCGGCTACTCTCTTTTTCATTTATTTTATTCAAATGAAGGATTCAAAATCCCAGTATATCCTAAGGTAAGCCTTAATAAATTGGAGGTGAGAGATTGTCAGGTTTACTGTATCTATTTGGCTGGGCCCGGGGTGTTAGTCACGCTCTTGACAGGGCGATTTGGCTCCTGTGACCTTACTTTGAACAAATGACTTCACGCACTCAACCCCAGGGCTCATCCAAGGAAACAAAGTAATTAAGTTGTCACTTAATCATGCTCACATTAGAAACACTGGATCTCTGTTTGAAAAGGACTACGATCTCTCTTCCAGACCGACGGTTCAATCGAAGCATAAATGTATTATCAAGGCCTTATTTTTCCCTCAATAGCATCACTGTGCTTAGAGGGAGCTAATGTGTGGCAGCAGTCATTCAGGCAGTCAGACGGTGTGGGAGTGAATGTCAAGGACAGAGAATGAAAGCCTCCTGTATGAGGCTTGCCTCGCACACTGTCCCCTGAGCCCCAGCTCTGTCTGGCTTGTTACATATCCGAGGAGTCGGGAGATTGACACCTCGGAGGTACTGACACGACGTGTTTTTCCATCCACCTTCTTTTGTTTCAGGTTATCAGTAGCCCATAGGTTCACATGCCAAGAAGGCGAGGAGGAGGACAAGGAGGAGGAGGGGCAGGAAGAGGAGCCAGAGGGGACACACCCAGGGCGATCAGTCTGGAACACGTAGCATATGCTCCTAAAGGTGAGTGGCTATTCATACACCATTCTCTATCATCCTGCTTTACCGCCTTCTCTCTCTCTTTCGCTTGCTCACTCTTCCCCCTCACAGACACGCAACACACAAAGTATTCTTTTCATCCATTACTCTCTGTCCTTGGTTTCCCTTTTTCTTGTATATGGAAAATGCACAAAATCACTCCTATTATAGTGTGAAAATACACATTCATGTCCCTTCTGTACATTGGCCTTACTGTTTTGTGAATTGCTTGTCAGGTAAGTTTTGCATGGCACACTGGACCTGCTGTTTGGGATATTCTCCAATGGTTTCCTCAGTGAAGAATGCTTTTCACTCGTAAGCTCGAAATAGAGCCTGTTTAAACATGTTTATTTATTCATTGATACAAGAAGGTAATGTAATGGGTTTTCTGTTGACTAAATGTAAATGAGGCAGAAGAGCCACAATATTTGTAGTAAATGTCTAGTGTGTTGTTGTTAGTACAGTAGCTCCAGACACATAATACATGCGTCCATAATCGGGGCGAAGGAGAGCCAGCCACCTAGGTTCCACCAAATCAAAAGCCCTGAGTGTAACAATGACTCGGGTTATTATTCTCGCCCATACTCAATGTCCCTGGAAAATAATGACTATTTTCCACGGGCTCAGTTATATGAACCGTGGCTTTCTCTACCGCCGTTGAAATGATTCAAGCTTAGCCCCAAACAAGACTGAACATGGCCCTGTAGAGCACACCGCCGCCTGGTACAGGTGCTTGTTAATAACAGAGCACGCCGCCGCCTGGTCCAGGTGCTTGTTAATAACAGAGCACACCGCCGCCTGGTGCAGGTGCTTGTTAATAACAGAGCACACCGCCGCCTGGTCCAGGTGCTTGTTAATAACAGAGCACACCGCCGCCTGGTCCAGGTGCTTGTTAATAACAGAGCACACCGCCGCCTGGTCCAGGTGCTTGTTAATAACAGAGCACACCGCCGCCTGGTCCAGGTGCTTGTTAATAACAGAGCACACCGCCGCCTGGTCCAGGTGCTTGTTAATAACAGAGCACACCGCCGCCTGGTCCAGGTGCTTGTTAATAACAGAGCACACCGCCGCCTGGTCCAGGTGCTTGTTAATAACAGAGCACACCGCCGCCTGGTCCAGGTGCTTGTTAATAACAGAGCACACCGCCGCCTGGTCCAGGTGCTTGTTAATAACAGAGCACATCACCTCAGTGGAAACATTAGTTCATTTTTTTTTTTTTTTTGCAAATAACTCTCACTAGGTTCACTTTATATGCAGCTCCTTTTTCATTGGACCAGTTCAGGTGACCTTGAGTACACCAGCTGTGTGCCTCCATCTCCCCCCTAAAACCACCCGTTTACAGCCCGCCACCAACAGCTGCTCTAATTGGTTGCTATATTGGGTTGATGAGGCAAAAATGGCGGTACAATCAATCAATTTTTGCGAATTCATTTGTTACAGAAAGTTAAACAAAGCCCAGGTAGCAGGATGCTGGACATAGAGTAGAGAGGCATCTAAATAGCCACATTAGCACAGAATGACAGCAGGGGGAGCACAGATTAGGAGCAACATGAACATCCCAGCCGTTATTAACTATGGCATAGAGTGCTACCAGGGCAGTGGCAAGATAAACGCATCACAATAAGGGGTACTCTTACACCAACCCACTGTTCAGGAGTCACCTTAAGGATGGCTCTTAAAATAGAAATTCTACGATTGATTCATGACGACCATAAAGCTCTATGGTCAAGCTCTTCCTATAGCTGTGCCCTTATGCTGTAAGCCACAGGCTAAAAAGGTATATTTCTAATTTATATATATATATATATATATTTTTTAAATGATTTGGTTCCCTTACTGTTGACCGGCTTGTTCTATAGTAAATGAGCCCTATAAAACCCTGGGTGACCTCTGTGAGGCAAACAGTATGTTCCATTATTTTCTCCATGGCTTTAATCGTCGTGATTTTTATTATTTGTAAATGTCAAACAGTGCTGAGACTGTTTTTGAAGTGTGTGCATGTGCATACGTGTTTGTGGACTTGTGTGTGCAGGTTTTTTCTGCATGGGAAAGTCTTGGGCGGACCACGTAACTGTTTGTTTGTTTTTTGGACCGTTTTTCTGGATTGGATAAATTCTGTGTAAGATAATGTATGTATTTGTATTTTTTTTATATCTTTGAGAACGAACAATCATTAAAATAAAAGTTAGACAGTCAGGGAGAATCTAAATATTATGCATTCAGGAGTGTTTTTGTCATGACAGGAGGCCCCCATTTTTGATTTTGTTATACAATGTGAATCACTCCGATAGGATAAGCCATGGCAAGATTTGTAGAATATCAGGAAATTAGCTTTACAATTAGCAACAGTCATCAAAATTATGTTTTTAATGCAACATTTGGACAATGAATAACAATACTTTTTTAAATGTTATAAACCATCAGATATTGACTGAGTTATAGCACACACACCATTTTACAAATTAGATTTTAGTGGGAATTCAGGTGTTCACCTTATTGTGAAATGTAACAATATTTTCTTGTATCAGGTTTGGTAAAAATATTTTTTGTTAAAATAAAGACTATGTGCCTCATTTGTATAAATACACAGTGTATTTGCATATATGAAATACATTAGCATAAATGGGTGGAACAGGGCTTCAAGCACTAAACACTTCCCTAAACACTACCCTATCTGCACTCAATCACCTGCACTGTCTAGATTGCCTTATTAATTACTGTTATTGTCTTGCATAATTCAACATGTTTGCCAATCGCAAGATACCCTTGGATTAGAAATCAACACACTTGACTCTAGATTACACCCATCAAAACATGCTTGACATTGTTGGCGAGATCAGACACATTACCATAATCCGAGTATTCATTTTCAGAAGTTGCTTTTATTTCCACACGTCTAATTTGTCAAAATGGCAACTTTTTTATTAAATTATAACTTGTTTCAATTCCACACAAAAATGAACACCCATAAAAAAAATGTAGTTATCTTTTTTGTGATGTAAGATGTCGAGACGATGCGTTAAATCCCAGCGACGCTTTAGCGTTCTTATAGATCCAAAATACATTTTTGTATTCCGTCGAGCCCATTTCAAACACACAGGAAGACGGCTGAAAGACAGATCCTCTGGTGGGCGAGGCATGCACGTTGCTATTAAAACTGATTATCTGTGTAGAATTGCAGGATATGAGCTTTAAAACAGCTAGATGTTGTCACTGCTGTCAACAGGAGTTGGCTAGCACACCATTGGCCACGCCCATGCCACACCCACCAATTAAGCCCCATTTTGATCCAGAAAAAACCCTGGTGCATTTGTAATCCAGGGCACCACCAGCTGATTGTCACGCATTGCTGGTGACAACAGCACAGGCGTTCACATTTGTTATTCTCTGCCACATCTTCCTGCAAGGGTTGCTTATCCACGGCCCTGAGCAGCCCAAAAAAAGACCGCTTTTACACTGAATAATATTGTGTGTGATCAGCTCAAGGCAGATAAACACACAGAGAGAGAGAGAGAGAGAGAGAGAGAGAGAGAGAGAGAGAGAGAGAGAGAGAGAGAGAGTGGTAAAGTTATAGCTGGAAACCAGAAAGCTGTATTAGCCAATTTAAGGAGAATTTATTTAGAAAATATACATATCCTTCAAGAGTTCTTTGATACAGGAATACCAAACACCCACTGTGTTTAAATTACAGTATTCTGCTTAAACATATGCCTACTTTGTTTCGTAAAAATAGTTTTACGAAACCAAATCCAGGTAATTGAAGATTCTGAAAGTGGGGCGCTGAATGTTGTATGAAGTGTTCTTGCTGTGCAATCACCCTCACGTGAATTTCCACTCAAACATGAAACTCTCTCTCAATATTTGATTTAACGTTTTAGGTAGAGTGCCTCGGAACAGTTTTGGGTGTGTAAAAAGTTATTTTTAATTTTTTTCAGTGACCTATTTTTGAAATCTGGTATCATTGTGAGCTATGTCACTCAAATCCCAGTGGACATCATTAGGTAACTGGGTATGATAAAGTAGTGATTCCACACATAATGTTTTTAGGGTTGTCTCAGGTTAGCGAGTCCCCTTGGTGTGTCACGATTCTGGAGGAGGGAACCCAGCATAGCACCACGTGCATTGAATCCTTTCTATCACGGAGGGTAAAATGAAGTCACTAGCTAATAGCTATTTTACTGGAACCCTTTTGATTACATTTCAGCCTGCTCCTTTGTATCTCCTCAGAATGCCTGTGACTTAAGAACCTGTGGATGAGGACATCGCTGGAATACCTCAGAATTTGGGTATGGTGGTTATTTTCATAGAACATATTTCTATTTATAATAATGATATACCTAGGGTTGTTTCAGTACAGTTATATTGCTATGTTTAGGTGTGTGGGTTTACCATGGGGAAATGTTTCTGGTATAATAAGTCACCAGACGGGGCGGCAGGTAGCCTAGTGGTTAGAGCGCTGGACTAGTAAACCGAAAGGTTGCAAGATCGAATCCCCGAGCTGACAAGGTAAAAAAAATCTGTCGTTCTGCCTCTGAACAAGGCAGTTAACCCAATGTTCCTAGGCCGTCATTGAAAATAAGAATTTGTTCTTAACTGACTTGCCTAGTTAAATAAAGGTAAAATAAAACCTGGTAATAGCGGCCTACCACAAATTCCTTTTTTTGCTAAGTTTGCCGTATTGTACATTGCTCTCCACTTTTTTTTTCTATGGTCATTAGCAGAGTATACATGATCCAAATTTTGGATTGTGCAAATTTTATTGCCACATTGAACCAAATCGCGTGCTGTAGTTTAAAAACTTGGTGGATAGTGCTAAAACAATGGTTTCCCTCAAGATTCTGCCATCTTTATGCACATTCGCCATTGGGGAACCACAGAGCTCCACTCAGATCCCCTGTGAAGTACATACAGAAGGCTCTAGAAGATGCTGTGTTCTTCATGCTACTGATTGCAGAAAGCGTTGGATATGTTTGCTCATGTGTGATTATTTTGCGGTGGAAGAGCTGTACGGTTTCCCATAATGATGATGCCGTTTTGTTTTTTTAAAGTAGGTTTAGGAACTGGGATTGTGTGGTGTAATAATTGTATCAAATGTAATGCTACTGGATTGTGCCATTTCATTAAGAGATATTTCAGGCCTTCTTGCAGCATATCATTCTTCATGTCAGTGTCAGCTCAGAATAGCTTGTTAGATTTCATGTCATGTACACAAAGTAAAGCTAAATCACTGACTAGGCTTTGCTATTCTAAAGTATGTTATAGTCAATTTTGCTCTATGTTCTAAGTACTGCTGTACCCACTAGCAATCTATACTGAGCAAAAATATAAACGCCACATGTAAAGTGTTGGTCCCATGTTTCATGAGCTGAAATCAAAGATCCCAGAAATGTTCCATATGCACAAAAAGCTTATTTCTATAAAATGTTGTGCACAAATTTGTTTACATCCCTGGTAGTGAGTATTTCTCCTTTGCCAAGATAATCCATCCACCTGACAGGCGTGGCATATCAAGAAGCTGATTAAACAGCATCATTACACAGGTGCACCTTGTGTTGGGGACAATAAAAGGCCACTCTAAAATGTGTATTTTTGTCACACAACACAATGCCACAGAGGTCTCAAGTTTTGAGGGAGCGTGCAATTGGCATTTTGACTGCAGGAATGTCCAACAGAGCTGTTGCCAGAGAATGTAATGTTCATTTCTTTACCATAAGCCACCTCCACCGTTGTTTTAGAGAATTTGGCAGTACATCCAACCGGCCTCACAACTGCAGGCCACCTGTAATCACGCTAGCCCAGGACCTTCATATCCGGCTTCTTCACCTGCTGGATCGTCTGAGACCAGCCACCTGGACAGCTGGTGAAACTGTGGGTTTGCACAACTGAAGAATTTCTACACAAACTGTAAGAAACCATCTCAGGGAAGCTTATCTGCGTGCTCGTCATCCTTACCAGGGTCTTAATCTGACTGCAGTTTGGCGTCTTTTGTGGGGGGAAAACTAATTGGCTGCGCCAATGTGAAATACATAGATTAGGGCCTAATACTGATCTCCTTCTATGAACAAGTCAGTTAAATCTTTGAAATTGTTGCATGTTCCATTTTATATTTATGTTCCTTATAATATTGAGATGTCTTCCTCCTTAACCTCAGATTGCCTAATCAGAATCCCTTCATTTGATGTGCTGTAATTTCATACACTCACGGTTCCTCTGCCTGACGATCTTTGTGCTGTAATTGCATCTGATCATTCATTCCAAGGCTGATTTAACTCACACCCTCATTTACAAAGACCCCCCCCCTGGCTCATTCAAATACACTGTCTTTAGGTAAATGGCATTCCAACACTCATGTCCCAAGCAAGGGCTGTCACTACAAGTAATTCCATCTTTCTAATGAGCTGAAAGGGTTTTTTTCTGAATCAAAAAGGGGCTTAGGTGGTGGGCGTGGCAAGGGGTGCGGTCAGCTGCTTTTTAAAGGTGGTGTAGAGAAAATTCCTGCAATTCCCCAGAAATTCTCACATTTGAGGTTAAGCTAATTTCCTGAAATTCTACACTTTTTGCCATGCAGCTGAGAGACAATGTATCAGTTTAAAGCTAATTTCCTGCAATTCTATGTGTTTTGCTAATGCTGTGTTCTTTTGCTCACACACAATAACCAAAAATATACTGTTAAATTAATTGATTTTGGAATTTTAAATTCTCCCTGACTGTCTCTAGCTTTTATTTAGGTCATTGTTAGTTCTCAAAGATTATATTCTAAGAAAATATATAACATTTTAGAAATTTAACAGACGCTCTAATCCAGAGCGATTTACAGGCGCAACTAGGGTTAAGTGCTTTGGTCAAGGGCACATCACTAGATTTTTCACCTAGACGGTTCGGGGATTCTACCTAGGCTACCTGCCGCCCATATCTAGGTCCATTATCTTTCCTACATAATTTATCTGTTTTTAGTCGTTTACACCGAAAGCTTTGTTTATTTTACACTTTTAGGACTTGGGCAACCTGAAAAAACACTTAGTGTAGGTGGTTCACCCAAGCATTTCAATGGCAGAAAAATCCCTTGACTGAAGTTTTCTCGGGCCACTAACTATTTTGCCAATTGGATTGGTCCCCTCTACCACACGGAACCCCACTAATCTACCGACAGAAACGCACAAGGTGGCTAAAAACAGTCCATCTTCTGCCAGCTTACTACCCATGGCCCGGCTAGCTGTCTGAATCGCCGTGACCCCATCCAACTTCACTACTCTCTGGACCCTTATGATCACTCTGCTAAGCATGCCTCTCCTTAATGTCAATATGCCTTGTCCATTGCTGTTCTGGTTAGTGTTTATTGGCTTATTTCACTGTAGAGCCTCTAGCCCTGCTTGTTATACCTTATCCAACCTTTCAGTTCCACCACCCACACATGCGATGACATCACCTGGTTTCAATGATGTTTCTAGAGCCTATCTCTCTCATCATCACTCAATGTCTAGGTTTACCTCCACTGTATTCACATCCTACCATACCTTTGTCAGTACATTATACCTTGAAGCTATTTTATCGCCCCCAGAAACCTGCTCCTTTTACTCTCTGTTCCGGACGTCCTAGACGACCAATTCTCATAGCTTTTAGCCATACCCTCAACCTACTCCTCCTCTGGCGATGTAGAGGTGAATCCAGGCCCTGCAGTGCCTAGCTCCACTCCTATTCCCCAGGCGCTCTCTTTTGATCCCTAACTACAACATTTTCAGACAAGATAGAACGGCCAAAGGGGGCGGTGTTGCAATCTACTGCAGAGAGAGCCTGCAGAGTTCTGTCCTACTATCCAGGTCTGTACCCAAACAATTTGAACTTCTACTTTTAAAAATCCACCTCTCTAAAAACCCACCTCTCTAAAAACAAGTCTTACACCGTTGCCGCCTGCAATAGACCACCCTCTGCCCCCAGTTGTGCTCTGGACACCATATGTGAACTGATTGCCCCCCCATCTATCTTCAGAGATCGTGCTGCTAGGTGACCTAAACTGGGACATGCTTAACACCCCAGCCATCCTACAATCTAAGCTTGATGCCCTCAATCTCACACAAATTATCAATGAACCTACCAGGTACCACCCCAAAGCCGTAAACATGGGCACCGTCATAGATCTCATCCTAACCAACTTGCCCTCTAAATACACCTCTGCTGTTTTCAACCAAGATCTCAGCGATCACTGCCTCATTGCCTGCATCCGTAATGGGTCAGCAGTCAAACGACCTCCACTCATCACTGTCAAACGCTCCCTGAAACACTTCAGCGAGCAGGCCTTTCTAATCGACCTGGCCCGGGTATCCTGGAATGATATTGACCTATCCCTTCAGTAGAGGATGCCTGGTTATTTTTTTTTAAGTGCCTTACTCACCATCTTAAATAAGCATGCCCCATTCAAGAAATGTAAAACCAGGAACAGATCTAACCCTTGGTTCTCTCCAGACCTGACTGCCCTTAACCAACACAAAAACATCCTGTGGCGTTCTGCATTAGCATCGAACAGCCCCCGTGATATGCAACTTTTCAGGGAAGTTAGAAACCAATATACACAGGCAGTTAGAAAAGCGAAGGCTAGCTTTTTCAAGCAGAAATTTGCTTCCTGCAACACAAACTCAAAAAGGTTCTGGGACATTGTAAAGTCCATGGAGAATAAGAGCACCTCCTCCCAGCTGCCCACTGCATTGAGGATAGGAAACTCTGTCACCACTGATAAATCCACTATAATTGAGAATTTCTATAAGCATTTTTCTACGGCCGGCCATGCTTTCGACCTGGCTAACCCGGTCAACAGCACTGCACCCCCCACAGCAACTCGCCCAAGCCTTCCCCATTTCTCCTTCTCCCAAATCCAGTCAGCTGATGTTCTGAAAGAGCTGCAAAATCTGGACCCCTACAAATCAGCCGGGCTAGACAATCTGGACCCTTTCTTTCTAAAATTATCTGCCGAAATTGTTGCAACCCCTATTACTAGCCTGTTCAACCTCTCTTTCGTGTTGTCAGATTCCCAAAGATTGGAAAGCAGCTGCTGTCATCCCGTTCTTCAAAGGAGGGGACACTCTAGACCCAAACTGTTAGACCTGTAGCTATCCTACCCTGCCTTTCCAAGGTCTTCGAAAGCCAAGTCAACAAACAGATTACCGACCATTTTGAATCCCACCGCACCTTCTCCGCTATGCAATCTGGTTTCAGAGCTGGTAATGGGTGCACCTCAGCCACGCTCAAGGTCCTAAACAATATCGTAACCGCCATCGAAAGAAACAATACTGTGCTGCCGTATTCATTGACCTGGCCAAAGCTTTCGACTCTGACAATCACCACATCCTCATCGGCAGACTCAATAGCCTTGGTTTCTCAAATGATTGCCTCGCCTGGTTCACCAACTACTTCTCTGATAGAGTTCAGTGTGTCAAATTGGAGGGCCTGTTGTCCGGACCTCTGGCAGTCTCTATGGGGGTGCCACATGGTTCAATTCTTGGGCCAACTCTTTTTTTTTTGTATACATCAATGATGTCGCTCTTGCTGCTGGTGAGTCTCTGATCCACCTCTACGCAGACGACACCATTCTGTATACTTCTGGCCCTTCTTTGGACACTGTGTTAACAACCCTCCAGATGAGCTTCAATGCCATACAACTCTCCTTCCGTGGCCTCCAACTGCTCCTAAATACAAGTAAAACTAAATGCATGCTCTTCAACTGATCGCTGCCTGCACCTGCCTGCCTGTCCAGCATCACTACTCTGGACGGTTCTGACTTAGAATATGTGGATAATTACAAATACCTAGGTGTCTGGTTAGACTGTAAACTCTCCTTCCAGACTCACATCGGGCATCTCCAATCCAAAGTTAAATCTAGAATTGGCTTCCTACTTCGCAACAAAGCATCCTTCACTCATGCTGCCAAACATACCCTTGTTAAACTGACCATCCTACCGAACCTCGACTTCGGCGATGTCATTTACAAAATAGCCTCCAATATCCTACTCAATAAATTGGATGCAGTCTATCACAGTGCCATCCGTTTTGTCACCAAAGCCCCATATACTACCCACCACTGCGACCTGTACGCTCTCGTTGGCTGGCCCTCGCTTCATATTCGTAGATGACCTGGAGCCAGCGGGTTTGGCGACAAGACCCTGCTAGGTAAAGTCCCCCCTTATCTCAGCTCGCTGGTCACCATAGCAGCACCCACCTGTAGCACGCGCTCCAGCAGGTATATCTCTCTGGTCACCCCCAAAGCCAATTCCTCCTTCGACCGCCTCTCCTTCCAGTTCTCTGCTGCTAATGACTGGAACGAACTACAAAAATCTCTGAAACTGGAAACACTTATCTCCCTCACTAGCTTTAAGCACCAGCTGTCAGAGCAGCTCTCAGATTACTGCACCTGTACATAGCCCATCTATAATTTAGCCCAAACAACTACAGTGGGGCAAAAAAGTATTTAGTCAGCCACCAATTGTGCAAGTTCTCCCACTTAAAAAGATGAGAGAGGCCTGTAATTTTCATCATAGTTGAAGTGTACCTATGACAGATAAAATGAGAAAAAAATATCCAGAAAATCACATTGTAGGATTTTTTTATGAATTTATTTGCAAATTATGGTGGAAATTAAGTATTTGGTCAATAACAAAAGTTTCTCAATACTTTGTTATATACCCTTTGTTGGCAATGACACAGGTCAAACGTTTTCTGTAAGTCTTCACAAGGTTTTCACACACTGTTGCTGGTATTTTGGCCCATTCCTCCATGCAGATCTCCTCTAGAGCAGTGATGTTTTGGGGCTGTCGCTGGGCAACACGGACTTTCAACTCTCTCCAAAGATTTTCTATGGGGTTGAGATCTGGAGACTGGCTAGGCCACTCCAGGACCTTGAAATGCTTCTTACGAAGCCACTCCTTCGTTGCCCGGGCGGTGTGTTTGGGATCATTGTCATGCTGAAAGACCCAGCCACGTTTCATCTTCAATGCCCTTGCTGATGGAAGGAGGTTTTCACTCAAAATCTCACGATACATGGCCCCATTCATTCTTTCCTTTACACGGATCAGTCGTCCTCGTCCCTTTGCAGAAAAACAGCCCCAAAGCATGATGTTTCCACCCCCATGCTTCACAGTAGGTATGGTGTTCTTTGGATGCAACTCGGCATTCTTTGTCCTCCAAACACGACGAGTTGAGTTTTTACCAAAAAGTTATATTTTGGTTTCATCTGACCATATGACATTCTCCCAATCCTCTTCTGGATCATCCAAATGCTCTCTAGCAAACTTCAGACGGGCCTGGACATGTACTGGCTTAAGCAGGGGGACACGTCTGGCACTGCAGGATTTGAGTCCCTGGCGGCGTAGTGTGTTACTGATGGTAGGCTTTGTTACTTTGGTCCCAGCTCTCTGCAGGTCATTCACTAGGTCCCCCCGTGTGGTTCTGGGATTTTTGCTCACCGTTCTTGTGATCATTTTGACCCCACGGGGTGAGATCCTGCGTGGAGCCCCAGATCGAGGGAGATTATCAGTGGTCTTGTATGTCTTCCATTTCCTAATAATTGCTCCCACAGTTGATTTCTTCAAACCAAGCTGCTTACCTATTGCAGATTCAGTCTTCCCAGCCTGGTGCAGGTCTACAATTTTGTTTCTGGTGTCCTTTGACAGCTCTTTGGTCTTGGCCATAGTGGAGTTTGGAGTGTGACTGTTTGAGGTTGTGGACAGGTGTCTTTTATACTGATAACAAGTTCAAACAGGTGCCATTCATACAGGTAACGAGTGGAGGACAGAGGAACCTCTTAAAGAAGAAGTTACAGGTCTGTGAGAGCCAGAAATCTTGCTTGTTTGTAGGTGACCAAATACTTATTTTCCACCATCATTTGCAAATAAATTCATTAAAAATCCTACAATGTGATTTTCTGGATTTCTTTTTCTCATTTTGTCTGTCATAGTTGACGTGTACCTATGATGAAAATTACAGGCCTCTCTCATCTTTTTAAGTGGGAGAACTTGCACAATTGGTGGCTGACTAAATACTTTTTTGCCCCACTGTACCTCTTCCCCTACTGTATTTATTTATTTATTTTGCTCCTTTGCACCCCATTATTTCTACTTTGCACTTTCTTCCACTGCAAATCTACCATTCCAGTGTTTTATTTGCTATATTGTATTTACTTCGCCACCATGACCTTTTTTTGCCTTTACCTCCCTTATTTCACCTCATTTGCTCACATTGTATTTAGACTTATTTTCTACTGTATTATTGACTGTATGTTTGTTTTACTCCATGTGTTGTATGTGTCGAACTGCTTTGCTTTATCTTGGCCAGGTCGCAATTGTAAATGAGAACTTGTTCTCAACTTGCCTACCTCGTGAAATAAATAAAATACGTTTGACTTCCTTTTTAGAAGATAACTGGGCCGTAGTCAGTTATAATAATGCTGTTTTTCAGGCAAAGCTTTAAGACACATCTGACATATGAAGAAAAGGACAAGGCAGGGATACCATTAGGGAAGTTCATTAAATGGGACTTGTTGCCTGCACATTTAAAAATGCCACAAACTAATGCTTCTAACTGCCGGAACATTTGAAAAGACCCCCCCCCCCTGTGTGTGAGTGCGGCTGAGAACTGAGAGTAGAAACCAATTCTTTCATGACGGATGGAACGCAACTTGCCACCCTCTCGTGCTGCCACTTAAATCCCAGGCAAACATCAAGTCCCGAAAAATCACTATGCTATTTTCCACTGCGCTGTTATTGAGAAAAGCTGCCACACAGCTGTAAAGTGTATTTCTGTAAAGAGCCGCAGTGCTGTAAAGTGACAGAAATCCACTCTTAATTGGCTTTCTTAAGAGGTCGATTTCACAAATCCACACGCAGGCAGAGACAGAGACGTGGGGACAGAGATTCCTATTGGTAAAACATAGGCAGTGCATACATACAGGCGGTACATCCATGTGGTGTTTCATTGATCTGGTTATTTTAGTGACCAGGGACAAATTGGCTGACATTTTCTATATCTGCCAACGTTATTTGACCCCAGGCCAATAGGTGCACATTCTTATGCAGTTGGTTAAGCAGGTCCGGTGGCAAAGACCTGTTTTGAGTAGATGCACCCTTCCTTTCCAGTGCAGGGGTTGCCATGCCTTGCGTGACATGGGGACTTGTAGCGTAGGCCATCACTCTAGGCTTCATCACTCAAATGTGAAGAAGAAACACACAAAACATTTATGATTTCCAGACTCAAAACATTATTTTCTCTTCCCTTTCTTGCTGTAACTGAATTAATGTTTAACGGAGGTCTGGGTCACTGACTACACCATGCATGAGAAATTCAGTGTGGCAAGGAAATAGAGTTCTTGAGGATGAGTCAAACCGTTACGTAGTACAGCGATTTAACATCTCGTGTTAAGTCCAAATTCCTCCCTTTCCACCATACTGTGAAGTCCTTCGCAATCTAGATAGAGGATAGATGAACCACAGAAATAGAATGACTAGAACAGGCTTGGAACTTCTAATGGGGATGCACGTTCTAGTCATTCTTTCTATGAAATGTAAATAGTAGAAGCATCAGTTAAGTGGGTGTTGCAGTTTCCAAAGACAAAGGTCATATTTTAATGTCTAGGTGAACTTGATACATGCTATAGAATGCTAGAGAATGTTTTCTACAGTATATGCAAATTTTGTTTTACAAAGTTGGTTATAGGGAAAGACAGGGTGAATGGATGGAGTCGGACACAAAGGATTTACTGCTGATACCGGACCGGCTCTGATGCTCGTTGGATGTGGCAGGGCTTGCAAACTATTACAGACTACAAAGGGAAACCCAGGCGGGAGCTGGCCAGTGACGCGAGCCTACCAGATGGGCAAAATTGTTATTTTATTTTTTACCTTTATTTAACTAGGCAAGTCAGTCTTGCAACCTTTCGGATACTTGTCCAACGCTCTAACCACTCGGCTACCTGCCGCCAATAAAATGCTTTTTTTTGTTGTTTTTTGACGCAAGCAATACTGAAGCATCCATGAGAACACCAGCTATTCCAGACGAGCGAGACTTTTTTTTAAAACAGGTCGACATTCACAAGGCTGCAGAGCAAGACGGATTACCAGGACGTGTACTCAGAGCATGTACTGACTAGCTTGCAAGTGTCTTCACTGACATTTTCAACCTGTCCCTGACCCAAGTCTGTAATACCTACATGTTTCAAGCAGATCACCATTGTCCCTGTGCCCAAGAACAGCAAGGTAACCTGCATAAATGACCATCGACCCATAGCACTCACGTCTGTAGTCATGAAGTGCTTTGAAAGGCTGGTCATGGATCACATCAACACCATCATTCCAGAAACCCTAGAGCCACTCCAATTAGCATAACGCCCCAACAGATCCACAGATGACGCAATCTCTCTTGCACTCCACACTGCCTTTTCCCACCTGGACAAATGGAATACCTACTTGAGAATGCTCTTCATTGACTACAGCTCCGCGTTCAACACAGCAGTTCCCTCAGCTCATCAACAAGCTTAGGACCCTGGGACTAAACACCTCCCTCTGCAACTAGATCCTGGACTGACCGCCCCCAGGTTGTAAGGGTAGACAACAACACATCTGCCACGCTGATCCTCAACACGGGGGCCCCTCGGGGGTACGTGCGTATTCCCCTCCTGTACTGTTCACCCATGACTGTGTGGCCAAACACGACTCCAACACCATCATTAAGTTTGCAGACGACACAACAGTGGCAGGCCTGATCACCGACATCGATGAGACAGCCTATAGGGAGGAGGTCTGAGACCTGGCAGAGTGGTGCCAAGACATCAACCTGTCCCTCAACGTGATCAAGACAAAGGAGATGATTGTGGACTACAGAAAGACGGGCCGCACAGGCCCCCGTTCTTTTCGAGGCTGTAGTGGAGCAGGTCGAGAGTTTCAAGTTCCTTGGTGTCCACATCACCAGCAAACTATCATGGTCCAAGCACACCAAGACAGTCGTGAAGAGGGCATGACAACTCCTATTCCCCCTCAGGGGACTGAAAAGATTTGTCATGGGTCCTCAGATCATCAAAACGTTCTACAGCAAGGTGCTACAGAGGGTAGTGCGTACGGCCGAGTATATCACTGGGGCCAAGCTTCCTGCCATCAAGGACATCTATACCTCTGTCAGAGGAAGGCCCTAAAAATGGTCAGACTCCAGACACCCTAGTCATAGACTGTTCTCTCTGTCACCGCACTGCAAGCGGTACCAGAGCGCCAAGTCTAGGTCCAAGAGGCTCCTTAACAGCTTCTACCCCCAAGCCATAAGACTGCTGAACACCTAATCAAATGGCCACCCGGACTATTTGCATTACGCTGATGTTACTCGCTGTTTATTATCTATGCATAGACACTTTACCCCTACCAACATGTACATATTACCTCGACTAACCTGAACCCCCCCCCCCCCTTATTTAGTAAACTCTTACTCTTATTTTTCTTAACATTGTTGGTTAAGGGCTTGTAAGTAAGCTTTTCACAGTATTCGGCGCATGTGACATATATAGTTTGATTTGATTGGCACTCTGCTCTGACATCGCATACACTAGTTCTGACCATGTGTCCCCACCCCTCCGCACTGCACAAGCTTCTGTCATGTCACAGGGAAGGTCATCGATCTTTCGTTGGAATTCCGCTGTGACGCACCAGCCTTTCCCTCCCTTTATTTTCCCCATTGAACCAGTCAACGGGGTACACACACTGTAAAAATAGCAACATGATGAACACCCCTGTGCTTCTCATGTGGGACATTAGAGAGAACAGTGGTGGTGGGGGCATCTGTGACCCAGGAAGCGGTGGACTGATCAATGGCTTATTTTCATTGGTCCCCCCAGGGCATAATCCAGTCGTGCAATTATGCACTGTTTTGGGAATCTTTGAACAAAGCCAGAGGTGGTTAGACCTTCTTTTATTCCATAATGTTTTCCTAATCATTCAGATTTCTCAGAATGTTCTCCTCAGGGATACATAACAAAGTGCTGATGGGACTCCCTAAAAACACACCGCTTCAAACCCTTTTCCAAACCTTAACATAATTCTTCTAACCTGCTATGTTAATTTTCCTAACCTTCTGTGTAAATTCTCCCAACCTGCCATGAAGAAGCCACTTCTGGTCTTAGCTGTATCGAAGTGTTGTTTTTAGGATGTTTTTAGGTTATCTTGAGTGCTGGTCTTCAATCTGGTTTATTGTATCTGAACCTCTTAAGAGGATTTCTGTGGCTTAAGTTGTCGGCATACTTCAGTTCGGCTGGCAGGTATGTGCTCGCATACTCCCTTAAAAGACCATCGCTAGAAAAACGCGGCAATAGTACTGTTTGTCAAAAAAAATGCCGTAGCCAGTATACACTTCCTCAAAGATAACTCATCTGTCATTACTTTTCACGTTTTTTGCCAAGGAGATCTGTCGCGCAATATTACATCCAACTAAGATGTTTGCTGCAGTGTTTCTCAAGTGAAAAAAATTGTATAAAAATGATTTGTCTCATTGAATGACAAACACTTCATTGAAGAATCCCTAATGTTCACTTATGAAGAGGCGTAGACTTTGGCTACCGACTTCAGCTTGCCTCTAAAAAATGTGTGCACAAATAACCTCGGGGGAAAAAAACCTTGCCAAAGACCGAAATGTCATGATATATGCACAAACTCTTCAGAACTGTTTCGGCTGGAAAGCATGCGGACACATTTACAGTGCAACGAGTGTATCTGACTGGGGCATAAGTAACATGTATAATGGATATAGAGAGGACTACGGTATCCTTCTCTCTGCTGCAGGAAGGATAGACGGCTCTCTGGTGTTTCTCCACTCTCTGTGGCAATTGGATCCACAGGGCTACAGAGTGACTCAGCAAAAGCCAAGTCATCAATCAGAATAGATATAGTGACAGGCTCTTCTCCTGTTCAGCTTCTTACTCATTTACGGCCACTAGTGTGTGTGGGTGTCCCTGTGTTCCTAAAAGTGCCTTCCGGAGCATCAGTGTGTTTGGTGCATTGTTTCGATTTTGGTAGGGGGTCTGGCTTCTTTTCCTAATGAATGTGCCTAGTTTTTACATTCTAAACTTAGCCCACAATGCTTCCAGTCAGTGGACTGTAGTTTAAGAGTTTCTCTATTGGAAACACACTTCTGCTTGTAATCAATTGTAGGCTTGAGGGCATGCTCAGATTTTCCCCTCTCTCATTCTATTCCACATACACGTATGCACACACATACTCTGCAGACAAAATTCTGAGAGCAGATATAAAAATAAAAAAAACTCCATCACGACACATGAATTGTGTTTGATGTTTATTTGAAGTGGCATCCCATACCCCTCCCTCCACTCTCCACTACAGACAGTTTTCACCAGGCAGCCGTTTCTTTTACTGCCCACTGCTACTGCTCTCATCAAAGCCTATTGATTCAAACCACTTTTTTGTTGCAGCCGCTTTAGGAGAGAGGGAGAGTGGAGAGAGTATGCATGGTCAGAAGGGAGGGAGAGAAAGGGAGGGGAACTGGACACAGACCTTTACAGCTGGCTTTTTGCACAGGGCAGGGCTCGGCTCAGGGCTGCTGGTGCTTCTACCACATCTAATGCTTGTCTCCTGGCAGGAATAACCGACCGGACAGACGCTGAGCACCAAGGATGACGAGCGCTACCCCGGCCAGGAAGCCGTACCGCAAGGCTCCGCCTCAGCACCGCGAGTCGCGCAACAGCTTGCCCTCGTTCCTAGAGGACCTTAGTGGGAGCACGCCGTCTGCGCCTGCCAACACCGCTGGCCCCAACCCTCCTGACCCCTGCCAGGTAATTCGCATTCCAAACCATACTCCAGATTTTCAGCGAACAAAGTTCACAGACCCCTACCTGAAATGCCCAGTTAGTCCTGAGGGCCGCAATATATTTTCCTCCTCCTGGTCTCTGCTCTCGGACAGTGAGCTGGACGTCTCCAGCCTGTCCAGCCTGGATCTTACCGTCCTGCCCCCACCCCAAATCTTCAGCCATAGAGGCGTCGCAGCCAGGGACTTGCAGGGGATGAGACGTTTCTTGAGCCGCAGTGAGGGCCTACTCGCTCTCTCTGGAGACGAAGACCTCTGCTCAGATGACTCCCAGCGAGGTGGCTACTCTACCTCTCCAGCCCAGTCCAGTCGCAGCCTGGAGCGCTCACTGGTCTTCAAGGACAATGCAGAGATCCTGGTTCCCAGAGGAGGTCAGCACCACCAGCAGACTTCCTTCCAGAGACTAGCCCTCCCTCCTAAGGGGATCCTAAAGCAGCCCAACCAGCTGGGCGTCCACTTCTCAGACCTCAGGAAGTCCAAGTCTGCCGAGATGCTGGGCCAGAGCCGAGGCCGTGGCCGGAAGCCCCAGAGGAGGTCTCTGGCCAAGACCACCTCAACCAGACATATAACCCCATCCTCCACCTCGCAAAGCTCAGCAACCTCAGAAAGAATGATCCAATTCCTAGAAAATAAATTGAAGTTCTCCAACTTCCTGGATGATGTCACCACCAGGGTCATCAGCCCTGCCAGAATGCAAATACTGGGTGGAAAACAGCAAGAGGACACAAGACCGGTTAAGGGAAAACAGCCTCAGCACCAGGCAAAAAATTCTCCCCCGACTCCTGAAGCGAAGAAGAAGCGAGGAATCGAGAGGAAGTCTGCGATGAGCCGGCCGTGGGACGAGTGGTCCTCGGCGCTGGACAGTGACAGGCCTTCCAGGAAGGAAAAAGGTCGGCCAAAGACCTGGCACCCCACCCCGAAGGACATCCATAACCAGAATGCAGAGAAGCGTAGGGCAGGCCCCCTTAGGGAGGGAGCGAGGCCCAAAGCTGAGGGGCCCGTCTACAGCCGTGTGGGGGGTGGCGGCGACTCCAGCTCTCGACGCTGCAGTGAGACTGATTGCAAGGACAAGAGTTGGCAGAGAGACCATCACCAGCAAAAACGGCACCAGTCCTCTCAGCTGGACACCAGAACACAGCACAAGGACGCTATGGATAAACCCACAGCTAAATACGTGCCCCAGCCTCCTCACTCTGAAACAGTATCACAACACCTCTCTTTTTCTATTTTATCACAGGTCAAGGTATGTGAGGAGAAGTTCTTTCTTCCTCCCCCCCTCCATTGTTGTACGCCTTCCAGAAAAATAATTGGAAGCCTTCTCAACAAATATGTGTATTGTGTCGAGCAGATTCAACATGCGAGTTGTTTAGCTACAACTCTCGTCATATTATAAAGTGAAATTACATTCGCCAATAACTGAAGGTAAGTCATTTCCCTAGATGGCTCGAGAGTAGAAACGTGCTGTACAAACAATCAAGTGGTATTCACTAGCCAGCTTTCGAGTCCAATCCAAACTGAAAAGGTCAGTGTTGTGCAGCTGTCATGTTAGTTCATCCTTTTTTACTTTTAGATATTTTTATTTTAATGCACTGCATTCTGTTATAGCGCTACGCTGAGTGTACAAAACATTAAGAACACCTTCCTAATATTGCGTTTTCTCCAGGCTTAAAAGAATCCATTTTTAACCTGTCTCCTCCCCTTCATCTACACTGATTAGAAGTGGAATTAATAACAAGTGACATCAATAAGGGATCATAGCTTTCACCTGGTCAGTGGAAAGATCATGAGTGTTTTGTGCACTCGGTGTATAGCCGTTGTTGAGACTGGCCATTATGTCGTGAAGATATTCTTGATTTAATACAGTGCAATTATTCTACAGAGATGAGAATACAATATTCATAAATGTGGTGCTGATAACTAGCCACTTAAGTGCGGTAGATGCGCAGGCTGCTCTTCTGTGTAAACCGAAGGCTTCTTTTTAGTTTGCAGAATGACAGGGGCTGTCAAGTTGATTTCATAGCTCCATGAGACGTGTACGTATCGGCCTGTGTCACTGAGAGACATGTCAAATTCTGCCCTGGCTGCTTATCTCTGTAACCCTTTGGCTTCAACAGAAATGTGGCTAACACTGAAAACGACCAAGGAATCTGAATTCTGTGCGGTGCAAAATTGGATAATATAAATGCGGAACCTTTTTTTTGTACAATTTTCTGCTTAGTTCAGTCCTTGAACGCTGGTGAGTGTTTTTGAAATGATGTGTGTCGTTGTCACGGAGTGCATGTCCGATGTTTCCCAGTTCTGTTCATTGTCTGTCTAGCTGAATGCCTCAAGGTTGTAGATGGAGAGCCTTTTTTAAAAGAAATGAAGAATTACAGCCAGTAATGATTGCCGGTCCAGCAAAATGTCTGTTTTGTTGCAAACATATCTACAATGGCCAAACTAATAGGATGTTTATGTTGTTGCAGGACTCCTTATCAGATGCAGACAGGATCAAGTAAGTCATTATTTTATCATCTCCTTTGACTAATATGTGCTGTATTTTCTGTGAGAAATGCTTCAGCCACAGGATTGAAAATACTCAATTTGATTTACAGTTTAAACAAACAGAAAACGGTGAATCTCAGCATGACTTTTTTGGCTATGGGTCTCTGTGTCTATTTGCCTGCCTTACTTTGAGCCCAGTTTTGACACCTCCTCAGTGTGTACTGTATAGCTCAGTCTACTGTGTGGGAAGCTGTAGCCCCGGGTGGCGCGACCTGATTGGCACTGGGTAGATGGGCTGCTCATAGGAGACGGCCAGGTTGGCACCAAGCCACAGCCAGCCCTGCCCAGGAGCCCCAGCTGCTCCCGTCTAGACACTTCCTGGGGAGAGGGTGCCGGGCAGGCCGCACTCAGACGCCCAGCTTCTGCGCCAGTAACACTGAGAGGAGGGAGGGTTCATAGAGACATGGCTGATCCCAGATGGTGCTAGGATGACAAGGCCCTGTGGTGGGAAGGGTGCTGCGCAGGTTGGCGAGAGTGGAAGAGGAGCAGGTTGCTGTTAGCGCCAACATCCGTCACCCACACCTCCTCCTCCCACCCCAGCCTGGGCTCAAAGTGAATCTATGTAATCAGTGGTGTCTCCCAGCTGTAACCACACACACACACCACACACACACACACACACACACACACAGCTGTGAAAACTCCACACAGCTAATGATGAGAGAGCAGCTCTGCACCACCAGCCGTGCAGGATTGACCACTAGCACAGAGACGGAACACTAGTTGTAATTACAGCTCAAACTTTCACCTCCATCAGTCCTGCTGTCCTCCTCCGCTCCACTTCCTCTTCCAAAAGAATCCCTATAGTCAGCTAATTACTACCAAATCTATCAACTGTGTGTGTGACAGTGCATGTTTGATGTGTGATTTTAGCCTCTCGCAGTAAAGTCTAGCCCAGCGCCGTCTCTGGTACACTACAGTGAACGAGATGTAAAGGGTAAATATAGTCAGGCCACTATCCACATGTATGGGCATCGTCAGGCAGCAATGCTTAATGAATTGCCGCTGACGTAGCTGCTGTTGGAGTCCCCCCCCCCCCCCCCCCCCCCTCCCCCCCTTCCCTGTGGTGGTAAATGCTGATAAGCTGCTTTGTGGCACACAAGCAATGTCACTGATTGGCCTAGATGCCCCTGTGCTGGTGTGGGATGTTGAATGATTCTGTGTCTGACTAACTGAATACAACTGGACCTGAGCTGAGTGCCGCCGTTAATCATTACCACCCACTCTTGCCCTAGAGTTCCTCAAGGCACCAAGTCTCCACATAGGCCAGAGCTGAGTCTGTCTCCCCAGCGGTAGAGGGGTTTTGTCATGCTGTTCTATAGAATGTTGGCTGTTCGTCTGCTGCGTATGCTGCGGAGGACTGTTTCTCAGATGAATGGGATTACCAATACATCGATTGACAGACAGATCTTCCTCCCGTTGTTTCCACCATACTCTTCTGAATGGGAAAAGGTCCGAAAAATCGGAACTAAGGTCACAATAGTTTTGTTTTGTCAGAAATGGTTTCCCATTCTCCGCTATACCTTGCCGTGCCTCACTGAGTTTAACGGCCTCAGCCAAACATGCTCAACCCTTGCTCGTTGTATTTTAGCAGTATGTTTTTTGTTTTTGTTTACCTCTCTTCCTATGCCGTGTCTGTCTGTATGGATGGCTGACTAGACATAACACACAGATGCATCCTTCCAGCCTTTATCTCCAGGCGTCACCCAGTGTCAGGTTGTGACGACCATGGGATGGCCCCTATGAAAGACAGAGATGTCACACGACGTCATGGCCACAGTGATAAGATGACTGACCGTGTTGTTGCCAATGAAGCCGTCAGGGAAATCAGACATCGGAGTCCTAGGGAAAGCGGTCGTTTTTAGTTGCATTTTGCTCTTCTTCATCTCACTATGATACGCACGCCTGCTTCTCTCACCTCTCAAAGATCACAAGGACAAAGTCTAATGGGATGAAAAGCTAGATTCAGCCACGGGCCGATTTTAAATGTTTTTATTTTATTGAACGGATGGTCAAGGGGCCTGGAACATAATTACAAATCATTCATAGACTGTAAATTGAGCTCGAAGCCCAAATGGATATAATATTTGACTAAAACAGTCATTTCAAACCTTGCTTACATTTGGATACACTGAGTGTACAGAACATTAAGAACACCTGCTCTTTCCCTTTACATTGACTAACCAGGTGAATCCAGGTGAAAGCTATGATCTCTTATTGATGTCACCTGTTAAATCAACTTCAATCAGTGTAGATGAAGGGGAGGAGACAGGTCAAAGAATGATTTTCTTTTTAAAGCCTTGAGACATGGATTGTGTGTGTGTGTGTGTGTGTGTGTGCAATTCAGAGGGTGAATGGGTAAGACAAAAGATTTAAGTGTCTTTGAACAGGGTATGGTAGTACGTGCCAGGTGCACCAGTTTGTGTCAAGAACTGCACTGCTGCTGGGTTCTTCACGCTCAACAGTTTCCTATGTGTATCAAGAATGGTTCACCACCCAAAGGACATCCAGCCAACTTGACACAGCTGTGGGAAGCGTTGGAGTCAACATGGGCCAGCATCCCTGTGGATCGCTTTCGATACCGAGGTCAAAAGGGCAACTCCGTATTAGAAAGATGTTCTTAATGTTTTGTACACTCGGTGTATATCTCTTATGTGTGGGAATACTTTTGGTGTTTTTACAGTCTTTTTTTATGTCCAACAATTTAAAACAAGAAAGAAAAAAATGTAGGTAGTTAGAAAACTTGGGACAGGCCACCAATTTGGAAACCCTGGTATAATACATGTAAAACCCCTGAACCTCTAAGGATGTGTTTTACAAGTGAATTGAAAGACCGTTTCCCAATCCGTCTTTCAAAATACTTTCTGAAAGCTTGGGAATATATATTTCCTCTTATCACAGTTATTTCACAGTTATTTCCCCATTGCACCTTAATTTACCCCTCCTCCTCCTCCTCCCTGTTTGGATCCCGGGGAGCATCTCCATGTGCAAGGCTGTTAGAGGTGTTTGTAACAGCCTAAAAAGTACCCTGACCGCGGTGCACTCAGGTTCTGGCTAGTCTGTAATTGCAAGATGCCTTTATCCTGTGACATGCTCATTTTGCTTTGCTGTTGCACCGTAATGCTCAATCATCCAGGTTAGATCTGACGGTAGCCACGCCTTGCTTTTATACACACTGTGCGTTGGTTAGCAGCAGCAGTTCTGTGAAAGCGTGTATTCTACCGTATAATTCATGTACATTTTTCCCTCACTGCTTCCGTGTATTTACAGCATAGCAGAGTGGATAATGCTCCTTTTTGCTGTTTTAACTTCAGTTTTTTTCTTTTTTTAAATGTAAGGCGTAAGCTTGACTTCTTATACACACCCACTCTCCGTGATCTGAATAGAATCTGAGCTCATGTCCCTCATGTCACAATCCACATAAACATATGTGTTGTGTGTATGCGCACACACACTTCGCTCAAGTAAACTTTTACAGGGTAGCACCCACAGACTGTGCCAAAAACCAATTTTCTGCCTTTTTTCACTCAAACCCGTGCCCTGAAAGAGCCAAAACAGAACCATGCAGAAACAGTGAAATCCTGTGTGTAATTATAGAATAAAACATTGGCTGCCGCCCCACCAACCGTAACATACCATGAATTATTGATGTTCTCTTTTCTTGAGCCGCTCTGGTTTTGGTTGGCAAGTGTGTCTGCGTGTGTAGGATACACGTGGGCATTTTCCTTCCTTCCCCTCTGGAGCTGTCGACTTAGTGAAGAGGACTTACCCTGTTGCTCTGGAAGTTTGGACGGCGCTCGTGTCGATTTTTCAAGATTTTGTCTGCCAGCTGTTAGGTGGGGAAAATGTCCCATTTTGACTGTTGCAGACGCAGCACGGGGAACAGATAGCGATGCGAGGGTTAATTTCATTCCACCCTGTCACACCCAATCATACCCTGTGACAGGGTAACGCACCTGGACGCTCCTGTTGTGGTCCCCCGTCTGCCCAATCAGTTGCCTGGCTCTCACAACCTAATCTGAGCCCGCCGGAAGTCTTACTTAAACATACGTCGGTGGACTGTAGTTCGGAGATATTTTTTGCTGCTAACTGCTGTCATGCAGCAGAGCGGTCCCAGAGGTATTGTGGCCTGTCTGAGCCAGTAGGACAGAGACCCTGAAAACAGTGGTTTTAATCAGTGTGCAGGCAGCAGTGAGTGGGTGGCTGGATGCTGCATAGTGTGACACACGGTGTGGTGACAGGATTGTGGACAGTGGGTTGTGGCAGATGTGTCCTGTCCCATGGCAGCTGCTCCGTCCCCCCAGCATCCTAACAGCTGCTCCCATTAAACTCCACAGACACACTAGGACAAAGGCAGGCAGCCACCCGACACACACACACACACACACACACACACACACACACACCAGTGCTGTGGACAACCATGTGTTCGCTCTCTCTCATACACACAGAGAAAAGACACACACTTTCTGTCATAAATATGCACTCACTCATATGCATGGACCTTTCTTTCACATATGCCAATTTTCCCACATGTTAATCGTAGTTGTTAATCATGAATTTTCTCTGTTCCCATTGACATTATTTTCAATAAACTGTGTCCCTGAATTTTGGGTGAGTTCTGTGGCTGAAGCAAGTTCCCATGGCTCTCTGTTTGTCTTGTCAGTCTAGTCACTATGTGTGAATACAATACTGTCTGTGAACCATTCCACTGCACCTGGGCTGACTGCCCCCCCCCTCCACCTCCACCTCCACCTCTCTACCACTCCCTCTCCCCTCCAGGATCCTGCAGCAGCAGAATGAAGACCTCCGCCGGCGGCTCTCCCACACCACCCACAAGATGGAGGCCATGGAGACGGAGTTTGAGACCAGCCGCCACTACATGCAGGGGGAGATGGGTCGCACGCGCGACGACCTGGAGAAGATGAGAGACAAGTTCCGCAGGTGACGAGTTTAACGTCCCTCATTTCCTGAGCCCATTATCAATGTTATGGGAAGCACTCTTGCCACCTCGCGACACGGATAATATTTCATTCCGTTACACCGCACAACTCACTTCCTCTCCCAACCTCACTTTCTTCGGAAACAGAAAGATGAAATGAATACCTTCCCCGGCAATCCATTTTTAATGAATCTGATCAAAGCTGTTGAATTAATGAGAGCTTAGGCATCTGTTTATGCAGCTAGCTGTTACTTTAATTCCTTCAACCTCTGGGCATGTTGGATCGTCTATTTGAGAGCGAGGTGGGGGGAGTTTTAAGTTTCTGCCACATGGAGAAGAATGTAGATTCCAGGAAGTCTATGCTGTTTTATCTATGATGTATCTATCTATATTTCAGAGCGTTGTTCAATGGGAGGATGTTAACATAGGATTCTTCAGCGCCCGATCACACTTCCTCTGTCAGCCCTCGTTAGTGGCATCAGGCCTTCCTCTACAATACATGACCACCAGTCCTTTTTTGAGTTGGAACTCAGAGCCTGAATGTTGAGAAAGCGTCTCCTGCTTTCCCTGGCAATACACCTGCAAACCCGCCTCTCAGTTTTTGGTTAAAAATCAATCTCTACACATCTGCTTGTCAATCAAGTTACTTCTGATGAAAAGGGCAGGCCCAGTCCCATCTGTGTACAACTTTGTAGCTTGTTAAATAAAGATTTCAAATGTTCAGTTTAGCGATAACTTTAAAAGCTTATTAACGGAAGTCGGTCTTGAAAAGCCTGGAAAATGCGCGCTTTGATTCCTAAAAAAAAAACCCATTTAAAATAGATTTGAGAATATATTTTTTTGCTCCTAATTTCTGAGTTTAAATGCAGGTTAAAAAAAGAGGCAAAAATGACTCGCGTAATGGTCGGGGTATGCATAATCCACCTTTTTAATGAGACAAACTCTCTCACTTTAATGAGATTGTAAAGCTTATGTTATTATGGAGTGTCATGGTAATGATCAATGAGGTTCTCACCACCACACGAGGAAACAAACTCTTCCAGAGGGAGGACACAGGGCTGACGCTGGTAAATGGGACTTGGCGGCAACACATTTTCCCATATCTGCTGTCGGGTGATAATGGTTGCCATTTTGTTTCTTAAGCATTTCAATTGTTAAATATGTTGCTTGCTTTTTGAATTATTTTCTAATACATTTCCAATAGCTTTATATATAAATGTGCCATTTTCATTTTTATCTCGCTGTCCACATGTATGTGGAGACATAGATTTGCTCATTTACTGTTACGAATGCTTTGGTTCTGGGTTGCGGTAATGTGAAAATGCACGTTTAAGTCAAGATTCCAGGGGAAACCACATGGCTGCTCATGTTCAAATCCTGTGTGTGTTGTGTGTGTGTCACATTTCAAAAGCAATCATCCCAGTTTATCTCCAATCAAGAGGCATCTTCCTGTTTTTCGCTCTGAGCAACCAGTCACTTTCAATTATCCATGCAGTGTTTCCATCAATAAATCACATGCCTATGTGGGATGCGATGGTCCATCTGCATTTCCGTACTAGATGATCACACCATTCAAATGCAGCCTCAGCAAAGTTAAGGGTTCATTTGGATTACCATTAGTTAACTGGTGTGCTCCACTCGTACGTCCTGTCTGATTTATCACCGGGCAGCACCGTTACAGACGTTTTCAGAGATCAATCTCCGAAAAGGCTCTGGGAATGAAAAGCCAATGGTTGTAATTACGTCTACAATTTTTTTTATTTAGCTGTTTATTTAGTTTACCAGACCCATTTAGCAGCATTCACATGTGACTTTCTGAGGACTTCATTTGATTAGTTTACGGCTGCCAGACTATTCAATCTGACTTCTTAGTGGCGCCATCAGGTGACTGTAATTGCTCTCCCCAATTTGGAAGTCCATCAGCACCAAGTCAGATCAATGTCTACCCTCGGAAACCCTGGAATGCAGCGGGAGGGTGAACAAAACGTATGGACTCAATACTGTAAGTCCGGATAAGAGCGTCTGCTGAATGACTTGAATGTCAAGTGTAAATGGGTACCGCTGTGGTCTCGGTGGGAATCGGTGAGCTTTGCTCAAGTGTTTATTCACTTTTGATTGGGGGGGAAAAAAGACAGTGGAAGTCATTGGCGGTGATTTGCAGCGAAGCCTTTTTGATTAGTGAGGAATGCGACGGATGTGTCCAGAGGGCAATGAGAGATGCTGGTGTTATTGGGAAGGAAAGCCCTTTGGGAAATATGTCTTAAAATGCCAGAGGTTTTGTACTATGAATCCCATTGATACACACTGGTATCACCCTGGACACTGAAATAGCTATTTAGTGTCATTGCGTCAGGGTTGTAATATAGATGAGGTTACACCGGTGCGCCTGTCCATGTGCAATATTGTTCGATCAATGAATCAATCGCGTGGCCAGTTGGCCCGGCGACAACAGTTATTGTGACACGTTCACGTCTGCGTGGTCAAATGAGCACCCAGTATGGCTCATGGCAGAAAGAGGAAATGAAACTAGTAGGCTAGAGCCTGGCCCTGGTGCAGACCTCACGACCACGGAGAGGATCACAGGCTGCTGGACTCTGGCCTTGTAATCCGCTCTCAGTGGAAAGGCTGACGGGCAGAGTGCTTTGTGAGCATCATTTGTGTGCTGCTTAGACTTCGATTGGATTTCAGGACAAGTCCTGCATTCATACCCTCTGGGCTTTCTGTGAGATGGGGTTTGAACCATACAAAGGCAATATTTGTAATATAACTATGGACCGAGAAGCGATGAGACTTTTTTTGTAAATACTGATTTATTTTCCCCCTAACATCTGTTTCTTGGTTAAAAAGTCTCAAAGGGAGTTGACTTGAGCATAGTTTATCATGATTCATGCTTAATGAAAGCTTAAGGTGTGGCGCTCTTTAGTGCCCTGAACTTCCGGACTACCACACCTCTTTACTGTTGCTCACCATTACACATTGTGAGCGTGACAGATGATGATGATGATGATGATGAAGGTGGTGCACAATCAGGGGTTGGAGGCTATTTCTATGCAACAGGAACATCAATACCTATTCAGTACATGACTGCAGGGCCCATCTCAAACATGTCCTGCAAAGCTATGTAGAAAATCAGCATGTTGCCATTTTAGCCCTTTTTAAAATTTTCTCCATAATTGCATTTCATGAAATACACAACCTCTCATTTTTTTTAGAGGAATTTATCTAGCCAATTTAGGAGGCAGTGGATAGTGGGAAAGTAATTGCTATTGGTCCTATTGAAATGGGTTTAATACGGTCCCCTCTCCCTTTTCCTCCCATCTCTCGTAATTTGTTCCGAATGTCTAACCTGTTGAAAACCGGAGCGAGCAAAAACTCTGATGGCTTCATTAAGTCTGAGAGGATTCATACCGCGCTGCTGTTGAGTAGCAATGGAAATCAAGTGAACTAAATATGCATGGATGTGACTGCCAAGAGAACTGCATGCATACTTCTACTGCAGGATTTGTCTGTTTTCTGGTGCCTCATTGTGGAAATAATTCTGGTCTATATGGCAATTTTGAATTATTCATTTGACAACCAGATAAGAGAAGACAACCGTGTAATCTCAACTATGATGGGAGGCGATTGCACTGAAAAAAAGACCAAAAATATGAAGTGGTTGAGTTGTTGTTTTTACTGCAGTGCTACGTTCTGTACCAGTGGGCTCTGTCTCAGTCTCTGCAGCATAGCATCTGTGGGTTTCCAATACGTGTTCTATCTGGATGGGGCTCAGCTCTGTAGACACGGTTCTATTAACTGAGACACGTTCTGTCCTCCACAGACTGCAGAACAGCTACACCGCCTCCCAGAGGGCCAACCAGGACCTGGAGGAGAAGCTTCATTCCCTGGTAACCTTTCACCTTTCAACTCTCCCACCTGCCCTCTTTACTTATCTATAGGTGTTCATTGGACATAAATATTCAATGTACTTCTGGTGACTACCTTTTTTTTAAAGGAAACATTTACACACAACTTAACCTGCACTCCATTTCCCAAAATACTGCTTTTCCTTTTCACCTTTCCCTGGTCAAAAGTATTGTAGATTTGCAAACACTACAACGTCCAAAGGTTTCTATGTCGGAGGAGTTTCCCAGCATGCCAGGTCAGTGGAGTTGTTCTGTATTGGGGAAGAACCTTTCCCATACAGCGGTGTGTATTTTTTTTTTAAAGAGCACTCTCATTACGCCGTTATCCCACACCTGCCAGCTAATTATGCCGCAGGGTCTCTTTTGGAAGGTTCTGTGGTGCAGAGTGCTGCAAGGGATTAGCACAGAATGATCTGGCCTTTCATTGAAGTCAATTCTCTCTATCACCCATGTCTCTGCTAGCCCCTCCGGGAGATGGGAAGGTCCACAGCTCTGCTATTCCCCCGGGCAGCATGCCAGGCAAACGTGTGTCTGTGTGCGCGAGCTTACACACGCTCCCGAACCACACTAGATGACAACCAATATGTGCAAAGAGACTCTTTTACATATTCCCACAATGTCAAATCCCAGACTGTCCCTTTTAAAACATAGTAACCTATGTATGATGCTGTACGTTTATTGGATGATTATAATACGACTCATCAACCATACAGTCTAACAACCACCAATCAGATATTGTGTGTCAGGACATAAAGTATGCATCTATGTTGTCTATATGTATGCTGCTGTTTACACATGTGTGATGATTGTTTGATTAGCCCGTGTGTGTGTGTGTGTGTGTGTGTGTGTGTGTGTGTGTGTGTGTGTGTGTGTGTGTGTGTGTGTGTGTGTGTGTGTGTGTGTGTTGGTGGTATGTGTATGCGTGTGCATACTGTACCTCTATTCTTTCTAATCCAATCACGTTTAGTCAAAGCAAACGTTCCCACTGGCCAAATATTAATTTCCCATAAATATGTAGATTGACTAATGTCGAAATAGTTTGCTGTGATCCTTTGCTGGTGGCTGTGGTATGATCCCCTGCCCTCTGTGATAGCTGTGTGACAAAACCAAAGTTCAAGCTGCTCTGTTTTACACTGACAGGGAAATAAATGATGTCGCTTGGTGTAGTGTGTAACTGCCAGCTCTCCGCATGGCAAGTGATCTGAGCACAACTACAAGCCATCCCCCTTGACTGCCCATTACCCACAGGCTTGCCCTCCCCAGACTGGATTCACGCCATAGATGTTCTGTGGAATTATCTACAAACATTCTACTGTCCGATTCTGACTTCAGTCCAGCCCTGATTAATTGTCATTGTAGAGGATGTAGCTTTAGGAAAACAGACGATCGAGGACTGATGGGCCGGTTGGAGCTTTGTGGTTGGGACAGGTAGGTTGTGTGTGTGTGTGTGACAGTGAGTCTGGCCCTGATGTGAGGTCATCTCTTTGCAGTTGCCAGAGGATCACTCTGCCCAAAACATGCTCTGACCCCACATTCACCTTGTCAACGGTGGCCTTTAAAAACATGCACAGTAGGGATAGGCAGTTAAAACAATGTCTGCGTTTGAGTACTCTCATCATTTTGACTTCTTGCATGTTACCGTGGAACTTGGCTGAACTCAAAACGTTTGCAGTACGCTATCCATTGTTCCAATTACTGGTTGTTCTGATGCACCACGGAAAACAACACGTTTTCACAGCATTTGACAGTTAGACATTTTTGTTATTATTTAACCTGCACAATGGTTGCATTTTTGTACATTTTTTTATTCAATTATTAAACGAATTGCGAACCTCGAATCGAATTACCGCGTACTCGCCGCCATCCCTAGCACACGGCTCTCAAATCCTTCCTCATCCTTGTGGATTCCATTATTTTTGTGTTAAGCCTAAATTGACGCAATTGTCCCGGTTCTGTTGACTGTGTGACTTGGGAATAGGCCTATGGACCACTGTCTAACAGTCGAGGCTTAAATGACAGGCCTGTTTCACCCTATTCTGACGTGCTGCGTTAGAGGAGTTCGCGATCAGAAACCGGATTAGCCGATGACGCGCGGGAGATCTCGCCAAGCGTCCAAAACAAGAGACCGAAATGTTCCGTTGTTGTCTTTTTGTTCTCACCATCCGTCTCTCTCTTTTCTTTTCTTTTTTCCCCCTCTCGCTCTCTTGTCTGTTTCTCTCATTCTCTCCCTCTCTCATGCTGCTGCATCGTGACGGGCTGTCTCATCATCAGGCTGCTATCAGTCAAACCTGGGTCTACGCAGTTGCGTTATCATTCTATTTCTCTCCCCGTCTCCCTCCCTCCCATCCTCCCCCTGAGCATTTATTGCAGTTGTCATGTTCATTACTGCTCTGCTTGTCGCCTCTGAACTAGGGAAGTCGCTCCATCCTCTTGTCTTGTCCTGGCAAACTGCTCTAGATGTCCCGCAGTCGATCATCCTGTCTGTGTAGCTCTGCTATGGCCCCTATGCATGGGGGTTGGGTTGGGCAGGAGGGGCTGGGCGATATGTGAATCTCTGGGTGTGCCCAGTGATTTAAAACTTTTAGTTTTCATGAGGAACTGTTCCCATGACATAGCTTTCACCTGGTCAGTCAGTGATCCCTTATCGATGTCACTTGTTAAATCCACTTCAATCAGTGTAGATGAAGGGGAGGAGACAGGTTAAAGAAGGTTTTCAAGCCTTGAGACAATTGAGACATGGATTGTGTATGTGTGCCGTGCAGAGGGCAAGACGAAAGACTTGTCAACGGGGTAATGTAGTAGGTTCCAGGCACACCGGTGTGTCAAACTGAAACACTGGTGTTTTTTTTCACGCTCAACAGTTTCCCGAGTGTATCAAGAATGGTCCACTACCCAAAGGACATCCAGCCTACTTGACACAGCTGTGGGAAGCATTGGAGTCAACGTGGGCCAGCATCCCTGTGGATTAGCTTTCGACACATTGTAGAGTCCATGCCCTGACGAATTGAGGCTGTTCTGAGGGCAAAAGGTGGTGCAACTCAATATTAGGACGGCGTAGACTGTATATCCCCTTTACCATAGGCGTGTTATGCGCTGCAGCACAAGTGCTGTAGAAGAGATCGCTCTGGTGTTTTATGGATGTGGCATTGCCCAGTCAAACTGTCTCTCTGCATCACAATGAGGAGCTGGCTGGCTTATTTCTGTGTGCATTTTGTATTTCTCCTCCTAAGCCTCTTCAGTTTAGCATATATAAAGCTAATTGGTTAATTATTGACATGGCAGCCAGTGGAGCAGGAGAGTCTGGGTCTCATTCTGTCTATATGTCTCTCACTGACTCTCTCTGGACAGATGGATGACGGTTCCTCTTTGCTACCAAGTGTGATTTAGTGGTGGTGACTACACCCTGTCCCTCTGAGGATTGGATCTTGCTATTTTCATTGTCCAATCATGTTGCGCGATCGATCACGACCTCTAAAACAACTGGACAGAGCTGCTCAGTGCTCACTTCCGTGCAGGCTTCAGTCAACATCTAGCTAGTAAATGGACAATGTCAGATAGAAGATGCAGGGAGGACCCCCTGACATTGTGCTTGGTGTGTTCACCAATAATGATGTTCATATTGCGTTAGCAGATGGTCAGAACAGCAGCCGTGGTCCGGGCCTCTCAGCTGTTCACAGGGCGTCGGTGCAGGTCCAAACCTCACACAGTGGGCTTACTGGAAGCTCTAATGGGGGGGGGGCAGGTAGCCTAGTGGTTAGAGCGTTGGGCCAGTAACTAAAAGTGTGCTTGATCGAATCCCCGCGCTGACAAGGTAAAAATCTGTCGGTCATTGTAAATAAGAATTTGTTCTTAACTGACTTGCCTAGTTAAATAAAGGTTAAATGAAAAAAATAACAAATAATGAGCCTGTGGTGAAATATTAATGCAACGATCTGGGCCTGTGCTAGCTAACACACACACACACACACACACACACACACACACAGAGAGGAGTCTGGATCCGCACACGCTATTAATTGGTCTGGAAGTTCTCCAGCTCAGGGGTTTAGGGATTGCTTTCTGCGAGAGAACGTACCGAAGCCCAGAGAAAAGGCGTTTTTGTTTTTTTCTGTTCACTTGAGAAATATTGCACGTATAGTGTGAAGTCCCTACTGTAGCAATCCCAATTTGTTGGCTAAGTCATGGTTACTTAAAAAACACTCACCATAGCCAATCAGGACCACAAGCTATTCCTGTGGTACCTCTGAAATCCGAGACATCTTGTTATATTAGAGAATCCCTTAAATCCTGCTTTATAATGATGCATCAGATAATATTAGTGCTGAAGCTACAGAGTATTTGATCAATTGTTGCCTAAACTATCGGTCCTGTTGTTTTTAGTGTTACTCACATAGCTGGATGTTAACTGAAGCGATTCACTGGCTCTCTTAACGCCACAACAGCGTGTCACCTGCCCAGCTGTTTGAGACGGCAGTTCTAGGTTATTGTATTCCCCAAACGTATGGCGTGAGAGGGAGTAACCGCATTATTAGGGTGACTCGGCACAGACTCGGACACCTTTTTGAGCTCACACTGTCACTTCATAATGTGCCATCGATCTGTTTTTATGACATTTTATGCGGCTGTACTTTTTTTGGTTTCTCTCTCTCTCTCAACACACCGCTGAGTGGATAGCAACAGCCTTTGGAGGCGGAGACAGGCATTAGCTGTAATCAATGAGGAAATCCCTATGTGTGCTTACTTAAACATAGTTATCCCTCCGCCAGTGATGCATGACGCTGCTTTTCTAATGTTATGCATCCCACCACCATTATCCGTCTACAGCTCCGTAAGGTGGAGAGGGACAAGAAGACCATGGACCAGGAGATAGTGGAGCTCACCAACAAACTCCTGGACGCCAAGAACACCATTGACAAGCTGGAGGAGTTGAACGTGGGTGTTGTCACACTGTCCCTCTCTGAGTTATCTCATACCAGATATGAAGTTAGATGTATAGAACCACAGTGTGGGGGGGGGGGGGGGGAAGATTGAGACCTTGAAACAGATCAACCACCGTTCTGAGAATCAAAGTCCAAGTGCTTTGTGAGAAATGGACGTTTCCAGTATACCTCTAACATTTAGTCTTTTTTATCCTTTTCTCTCTCCATACCCCTACCCTTTCACCCCTTGTTCTATTCTTCTCCCTGACAGGAGCGCTATCGGCAAGATTGCAATTTGGCCGTGCAGCTTTTGAAGTGCAATAAGTCCCATTTCAGAAACCACAAGTTTGCAGATGTAAGTACAGCTCTGATCGTATGATGTGAATGATTACGTCTCATACATATATAAAACGCCTTCTGCTTGTCATGGTGGCACTGTTAGATCTTTGTGTTTTGCCCTCCGCAGTGACAATCTTGGACATGGGAGAGCGAAAGAGAGAAAGAGGGGGAGAGAGCGGTCGCCTGGGTGACTTTTGTCTGACCCTGGCGTCAGAGAGGACTAGGCAAAGAGAGAAGCAAAGAGAGTAGAAAGAGGGAGAGGTTAAAAAAAAGCAGAGGTTTGCCTGGCCGCTTTATCACAGCTCCTGGCCTTTGTGTGTTTTGAGTGTTGACCAATCAACTCTGAGGTGGACGATATACAGTACCAGAAATCATTTCTTAGTTTCGACCTGCCACTGACTTCAATGAAAACTTGAAGCACCTCAGTCGCTGTTCTCACCTCTGGGTTCTGGCCCATAATGTGATCAGTGCTGTCTCTCCACTAAATCAAGAGCCACTGAGTTCAACACTGGCTTCATCAGAGCTGTTAAACCACAGACTGCTGGGTAATCAACACATCAGCTAACAAAGGACTTGAAGTCAGTATGCATAAACAAGTCCATCTCAATCAAAGTGTTGCGCTATGAATTTCTCTTAGATGAAATGTTTTTCTCAGGTGTACAATCCATTAGATTCCTATTTCACTCCCTGAGACTCTTGAATAAATACATTTAGTATGAGCAGCTTCCCTTTTCGTGCCATAGTCCAACACTACCTGTGCTCTAACAATCCAATCCCTTATTAAATGAGAGACGATGTTTGGAGGTGCGGCTTAGTGACTTTAGGGTTTTTTCTCCAGTCCATTGATACACAGGGCTACCTGCCGGCTGGAACACCTTCAGTTAGTTTATTCATCTACAGTGCTGTCTTAATTCCTGAGACTCTGGTCTCCGGAGGACTATTACTACCGATGTGCCAGCCAGGTTGTCGCCGCAGGGCCGTGACAGGCAGCCAGGAGCCAGGGCTATTTTTAGGAGAAGTATAATTCATCTGAGCAGAAATATATCTCCCAGTCCTGCCGTAATTCATTACAGGATGTGTGGCAGCCAGTATTACCGCTGGGGAACCTAACAACCTGCCTCAAACTGCAGATCTGTTCGCACGCCTCATTTTATTCCCTTATTTTATGATCAGCTTATTTGTGCTTTGAGGGAACTATTTTATGCTCTCCTATATTTGTCATGTGTTAATTGAAAGAGTGAGCGTTTTGCTTTACCTGGTGGTTCTATACCAAAGGCAACTTTAGTACTTAAACACACATTTCACATGATCTTCTTTAAACTGCTCAAGTAGTCAGAGGCATCCACATTGTGCAGCCTGTTTTAAACACTTGTTGATTCTATGGACTTGTATGGACTTCCCTTATACATTCAACAAGTGAGCCAGCAATTTCCCCCCCACGTTTTGTCTGAGCTTGCGAGACTGATTTTGTGTATTTAGGTGCCACATAGCAGATGCCCCCCCCAATGCAACTTAAGGTACAATGAGTGCATACATTTGAAGCATCTTGGAATTTCAAATATCTTGGCTCTGACCAACTAAGCTACTTAGGACTTAGATAAGAAACTAGTGGGCAGAACTTGGTAGTTCTTGTACTGGGTCCACCGACTGAGATCTAAGTCTAATTGTTGCAGCAAGCGCTTTTTTTCGCAAAACAAAACAAGTAAAGTGCCTTGGAAGACGAGGACACATTTTCGAAAAATCAAAGCATGAACCGTTAGGAAACATCCCCTTGACAGTCATCATCCATTAGCAGAGAATCAGAAAAGGGGGAGAGGAAGGATGACACCAGCAGATAAAAGCACACCAAAGGGCAACATGGATAACCATGGTTACGGCTTCCTCCTGGGGAAAGATGCTGCAGAATGGACAGGCAAGCAGACAGACAGGAGGGCAGAAAGAGGCAGACAGACAGCGTTGAGTCATCCTGTGTCCAGATGCGCTGCTCCCTGGGAGGTGGTCTGAAACGAAGCTGTGTATACAAATCATCTTATCAGGCGGGCAGCAGCCATCTGTGGGAGATTTAATGAATTCTGAAGATTGCCTAAGGAAACAAGTCAATTATACAGCATTGCAGAAGTTGCCCAGCAGCCCAGTCCTGAGGCTACTCGCTAGAGTGGATTGGCTGTCTGAGCACCAATTCACACTGCTGCACATGTAATTGTTCTATGAGAAAGCTCAGCTTTTGTCTACCCGGGCATTCACACTGCTGCACATGGACTTGTTCTATGAGAAAGCTCAGCTTTGTCTACCCAGGCATTATGCCATATATAGTATGCCCACTTTGCCTCAAACTGGCCCTCGATTGATGCGTTTATGCTAATTGATAACATTTTCAGCGCACAAGCAGTTAATACAACCGCATGTAAAATGACCATGACTGTGGCCATCAATGGGGCCCGTGCAGATTTCCGTCACGGTGATTGCCTGCAGTGCCTACAATAATACAGCCAGTGTTCTATAGGAAAGAATGGTGCTAAAAAGGTCTCTAACTCACTGAATAATGTAACACTTTTTGCTACAGCTATTACATGATACGTAGCTGCTTGTTAGCTCGTCATGACCAATGACGTACAGTACCAGTCAAAAGTTTAGACACACCTACTCATTCAAGGGTTTTTCTTTATTTGTACTATTTTCTACATTGTTCCCGCTCAGCCCAGCCAAAACTGTTCGCTGCTCTGGCACCCCTATGGGGGAACAAGCTCCCTCACGACGCCAGGACAGCGGAGTCAATCACCACCTTCCGGAGACACCTGAAACCCCACCTCTTTAAGGAATACCTAGGATAGGATAAAGTAATCCTTCTAACCCCCCCCTAAAAGATTTAGATGTACTATTGTAAAGTGGTTGTTCCACTGGATATCATAAGGTGAATGCACCAATTTGTAAGTCGCTCTGGATAAGAGCGTCTGTTAAATGACTTAAATGTAAATGTAATAGTGAAGACATCAACTATGGAATCATGTAGTAACCAAAAAAGTGTTAAACAAATCAAAGCTGTCATCAAGGTAAAGGGTGGCTACTTTGAAGAATTTCAAATATATTTTGATTTGTTTAACACTTTTTTTGGTTACTATATGATTCCATATGTGTTATTTCATAGTTTTGATGTCTTCACTATTATTCTACAATGTAGAAAGAAAAACCCTGGAATGAGTAGGTGTTTCCTAACGTTTGACTGGTACTGTATATAAACCTTGGATTGCTGATGCTATGTATTGGCCAATGAGGCTTTGAAGCCACCAGTTGACAATATTGTCGCTCCCCAGAAGGAACAGCATAAGAATTAACGTAAATCAACAGTATTTCAATTAAATGTTTAAAGGACAAACGTATATGTATTTAAGTATTTGTTGTTGTAGTGGGGACATTAACATTAGAAACTTTCGAAAAAGTATACTTTTAGGAGAATCTTTTTTTACATACAGTGCATTCGGAAAGTATTCAGACCCTTTGACTTTTTCCACATTTTGTTATATTAGACTTATTAGAAAATTGATTAACTAAAAAAAATAAATCCTCATCAATCTACACACTATACCCAATAATGACATAGTGAGAACAGGTTTTTAATTTTTGTGCACATTTATTACAAATATTTAAAAAATCAGACCTTATTTACATAAGTATTCAGACCCTTTTCTATTAGACTTGAAATTGAGCTCAGGTGTATCCTGTTTCCATTGATCATCCTGTTTCCATTGATCATCCTTGATGTTTCTACAACTTGATTGGAGTCCACCTGGTGGTAAATTCAATTGATTGGACGTGATTTGGAAAGGCGCACACACCTGTCTATATAAGGTCCCACAGTTGACAGGGCATGTCAGAGCAAAAACCAGCATCGTGCTGTGGGGATGTTTTTCAGCGGCAGGGACTGGGAGACTAGTCAGGATTGAGGATAATATAAACCGAGCAAAGTACAGAGATCCTTAATGAAAACCTGCACCAGATCGCCCAGGACCTCGGAATGGGGCGAAAGTTCACCTTCCAACAGGACAACGACACTAAGCACATAACCAAGACAATGCAGGAGTGGCTTCGGGACAAGTCTCTGAATGTCCTTGAGTGGCCCAGCCAGAGCCCGGACTTTAACCTGATCGAACATGTCTGGAGAGAACTGAAAATACCTGTACAGTGACGCTCCCCATCTCCAACAAAGTACTGAGTAAAGGGTCTGAAACTTAAGTAAATGTGACATTTAAGGGTTTTTTTGTATTTAAAAAAAATACTTTTTCACAACTTCAAAACTTTTAGCGTTGTCATTTTGGGTAATTGTGTGTGGATTGATGAGGGAAAAAAAAATGTCATCCATTTTAGAATAAGGCTGTAACGTAACAAAATATGTAAAAAGTAGAGGGGTCTGAATGCTTTCCAAATGCACTGTCTTTTTTTGTATGTCTAGCTCAAACTATAAAATTTGAAAGTATGCATTAATGTGTCAATTAGAATAAACGTGGAAAAAACAAATGTAGACATTAATAAATGCATTTCTATACCTTCCAAAATATTTTCTTTACAAATGTGAGTGCCAAGATGGAGGCGCAGGGGCTTCAACACAGCGCTCCTTGTCAGTCATCTAGTGTATATATACATCATTGGTTATGACCTGTGACTCTAGGCAGCCTGTAAGCTCTCTATACGTAATTGGTCCAGAGGTCAGGGGTATGTCATACAAAATTCAGGGGTCATCCTGGCAGCCCTGTGCTGTTTTATTGATCCGGCCCGGCTGACCAGAGGAAGTGAACGGGAGGAGGGCGGGCTGTCCGATCGTTGCTCACCAGGATCGTTAGGGCATCAGGCTGTGGGTGCTGTGGAATCACCTCTTCTCTCTGCCCATTTTCCACAAATCAATATCTCTGCCCTGCCTCTTCACACCCAGTATTACCATGATAGAAGGGCCCTAGATGCCTGCCTTTTTTTTCCTTTACTCTCTCTACTCACTTTCTCTTTCTTTCTTGCCACCCTTCAGTTATCTCATTAGAGGTGAGAGATTTTTTTTCTCATTCTTTCTGCTATTCGTTTCCTGTGAATGGGGAGTCGGGGACAAAGAGACACTTGGTGGCCAGGGAAGAAAGGCAGCAGGAGACAGTCTCCTTCACAGCTCTGATTGAGGTTGAGATACAGTGAGGGGAAAAATATTTGATCACCTGCTGATTTTATACGTTTGCCCACTGACAAAGAAATGATCAGTCTATAATTTTAATGGTAGGTTTATTTGAACAGTGAGAGACAGAATAACAAAAAATCCAGAAAAACACATGTTATAAATTGATTTGCATTTTAATGAGGGAAATAAGTATTTGACCCCTCTGCAAAACATGACTTAGTACTTGGTGGCAAAACCCTTGTTGGCAATCAGAGGTCAGATGTTTCTTGTAGTTGGCCACCAGGTTTGCACACATCTCAGGAGGGATTTTGTCCCACTCCTCTTTGCAGATCTTCTCCAAGTCATTAAGATTTCGAGGCTGACGTTTGTCAACTCAAACCTTCAGCTCCCTCCACAGATTTTCTATGGGATTAAGGTCTGGAGACTGGCTAGGCCACTCCAGGACCTTAATGTGCTTCTTGAGCCACTCCTTTGTTGCCTTGGCCGTGTGTTTTGGGTCATTGTCATGCTGGAATAGCCATCCACGACCCATTTTCAATGCCCTGGCTGAGGGAAGGAGGTTCTCACCCAAGATTTGACGGTACATGGCCCCGTCCATCATCCCTTTGATGCGGTGAAGTTGTTCTGTCCCCTTAGCAGAAAAACACCCCCAAAGCATAATGTTTCCACCTCCATGTTTGACGGTGGGGATGGTGTTCTTGGGGTCATAGGCAGCATTCCTCCTCCTCCAAACACGGCGAGTTGAGTTGATGCCAAAGAGCTCCATTTTGGTCTCATCTGACCACAACACTTTCACCCAGTTGTCCTCTGAATCATTCAGATGTTCATTGGCAAACTTCAGACGGGCATGTATATGTGCTTTCTTGAGCCAGGGGACCTTGCGGGCGCTGCAGGATTTCAGTCCTGCGCGGCGTAGTGTGTTACCAATTGTTTTCTTGGTGACTATGGTCCCAGCTGCCATGAGATCATTGACAAGATCCTCCCGTGTAGTTCTGGGCTGATTCCTCACCGTTCTCATGATCATTGCAACTCCACGAGGTGAGATCTTGCATGGAGCCCCAGGCCGAGGGAGATTGACAGTTCTTTTGTGTTTCTTCCATTTGCGAATAATCGCACCAACTGTTGTCACCTTCTCACCAAGCTGCTTGGCGATGGTCTTGTAGCCCATTCCAGCCTTGTGTAGACCTACACATCTTGTCCCTGACATCCTTGGAGAGCTCTTTGGTCTTGGCCATGGTGGAGAGTTTGGAATCTGATTGATTGCTTGCTTCTGTGGGCAGGTGTCTTTTATACAGGTCACAAACTGAGATTAGGAGCACTCCCTTTAAGTGTGTGCTCCTAATCTCAGCTCGTTACCTGTATAAAAGACACCTGGGAGCCAGAAATCTTTCTGATTGAGAGGGGGTCAAAAACTTATTTCCCTCATTAAAATGCAAATCAATTTATAACATTTTTGACATGCGTTTTTCTGGATTTTTTTGTTGTTGTTATTCTGTCTCTCACTGTTCAAATAAACCTACCATTAAAATTATAGACTGATCATTTCTTTGTCAGTGGGCAAACGTACAAAATCAGCAGGGGATCAAATACTTTTTCCCTCACTGTAGTCCTCTCTGAAGGCAACCCACCAGCTAGATCCCTGTGTTCTCTTCCGTTCACATGTTGGCATCAGACAGCCCAGTGTCGTGTCTGACCTGGCTGCCATGTGTTAGTCACTCACTGCTTTTACACAGGGAGACCGATCCACTACAGGATCATAGCAGCTCTTTTAGAAATAATCTGGAACTGTTGACAATACTGACTCCGCTCGTATCCCACTGAGATGTGCCGCTTTCTAATTTGGATCGGAGCACAAAGTCCCTGCATAGGAGCGATATGAGTGCTACGTTTTTGCTACTCGGTTATTAGGTAAAGTTTTAAGGCTTATTGCATTTGACATGAGGTTGTAAATACTCCCACTGCGAGCTCTTAGTGGGAGTTTTAAAATCGCAAGTCGAGAGAGATTTGTCAGCCCTTGTGAGATGCAGGTTTTTAAAGTCGTTCCACTTAATGGAGGGAATTGGGAGATATTGCAGTTGGGAGTTCTCATTATTTGGTACCATGTTTTTTTAATACAAGTTACGTCTGTAATATGTAGTACTTTAGTGTACCACGGGACTTTAGTTTAAAATAGCCTTCAACTTTTTGATTTGGTCTTTTTTGCCTGTCTGTGGAACATGTTACGTTTTATGTTTGTGTCTCCTCTGTCTTCCAGCTGCCCTATGAGCTGCAGGACATGGTGAACAAGCACATGAAGGCCAGTCTGCCGGATAAGAGTCCCCAGGGGGCCCAGGGCCAGGACTCCGACACCATGAGCCTGACGCCTGCCGACGTGGTGCCCACATCCGTCATTGCCCGTGTACTGGAGAAGCCTGAGCCGCTGGTGCTCAACTCTGCCCAGTCCAGCAGCAGTGCAGGCCGACCCCAGGCAGAGGACGTGTTTGTGCATGTGGACATGACGGGGCCCCAGGCCGAGGCAGGAAGAGGGGGTCGAGAGAATGGGGGTCCCCGCCACAGCAGCAGAGTCCCACCCCAAAGCAGCCAGGCACAAGAGCTCCTCCAGCAGAACGGTATGTGTCGGAGCCAGAGCAGCCTGTCAGCAGATGGCCAGCCAGGAGAGGAGGGTGGTGGGGCCTTTGAGAAGCTCAACCCCTACCCAGCCCCCCCTCCGCCCCATCCCCTCTACCCCGGCCGCAAGGTGATCGAGTTCTCCTCGGACGACAAGGTGAAGATCCCCAAGAACAGCCCCCTGCCCAACTGCACCTACGCAACGCGCCAGGCCATCTCCCTCAGCCTGGTGCAAAACGACGAGGAGAACGAGCGCCAGCGCACTGTGCCCAACAGCCCCGCTGTGTCGGACGGGGGCTGGCGCTCTGGGGCTTCCTCTTCCTCAGGGGGAAGGGGGCAGCGTGACCCCTGCCGTACACCTACTCAGCTGGACACAGCAGACCCCATTTCCAGTCAGTCCAGCCCCTTCAGCAGCCCCCCACAGCCCCCCAGCACCTTCGCCAGCTCAGGCAGCTCTGAGGAGGACCTGCTGGCCAACTGGCAGCGCATGTTTGTGGAGAAGATGGCACCATCCTCTGAGGGCACCCTGGTCAACCGCACTTCCTTCAGCAGCGAGACGGTCAAGGACCTGGAGAGGACCCGGACCAGCAAGCCAGGGGGCGGGGAATCCCACAGGGGGGCACTACGGGGAGCCTACTCTGACGGGGAGGAGGGGTCCTCCACTCGCAGCTGGACTGCTAGCCGAGAGTCCAGCCTGGACACTGACACCAGCAGCATGGCTGACCTCCGCAACAGGAGGGGGCATTACGGAGCAGACTTCTCCACAGAGGAGAGCGAGCAGCTGCTGATGGCCCTGGACAACCAAGACGACGCCAGTGGCGACACCGTGTCAACAACCATCACTGTGGAGACCAGCCTGGCGGAGGCCAAGATGAATGAGTTTGTGGAGGAGACGGGGTCTGTAGGCAGCTCTGCAGAGGAGAGAGACATCCTGCCCCAGGACTTCCCTGTCATAGTACCCAGGGTCCTGGCAGGGCTCGAGGACTACACAGAGAACGCCCCTCCCCTCCCCGGCAACTCCTCCACTTCCACCCCCGGCCGACCCCTGAAGAGCCCAAAGAGGATGGGAGTCCACCACTTGCACCGCAAAGACAGCCTGACCCGGGCACAGGAGCATGGTAACCTGCTGGACTGAGACTAGGGGACTTTTTCCTCTCACTTCATATGTCGTCTGACAGACTAAGTCTTCTCTGCTCTGTGGACGCTTTATCTTACCAGCAAGGAAGGATGATTCGAGTCGACCAACATGCCTACGTGTTGGTCCTACCTTTGTCCGTGCTGCTGTCTCTCATGAGTTTAGTCAGGAAATATGCACATTCTCTAATAACCACATTCAAGAGCTGATTTTTTTTGGAGATATGTGCAATGCCTGCCTGCCAGTTGAACGGCAAAGTTCATGGTGTTCCTTCTCTTGCCACTGTGAGCTGCAAACCCCTCCAGTAGCAGAACAAAGGGTCCTACAGAGGGTTAGTTTTTTCTGTCTCTCAAACACTCCAAACTGTTGCCGGAGGAGAAGGGCGACTCCAGGATATAGCCATACCGTGTCATTTCCTGTGTGTAAACATCCAGCCAGTGTGTTTTCATGGAACAGCCCAGATGGAGCTACGATTCAGCTCATAATTTGAGATGATCGTTGATATGCAGGACTTGAAAACAGACAATATGGATGGAGTCGTTGCCTTCTCCCTCCTTTGTTCTCTTTTGCCCTGAATTTTTGTTTCCTCCCCCCCCCCTAAAGAAATGTTATGTCATGCAGGCATCTGATAACATGTGAACTTTTCCTCCATCGATGAATGGGGGAGAGGATGAGCACTTGCAAGTACATGCTGTTGTCTGGGGTGGATGGTGGACCGGACACCCACACAGACTCTGTGCCTATCCCTCTCTGTCTGAGGGGGTTTGTAATCCCCCAATGCCTAGAGATGATCTGTTCTGATCCCCCTCTGAAGCTCCTGCAGTGTGCACAGGTCTGTTGAGCACCCCTATCTTAAGGGCTCTCTTCTCTGAAATTGGTCCACCACACAACAACTAGGAAGGTCACCCTTGATTCCAGAAATTCTAGGTCTCACTCCAAAATGTATTTTCTAGAAAACTGTATTTTTGTTTTCATAGATTTTTTTTGGGGGGGGGGGGGGGGGATTTTATTTTGTCTTTCTATTATCCTAAGTGTTCACTTTTATTATTTCTTCAATCACTTCTTCATTCAAATAATTTACATTTCGGCCTTTTTATTTTTGTGACCATTTTATGCCACAGGTGTTAACTTAACTATTTATAGAGATATGACAATGATAATCTAGAACAGTCAATGTATTTGTGTTCTCTGAGCTATAGTAACCTACTAGTTGTGTAACGGTACACGTATTTGTACTGAACCGGTTGGTACGGGGACCTGGGTTCGATCCGCACTGTGTACCCAAATGAATACATACATTAAAAAAAAGATATATATATATATATATCTCAAAATTGCAATCAAAATTCTTATCTTAATTTGTGCATTTCAAACCGTTCTTTTGTGAGGCGCAGCCGGGAAGTAGTTCTGTATGGCGAGTGGTGTGGTCGATAAACCAGGAGGGTTCTCCATCGTTTAAATCTCCAGTTTTGGAAAATGTTTGCTTCCTAGTAGATTACAACAGCGATGGACAGGGAGAGTATGTCGCCACTGCTCAACGAGAAGAGCCTATGCAGCTGCCAACATCTCAAACATGTTGATACATTCATGCCAACATCACCCCAGTGTTCCTACCACCGGAGCAAGACGGAAACGCCCCAAAAAATAACAACTTCGTCTCCCCTCTACATTCAAGAAACCCTTCACAGCTGATTCTGACCGGCCAAAGAAACTACAAGAGCGATAGGCATGTTTATAGCCGAGGATATGCGCCCATTTTCGGGTGGTTGAGAAAATTAAGGGGTTTCAGCACCTCGTGAAAGTGCTCGAGCAACGTTACGATCTTCGTAACCCATTTCAGCAAACAGGTAGTTAGTACCCGCTCTATATAAGCAAGCTAAAACCGAAGTTGTCAATGATTTGGCCAATCCACCCTGTGTTGCGCTTACTACAGATTGATGGACCTCCAGGGCTACAGAGCACTACTTATTAAGTGACAGCCCATCACATTACCCCCCGAGTGGCAAATGACAAGTACCGTGCTACAGACAGGCCCCCTTTATGAGAGTCACAGAAGTGTTCATATTTTTCTCTTTGTAAGAAAACCTTATAGCATAGGCCTGTCTATGTCTGAGCCATGTTTACATGTTGATTTCACACGCATATTGCACTTTATTTTAGTGTTGATGAGTAATCGTGTGTTTTCATTTAAGAAAATACAAAAGTGTTATTCCTGATTGTGCTCTCATCAGGTATTATGACTCATGATCATATATGGAATCAGGAATACCAAAACTTTGTGTCTTCTTAAATAAGCAACAATTGATTTCATTTCCCCTCTGTAAAACCGAACCGTGACCCCAAAACGGCAATACGTACCAAACCTTGGGTTTGGTGAACCGTTACACCCCTATAACCTGAAGCTCTGTGTTCAGAGTGCAACTTATGTCATTGTTGTGTGTAAATATTATTTCCATAACTAGATATGGAGATATAACATTTGCTCTATAATTGAAGATCATTTCACTTTTGTTCTGTCATTGGATTTTTGTCATCACTGTATTTTCATTTCAAGAAACAAACAGGCCGGTAGTACTATTGGTAACTCTACTGTACATGGGGTATTACAAAGGAAGACCCATATGGCATGAAAAATGGTGTCAGCATTTTTTCGGAAGAACCAAGACATCCATCTCCAGGCATTTTTGTGGACGTGTTTTTCAAGTATTCATTGGGCTCTGGGTGAAAGTAATTCTCCTTGAAGATGCCTTCAATTCTCTTTGTGTACCACTTCTGTTGGTAACGTATTTGTATCTCATACAGCTACAGTACGTGTCCAGAACATCTAAGTGACAAGGAATAATCGAAGGCGAAAGGTCTGTATGGTGTGACAGCTGGTTGATGATGAGTTTTGGGGTAATTCTACCGTTGACAATATCCTAACCAGGAAAGTATTTTGATTGGTGTATTACTCAGTCTCCATTGTGGGGGTTCACAGAGGATGTCATACTTGTAACTGGATTTGATAAATGGCATGAAGTATGTAACGTTTATTTTCACTGTAGTTACTTTTTCATCCACATGCTTTTATAGGGATCGGGAATATTTATTCATTCATCAAGAGATTATTATTTTTGTGATTTTTATGGATTGACCTTGTGTGTACTTTTTTCTTGTGTTTTTGATTTTTGATTTGTTCCATTATATTCGATTGACTTAGCGTTCTGCATTCAGCCATGTTGAATTTGTGTTCATTTTAATTCCATTTGTTCAGCATCAGACACTCAACTATGTAGCTTTAGTACATAAGGATGATTTACTGACGGAAAAAATACGTTTTATATTTGTTGGCCTTTCTAACAGCTCTTTGATTGTGTGGTTATGAAGTCTATGATACAGTCCTGCTGTTTTATTGATCCTAGATTGACCGCTCACAGTGGGAGCTCTGCAGTTGCATTCGTTATAAGGCAGTAATCCAGGATACATTTGCATGCCTGGTGCAGTGTTCTCAACCCTCAGACATGCTTTTGTGTCCACGTGGTGTCAGTCAGACTCTAATCCGTCTGGTATTATATGTTCATGCCACCGTCTATGGGCTGATGACGGTGTAATATCATTTCAAGTCCATTGGCAGGCAGTGCATGCTGGAACACAGAAACCACCTGAAAAAAAAGATTCCTCCTTGATGTCTCTTGAACCTGCCCTCTCCCTGTACCTGTAGATGTGGGTTTCAGTCCCCCCTAAAATCTCTGTTCTTAGACCAAGAAGTACAAGACATATCATGGAAATGGAAACATTGTTCTGTTTAGTACTGTGCCGCTGCCAGTACTGGGGTCATATTTGAGAGCTGTATTCCCTCCTGAGTGAGATGAGTCCCCATATCCCAGTATAAAAGGCTCTCCACATACTGTATCCAATATGTTGGAAGCTTTCTGTTGCACTCCTGAAACCTGAATAATTCAACTCCATTTTGTTGTGTGACGTGGGACTGAGGGCTCACAAATCCACACAGTTCACGTCACTCCACCCATTTATAGCCTTAAACTTTTTTACATTTTTTTTAATTTTAGCTATTTTATTTTTGCTTACAGTCTGCTTATTGGTCTTTCCATTATGTCTAGATGTGCTGTTAATAGCCCGTCATTAATAGTTGTAACAACCCTTGGCTAAATTATTCATGTTTTATTACACTCAGAAATAGGTCTCTAATACTTCAAAAAGAGAAAGGAGGAATGGTAGTCTGTCATGGTCTTGAAACTGGAAATGTACATTTTTAATATTTAATGGGCTCATCAGATGTGCTGTAGACAAGGTTTTGTGCAAATACAAAAATCGAAATGGGGGGAGGATAAAATGTGCGGGGCTCTAATGTACCCAGCATTATAAATAGGCCTTTACATCTGGTCTCCTGCAACTTTAATGAATCCTCTTTCAAGAATATAATTGAACACATCTCTGTCCGACACATCGCTTCTTTGATCCAAGGTCACCTTCCCCAGGATGCTCCACTCATGTGGCTCTTTTTCAAATTTAGTCTGAAATGTTGAAAAATGTCAGCTTCGTCGCTCCTCTTTTTATCTGATGCGGTGGAATAATCCCTCTGTGACGGTGACCGTTAACAGGTAGTTCACAGTTCTTTTTAAGGTGTAGGTTTTAGTCGGAGCATGACTTAAACAGCCAGTCAGTTGTTCATAGGAGCCTTGTCTCCAATACAATATTTACACAGTGCCAAGGGTTTATTGGATATATTGATATTTGACTAACTGGAGCGTAAAGTATTACATTATGCAATTAGAAAACCCCGGCTCTACATATGAATACAGAAGCAGGTTTTATAGTGTAATCCTACATTCTGAGCTTGGAGTTGCATTTGTGCTCTCTCTCAGCATTCATTTCTGCCAGGTGACAAAGCCAGTCCCTGCCCAAGGGCGGTGTTATTGCAATGAGATGGTTCATGAATACTAATAAAGATGCTGTCTTGTCACATCAATGTATGCATCCATTGCTGTTTATTATTCACCATGTCTCCTTTTATGGAGTTCAGTTGTCAAATGATCCCTTTGACATGAATGAAATACATGTTAAATACTCTCAGATACACATGCCTAATTCAGGACTTTTATTTGGCTGCAGGTGCCATTTAAAATATATGGTGTGCTTATTGGGGATTAATACTGTTATGCCTATAATATGATTCTAGGGTACACACTGCAGTCTGGTACCTGATGTTTTCCATTACGAGGAAACTGTTGGTCCCAACCCCTGTCTACCAGTTAAGAGTGGCAATCACATTTATTTTCTCATACTAAGAAAAGTGTGCTTCGTTGAGTTCTTTGGTTGCATATTATCGCACTCCTGATGCGGTGTCTGTTCATTCATAGCTTTGTAGATTTCCTTTGATTTTGTATGTAAGTGTATGTTTCCATGGTTATGTATCATGTGAATTTTATTTTTTTTCTCAAAAAAATTACTTGGACAGAATTATACACAAGACTGTTAAAACTGAACTCATTTTTTCTGAATTTAACTGATGTATATTTTAAAACAAATTAAATATTTTAAACTTAATTTGTGGTCTGGTTATGTACGAGGGATGTAGCCATCTTTATGTTAAGCAATGTTACCTCAACATTTTTACTTGGTTTGTTCCTTAAGAGGTTAAAGAGCGACTGCCCCTAAAAAGTAACTTCTTGTTTTGAAAACGGCCTATATGGCATCTGAGTCAAACATTCATTCTAGTGACAAAATTGACTACAAAGTGTAAATACGATAATTGATGTTGGTCTCGTACAAAACGGAGATTTGCGAGATAGGGGGGAAAAAATTGGATTTCAATGAATGAAGGGTACTGAAACACTTTTCCTTGGGTTGGGTTGATTTTCATTCCTGCCCCAAGCTGCAGTGCAGCTGCTCGCGACCCTATCGTCATGACCATGGTCAATTTGGTTTGACATGTGATATCCCTATGGGGCTAGTTAGGGACCATCAGTAAATTACACAATGTACATGGGACCATCCTTTAAAATGTCCGTAGACTGGTTAGCTGACAACGATGCTCACGCTTCAATGGGGCAGACGTCTGTGTGTTGTGACTAGATATCCAGCAACAATGAAAAGAAGCTGCAATGTGGGGAATCGTAGGTGGCTCGTTTAAGCTAGTTTTTATTACCATGTAGTTGAGGTGTTTTGTCACGTCAATGCTAATATGGTTAACATTTGCTAGCTAGCTAACCAACAACTGCATGAGACAAGTCCTCATTGTGCAAATGTATTTTGTTTTCAATAAACATTGGAGACTAAGTATCGTTTACATGTTAACCATCCAAGCCAACCCTGTCTGTTTTGCCCCACAGTTCCACACGCATTGGTTTTGTTGCTAAACAACCAACCCACCTATAGCCCCCCGAACTTCGACTTAACCTCAAACCAACTATAAATTGTAGAAATTCATATACAAATATTAAGTATTTATTGAGACAACTAAAAGATGTGCAACATTAAGTGTCCCATTTACATTGTGTAATTTTTTGGTCCCTAACTAGCCCCAGAGATGGGCTATTTGATGTCAAACAAGCTGCATTTCTTAATGAACGAGCCGAAAAACGAGGCTAAACCAGAAAGTTCAGCTCCGTTTTAAACATTCAGCCACATTTACCTTGGAAGATTAGAACAGTAGCTCTTACCTAAGGGTTCCCCCTACTGATATGACTCATCCTGGACTTGCAGTTAAGGATCACTTTTAAAATGTTAGTCCAGCTCGAGTTTTCCCCTCCAATGATTAACTGATATGAATACAAACAAAAGCCTAAATACTTTACCCTCCTGTTATACATTTGTGAATGATTTAATGTATTCATTTGGTGGACACTTAACAAAATTGACAATCATTAAAAATACTAAACGAAAGTACTTGTATATGAGGTATGCACAATTCCTTTTCAATATCACACCATCCAATGTTCTCACAATAGTAAAACCTAGGAAATTGGAGCTCCAGCGAAAGATCCAGTTGCAGCTCAGATTAGATGTTCATGGCTGAAATGCCTTCATTGCCTGAGAAAGGGGACGGCGATTCAACAAAAAAAAGGAACCCTACCGGTAATTGAATTAGATGCCGGCATTAGAGATTCTCCACGTCATCGGATTGCATAGCAGACGAGATGTTATCATTGCCAGCAATGCAGCGTTCGTTTGGCATGGTCCAGCAGTGAACCAGCCTGCCTCCCTGTGGGCATTCCGTTCTCCTCTGTGGCATCCAATGATGACTGCAACAGGGTCAGCAATCTGCTTATGAAAAGTGTAAGTAGCCTACTTACAGTTGCCATCACAAGGATATAATTAACATTCATTTAATCAACATTGAAACTAATGACTATGCCCTAAACTATTGTATCATGCCACTAGGTGTTGGGCTCTCAAAGCATATATCCAGCAAGGGGTTCAAGTGTAACAGGAGTAGATACTGAAAAACAGGCCTCTGTTGTCCCTGTCACTTAGCAACTCGGGAGATTGATCACGATATCCATCCCTGGTTCCACTCATTATTTAGCTGTCCTATGGGAATGGAGCACTGAAAGGGGGTAACACAGTAAATGTCTGTTTTCATTTATGCACCCCAACATCAGAAACCTGCCTCACTGGATTACTCAGATCAGTGAGAGATAAGATTATGGTCTCCTTGGAAACTGATTACCAACGAAACTGAATGTGAATTGTAGGAGTGATTGGTTTACGCTTACAGTACATGAGAATGTGCTGGTCCGGAATGGGCATTGAAAGTAATTCCCGCTCTCTATTTTTCGTTCTGTGACATGTCATGCAGAGATTTTGTATCTAAGACTTTGTGCCTTTAACGTTGGCTTGTTGTACCCTCAATCCACAACATCACAAAGAAAGAGGCGTTAAGACGAGGTTAGAAAGAATGTCCTATAGAATGTCACAATATGGATAACGTTGAGGTTAGTACTCTGTCCATAACATCCCTAAGCACACTGGAGAGAGGCGTTTAAAATGTATTGATGTGGAGGTTTGCAAAAGATCTAGGCCAGTTAGAAATTCATTTAGGCACAAAGGCCTCAAACAAGGGGATTTGATGGGGATAATGTCTTTCCTCCATAGTAATCAGCTTTGACTGGCGGTTGTGGGGGATGGTGGTGGTGGGGGTAGGGCTCACTGTATACAGGGATGATGAAACAACACTGCTGCATTGTCATAGTGTGACACTGAATTACCACATGCTCGTTACATTCAATTCAGATCATTTTGTATGTGACGTTTAAGTGCTGACCCCAGGAACATCCTGTTATTAGGGCTATTACTACAATTTCAAAATAATGTCCATATGAAGCATTGGTATACCATTTAGTGGAGAGAAAAGTACATTAAGATCAAAGGAAACCCGTGTTCAGTGAGCTATTGTACAGTATTATACAGGAATTGCATTAATAAGTAAGCTATTCCAATCAGGAAACACGAGAATCCAAACGTCTTTAAGAAGATGTAAACAGATTTATTCTGACATCAGACCATCACAACAATCATATATAGTCGATCTATCATATCAGAGCATACAGACTTGTATTGGTTACATAACCTTCAAAATCGGAACTATAAATAGACTGTGCATGTTTAAAATAAATAATTCACTATTGCCTATAAGTCACTTGGTGTGGGTTAAGGATTTTGTGCCTGCTCCAAAATGTGTTCTGTTATGTAAAAGTGCTACAGGTCATGCAAAAAGTGTAATTGGTTGCAGGCTACTAGGTGATCTTAAACGCAATTATGTGCAGACTAGCAAAAGGAAAAGGGGTAAAAACAAAAAAAAGGTAGGAAGGCTGTGGAATCACATCTCAGTCTCAGCTAGTAGGCTCTCGCCTAGACCTGACGTCAGCAGGACCCTCTGGGGGTGGGAGTCTGCAAGGGGCAGAGACAATGGAAACGGGTTTAGGACTTCTATAACTCCACAGCTAGCCTGGTCGCCACATCTGTAGGGTGCTTTAGCCTTAGACGGAAAGACAATGAACAAGTTGGCCAAAGCACAAACAGATCTGACTACCAGTCTACTCTAAAGCACTCAGGAAACAGGAACAGGCCTCATTCTTCAGCAAATGGGTTAGTTAGTTAGTAGGGTTATTTCTTTTAGGTCATCACTTATACCGACGTTTCGGGTTTATAGCAGCTTATTATAGAAAATGATTTATTTTGAATCTGCAAGACTCCAGAACAGAACACCTCAGTGGAACTGTCTAGACGATGACTAAGAAGGGACAGGGAAGGAGAGTGTTTTGGTTGGCCAGGTCAGCCCTTACTACTGTGGGGGACCCAGGTGGTTTTCTCCCTGGTGGGGATGCCAGCGCTGCATCGTGCCTCGCTCTCTTTGTCGTCGTCCTCCTCTCCCTCGGAGAGCAGGTCTGAGATCTGCTGCTGCAGCTCGGGGTTGATGGCGTTCTCAGCCAGGACCAGCACGCGCAGACAGGTGGGGTAGTTCTCCACCATGTCCAGGAATACCTGAGGGCACAGGGGAGGGAGACTGTCATGGAGCACTGATAGGTTACAGTAGGGGTTGATAAGAGGACTTTGTAGGTAGAGTTCTGCATGCCAGTGGGGATTTTTATTCTAGGCTGTGAACTTACATTTACACTGAACAAAAATTTAAAAAACGCAACGTAAAGTGTTTGTCACAATTTTCTTTAGCTGAAACAGACCCCAGAAATGTTCCGGACGTACAAAAAGCTTGTTTCTCTCAAATATTGTGCACAAATTTGTTTACGTCACTGTTAGTGAGCGTTAATCCATCCACCTGACAGATGTGGCATATCAAGAAGCGGATTAAACAGCATGATCATTACACAGGTGCACCTTGTGCTGGGGACGAAAGGCCACTAAAATGTGCAGTTGTCACACAACACAATGCCAAAGAAGTTTCAAGCTGAGGGAGCATGCAATTGGCATGCTGACTGCAGAAATGTAGAGCTGTTGCCAGAGAACTGAAATGTTAATTTCTCTACCATAAGCCTCCAACGTCGTTTTAGAGAATTTCGCAGTACGTCCAACCCGGCTTGCAACCTCAGACCACGTGTAAGAGCGTCTGCTAAATGACTAAATGTAAAATGTGTGGGTGAGCGGTTTGCTGATGTCAACGTTGTGAACAGAGTGCCCAATGGTGGCTTTGGGGTTATGGTATTGGCAGCCATAAGCTACAGACAAACACAATTGCATTTTATCGTTGGCAATTTCAATGCACAGAGATACCATGACAAGATCCTGAGGCCCATTGTTGTGTAATTCATCTGACGTCACCATCTCATGTTTCAGCATGATAATGCACGGCTCCATGTCGAAAAGGTCCCAGTTCTTCCATGGCCTGCATACTCAGACATATCACCCATTGAGCATGTTTGGGATGCTCTGGATCGACGTGTACGACAGCGTGTTCCAGTTCCCGCGAATATCCAGCAACTTCACACAGCCATTGAAGAAGAGTGGGACAACATTCCACAGCCTGATCAACTATGCGAAGGAGATGTGTTTCACTGCATGAGGCAAATGGTGGTCACAGCAGATACTGACTGGTTTTCTGATCCACTCCCTACCTTTTCTTTAAAGGTATCTGTGACCAACAGATGAATATCTGCATTCCCATGTAAAATCCATAGATTAGGGCCAAATTAACTTATTTACATGTCCTTAAATGAACTCTAACTCAGTAAAATCGTTGAAATTGTTGCATGTTGCGATTATTTTGTGTTTTTTTTTTTCTTCTTGAATTACTTGAGCACGTAACAAATCACTTCAATGTCAAAACGTGTATTTTTGTTTGCTCAGATAGATTTCAGATTTATAGTATTCGTCTCAAAAGCAGTGACATTTCTTCTTAGTGTGAAGTGCATGTGAAGGCTAGTCTCTATAAATCAGTCATCTTTAGACTGGAGAGAGACATAGTAGCTAGAAAACAAATTGAAAGTCTGAAATTGATAAATTGTCCATAAGCCTTGAGCACTTCATTTGCACTTGCCGGGCCACAGCTGGCGACGTGTTTTGTGAGAAAAGAGTATCGGAGTGTGGTAAGCACATCTTCACAGCAAATTAGACTCAGGGTTATGGGTCAATACCAGTGAGTGTGGGAGGGAGACTAAGAAGGAGCTGCCTGTCTAGATGAAGTTTACCTCGATCAAAGACTGAGGAGGCCTCGTTGCCACCAGACAGTGACTTTGGTATGCTAGCCCAAGGCTCTGTTCAGCACTCCCACCCTTTGTTGTTCCACACTCATATGCATGCACATGAAAGCCCCTTCATCTCCTAAGAAAACGGACTGACTTTGAAATTAGACCATGAGAGGAACAGGGCTTTGCTATGATTACAGTTAAATTGGGAGATTTGATATACAGCAGCCCCACCTAGTGGATATAACTATAAAATCAATTTACAAATCTACAGAATAGGTGGGATTGAAAAAGAACAATGTTACATTCACATTAAAGGTCATCAAATATAATGGAACCACAAGGGATGTGAAAAGCTACCTCCATAACATTAATAAACATAAAATGTTATTTTTCAATTGATGATTGGCATTAGTAATGCTGGAAATGGGCACCACATTTTGAGAAGAGGCATGGAAGTTAAACGGCCACACCAGTAGAAATCCACTTTTTCGAGCTGAAAGATGATGGCCAGAGCTTACCCATGATGTTGCACAACGATTTAGGTCAAGTCATCGTTTTAGTCAAAGTATGATATTTGGGCTTGAAGTGACAAATCCGAACTGCTCACTTGGTGCAAATCCATGTGAATGCGGTGTCTTTTCCAATGATATGAAATACACATTTTCACACGACAAGGCGACAGGTAGCCTAGCGGTTGAGAGCGTTAGGCCAGTAACCGAAAGGTCCCTGGTTCAAATCCCCTATCCGACTAGCTGAAAAATCTGTCAATGTGCCCTTGATTATGCCACTGACCTCTAATTGCTCCTGTAAGTCACTCTGAATAAGAGTGTCTGCTAAATTACTAAAATGTTTTGATTTAGGGGTGGCGGCTTTAAATCATAATGAAACTATGCTGAACAAAAATAACAATTTTACTGAGTTACAGTTCATATGGAAATCAATGAATTGAAAAATCCATTAGGCCCTAATGATTTTACAACCTGGACAGGGGTGCAGCCCTGGGACGGCATAGGCCCAGCCAATCAGAATGAGATTTTCCAAACAAAAGGCCTTTATTACAGACAGAAATACTCATCAGTTTCATCAACTGTTCGGGGGGCTGGTCTCTGACAATCAGGTGAAGGTGAAGAAGCCGGATGTGGAGGTCCTGGGCTGGCGTGATTACACCTGGTCTACAGTTGTGAGGCAGGTTGGACGTACTGCCAAATTCTCTAAAACGACATTGGAGGCAGCTTATGGTAGAGAAATGAATATTAAATTATCTGGCAACAGCTCTGGTGGACATTCCTATAGTCAGCATGCCAATTGCACGCTACCTCAAAACTTGAGACATCTGTAGCGTTGTGTGACAAAACTGCACATTTTAGAGTGGCCTTTTATTGCCCCCAGCACAAGGTGCACCTATGTAATGATCATGCTGTTAAATCAGCTTCTTGATATGGCACACCTGTCAGGTGGATGGATTATCTTGGCAGGAGAAGCGCTCACCAACAGCGACCTAAGCACATTTGTGCACAACATTTGAGAGAAATAAGCTTATACTTTACATGTTGCTTTTATATTTTTGTTCAGTAGTCATCAGATTTCTTCTCACTTTCTTTGTAATGTTTTTCCACACACTCAGTGGTGCAGATGACTATGCTCTAGTGATGATGTTGGTGACACTACAGACCTGTGCTGACTGGTTTGTGAGTCCTGTTCCCTCCAGATCTAACACCTCCAGAGTTCTGCTGGACGCCACAGCCACTGCTAGCATACCAGCAATCTGGTCCCCTGGAATCCCAACACAGCCAAAACATCAGTGAATTCAGAAGGTGAGTTTGTCATTTCAGCATTACAGAAAGATGATTGGTGCCATTGACTCAGAACAACAGATTAGGACCACACACACATTAGTATTTGCATAAACAGTTCATTTATTCCGACAGCATAAAGCTGATATACAGTTAATTAGGTACACCACGTTCATAAAAATGATTCGCTCCTACAGAAAGTAGGTAATGTGGCCGTGGCTTGCTATATAAAGCAGGCAGACAGGCATCCGGTTACTGTACGATTGAACGTTAGAATGGGCAAAACGAGTGACCTAAGCAACTTTTAGCGTGGTATGATCGTGGGTGCCAGACGCGCCGGTTCCAGTATCTCAGAAATGGCCTGCCTCCTGGATTTTTGACCCACGACCGTGTCTAGGGTTTAGAGAAAGGTGCGACAAACAAAAACAGCTTGTTGATGAGAGAGGTCGAATGATGAGCGAGGTCGAATGAGAATGGTAAGAATCATGCAAGCTAACAGGCAGTCCACAAATAGGCACACAGCGGTGTGCAGAACGGCATCTCAGGCCTCCCGAGTGGCGCAGCGGTCTAAGGCACTGCATCGCAGTGTTAGAGGCGTCACTACAGACCCGGGTTCAATCCCAGGCTGTGTCGCAGCCGGGGGAGACCCAATTGGCTCAGCGTCGTTCAGGTTAGGGGAGGGTTTGGTCGGCCGGGATGTCCTCGCCCCATCGCTCTCCTTGTGGCGGGCCGGGCACCCGCACGCTGACTTCAGTTGCCAGGTGTACGGTGTTTCCTCCGACACATTGGTGCGGCTGGCATCCGGGTTAAGCGAGCAGTGTGTCAAGAAGCAGTGCGGCTTGGGAGGTTTGTGTTTTGGAAGAAGCATGGCTTTCGACCTTCGCCTCTCCCGATTTACGTACGGGCGTTGCAGCGATGGGACAACACTGTAACTACCAATTGGATATCACAAAATTGAGGAGAAAAGAGGGTCAAGAAAATTGACAGCATCTCAGAACGCACAACTCATCGGTCCTTGTCACGGATGGGCTATTACAGCAGACGACCACACCGGGTTCCACTCCTATTCACTGGGCACGCAATCACCAACACTGGACAATTGAGGAGTGGAAAAACATTGCCTGGTCCGACGAATCCCAGTTCCTGTTGCGTCATGCTGATGGCAGAGTCAGGATTTGACATAAGCAGCATGAGTCCATGGACCCATCCTGCCTGGTGTCAACGGTACAGGCCAATGGTGTGGAGAATGTTTTCCTGGCACACGTTAGGTCCCTTGATACCAACTGAGCAACATTTGAACGCCAAAGCGTATCTGAACATTGTTGCTGACCAGGTGCATCCCTTCATGGCTACAGGGGGGTCCGACCCAGTACTAGTACTAGATGGGTGTACCTAATAAATATGTTTCGGCTTTCACCTTCATCAGGCGTATGCACATCTTTTCAACAGTATAAGTATTGTGACCTTAACCCAGCACCTAGCGACCTCAAGGGGTTTAGATTTATTGTCTTTATTTAACTAGGCAAGTCTTAAAATAAATCTTATTTTACAATGACAGACTACCCCGGCCAAACCCCCCCTAACCCGGACGACACTGGGCCAAATGTGCGCCGCCCTATGGGACTCCCGATCACGGCCGGTTGTGATACAGCCCGTGACCAAACCAGGGTCTGTAGTGACGCCTCTAGCACTGAGATGCACTGCCTTAGACTGCTGTGCCACTCGGGAGCCCAAACAAGTCCCAGTTGGGGCTACCCACAGTGTTCACTACATTGGTGTCAGAAGTGGGATAGCGCCCGTGAGGCCATTGGAGGGGCAGTTCACACGAGGGACTTGCTATAGTGTAACCACCTTAATCCAACACCTAGTGACCTCGTCAAGGGATTCAGATCTCTTGGCGTAACAGCTAAGGTGTTGGGCTGACAGTCACTGAACCCAGGTTTGAGTCCTGGTCTGGGCTACCCCTACAATTTGCTACAGCATTTCCTAGCCACCGTGCTTCTACACCTGCATTGCTTGCTGTTTGGGGTTTCAAGCTGGGTTTCTGTACAGCACTTTGACATCAGCTGATGCAAGAAGGGCTTTATAAATAAACTTGATTGATTTTGATGTGCCAGTCATTAGGAGTGTCATTGATCTCCATAATTCAGATGGATGAAATGGAACCCAAATGTTATACCCTGTATAACCCAAAATGACCATAGCCCTATAATTGTGTATCAAGTAGGCCTATGCCCTCTAAAATGTAACCTTAAGTTAACTTGGGACATTATATTCTTCAGATGACCTCCTTTCCTATTTATCTTTCTCTCTAGTGCAGCCAGGTGGTTGTCATGGAGATAACAAATATTATTGGGTAATGCAGGAGGCAACTGGCCCATAAAATGGACATCATCGGCAACTCAAGAGTGCTTCACCTCTGAAACGGGCCCATTACGCATGATGACACATTGTTGTTCCAACACTTGAAGTTCACAATAGTTAATATTGATTAAGTATTTTTATGGCAACACTTTGGGTTAGGTGCAATATTCCTTTAAAATGTTAAGAACTTGATTCCATAGAAGCGGATTCCATATAAAGAAATTCACTGATATAAAGTACAGTAATTGGTTTTGTGTCCTCGTGATTGGTTCTTACCCAGGGGGTTGTAGTCCAGGTTGAGGACTCGGAGCTGGGAGCTGTGGGCTACAGCGATGGCCAAGCGGGCCCAGCCCTTTGTGGTGATGCTGGGGTTTGCACTCAGAGTCAGCTCCCTAAGACCTGTGGGACAGGCAGTCTATCACCATCAAATGACCAACTAGCTATAGCCAGAGCCGAATATAGCCATATATTAAAGGCTCTGACTAGCTAGTGTGTGTTTTCTCCATTATCATGGCAAATGTGTCTAATTGTAAACATGATGCCTTCATAAAGCCCTTTATACGACCTATAAAGATGCTTCAGAAATCACTCATAAGCGAATATCATGCTACATATAGGATGAAAAAAGATAATTGTGACAGAGCTATGTAGTGTTAATAACAACTTTATGAATGCTCTATAAAGCCTATAGAAGTTGCAATTTGTCTGGCCTGTATTTTCTATACTAAAATCTGTGTTTAACTCTCTGCTTCCATTTTCCCTACACACACATTAACAAGAGAGGACCTCTACACTAGCCTACTGTTTCCAGGGCCCAGTCCCTCAGCCGGCCGAGCAGGTTCAAAGTCCGATACCTCCAGTAAAAGTGAGGGCAGTGTTGCATGGCTCTACCTGATTTGGCCCCGTCTGGAGGCAGCATGCCACAGATTAGCCGCAGTGCCTCGTCCCCCAGCATACAGTCCCCCAGGTCCAGAGACACCAGTAAAGGGTGAGTGGAAAGAGCAGTGTTAAGTGTGACCAATCCTGCATCCAGGAGGGGGCTTCCATGGAGACTGTGGCATATGAGAAATGGGAGGAAAGAAAGAGGGAAAAAATGCAAAATATCATTCAGTATAAAAGTGCCAGTGAAGACCATCCAATTCATTCACTCCTGTTTACACATATAGCCTAATGCAGAGCACCGCTTTCAAGCTACATAAAGCATCAACTTGACATAGACTTGAGTTCATGCTCATTCTCGTGGTAATTAGGGTCCAGTCCCCCATGTGATGCCATGGCGAAAACACGCAGCGGCTCTTAATGGATCCCAAATTGAGGGACCCATGCTGATTACAGTGAGTGAATAGACAGCAGCCGTATCATTATCAACCACTAAGACCAATCAATCATTCAATCAGACAGACAACTTATTAATTGTGACCTACTACTTACAAAAGGGTCTGGATCGATCTGTTGGTTTTGAGTGCATCGGCGAGATGCTTGGTTCGGTTGATGGTGGAGACCACACCGAGGTTCAGGTTGAGTTGCGCCAGTGAGTGGGACTCCGTCACTCCGCGACACACCCGTCCGAAGTCTCGGTCTGAAAGCTGACATCCCCTGATAGACAAAAGCCTCACACTGTTCTCTTTCAGGCTTTCACAAATATCCTTGATCTCAGCTCCCGACAGTGCCTCTCCTGTTATTTGAATAGAACCTGGTAGCATTTTGGTAAATGTTTGTCTACTAGGCCTACATTACATTCAAGGTTTGTGCCCAGCAGAGATGGACATGCATAATAGGCATACAATTATCCAACGTCGGTAAGCTGTTAAATTACATTTCAAAGTCAATAGGCTATTTACGATATCCGATATTTGCAAGGCTGTCTGTATTGTAGCTGGTTTAATTGAGCATGTGTTATTAGGCTATGCATAGGAAAAGAGTACACGAGGTAGGTGTTCTGAAGTTAAATCGTTCCTAAACCACCATGCGCCGTTTCAAGCGCTGACATAACCTCCTGCTACAACGTAGCTCGCTAAACCCTTAGCGATTCTTCTTACACAGGCCATGAATGGATACATTCGTCGATACATATTAGCCAGGCTCCAATACAATCGAATGTCGTGCAGTTTCCCAGGTCCTCATGCAGAACAAACGGGTTGCATTCCAGTCATGTTTTGAGCTTGGCACTGAAGCAAAGGCGATCGTTTGTTTGCCCCTTTTGCAGCAGGTATCGGTTACTATGGACACCCTCTTCTCAATGTCATCAGAAACATCTTTGCAATCAGTCCTTTTCTGACTGTCACATGTTGCTCTCTAATTATTTTACTAATGCTCGTTTTCCTCAGTCGTCAAGGGCGCGTGCAGCCTCCTCAAAGAATATGTATGGCTACAGACCTCGGGAAATATTGCTGGTCTGAGAAAAAAAAAAAATGCAAGTCGAGGGCGAATATATATATAGCTGTGGTCTCAGTACAGAGTAGGTTATTGCTATTGATCACATGCAGTGCTGGCGTTGGTCTGACCGGGGCTGTGCTGGTCTAGCCCTGCCCAAATACATCACCTGACCTGTCTATACCACACCCATAGATAGATAGCCCTTGGCCTTTACATTTTTTCCCCTCAAATTAATGTAAGTGCATAATGTAACATGATCACCAAATAGATAGACCTGTTATATAACTATTCCCTATAAAAACGTTTTGATTTAAAAAGCATCATAATCAACAGGCCTAGAATAAACTGGCATGAGAACCTTAACCTTTCCATTGCACTGTTCTCTGGGTCAAACACACTATTATGGAAGCTCGTTCCCGCCACCTAAACAGTAAAATCTGACTAAGAGTTATGAGATAGTAAGTCATTATTATGAGATAGTAAATTGTTAATTATTAGATAGTAAGACATTGTTATGAGATATGTTTAGGCTATCTGTATCACATGAATCACGTATGTGTGTGCGTGCAAGGAGAGAGTTTGTTGATATTGTTCTATATTAATGTTTGAGAGTTTTGTTGATGTGAGTTGGTGCCTGTTTGATGACATCTGGTTGACATCAGATTTAATTAATTAAATCTATTAAAGGGACTTTTAATGTATTAATATATAGCCATTGATTCTTGAAGAATGTAACTTTGTCACAACACAACTGGTTGGCTCAAAAGCATTAAGAAGGAAAGAAATTCCACTAATTAACTTTTTACAAGACATACCTGTTAATTGAAATGCATGCCAGGTGACTACTTCATGAAGCTGGTTGAGAGAATGCCAAAAGTGTGCAAAGCTGTCATCAAGGCAAAGAGTGGCTACTTTGAAGAATCTCAAATATAAAATATATACTTTTTTGGTTACTACATGATTCCATATGTGTTATTTCATAGTTTTGATGTCTTCACTATTATTCTATAATGTAGAAAATAGTAAAAATAAAAACCTGTGAATGAGTTGGTGTGTCCAACCCTTTGACTGTTACTCATATATATATATGGATTACTGAATAACCATAGCCTCCAGCACATTGGTAGTCACCCAGGTTGAGGGTGTGACAGCTGAGTATGCTTCCACTGTGCCTATCTCATGTCTCGTTGCAGACTGCAGTCACATCCCATAGTTCCCCTAGTGAGCGAAGAGTGAAAGGAGAGGACTAGTGGAGGGCATGGCTATGCTGCATCCAAGTCTCCATTGTTCAGTTCAATATTGGAAATGCTTCACCTTGCCATTACCCAGCAAGGTTACATTTAGATCCATAAGTATGGATTATACTCACATTCTACAGTCAAACACCGAATTGTATTTCTCCACTGACAAAGCACGGCAAAACACATGGACTGGGTAGTGTTTCTTTTTAAAGAACGTCCTTTATTAAAATTAGATGGCTACTGCTGTGAAGCAGCTCAGTATTGCCCACTTCTTTGACCATCAGTAATTGTGATGTGAAATATGTGGAAAATACATTGGATTTGAAAAAAAGTAATCAACATGTTTTGAGGGTAGAATTTTAACCACAGGTTTTTGTGATCATGGTAGCCAAATTTCAACATAGACAAACCTTGTATAAAATATGTTGAATTTGTACCTTTAACACAACATTAGCTCCACTATCAGAATAAAATTCAATAGGCTGGGCAGCAAGGTTATAGCCAGGCCCAGCCCTGCTTAGCGATTATATTTATCACTGACTATTACCAATGTGCTATCGTGAGAATGATTGTTGAGCGATCTCCACTTAAAAAACGAAATAGATTTACTGTTGCTATCAAAGTCATTCCAAAGTGTAGGTTTAACAGAGCAAATGAAATCTGACCATACTTTATCATTCACATATCCTAAATTAAGCTATTTAGGACTATAGTATAAAGCATTTGCAGTCATCCATAGCTATTGTTTCAATTCAACAAAAAAATAGAGAACACATAGGCTATTCCCAGACTAGGGTATCCCCAGGGGTATGCCAAATAAAAATGTGATTCACATTTTCAAACAGTCCATTTAGATTTTCCATGGGGCTATACATTTGGGTGATGTTTTTTTCTTGCCTGAGTAGCCACATTTCACTGCCAAAAATAAAATTAAACCATCTAGTGTTCAGCGAAACAACAACACAATGTCAAATACAGGTAGCCTAGTCAAATGATTAACATCCAATCACATTAACCGTTACTCTCTCGGCGGAATTCCACTAACGGTCCGTATGTAGCCAAACGTAGCTGCTGCTCATTCTGTTTGCTTGAAAATGGATAAATAGTTTTTTTTAAAGTAAGGCCCGCATCCATAGAGACACATACCAGCTCTACTGGTTGCACTGCTACTACCAGCAGTACTACACCTGCACCTGTCGACGACACAAGTTGTTCTGCTTCCACGAGCACATCCAATGCTAGCATCAGTAATTCTACATTTGTTGCTAGCCCAGCTATGCCCGTTACGTTTATGGAGGGTCAATTAAGGAAGACATCCTCTTCTGGAAACCAGGATAACAGAAGAAGATATTTTTAAAGTACTGGACAGCTTTGTGACATCAAATGGACTTTGGTGGTCAAGATGTGTTGGTATCTGTACTGATGGCCCGACGCCACTTGGGTACACTGCAGCATCCACCGAGAGGCTCTTGCTGCCAAGGGAATGCCTGACAGCTTGAAAGACGTTTTGGACACTACAGTGAATATGGTTAACTTTGTTAAAGCAAGGCCCCTGAACTCTCATGTATTTTCTGCATTATGCAATGATATGGGCAGCGACCATGTAACGCTTTTACAACATACAGAAGTGCGCTGGTTATCAAGGGGCAAAGTATTTTATGTTTTTATGAATTGAGAGACTGCCTCCAGTCCACTTACCGATATCTGAACAAGAGAGCCTCATCGAAACAAACGGTTCTGTGAAAATGTAATTAAATCAGAAGCCTCTTCCAGATTTCTGGATAGGGCTGCGCTCAGAGTATCCTGCCTTGGCAAATGGTGCTGTTAAGACACTGATGCCCTTTGCAACCACATACTTATGTGAGAGTGGATTTTCTGCTCTCACTTGCATCAAAACTAAATACAGGCAGACTGTGTGGAAAATGATTTAAGACTGAGACTCTCTCCAATACAACCCAACATTGCAGAGTTATGTCCATCCTTTCAAGCACACCCTTCTCATTAACCGGTGGTGAGTTATTCACAATTTGATGAACAAATAAGGTTTTATATGTAAGATGGCTAAATAAAGAGCAAAATTATTGATTATTATTATTTGTGCCCTGGACCTATAAGAACTCTGTCACTTCCCACCAGCCGGGTTGTGATAACTCAACCTCATTCTTATGTTTAATAAATGTATTGTACAGTGTGTGTGTGGCAGGCTTACAATGATGGCAAAAAAACAACATTTGAGAGTGCGCTGACCCTGGTGCTAGAGGGGGTACGCAGCTGGAGGTTGAATGTTTGAAGGGGTAGGGGACTACAAAAAGATTGGGAACCACTGGCCTAGGGTTTCAAGGTCTGGTTGATTTCAAATATAATTATATTTAGTCTTATTGAATTGTTTGGTTGTCAACGCAACCAAATATCAACATTTTAAGGATATTTATATTCTGCTTGGATAGTTCCATCTGTGCCACTGAATTAGTCTGGCTTTAATACCAGTTTGTTTTTAAATTAATAATTAATATGCTGGATTCACGTCTCCATATCAACCAAAAATCTAAGTTAAAGAATAGGACTAAATCAAATCAAACTTTATTTAAAGTGCATTTAAAGTTTGATTTTATTTAGTTCTATTCTTTAAATTAGATTTCTGGTTGGTTTTAATTAATTTGTAGACAAACTTGAATTAAAGCCAGCAGCACAGATGGAACTATCCAAACAGAAGATGCATCTCCTTGAAATGTTGATATTTGGTTGCGTTGACAACCAAACACAGTTCAATATTACTTTTTTAATAACGTAAATAGCCTAAAGTTAAGGCTATCTTACAGACTAATTTAACAATCAACTTTAAAATGAGAAACGCATCCATGGTCACATTTTGATTCTCATGTAATCATATAGGGCTCTCCAGAGGGGGAAAACTACATGCCCTCCAGGACACCTACAGCACCCGATGTCACAGGAAGGCCAAAAAGATCATCAAGGACATCAACCACTCGAGCCACAGCCTGTACACCCCGCTATCATCAGGAAGGCGAGGTCAGTACAGGTGCATCAAAGCTGGGACCGAGAGACTGAAAAACAGCTTCTATTTCAAGGCCATCAGACTGTTAAATAGCCATCACTAGCCGGCTTCCACCCGGTTATGTCACCCTGCACCTTAGAGGCTGCTGCCCTATATACAGTCGTGGCCAAAAGTTTTGAGAATGACACAAATATACATTTTCACAAAGTCTGCTGCCTCAGTTTGTATGATGGCAATTTGCATATACTCCAGAATGTTAGAAGAGTGATCAGATTAATTGCAAAGTCCCTCTTTGCCATGCAAATGAACTGAATCCCCAAAAAACATTTCCACTGCATTTCAGCCCTGCCACAAAAGGACCAGCTGACATCATGTCAGTGATTCTCTCGTTAACACAGGTGTGAGTGTTGACGAGGACAAGGCTGGAGATCACTCTGTCATGCTGATGGAGTTCGAAAAACAGACTGGAAGCTTCAAAAGGAGGGTGGTGCTTGGAATCATTGTTCTTCCTCTGTCAACCATGGTTACCTGCAAGGAAACACGTGCCGTCATCATTGCTTTGCACAAAAAGGGCTTCACAGGCAAGGATATTGCTGCCAGTAAGATTACACCTAAATCAACCATTTATCGGATCATCAAGAACTTCAAGGAGAGCGGTTCAATTGTTGTGAAGAAGGCTTCAGGGAGCCCAAGAAAGTCCAGCAAGCGCCAGGACCGTCTCCTAAAGTTGATTCGGCTGCGGGATCGGGGCACCACCAGTACAGAGCTTGCTCAGGAATGGCAGCAGGCAGGTGTGAGTGCATCTGCACGCACAGTGAGGCGAAGACTTTTGGAGGATGGCCTGGTGTCAAGAAGGGCAGCAAAGAAGCCACTTCTCTCCAGGAAAAACATCAGGGACAGACTGATATTCTGCAAAAGGTACAGGGATTAGACTGCTGAGGACTGGGGTAAAGTCATTTTCTCTGATGAATCCCCTTTCCGATTGTTTGGGGCATCCGGAAAAAAGCTTGTCCGGAGAAGACAAGGTGAGCGTTACCATCAGTCCTGTGTCATGCCAACAGTAAAGCATCCTGAGACCATTCATGTGTGGGGTTGCTTCTCAGCCAAGGGAGTGGGCTCACTCACAATTTTGCCTAAGAACACAGCCATGAATAAAGAATGGTACCAACACATCCTCCGAGAGCAACTTCTCCCAACCATCCAGGAACAGTTTGGTGACGAACAATGCCTTTTCCAGCATGATGGAGCACCTTGCCATAAGGTAAAAGTGATAACTAAGTGGCTCGGGGAACAAAACATCGATATTTTGGGTCCATGGCCAGGAAACTCCCCAGACCTTAATCCCATTGAGAACTTGTGGTCAATCCTCAAGAGGCGGGTGGACAAACAAAAACCCACAAACTCCAAGCATTGATTATGCAAGAATGGGCTGCCATCAGTCAGGATGTGGCCCAGAAGTTAATTGACAGCGTGCCAGGGCGGATTGCAGAGATCTTGAAAAAGAAGGGTCAACACTGCAAATATTGACTCTTTGCATCAACTTCATGTAATTGTCAATAAAAGCCTTTGACACTTATGAAATGCTTGTAATTATACTTCAGTATTCCATAGTAACATCTGACAAATATCTAAAGACACTGAAGCAGCAAACTTTGTGGAAATTAATATTTGTGTCATTCTCAAAACTTTTGGCCACAACTGTACATAGACTTGGAATAACTGGCCACTTTAATGTTTAAATGATGTTTACATACTGCTACTCATCTCACATGTATATAATGTATTCTATTGTACTGTATTTTAGTCAATGCCACTCTGACATTGCTCAGTCTAATATTTATATATTTTTTAATTCCATTATTTTACTTTTAGTGTGTATTGTTGAGAACTGTTAGATACTACTGCACTGTTAGAGCAAGGAACACAAGAATTTAGATATACCCGCAATAATATCTGCTAAATTAGTGTATGTGACCAATAAATTTGATTTGATTTGCTGGGGACAATAAAAGGCGACTCTAAAATATGAAGTTTTGTCACACAACACAATGTCATCAATCTCTCAAGTTGAGGGAGAGTGCAATTGAGATGCTGACTGCAGGTATGTCCACCAGAGCTGTTGCCAGATATTAATGTTCAGATCTCTACCATAAGCCACCTCCAACATCATTTTAGAGAATTTTGCAGCATGTCCAAATAACCTCACAACCACAGACCACGTGTAACCACGCCAGCCCAGGACCTCCAAAACCGGCTTCTTCACCTGCGGGATCGTCTGAGACCAGCCACCTGGACAGCTGATGAAACGGTGGGTTTGCACAAACAAAGAATTTCTGCACAAACTTGTCAGAAACCGTATCAGGGAAGCTCATCTGTTGTCCTCACCAGGGTCTTGACCTGATGGTAGTTTGGCGTCGTAACCAACTTCAGTGGGCAAATGCTCACCTTTAATGGCCACTGGCACGCTGGAGAAGTCTGCTCTTCACGGATGAATCCCGGTTTCAGCTGAAGCGGGCAGATGGCAGAGCGTGTATGGTGCCTTGTTGGTGAGCGGGTGGCTGATGTCAACATTTGCCGAGTGCCCCATAGTGGCGGTGGGGTTATGGTATGGGCAGGCGGCCCGTTGTCATGCCATTCATCTACCGCCATCACCTCATGTTTCAGCATGATAATACACGGCACCATGTCGCAAGGATCTGTACACAATTCCTGGAAGCTGAAAATGTCCCACTTCTTCAATGGCCTGCATAATCACCAGACATGTCACCCGTTTAGCATGTTTGGTTTGTTCTGGATCGATGTGTACGACAGCATGTTCCAGTTCCCGCCAATATCCAGGAACTTCACACAGCCATTGAAGAGTTGGCCAACATTCCACAGGCCACAATCAACAGCCTGATTAACTCTATGCAATGGAGATGTGTTGCACTGCATGAGACAAATGGTGGTCACACCAGACACTGATTTTTTTTTTAAGGTATCTGTGACAAACAGATGGATATCTGTATTCCCAAGCATGTGAAATTCATAGATTAGGATCTAATTGCAGGACTTCTTGATTTTTTTTCAGAAGACCATGTCTTAGGTCCGTAAAGTTTATTTCCATTGTATACTTTTGTACAATAACCCTATAAATACAATTTTACAGTTAAATAAAAAGGAGGAGAGGTTACCTTGCATCCCACTCAAATGTTAGGAAGTACAAATAATGCACAACACAAATGACTGGGTGAAACAAAAGCTCATTAGAAGGAACAATATTCATAAGTTAATGCAGTATCTCATATGACATCAACTGCATATCTATCTGGTTATTTTCTCATTAGGTTATCAGACAGGAGAGATGCATTGTGTAAAATAAGCTAGATAAAACTCTAAATTTACCCCGTATCATACATGATAATAATAATAATTCCTTTGAAGAAACTATAGAAGGCACCACACAGCCTTAGGGAACCGTCCTCCCATTGAACGTCTAGAATTTTATAGAATCACCATAACCTGTGTAACAAAGCCTACAAAAAGGAGAGTGTCGAGTTGAATATTAATTTGTCTAAACATGAGAACAAATGCAAACAGCTGGGAATCTTAATGCACTCAAGCTGCTTTAACAAATACAAGATCCCTATGAAAAAGGGAGTCAATCACTTGAAGAGCACAAACATGACATTCACTCCCATGTAGTTTTTTGATTTAGTTCAATATAAACAACCAATAGTTGTTGTGAACTGATGATGATTTGTTTGCCGAGACAATGTTCATGTATCATGAAGAATGTCAACTATAACCAGTAACCACCATGGTCTTTGACCTTCACATCAGTCTGTATTATCTACACAACACCACCACCATGGAATTCAGGTTCTCATGAGCCTATGGTCTCATCGTTGATGTTGGACACAACATCACTGTGACTGCAGGATAACACCAAGGGTCTTCACTGTGGCATTCACAGCATTCATAGCAGCGGTGGCCACCACAGGCAAATCTCTGGCCACTCTCTGGATGGGGGGCATGTTGGGTCCTTCCAATGTGTCCAGGATACCTTCAGACAAAAAAATGCAAAACAAATGTCTCATTTTTATTTAATCAAATTCAAGACCCAGTTTAAAAGGGCAGTGGAGTCAAAAACCAGATTTTTCCAGTGTTTTGTATGGTATTTCCACGCTGAGGTTGAAATAATATTGTGACAATTATGATAACTACCTTTTAGTACAAGAGCTGTTTGGAAAAAACATGAAATTTCATCCTGTTTTGGTAGGATTGATTTTTGGCCTGCAATATCACCACGTGGTATAAGTTAATAGACCAATTACAAAGAGTTTCAAACCTCTCTGCCAATAACATCTAGTTCAAATTACATATCCCTCCAATTAGCTCCCTCAGACCACTCCCAGACAGTCCTAGAAAAATGATTGCTTGAGAAATAGCTTTTTGCTAAAAAGCTACTTATTTTTATTTTTTTACCATTTTAACTTAAAACAATCACAGTAAGATACTTCATTGCTACCCAGAAATTATTTGATATTGAGATAAAAACATCTGCATTGGACTTTTAGGAATATACCTTGGCGTAGGGTTCGGCGGTATCCAGATTTTCATACCGTTCCTGTACCATACCAGGATATACGATATTACCGGCAGTGCACACAAGGGGCGCTATTCCTTCCCAAACAAAAAAACCCACAGGACATAACACATTGACGCACAAAACAAATTTAGGCAGCAGGGATCTTGATCCAGGAGTTGATTGATTGTCTCTGATGTAACCAAGAAGCTCGGTCTTGCAAGCTAGACACGTAGCTAGCAAGTTAGCAAACCAAATGCCTAGCAGGAGATCATTTATTTGGCACCTTAGATAGTTACCTTATAGTTATCAGCAGTGGCGTAGCATGCACCCCCACTGTTCCTTCAAAGTGGGTGTGCCCCAGAGTAGAGATGTGCACAGTTATTTGAATATTCGAACGGACAATAGTATAAGAATACTGAGTTGTGTGTGAGTATTAATTTGTATTACGTCTATTTAACACAGAAAAATATTTTAAATTAAATTAAAATATCCATGTGACATCGTTACATACCATGACGTTTCAAACTATTAATATAATAAAACAAACTTTTCAATGTAGTTTTTATGACGTGCGCCCATAAAAAGACTGGTAGCTGGTGTGTAGCTTGCTGTTTAGGTTGGCCAATCAAAGCGGCTCAATGTGTAGCAAGTGGAGTGACAGTTCACTAATGCAATGCAAGTTTATAGAATTAAAAAGTTAGCAAAATGAGAAGGAGTAGTCTACAATGAGCAGCAAACAGGTAGGCTGTTGTTTATCCTAATGGGGTTGGGGAGAAAGCGCAGAATGTGGCCTCAGTTAGCCTAGCTAGCTATAGCTGGCTAAGTTCTCTAGGCTACTCCAGTCAAGACAGGCACTGTTATACAGTGCATTCTGAAAGTATTCAGACCCCTTTACTTTTTACACATTTTGTTACGTTACAACCTTATCCTAAAATTGATTAAATTGTTTTAATCCCTCATCAACCTACATACAATACCCCATAATGATAAAGCAAAAACAGGTTGAGACATTTTTATAAAATGTACTAAAAATAAAAAAACATTTACATCAGTATTTGGACCCTTTCCTCAGTACTTGGTTGAAGCACCTTTGGCAGTGATTACAGCCTCGAGTCTTCTTGGGTATGATGCTACAAGCTTGGCACACCTGTATTTGGGGAGTTTCACCCATTCTTCTCTGCAGATCCTCTCAAGCTCTGTCAGGTTGAACGGGGAGCGTTGCTGCACAGCTATTTTCAGGTCTCTCCAAAGATGTTCGACCGGGTTCAAGTCCGGGCTCTGGCTGGGCCACTCAAGGACATTCAGAGACTTGTCCCGAAGCCGCTCCTGCGTTGTCTCAGCTTTGTGCTTTGAGTCGTTGTCTTGTTGGAAGGTGAACCTTCGCCCCAGTCTGAGGTCCTGAATGATCTGGAGCAGTTTTTCATCAAGGATCTCTGTACTTTGCTCTGTTCATCTTTCCCTCGATCCTGACTAGTCTCCCAGTCCCTGCCACTGAAAAACATCCCCACAGCATGATGCTGCCACCACCATGCTTCACCGTGACTTGGTTCCTTCAGATGTGATGCTTGGCATTCAGGCCAAAGAGTTCAATCTTGGTTTCATCAGACCAGAGAATCTTATTTTTCATGGTCTGAGAGTCCTTTAGGTGCCTTTTGGCAAACTCCAAGCGGGATGTCATGGGCCTTTTACTGAGGAGTGGTTTCCGTCTGGCAACTCTACCATAAAGGCCTGATTGGTGGAGTGCTGCAGAGATGGTTGTCCTTCTGGAAGGTTCTCCCATCTCCACTGAGGAACTCTAGAGCTCTGTCAGAGTGAACATCGGGTCCTTGGTCACCTCCCTGACCTAGGCCCTTCTCCCCTGATTGCTCAGATTGGCCGGGCAGCCAGCTCTAGGAAGAGTCTTGGGTGGTTACAAACTTCGATGGAGGCGACTGTGTTCTTGGGGACCTTCAATACTGCATAAATGTTTTGGTACACTTCTCCAGATCTGTGCCTCGACACAATCCTGTCTCGGAGCTCTACGGACAAATCCTTCAACCTCGTGGCTTGGTTTTTGCTCTGACATGCTCTGTCAACTGTGGGATCTTATATAGACAGGTGTGTGCCTTTCCAAATCATGTCCAATCAATTGAATTTTCCACAGGTGGACTCAAATCAAGTTGTAGAAACAGCTCAAGGGTGATCAATGGAAACAGGATGCACCTGAGCTCAATTTCGAGTCTCATATCAAAGGGTCTGAATACTTACGTAAATAAGGTTTTTTATTTATTTTTAATTAGCAAACATGTGAGAAAAAAACCTTTTTGTTTTGTCATTATGAGGCATTGTGTGTAGATTGATGAGGAGGATTTTTTATTTATTCCATTTTAGAATAAGGCTTTCCGAATGCACTGTATGGGATGATAAATAACATTGTGGCTCCTACAAGTTAGCTAGTCTTGGATGTGGCCGAGTCAGCTACTGCGTCTCTCGCTCTTCCTCTGCCTGCTCACTGCCACACACACAACCCTCTGTAGCTGCAGCAATAGAGCGCCAGCCTCTCTCCAATGCGCAGCAGTGAAGAAAACATGGATTTTGAATGTCCGGATATCTGACAAAAATGTATGATACTGTTTGAATAGTGAAATTATTTAAAGCGCCTATCCCTACCTCAGAGGTTATTATATATTATTTATTTTGACGGTATTGAAAAATCATACTATAAGTATTTAAAAATACCCCGGTATACTGCCCAAGCCTACCTAGGAGGATCATTGAATATAAGCAATTAAAATGTGTTTATAATTGGACAAGGGAGCCTGTATTCATTAAGTGTCTCAAAGTAGGAGTGCTGATCTTGGTCCCCCCACCCTTCATTAAAGATTTAAAAGGCAAAAATGATCTTACATTGAACTAAAATATAATCGCAACATGTAAAGTGTTGGTCCCATGTTTCATGAGCTGAAATAAAAGATCCCAGAAATGTTCTATACGCACAAAAGGTTATTTCTCTCAAATGTTGTGCACAAATTTGTTTACACCCGTTAGTGAGCATTTCACCTTTGCCAAGACAATCCATCCACCTGACAGGTGTGGCATATCAAGATGATTAAATAGCATGATCATTACACAGGTGCACCTTGTATTAGGGACAATAAAAAGCCACTCAAACACAATGCCACAGATGTCTCAAGTTGAGGGAGCTTGCAATTGGAATTGCCAGAGAATTTAATGTTCAGATCTCCACCATAAGCCGCCTCCAACGTTGTTTAGAGATTTTTGCAGTACGTCCAACCGGCCTCACAACCCGGAGACTACGTGTAATCACGCCAGCCCAGGACCTCCACATCCGGCTTCTTCACCTACGGGATCGTCTGAGAACAGCAACCTGGACAGCTGATAAAACTGTGGGTTTGCACAACTGAAGAATTTCTGCACCAACTGTAAGAAACCGTCTCATCTGCGTGCTCGTCGTCCTCACCAGGGTCTTAGACTGCAGTTCGGCGTCGTAACCAACTTTTGTGGGCAAACGCTCACCTTTGATGTCCACTGGCATGCTGGAGAAGTCTGCTCTTCACGAATTAATCCCATTTTCAACTGTACCGGGCAGATGGCAGACATCTGTCGTGTGGGGGCGAGCGGTTTGCTGATGTCAATGATGTGAACAGAGTGCCCCGTGGTGGTGGGGTTATGGTATGGGCAGGCATAAGCTACAGACAACGAACACAACTGCATTTTATCGTCGGAAATTTGAATGCACAGAGATCCCGTGATGAGATCCTGAGGCCCATCGTTGTGCCATTCATCCGCCGCCATCACCTCATGTTTCAGCATGATAATGCACGGCCCCATGTCACAAAGATCTGTACACAATTCCTGGAAGCTGAAAATGTCCCAGTTCTTCCATGGCCTGCATAATCACCAGACATGTCACCCATTGAGCATGTTTGGGATGCTCTGGATCGACGTGTATGACAGCGTGTTCCAGTACCCGCCAATATCCAGTAACTTCGCACAGCCATTAAAGTGGAATGGGACAACATTCCACAGGCCAAAATCAACAGCCTGATCAACTCTATGCGAAGGAGATGTGTCGCGCTGCATGTGGCAAATAGTGGTCACATCAGATACTGACTGGTTTTAAGTTATCTGTGGTCAACAGATGCATATATGTATTCCCATTCATGTGAAATCCATAGATTAGGGCCTAATGAATTTATTTAAATTGACTGATTTCCTTATATGAACTGTAACTCAGTAAAATCTTTGCAATTGTTCCATGTTGCGTTTTATATTTTTGCTCAGTGTAGATCAGCATTCCTACTCTGAGACGCTTTGTGAAGACGAGTCCTGGTTTGCCTTCCTGGGAATCTTACCTTCAACAATCTTGTGATAAGCGAAGTGCAGGTAGAGCAGAAAGAGCATATGCAGAGCAGCCAGTGTTCCACAGAGGATGAGGCGTGGGGTCTGGCCCACGGTCCGAGAGATAACAGCAGCTACCTGAGAGAGAGAGAGAAGGTGAGCCAGGGGAAGAGACTGACTATCACTGACATAGTGGGCACATTCGAGCGGATATATTTTGTCTTTCAAAGTGTGTTGCATTATGGGGATACAAATTGTCTGACTTGCACCTACAGTTGCTCTTCACCAACTTCATCCTGCTGCCTTCGCCTGCATTGTGGGAGGCTCTATTGTCAACCAGTCATTCGGGTGTTTTTGTTTGACCCACGCAAAGAAATGACTGAGACGGGAACCAACTTTTCCACGATTCATATAGGCCTATACAGTCTTCTGATCCCTCCTGTCTCAGCCTCCAGTATTTATGCTGTAGTAGTTTGTGTCGGGGGGCTAGGGTCAGTCTGTTACATCTGGATTATTTCTCTTGTCTTATCCGGTGTCCTGTGTGTATTTAAATATGCTCTCTCTAATTCTCTCTTTCTGTCTTTCTCTCGGAGGACCTGAGCCCTAGGACCATGCCTCAGGACTACCTGGTATGATGACTCCTTGCTGTCCCCAGTCCACCTGGCCGTGCTGCTGCTCCAGTTTCAACTGTTCTGCCTGCGGCTATGGAACCCTGACCTGTTCACCGGACGTGCTTGTTGCACCCTCGACAACTACTATGATTATTATTATTTGACCATGCTGGTCATTTATGAACATTTTAACATTTTAACATCTTGACTATGTTCTGTTATAATATCCACCCTGCACAGCCAGAAGAGGACTGGCCACCCCTCATAGCCTGGTTCCTCTCTAGGTTTCTTCCTAGGTTTTTGGCCTTTCTAGGGAGTTTTTCCTAGGGAGTTTTTCCTAGCCACCGTGCTTCTTTCACATGCTTTGCTTGCTGTTTGGGGTTTTAGGCTGGGTTTCTGTACAGCACTTTGAGAATATCAGCTGATGTACGAAGGGCTATATAAAAATAAATTTGATTTGATTTGATTAGTGGATATATACAAATGAATGTGATATTTTAGGCTCTCACTATTTGATTGAACAATCTACACACATATGATTTCAGTTTGACATATTTATTTCAACATTATAAAGAAAAACTTTTATAAACAACGGCAACACTGCCATGTTAATCTGAGCCTTGCTGTTGGAAAACCACATTAGTGTCCGACTTCACTACTCGACGTTCGTCTAGTCTGTTGCTTTAGCCTTACCACTCAAAACGAAGACGGTGAGTGTCAAAGGGCTCTTTAGATTTGAAGTAATTAATCTATTTACCATCCGCAGTGTGGAGAGCCCTCCTACGACCAGCCACAAGATGTAGAACAGGGAGTGGAAGTGGACGTTGTAGGTGACGAAGAGAACCACGCAGTGCCCGAAAAGACCATAACCCTGTTGGGGTCACATAGTAGAAAAGACGGTGAGATTTCACACTGCTTTTATAGCAAACGGATTACACAGGGATGCTGTGAGGAGAGTTATGGTCACTGTTTACTCACCAGCAGAGACAGCATCTGGAGCATGGTGATCTGGGCATTGCATAGGTACGCCAGGAAATAGATGAAGGAGGAAACTCCCAGCCAGTAACCAAAGCATGTCCCTATGGCTGTTCCCATCAGAGTACCCTCTCTCTGTCCAGGGAGGAAAAACATGTATTAGGCCTAATCAAGGTCAGATAGACAACTAATAATAACAATGCAGGATGAACAGACCACATGAGTACTAAATAAGCAGTACCTAATGTCTGAGACTCTGAACAGATGCTTTTTGCTTTCGTAATGTCAAAATGGTTGAGTTGATGCTACCTTCATCTACAGTTGTATGTAGAAAAGTGTTCATTACACCTAATACGCCATATCCATCTGTATATTAACATGTATTTATAAAGCCAGTATAAGTTGGGCTCTCTTACAATAACTGTTCCTGATGTCTTCATTCCGTGCAGGAGGATGGCCACCAGCGTGAACACCAGCATCATGGGCCCATACAGCTCCCCAGCAATCTTCTACAGTTGGAAAAGAAGAGCAGTGAAAACATTTATATTTCCTTTAATTGGCCAGGTAAGCTCTGAAAACATCTAGATTTAAATATTTCCCCAGCCTGTGAAAATAGTATGAGAAAAGAAAATCCAACTCACCTGTGGAAAATTGATCATGCGGATGGGTATCATTGATTCAATCAACCTAGGGTAGAAAAGAGGCGTACATGTCAGGAAGAGTGTCACAAAATGCTAAACTATACATGTTGATTACAAAACACATTTGTACTGACTCACCTGTTCCTAACTTGCATAGGCTCCACATCAAAGTACGGCCGGAGAATGTCTATGTTGGCATATAGGTTGAAAGCCTTGGAAGCCTGCCGCTTTCCTGCTTGCCACACCTAAGAGGATGAGGGAATGTTCATTATAAATTAGCTGACAAAGGTGTGATGAAAGTCAAAGTTATGACAGCAACATTAACCAGACAAGGCTATTGAGATAGAAATTACAATATTGGGTAACGGCAAAGCCCTTTTTATAACAAAGGTAATGTTGTGTGTGACAAGTTGTTGTCCATCAGCATCACAAAGCTTTCTCAGCTCACCTCATCTGCCACCTGTCTCCCCAGCTGGCCCTTGATACCCTTTATTCCCAGAAACTCGCCATCCTCTCCAGTCTCCTCTTCAGTTGCTTCAGCCTCCTCTGCCACCTCCTCCTCCTCCTTCATGCGCTGGTGCATCTCCCCCATGTCCTCAAAGCTGGAGCCTGATGTGTCATCCATGTTTTCCATGTCAATTACTGCTGATCCAGTGCCCTAGTAATAGATCGTTTATTACATATAATTACTGTACATCCTTGTATGTGAAATTGTTTCACGCGCAAATTGTTCATGTTTTCATCAGACAGTCACAACCTGTGAAATTAATAATTAAGTTAGCTAGCTAAGAAAATATATAAATGTTTCTGATTAGCTAGCTAGCATAACATTGTTGTCGGACAAACTTTAACGTTAGCTATCTCTGTACTATATGTATTGCACAGAAAAATGTAGTTTGGCAACACTAAACAAGATGTAACATTACCGCGATGTAGCGAGGAAAATAATAGTATATACATTGCAAGTATTTTCTTAGCTATTGCTGCCTAGCTAGCTCGCTAGCTAATATTACCTGGATAATGTTGTCCTCAAAACCACCCCATGGTTCCGTGTTCGTGTTTTTGTTTCCATCAGACGAAGCCATCTTTTAGAGCAGGTGAACGTGTTCTTGATCCCTTTTAAAAAGAAAACTGCACTTTTAATCTCACATACAACCAATGAATTGTCAATTACAGCATCAGGGGCGCTTTAAAGATAAATATTTGTTCCCAAAAATGCATTACACTGCCAAATCAGGTGGGGGTGCGTCAATGCATAACACGTCGTGCGTAATACGTGCAAACATAACATCTCGCGTGACTTTGAAATGGAAAGCATCGCATGTAGCTCCAATCAATTAACAAAAATATCTTTGCTCCAAATCAGAGTGACCAAATCTTAGTTCACATAGGTGCATATGGTGTATGCTTAGAGTTGGTTTGGACTGGTTTGTGTTCAGAGTTTTCATATGTCAGTGGGTAAAAAAGAAGAAACCCGCATGCTGCTGTTTCTTCTTTTTTTCTCATTTTATTCAACTGTTGCCATGCACCTGCAAAAAAGATAGCTCAGATGTGCGAGTGCCTTTTGATTTTTTTAATCATGTCAGTGGGTAACATCCAGTGGCGACCCGTCATTCAGTGCAAGTGGAGCTGTTTTGAGACCCACATTTTCTGAGAAAGAAAACGTATATATATATATATATATATATATATATATATATAAAAATATTTTGGGGGGCCTGTTTTGCATGTTATTTTGGCATTAATACGTGTCACATATCAGTTTGCAAGCAATGTAAAAAAAGAAAGATATCATTCAGTTAATAAAGTTGCATACAGACATGGTCTCTTTTTTGTTTTCTTGAGTAAATCAGCTCCAAAATGCAGGTGTTTCAGCCTAGCTCAGTGCTTTCTGTGGTGGTGTGGTGAGCCAGCAGAAAATAGGAGCATCACGCCGTGATTGGCTCAGTGTTCTGTCACACATGAGGACAGTACATCGTTGCCAAATTTAAGTGCTTAGTAAGGGTAGACATCTGAGATCAATTTCGAGTCTCATAGCAAAAGGTCTGAATACTTATGTAAATAAGGTGCATTCGGAAAGTATTCAGACCCCTTGATTTTTTCCACATGTTGTTACGTTACAGCCTTATTCTAAATTGTATTAAATTAATGTTTTTCCTCAACAATCTACACACAATACCCCATAATGACAAAGCGAAAAACAATTTTCTTAGCACATTTTCGTTTTAAACCCCCAGAAATACCTTATTTACATAACTATTCAGACCCTTTGCTATGAGACTCGAAATTTATCTCAGGTGCATCCTGTTTCCATTGATCATCCTTGAGCTGTTTCTACAACTTGATTGGAGTCCACCTGTGGTAAATTCAATTGTTTGGACATGATTTGGAAAGGCACACACCTGTCCATATAAGGTCCCACAGTTGCCAGTGCATGTCAGAGCAAAAAACAGGCCATGAGGTTGAAGGAATTGTCCATAGAGCTCCGAGACAGGGTTGTGTCGAGGCACAGATCTGGGGAAGGGTACCAAAAAACTTCTGCAGCATTGAAGGTCCCCAAGAACACAGTGGCCTCCATCATTCTTAAATGGAAGAAGTTTGGAACCTCCAAGACTCTTCCTAGACCTGGCCACCTGGCCGCCCGGCCAAACTGAGCAATCGGGGGAGAAGGGCCTTGGTCAGGGAGGTGACCAAGAACCCGATGTTCACTCTGACAGAGCTCCAGAGTTCATCTGTGGAGATGGGAGAACCTTCCAGAAGGACAACCATCACTGCAGCACTCCACCAATCAGGCCTTTTTGGTAGAGTGGCCAGATGGAAGCCACTCCTTGGTAAAAGGCACATGATGGTAGGTAGCCTAGCGGTTAGACCGTTGGGCCAGTAACCGAAAGGTTGCTAGATTAAATCCCCGAGCTGACAAGGTAAAAATCTGTCGTTCTGCCCCTGAACAAGGTAGTTAACCCACTGTTCCTAGGCCGTCAATAATTTGTTCTTAACTGACTTGCCTAGTTAAATAAAGGTTAAGTTAAAAAAAAAATTCATGACAGCCTGTTTGGAGTTTGCCTAAAGGACTCTCAGACTATGAGAAACAAGATTCTCTGGTCTGATGAAACCAAGAATGAACTCTTTGGCCTGAATGCCAAACGTCACGGCTGGAGGAAACCTGGCACCATCCCTAATCAAATCAAACATTATTTGTCAAATGCTCCGAATACAACAAGTGTAGACCTTACAGTGAAATGCTTACTTACAAGCCCTTAACCAACAGTGCAGTTCAAGAAGAGTTAAGAAAATATTTACCAAATAAACTAAAGTAAAAAATTATAAAAAGTAACACAATAAAATAACAATAGTCAGGCTATATGCATGGGGTACAGGTACCGAGTCAGTGTGCGGAGGTACAGGTTAGTTGAGGTAATTTGTACATGTAGGTAGGGTTGAAGTGACTATGTATAGATAATAAACAGCGAGTAGCAGCAGTGTACAAAACAAATGGATGGGGGGATGTCAATGTAAATAGTTCGGTGGCCATTTGATTAAATGTTCAGCAGTCTTATGGCTTGGGGGTAGAAACTGTTAAGGAGACTTTTGGTCCAAGACTTGGCGCTCCGGTACCCCTTGCCATGCAGTAGTAGATAAAACAGTCTATGACTTGAGTGAATGGAGTCTCTGACAGTTTTATGGGCATTCCTCTGCCTATTATATAGGTCCTGAATGGCAGGAAGCTTGGCCCCAGTGATGTACTGGGCCGTACGCACTACCCTCTGTAGCATCTTACGGTCAGATGCCGAGCAGTTACCATACCAGGCGGTGATACAACCGGCCAGGATACTCTTGATGGTGCAGCTGTAGAACTTTTTGAGGATCTGGGGACCCATGCCAAATCTTTTCAGTCTCCTGAGGGGGGAAATGTTTTGTTGTGCCCTCTTCACGACTGTCTTGGTGTGTTTGGACCATGACGGTTTATTGGTGATGTGGACACCAAGGAACTTGAAAGTCCCGACTCGCTCCACTACTGCCCCATCGATGTTAATGAGGGCCTGTTCGGCCCGCCTTTTCCTGTAGTCCACGATCAGCTCCTTTGTCTTGCTCACATTGAGGGAGAGGTTGTTGTCCTGGCACCACACTGCCAGTTCTCTGACCTCCTCCCTATAGGCTGTCTCATCGTTGTCAGTGATCAGGCCTACCACTGTTGTGTCGACAGCAAACTTAATGATGGTGTTGGAGTTGTGCTTGGCCACACAGTCGTTGGTGAACAGGGAGTACAGGAGGGGACTAAGTACACACCCCTGAGGGGCCCCAGTGTTGAGGATCAGCGTGGCAGATGTGTTGTTGCCTACCCTTACCACCTGGGGGCGGCCCGTCAGGAAGTCCAGTATCCAGTTGCAGAGAGAGGTGTTTAGTCCCAGGGTCCTTAGCTTAGTGATGAACTTCGTGGACACTATGGTATTGAACGCTGAGCTGTAGTCAATGAACAGCATTCTCACATAGGTGCTCCTTTTGTCCAGGTGGGAAAGGGCAGTGTTGAGTGCAATAGAGATTGCATGATCGGTGAATCTGTTGGGGCGGTATGCAATTTGGAGTGGGTCTAGGGTTTCTGGGATTATGGTATTGATGTGAGCCATGACCAGGCTTCCAAAGCACTTTATGGCTACAGTCATGAGTGCTACGGGTCGGTAGACATTTAGGCAGGTTACGTTAGTGTTCTTGGGCACAGGGACTATGGTGGTCTGCTTGAAACATGTAGGTATTACAGACTCAGTCAGGGACAGGTTGAAAATGTCAGTGAAGACACATGCCAGTTGGTCAGCGCATGCTCAGAGTACACATCCTGGTAATCTGTCTGGCCCAGCGGCCTTGTGAATGTTGAGCTGTTTAAAAGGTCTTGCTCACATCGGCTACGGAGAGCGTGATCACACAGTCGTCCGGAACAGCTGATGCTCTCATGGAGCTTCAGTGTTACTTGGCTCGAAGCCATCATAGAAGTAATTTAGCTTGTCTGGTAGGCTCGTGTCACTGGGCAGCTTGCGGCTGTGCTTCCCTTTGTAGTCTGTAATAGTTTGCAAGCCCTGACACATCTGACGAGAGTCGTAGTTGGTGTAGTACGATTCAATCTTAGTCCTGTATTGACACTTTGCCTGTTTGATGGTTCGGCGGAGGGCATAGCGGGATTTCTTATGAGCTTCCGGGTTAGAGTCCAACTCCTTGAAAGTGGCAGCTCTACCCTTTAGCTCAGTGCAGAGGTTTCCTGTAATCCATGGCTTCTGGTTGGGGTATGTACGTACGATCACTGTGGGGACGACGTCATCGATGCACTTATTGATGAAGCCAGTGACTGATGTGGTGTACTCCTCAATGCTATCGGAATAATCCCTGAACATATTCCAGTCTGTGCTAGCAAAACAATCCTGCATCAGCTTCATCTGACCACTTTCTTATTGGCCGAGTTACTGGTGCTTCCTGCTTTAGTTTTTGCTTGTATGCAGGAATCAGGAAGATAGAATTATGGTCAGATTTTCCAAATGGAGGGCGAGGGAGAGCTTTGTACGCATCTCTGTGTGTGGAGTAAAGGTGGTGTCGAGTTTTTTTCCCTCTGGTTGCACATTTAACATGCTGGTAGAAATGAGGTAAAACGGATTTGAGTTTCCCTGCATTAAAGTCCCTGGCCACCGCCTCTGGATGAGCGTTTTCCTGTTTGCTTATGGACGTATACAACTCATTGAGTGCGGTCTTAGTGAATCTGTTATTCAATGCGTTTGGGGTCCTAAAATTCTAAATTAAATAGCTACGGTGGTGGAAAAGGTATTGTCATATTTGAGTAAATGTTGAGATACCTTAATAGAAAATGGCTCAAGTAAAAGTGAAAGTCACCCAGTAAAATACTACTTGAGTAAAAGTCTAAAAGTATTTGGTTTTAAATATACTTAAGTATCAAAAGTAAAAGTATAAATCATTCAAATTCCTTATATTAATCAAATCAGACGGCACCATTTTCTTGGTTTTTATTTATTTACGGATAGCCAGGGTCACACTCCAACACTCAGACATCTTTACAAACTAAGCATTTGTGTTTATTGATCAAAGTCATCAGGGATGTTCTCTTGATAAGTGTGTGAATTTGACCATTTTTCTGTCCTGCTAAGTATTCAAAATGTAACGAGTACTTTGAGTGTCGAGGAAAGTAGTCAAAAATAGAAATATTAAAGTAAAGTACAAATACTCCCAAAAACTACTTAAATAGTATTTTAAATATTTTTACTTAAGTACTCTATGCCACTGACTAAATGATCCTTGGTATCAAATAAAATACAATTGTATTAGTCACATGCGCCGAATACAACTGGTGTAGACCTTACAGTGAAATGCTTACTTACAAGCCCCTAACCAACAATGCAGTTTAAAAATATACGGATAAGAATAAGAAATAAAAGTAACAAGTAATTAAAGAGCAGCAGTAAAATAACAATAGCTCGGCTATATACAGGGGGGCACCGGTACCGGAGTCAATGTGCGGGGGCACCGGTTAGTTGAGGTAATATGTACACTACCGTTCAAAAGTTAAGGGTCACTTAAAAATGTCCTTATTTTTTTAAGAAAAGCGAGATCTTAATTGCAAAAGGGTTTTCTAATGATCAATTAGCCTTTTAAAATTATAAACTTGGATTAGCTAACACAACGTGCCAATGGAACACAGGAGTGATGGTTGCTGATAATGGGCCTCTGTATGCCTATGTAGATATTCCATAAACAAAATCAGCTGTTTCCAGCTACAATAGTCATTTACAACATTAACAATGTCTACACTGTATTTCTGATGAATTTGATGTTATTCTAATGGACAAAAAATGTTGTTGTTTTTTCAAGAACAAGGAAATTTCTAAGTGACCCCAAACTTTTGAACGTAGTGTACATGTGGAGTTATTAAAGTGACTGCATAGATGATAACAACAGAGTGTAGCAGTGGTGTAAAAGAGGGGGGTAAATGTAAATAGTCTGGGTAGCCATTTGATTAGGTGTTCAGGAGTGTTATGGCTTGGAGGTAGAAGCTGTTTAGAATCCTCTTGGACCTAGACTTGGCGCTCTTAGCGCTTGCCGTGCAGTAGCAGAGAGAACAGTCTATGACTAGGGTGGCTGGAGTCTTAACATTTTTTGGACCTTCCTCTGACACCGCCTGGTATAAAGGTCCTGGATGGCAGGAAGCTTGGCCCAGTGATGTACTGTGCCGTTCACACTACCCTCTGTAGTGCCTTGCGGTCGGAGGCCGAGCTGTTGCCATACCAGGCAGTGATGCAACCAGTCAGGATGCTCTCGATGGTGCAGCGGTAGAACCTTTTGAGGATCTAAGGAACCATGCCAAATCTTTTCAGTCTCCTGAGGGGGATAGGTTTTGTTGTGCCCTCTTCACGACTGTCTTGGTGTGCTTGGACCATGTTAGTTTGTTGGTGTTGTGTACACCAAGGATCTTGAAGCTCATTACCTGCTCCACTGCAGCCCTGTCGATGAGAATGGTGGCCTGCTCGGTCCTCTTTTTCCTGTAGTCCACAATCATCTCCTTTGTCTATGACTATTTTAAAACAATTCCATATGTTAGCTTAGTAGAACCAGGCATATATTCTAGGGGGTTAAATCCACACCTGTTGTATTCAGCACATGTGACAAATAAAATTGTATTTTCTCATATCCTTTCTATGATCCCACCCTCATCCTAATAATAATCTCCACAAATGCATTTCGGTGAAGTAGCTGACAATTGGCCAAAACTATAACTATCAATGTCATACATACCTGTACATACAATAGTCCAGCAAATATTATGATAACTAACCCCTTTCATCTGTTTTTATTATATAGTAGTAGCTCAGTGCTTTCATTCGTGTCAGCCTGCCCTACCTACTGATCTAATTAATGTAGAGACATAAAAAATATGACCTCTAGATAGCAGCAAAGCATAAACACTTATTTGTAGTGGTACAACTATCGCGAGAGATTTCCGTGCGAGACAATCTGTCATTTTGCCCCACACATTATGTTTCCACTAGATATTACAGCCACAAAGTCCAAATTTAAAATCAAGAAAACACTTTTTTTTGGTGTGTTTTGTCTACATTTAAGTTTAGGTCAGCAGTGTTGTTAAGGTAAGGGTTAATGTTAGGTTTAAAATCAGATTTTAAGAAGATACATTGTAGAAATAGCTGGGTGTATGACTTTGTTGCTGTTCTAACTAGTTACGACCCTGACACGGGACGTTTTACCGGGGAGAAGAAAGAGCAGTTGACTCTAGGTTGTTTTTAAATTATATTTTAAAACAGCTAGCTAACTTAGCTATATACGTCGATGTATTCAAAGTCAAGAGTGCAATACAAGGGGGAAAGGTAGGTGCGGTCGGTGGCATTTAGCTAAAAGGTTTTGAAAATATTCAGTTGGCTAACGTTAGCTCCGCTCGCTAACCACGTCAGCGCGCGAAAGTTATGTTCATGCCTAGATGGGATCCAGCTTTTATCAAATTAACGTCAGAAGTAGATTTGACCCTTCTCCTAGCTTTAAGCTAATTCTCCTAAACTGCTACAAAAAGTCAAATCTGACGTTAATTTGACAAAAGCCATGACCAGGGGGAATTTCATGAGTCGATTGGTTGAGTTTCCTTGAGGCTGAGCCCTTTCCAAAACATGGCGGACAATTTATCTCCATCGGATCTGAATCCAGTAGTAACCACCATCTTCAATTACAGTTAACATGAATTATAATACGAATCTGACATTAATATATTGTCGCAGAGGAGAGCGTGCTAGCTAACTACAGTGTTTGCTTCATATCATCCGCTTTTCTTATAAAACAGCTCAGCTAGCAAGCTTGCAAAATGCTAATTCGCGACATTAGCTAGACACGGGAGCTCATCCAAATTTATTGGCCACATACACATGGTTATGTGGACATAGCATAGTATCCAGGAGCCAATGGGCCACCTTGGGCAGCAACAACTGGCTACTAGTCTGTTTTTAGACAAATGTGTTCAACTCAGCTAGTGTATCCAGTGACCATATCTAGGAGGATAACTAATTACTGAAATGTAGCTAGTTAGATCACTGGCCAGGCACTGGACGCATGACCTATTCTTTGAAACATTTGGGTTAACTTGCTCATTATTATTATTTTCAACTAGGCAAGTCAGTTAAGAACGAATTCTTATTTACAATGATGGCCTAACCCGGACAACGCTGGGCCAATTGTGGGCCGCACTATGGTACTCCCATTCACGGTTGGTTGTGATACAGCCTGGAATTTAACCAGGGTCTGTAGTGACGCCGCTAGCACTGAGATGCAGTGCCTTAAACCGCTGCGCCAAGCAACACATACTAGACCGTTTGTGTTAAGGTAAAAATAACAATTGGTGGGCTTGTTGTTTGGCTGGTGCTAACTGCTCATGCCGGTAGTGCGAGCTAGCTAAACAGATGGCTCTGTAGCGCATGTGTGAGACGTCACGCACTCAAGAAGGCTCAACCAATCACCCGACGGGTTCTATGTCGAGACTCATGAATTGCCTCAAAGTATTCATACTTCATTGAGCAAACTCAAGAAATATGAACCAGTCAGGAGACTGCATTTGATTAATTATACTAGCTAGCTAGCTAACACATGCGGGTAATAACCGAAAGTGTTAGCCAAAAAACTTTATCGGGGTATCGTTTGAGGCCTGGTGTCAAACAAAAAGGGTATGTGACACATGGGCACATCGCTATCTAGCTATACAGTAGATCAACTTGATTTTTATACAGTGCCTTCACTAAGTATTCATATCCTTTTACTTTTTCCCACATTTTGTTGTTACAGCCTGAATTTAAAGTAGATTTCAATTGGTATTTGTTTGACTGTCCTATGGACAATAACCCATTATGTCTAAGTGTAATTCTGTTTTTTGAAATTTTTACAAATTCATTCAAAATCAAAAGCTTAAATGGCTTGAGTAAAGTGTTCAACATGTTTCCACACATATATTTACACCCTCTACTGGTCAGAGTCAACTTTGGGGCGGCAGCGTAGCCTAGTGGTTAGAGCGTTGGACTAGTAACCAAAAAGTTGCAAGATCAACTTCCCAAGCTGACAAGGTACAAATCTGTCATTCTGCCCCTGAACAAGGCAGTTAACCCACTGTTCCTAGACTGTCATTGTAAATAAGAATTTGTTCTTAACTGACTTGCCTAGTTAAATAAAGGTACCGGTAAAATAAAACTCCTTACACATCTATACAGCCATGTTCCTCTCATTGGTGTAGGCATGGCCCTGGCTCCTATGTGTGTATGTCATAGGACTGTTCCTCCTCACAATATCTGACCTGACCTCGACCCACATTCCTCACTCCTCCCTAACTCACAGCTGTCATACCTTATCAGTGACTGAAACCAGACGTTGCCCTTCTCCACTCCATAGGGTACATGAGATTTAACCATAACATGTTCTGACAGAATGTAAACTTTCAGTAAATTTGCATACAGCCAGTTCTAATATGTTAACATGAATAAGGATATTTCAAGTTAGAACCCAACAGACCGCAACAGAGAAGTGAAAGTGAGGGGGTGAAATTATGAAGCCAAATGCAGCTTTACTATATCCAATCAGAGCAGCAGGATCAATGTACTCTTCTCTTTACAAACAAACTAGCCAGTTGAGTTATTTAAACCAATTAGCACCTCACTTGACTGACTGACATGAGAAAGATGTGTGCTTACTTTTTTCTGATCACTAATAATAATAAAAAAAATACCCTGTTCGTAATCGTATCCAGAAAATGTCCCATATCCGTTACGATACTCGTTTTGTCCGACTACTCGGCACACATCTAGTAGTTACTCCACAATACTAACCTAATTGACACAGTGCAAAGAAGGAAGTCTGTACAGAATAAAAATATTCCAAAACTAGGGTTCGTTAAGGCTGGTTCATTGAGAGAACTTTTATTTTACAATGCTCCTGTGAAATGAAGCGCACTTATTTCCGAAGCTCAAATTCTCACTATTTTTATAGTTCTACTGGATGATGTTAATAAATGTCTTTGGGTTGTGACTCATGTGTGCTATACGTGGCTTATTGATAACAACTCTGTTTCTTACTATAGGCAGTTGGCTGCCTAGTGATTGCAACATTGTAACTCCGATGTGAAAAGTTGGCAACGATGTTTCCAAGAGCTTATTCAGTAGCATAACTAAAATACATTAATTACGCATGATACACATCATTACTCAAGTCAATCAATCGATTCCAAATCTTTATACTATACATGACACGGTGGCATATGTTAATCTTGCCTAGGGTGGAAGCAGAGTTGATAGCCAGGCCTGACGAACACAATAATTTGCCTCTAATTTACTTGTGTTTTCTGCGGACCTTGGCCTGCTCAGTGAGCTGCTGCTGTTGGGAAGTCAAACCTGTCCAAATTCTTGGAGCAGCTTGCGATGCTCATTAGCCTCGTTACTATGTCCTCAAGAAGCCGCGATCTTGAGGCCGTCTTCACTCTGTTTTGGAGAAAGAATCACCTCTCGGCAGGCATAGTGGAAACGGGGATAATCTTCACCAATTTTTCCCAGTCCCTTTTGAGGGCCCTTATGGGTGAGGACCTCGTGTCTTTTGCATGAGTAAAAATAAAAACAAACACACTCGACACAGAGTTACAAGCAGCTTGAGGATTTATTAGCCTATGAAGTATATTTGCCTTTGATGTAGGAGCGCATCGACTGGTATTACCATCACATTTTTTCCCCGCCTGGCAACAATTTCATTTATCGGCTTTCCTCTTTTTTTAATCGACCAAAAGTCGACTTTTACCGGCTAACGAAAACCCTGTCCAAAACATCCATCCTGTTTGCAGCAAGGCACTAAAGTAATACAGGCAAAATCCTATTGGAAAACCTGGCTCAGTCTGCTTTCCACCAGACACTGGGAGAGGAATGCACATTTCAGGAGGACAATAACCTAAAACTCAAAGCCAAATCTACACTGGAGTTGCTTACCAAGAAGACAGTGAAGGTTCCTGAGTGGCCGAGTTACAGTTTTGACTTAAATCTCCTTGTAAATCTATGGCAAGACTTAAATGGTTTTCTAGCAATGATAAACAACTATTTTGACATGGCTTGAAGCATTTTGAAAAGAATAATGGGCAAATATTCTCCAATACAGGTGTGAAAAGCACTTAGACTTTCCCAGAAAGACTCAGACAATGTATTGACTCAGGGGTGTGCATACTTATGTAAATGAAATGTTTATGCATTTCATTTTCAATAAATGTTTTCACTTTGTCATTATATGGGGTATTGTGTGTGTGTGTAGGTGGGTGAGGGGAAAAAATCAATTTAATAAATGTTCAATTCCGGCTGCAACACAACAAAATGTGGAAGCAGTGAAGGGGTTCAAAATTCTCTGAAGGCATTGCATTTGTAGCTAGGTAGTTAGCTAGAAATGAGGCAAATCATTAGCTAGCTACCTTGGCTTGTGAAGCTCCGATGCTGTGTGTGTGGCCTGATCATGCGTGTAATTGATGGCACATCTTGTAGATTGGAAGACCCTAGCCGTTGATCATGACTATAAGTTCCATTATAGCTCCTGAGTGGCGCAGCGGTCTAAGGCACTGCATCTCAGTGCTAGAGGCGTTACTACAGACCCTGGTTCGATTCCAGGCTGTATCACAACCGGCCGTGATTGGGAGTCCCGTAGGGTAGAGCACAATTGGCCCAGCGTTGTCCGGGTTAGAGTTTGACCGAGGTAGGCCGTCATTGTAAATAAGAATTTGTTCTTAACTGACTTGCTTAGGTAAATAAAATAAAAAAGACACATTCAGTAAGTCATTGGAGGAAGATGTCTCCTGTATGGGGGGAGTTTTGTTAAAGAGTAACTTTCCTGAAATGTATTTTTTTTTAAATTGGAAAACAGATTTAGGCTTTAGTTATAGTGAGACACATCAACTCTGGTCTTCATTACAGTTCGTTGCAAAGTGATTATATTTTAGTAGTAAATCTAGCTCTCTTTGCCCCTAGCAGTTAAACTCTGCCATTGAAATCGTGATGTAGAGGCACCTTGAGAAGGTGTTCGGTATGAAATACACTCCTTTCTAGATGTGCTGGTTGGTACCACCTCAAGGCTTACTATAAAAGCAGGTAACAGCGTGCCTTATTTGGCAATGGCCTTGGTAAGTGGAGTGTGCCAATATAATTTTCATGATGTATCCTTGACTAGACTACTGACGTTGCACAATAGGCACATTTACGCATATGACCAAATTCAACATTTTTGTTTCCTGCTTCATACACATTTGTGCTTTGACAAAGTAAAAAAAAAGATGTAGGCTATGAGGATTATATATTTAGAGCTAGATTATAATGGTGGTCATGTCAACTTGTATTTTTTCCCAAACTGCTATGACTGATTGGTGGTGCAGTCTGCTAAAACAGTTGGCTTACAGAATTTGGGTGAGGATATTGGAAATTTAATCAAAGCCTACTGGATGATAACTGGATGCTTGCGTCCCACCCTAGTCAACAGCCAGTGGAATTGCGTGGCGCGAAATACAAATACCTCATAAATGCTATAACTTCAATTTCTCAAACATATGACTATTTTACACCATTTAAAGACAAGACTCTCGTTAATCTAACCACACTGTCCGATTTCAAAAAGGCTTTACAGCGAAAGCAAAACATTAGATTATGTCAGGAGAGTACCCTGCCAAAAATAATCACACAGCCATTTTCAAAGCATGCATATATGTCACAAAAACCAAAACCACAGCTAAATGCAGCACTAACCTTTGATGATCTTCATCAGATGACACTCCTAGGACATTATGTTATACAATACATGCATGTTTTGTTCAATCAAGTTCATATTTATATAAAAAAAACAGCTTTTTACATTAGCATGTGATGTTCAGAACTAGCATACCCACCGCAAACTTCCGGTGAATTTACTTAATTACTCACGATTAATGTTCACAAAATACATAATTATTTTAAGAATTATAGATACAGATCTCCTTTATGCAATCGCGGTGTCACCGAAGGGTGACGCGCGGGCACATTTCGTGACAACAAAATTCAAAATATTCCATTACCGTACTTCGAATAGCGTTAATATTCCAACCGGGCGACGTTATATTCATTCATATACTGAAAGAAAAACATGGAGTCCTCGTGGGCGCGCACATCAGTGTCACTGTTCTCAGCCTGACCACTCACAAAAACTCCTGCTTTTTTTCGCCCAGAGACTGCAGAGATGTCGTTCCACTTTCTGGCACCTTCTGAGAGCCAATGGAAGCCTTAGAAAATGTCACGTTACAGCAGAGATGCTGTATTTTTGATAGAGATGCCCTAGAAGGATAACAAATTGTCAGACAGGGCACTTCCTGTATGGAATCTTCTCAGGTTTTGGCCTGCCATATGAGTTCTGTTATACTCACAGACACCATTCAAACAGTTTTAGAAACTTTAGAGTGTTTTCTATCCAAATCTACTAATTATATGCATATTCTCGTTTCTGGGCAAGAGTAGTAACCAGTTTAAATCGGGTACGTTTTTTATCCGGCCGTGCAAATACTGCCCCCTAGCACCAACAGGTTTTAAGGACCAAAAAATTGACAGCTGTGCCATATTAATTTCAAAATAGTTGGGAAGAGATTTTCGATGTACCTATTCCATGGCACATGGTTTATGAATTGACATGCAAAACAACGCTGGATTCAAAACTTTGAATTTTTCAATTTAAATGATTGTACAAAATTCTTGCAACCAATAGAATGGGGGATACAATGTATATATGGGATAAAATCTTCCCAGCTCTGCAGATTTTGCTGTGAGGAGGCATTTATTTTGGTACTGTCCAAAAATAGCTCGTTTTTGGTCACAGGTCCTGGAATTTTTATTTTATACCTTTATTTAACTAGGCAAGTCATTTAAGAGCAAATTCTTATTTTCAATAACGGCCTAGGAACAGTGTGTTCCTTTGTTCAGAGGCAGAGGGACAGCTTTTTTTTTCACCTTGTCAGCTCGGGGATTCGATCTTGCAACCACTAGGCTACCTTCCACAAGAATTGCAACATTTACCTAGAACTAACGCTGCAGATAGCAATACTGGGTGATTTTAAAAGTCATAGTCAGTCAATCAATAATATAATAAGGTTTATCTTTCATTTACAATCTGTTGAAGCTATGATAATAGAAAGGTTCAGTCATTTTGTGAAGCATCGCAGCACAGTTGGCAAATAGAAATCCAAAATGGATGGTGTTAAGCGATAGATGGGAGGGGTTGAATGGAGCTGAAGGGTGGGACTAATAACAACAAGATAACCAATGTAAAACATACGGTCTGTAAAATGTATATAGGTTCAGAAATGTTGTGAAATAGCACAGGTACAAATAGAAATCAAACTGGATGGACATCAGAAATAGAGGAAGGACTAAAAACAAACGAAATATAACTATTGTAAATTAGATTGTCTGTAAAATGTGTATAATATGTATAAACTGAAGGTAGAAGCCTAGGTGTTATTGTTTATTCGTTTACTCCAATTGGGGGAGGGGTGGTAGGGTTTGCGGGGAATAATATGTGTGTGTGTGTGTGTGTGTGTGTGTATGTATGTATGTATATATATATATATATATATATATATATATATATATATATATATATACCCCAAAAATATATGGGGGATTGGAAATGATGCAAACAATTACAATGGGAAGCAACAATCTTTCCGCAATATTAAAAAACAGTTGGCTCATAGTTCGATTATTGTGAGATCTAATCCGACATGGGGAAGATGTTTTTTTATCCTTTATTTACAATATTCATCCCGTGCCCACACACTTCTAATTCTTAAAAGTGAAAGCATACTTATGAGGGGTGGCCCAGGTTGTAGTTTTACATGTTTATACACTACCCAAGACCAATCTGTGATATCATTTGACATTGGGGAAAAAGTTACTTTGTAAATACTGCAATGCGTGTTGGATTGAATTGAGCTCCTAATCTTTCAAGGTGGTGATTGCACTTTTCTTCCCAACACAATACCTAAATAAATGTGAGTCCGCATTTAAAACAAAATCGGGCACACCATGAGGGATTCGAAGGCCGCCAGAAACGTGTTGTCACTGAAAAAATACTGTCAACTGCAACTGTGATAAATCCGGTTAAAACAGTGTACAGTAAGTGTATATTTTGCATTTGTGAAATTATTTGGATGTGATATGAAAGTATAGGGCTTTATGTTTCTAGAACCGTATTGCAATTGAGAATCGATTCACGTTTAGATGAAGTATGTGGCTGTTTTGGCTGCCAGAGCCAGTCTACCTCTTGGACTTTAAGGAGTAACAGTAGGTTCCTTAAAATAGTACATGTTGGGCTAGGAAGACCCCACCCCACAGTAGCAGATTGTCAACATATGATTGTGAAAGTTGTCTATCTATGGACACACACAGTGATGGGCAACTTCCTGATTACCAAAACATATTAACTAGTTAACATTACACGATACAATGTATCGCTATAGTTAACACTGAACCCACTTTCTGGGGATGGCAGCCTGTAACTTGGACGGACCCTCACTGGTAACTTTGCAAGTGTGTTGCCTACATGGAAATTGTTATTGTTTGTTATTACAATGTCAAGAAATGTCGAATTCACTTGATTGCTTTGGGATTTACAATAGACGAGTTCTTCACATTGTCTTAATAAAGACAGTAAGTAATTTTATTACAGCCAGCCAATGAGCCAAATCATTATTTGTGTGGTTAACGCGCCCGTGCCTGCTCTGCATTTCTTTGGTGTGACTGACAAAAGGAAAAATGCTGACAAGTATTCGCTTTGCGGTCTTAGAACCGCCTTTGAAGGGCCCTTGTTTTCCTATTCGTGGTGTACGTGCGGAATGCGAGACTTATGCCGCGTTCAAAACATCTGGGAACTCGGAAAAATACGTGGCCCATATCTCGACGTTAGCGATCTTCAGCTGATGTAAGAAGGGCTATATAAATCCATTTGATTTGAATCAGGTCGGAAAGTCGGAGCTCTAGAAAGAGGCCCGAGTTGGATGACCGTTCAAATCTACTTTCCCAGTGTGATCTAGTTCTAATTTGTTTGAACGTCTGGAAGTCGGAAGTCAGAGATTTCCGAGTTCCCATTTTATTTGAACGCGGCATGATGGTGGTCGATTGAACGTAGGCTCTGAAGGAAACTCAGCCAATGACGAAGCGATCAGCCGTGGTTCGTTGCACGATAAATCATGAAAGCGAACAATTACACTGCTATCCTTTGTTTATGAGAGAAGGGAGCAACATCGGCGGATTAAAACGGACAGATATCGCTGGACATTCCATAACATGAGGTAGCTATGACCTTGGAGTTTGGTTGGCTTTGTACGGCTGATTTTCAAGAATACGTAATTTTTTTGCCGGCTCTTGCATAGCCAGCCTTGACGATTCAAGCCATGTAGAGACGAACTCCTCCATTTTACCTGAGCTAATGTTACATGACATTTTAAACCCTAACACGTGTATTGACCAACCGGTTAATTGTCGAAGACGGTGCTATTTTTAACATGAGAAATACCTTTAAATGTGTGTCGTCGTCTCCTAATGACTAAAGAAAGAGTAAAAGCAAGCTGCCCGGTCCTGGAGACCGTTACTTTTACTCTTAACAAACGATTAAACAAGTCTCTAAAGCTGACATTTGTATCAGTTACTTTGTTGCAAGGTACTGTTTTTATATATGGTTGAAAGTGTACTAACATATGTGAATTCTAACTCTTACGTTTTACTGTGATGTTTAACAGTGCATTTCAGTAACTTTGCAGCTTGATCCTTAAAGTTGAATAAATCCTATGTCAGCTGCTTGAACAAGCACTCACATGGATGGATGTATAGAAAGGGAAGTGTTTTAAGTGGGAGTGAGATTTTATCCCTAAATTTTAAGCTGCATTGAAATACTTGCTTAGGCCTATAGTTTAACACTGGGGTCTCAGTTTAACATTTATTTATTGAACCTTTATTCAAATACAACCAAGAGTAACCCCACTTGTTGATTTTGAGGTGATCTGTGAAATCAATGATGGGCATCCGGTCTGATTCTGGACCTGTATTTTGCAACACATCTAATCACATTGTTTGTTTACCGTTTATTTCCCCCCCAGGACCAAATCATCAACTCATCATGATATCCAACTTGTCAAGCTTTGATTATTTGAATTAGCTGTGAAGTCCTAGGGCAAAAATCAAAATGTGCACCCAGCGGGGGAGGTGTTCCAGGACTGAGTTTGGGAAAACCTGACCTAGAGGGCATGCTGAACATTCACTATAAGTTGTCCATTGTTGTCTGTCAAAAGCCCAGCAAAATGGGTATGGCAGGTAGTGATTGAGTAGCAATTTTAGGATGGGGTTTTGTTGTGGGCTCCATTATGCCTGTGAGGGATGTCATGTGAGAGACCTGAAAGCTGGTGTAAAGATCGAGTTAACAACAAGCCATGAGACCAATTCAGAACTAATAGGCCTAAATATTCCTTTTAACTTAATTCCCTTGCTAAAATTGACCTCAGTCATTGCTCCCGAGTGGCACAGCGGTCTAAGGCACTGCATCTCAGGGTTAGAGGCGTCACTACAGACACCCTGGTTCGATTCCAGGCAGTATCACATCCGGCCGTGATTGGGAGTCCCATAGGGCGGCGCACAATTTGGCCCAGTGTCGTCCGGGTTTGGCTGGTGTAGGCCGTCATTGTAAATAAGAATTTGTTCTTAACTGACTTGCCTAGTTAAATTAAAAAATGCATAAAAAAGTGACTCCACACAGGTAAATGATTACAGTATACAGCACTCAGTATATTTTGAAGCACACTAGGCCCATCTCCCTGTGGAGCGTGGACCCTGATCGGTCACTGTAGTTATACCTGTTGGTGGTCACAATGACAAATGAGTACTGTGATGGGAGTGTGTGCACCATGTTTAATTTCTCACGTCTGATACTTATTTCCCCCCAAATTGTTTCTTCGTGTTAAGGGATGTAAAGCAGAAGTGAAAGGGGAAAGAAAGCAGGAAAGTGAGAGTGGATGTGTTGGTTTCAACATATAAGGGAACAGAAATTGAACCTCAGTGCTGACGGTACAATATTTCCATACTCGTGCATTAAATAGACTAGCATTTGCTTTATTTGTGTATAGGCAATGAACTTGATTGTTCGAGCACCCCCATTCGGCTCAGTTGATCCCTGAAAGCAGACAGTGGCTCACTGAACCAAGGGAGGATTTAGATCTTTAGAAAGAACAGCATTTTTTTTCGTGTTTTCTTTCCAGCATTCTAACCCTGTAACAAAAACTGTGTCTCTGCAGAATGTCTCTTGTGGAGGAGCAAGAGAAGGCCACCCTCAGGCAGTGTGTGCAGGCCCGCTCTCAGTTGGAGGAGGCCATTGGTGGGGTGACGAGGGCTGAGGCCCAGCTCAAGGACAACTCCAGAGAGGTGAGTAAGCCACCAGGGGACCCTCTTACAGCCCCGTGGTCCACCCAGGGTTGACCCCATTCTAGTGGATCAGAAGGAACCCCCACTGGGTCAGTCTGTGCTCCGGTTATGTCAGGAGCACACAGCCGGGCTCATACGAGCATTTCGCTACACCTGCAATAACATCTGCTAAATATGTCTATGTGAGCAATAACATTTGATTTGATTTTGATGCAATGGGCTCTATGCTGTAAACACAGTGGTTTTCAGGGATTTAGGACAAGCAACATGGTTAGTCACCACAGGCTTAAGGAAGGCAGATGGGTATAGGGCGTGTATGTTTTGATGTGCTGGGAAGCCTAGAAAACATGGCAGGGTAGTCATTAGTTCCCCACAAACTGATCCATGGCATTATTGTATGTCATAACTGTGGCAGATATGCAAAGCCCTGTTAGAGCTGTGGTGTTAAAATGGGTCTTTTGAGCTGTGATAAAACGGGTCTTTGTCCTCCTGACGTGACCACATTTTTAATGACTAGTATGTGGCTCGTGATGAGGATGAGCAGAGGGACCGGAGAGGCCAACAATTGAAACATGACCACCGGATAGTTTCCTTGACCCGCCTTTATAAGGCAGTAGCAGGGAGAGGGCAGGTCACTGCAGTCTGCGGAGGATCCACTACTGCAGCAGCAGCTCACGTCTCACTGCATCTTAGAGAATTATCCAGCCCTTTTCTGACTACCCAGCAGAGGAATAGGTAAAAGCAAAGGTGTTTTCCCTTACTCTTTGACGTGGGTATAGTAGTTGACTGTGTAGGAGGCTAGAATCAGACTTCTGATGGGTGTATAGGTCATTGTGCCGTCTTGTTTGTGGGTCTGACCTTGCTTAGCTTCAGCAGCAGAGCGATATCTCCCAGCCATGACTTGGCAGTGTGTTTGTGTGTATGCAGGTCTTTTTTTTGAAATATATATAATTATTTATTTTTTGCAATCTAATTTGTTCATTTCTCTTCTCATTTTTACAGGTGAAGTCCCAGCTTCACACCTCTATCAGCAGACACCTGGAGTTTATGCGCTCCCGTGAGGTGTGGCTGCTGGAGCAGATTGACCTTGTGGAGCAGCTAAAGGGAGAGGCTCTGCAGGCGCAGCTGCATCAGCTTCACTGTGTGAGTAGTACCACCATGTCTGCAGCACAACACAATATCTGCACTGCACAGTGTCTGCTCAGAAACCTCTGAAGATCAAGTTCCATTTAGTCTCTTTTGACCTTGTCATGTTACTGGTGTCATGTCTGATCTTGTCCTTTTCTCTCCCTCTCTTCTGCCCACAGCTCCGAGGCCAGTTTGACATTCTCATTCATCAGCTAGCGAACTCCAACAGCAACAATCTGGCCAACCAGCTCACCAGCTGCATGGAAAAGTAAGAGCCGCCAGAATGGCCTCTGTCTTGAATTGAATGTAATTTGGGAGTCAGCATTCACAACTATTGTTTACAGTTGGTGTTTAAGTCATGGCGCTTGAGCAATCATGTCAGTCTTTCAGTATTTTCTTCCATTATATCTCTATAATTAACTTGGGCATAGTTGTTAGAACCTGAAGTTTGGCATGTGTAAGTAGGTAGATGTAGTTAACTGTGGGAGGGCGGGCTGAAATGTCTACTTCTGTGTGTTCAGGTTATCTTCCCTGAACTTGACTCCTGAGGAAACCCCTGAGATGAGCTTCCAGGCTGATACTCGTTCCCTGCGTCAGGCCATTACCTCCTTTGGAACCATTGCCACCCAGGTACGTGATCCTCTGTGAGCTACAAGCAGAATTACACACACACACACCTTACTAACAAAATTCACTTCAGACCTGATTTAGCCCGATGTTGATTTGAGAAGTTTAAACTTTGGCTGTGTGTTTACCGGTTGAGCCTCTTCTGTCACCCTGCCCGCATCTGCTCTTAATGGAGGTTTGCAACTAACTCCTCTGAACACTGAGGCATAAAACTGTACTCATTGCCAGTCTTTGTGAACGTGTAAATGTTAAAGGTATATTTCATAAGATTTAGACATGTAAATTGATATATCAGTTGTCGTCAAGGAAAGAGTCTTAGAAAAGATTTCCCATGTATACAGTCCCATGTTCTATGAAGGTATACAGTTGCATCTTATCAATATTCTGGGGGGAATCTTGGGAATTGCCGTTTGAGAACAACACGGTGAAGGTATTGGTTATGCTTTCCTCGCTGACTGCCTTGTGGCCCTAGTTCCTCAATCTGTGGTTACGGTTTACATAAAACGCTGACATCTCCCACGTCATTTAACTGTGGATAGAATGTTCATAACTTCCCTTTCTCCCTCCCCAGCACATGGAAGTAGGACCCGTGCTGAATATTGTCCCTGAAAAATGTAATACTAGCGAGCAACCTTGGCTTCAGCAGAGCTGTCCAATCGCAGCTAAGAAACAGGTTTGTACCATGATGTCACAGACCCTTTCCATGTGAAGTTGTGATTCCTTTGGTTCTACATGCATGGAGTCCTCAGTCACAAGGAAATGCACTGTACTGACATGCACGCCTGTTTGTTTTCTTATATGTAGAGGGTGGAGTCTGCACCGCTTTCCGACTGGCTCCTTGGAAACCGTCCAGTGACGACGACCCCAGTTGGATACCAGGCAAGCAAGAACCCACAGGATTGGTTGATCCCCCGCAGGGATATTCAGGTGAGACCAGAAGACGCGAAATACATTTTCTTGTTGCTTATAATTTATCTAGACTCTGCTCCTAGAAAAACAAATATTTAATTACATCTATTTTCACATGAAAAACATTTGGTCCAATTTATACCCAGACTATCACAAAGTCAAAAAGGTCATGTTTTTTTTCTCTTTCCTCTGTCGTCCAGTCATCCTCCCCTAAGGCCCCCTTTGACTTCCACAAGTCCTGGGGCCACCTGATGGACCTGGAGCTGTGGCTGCTGAAGGAGGAGACTCCCATCAGAGAGAGAACCAACAGTATCTGTAGCACCAGCAGCAGCTCAACCTTCTCCATCGAGAAGATTGATGAGTCTGAGTTAGACATGGCTCTGGAGGAGGAAGAGAGGGCAGAGATGGAGAAACTGAGTGACTGGCTCATCACCCCAGCTACTATCGCCAAGGAGACCACCAGCGAGAGCTGCCAGGCCTCTGATGTTGACAGGTGGAAGCAGGTCTTCAAGCCTTTCCAGGAGGGCTTCTACGCTAGCGATTGGCTGCTCAAATCAGACTGCGGCTCTTGCTGTGACAAGTCCGTGGAGATTGAGAACCTGGGTAAACTCTTGTGCCTGAAAACCACCCCCACCTCTGCTGCCACCACACCCCAGACCCCCAACACACCCCAGGTCTTCAAGCCTTTCCAGGAGGGCTTCATCGCTAGCGATTGGCTGATCAAATCAGACTGCGGCTCTTGCTGTGACAAGTCCGTGGAGATTGAGAACCTGGGTAAACTCTTGTGCCTGAAAACCACCCCCACCTCTGCTGCCACCACACCCCAGACCCCAAACACACCCCAGACACCCAGCCCTGTAGACAACTGGCTGCAGCAGGCCATTCCAGGCCAGCAGTCCTGCAAAGCCAACGAGTCCTGCGCCAGCTTCTCCCAGTGTGTGTGTGATGAGAACTGCGGCAAAGAGGCCCTCTCCACCTGGCTCCTCAAGAAGGAGGGTCGGGACAAGAACGGGGTCTCGGTGGACAAAAACAACCCCAGCAAGCAGTCCACCCTCTACCACCAAGAGCAAGAACAGAAGGTTCAGGGAATCCTGGATGCCTGGCTCTACCCTAGAAAGCCTGACAAGACCATAGGCCCCACGTCCCAAGCCTTATCCCTCTCAGCCTGTGTGTCTCAACCAGCCTCCCAGGGGGAGGAGAAGGCCAGCAGGGTAGAACACAGCTCCCAGATCAAAGGCCCCAAGTGGGTGAACCCCTTCAGCATACCACTGAAGCCAGAGTGCTGGGTCTTACCTGAGAAGACCCACAGTAGCACTGCTGTCACACTGAGACAGGAGAGCACAAAGGAGCAACCCAGCACAGAACCAGAAGACAAGTGGCTTCTACGCAAGCGGGCCAATGCTCAGGTAAGGCGACGTATAATGAACTGATTGGAAAAACTCACAGTAGTCTTTGCATTCTTTAGTTTTGAAATCTCTCAACCACTGGTTAACCAGTGAATCTTTTTTAGCCTCAAGCTAAAGCTGGGTCATACTCACAATACTGTGTTCCTTGGTCTGATTTCAGGAGCGACTTTCCCCTCCCACAGTATGTGATCTATTTTCCTGTATGAAAATCGGTGGAGACCAAGAGAAGTGGCTACACCGGGCACCTATACAGGTAAGAATCTCAATAGGCATTCATATTTATCTGAAAACCAATTTGTTAATTATTTGTTCCTGAATTCTTTATTTTCTTTTCCAGATGTAAAAGCTGTAACCAGTAGCTTTTTGAGGAGATTTTTAGGATTCTATTGTGGAGCCACTTTAATGCTGATCGTCGCACACAATGTCTTGATTTACTTTTTCCTCCAATGCTCGTCTGGGTCTCTTTCTCCCCTCCCTCTCTCTCTGAGATGTGCCTCTGGTCTGAAGTAGAGACTGGGGTTTGTGGACGTACTGCCATCTGGATTTTTTTGAATTTGTCTTCTATAATCATAGCGTTTTCAATGTCAAGCTAACAAGATGGGCTCTTGGATCTAAAGCGAACTCGCAATGTGATTTTGAGAATCTTTATTCTTGAGAAAGTACCAGCTCAATACATGAATGTTTGGTTTGAGGGAGGTGAAATTTTATTTTAATCAACCATATTTTAAGAAACCCTTTTTATGGAATGCGGTAAAGAGTTGTCAGGTATACATCACTAGTGATATTCACAGAATTCCATCAGTCTAACTATGCGCTGTGGGTATATCTAGTTTCCCCCCCCATACTCAAATAAGACTATCAGGTCATATAAGCTACACTTTGATTTCTATTTCCTAGTATGTTTTCTTCCGATCTGGTGAAATATTACTTTGTCTTAAACACCAGTATAGCTCTCTCTGAAATGGCTTCAAAATAGTCATCTGAATTACAAGCTTAACCTAAAGGAGTTTTCCATGACCAATACATCTACCTTTATCGTACTACCATAACTCTGGTTTATGTGCCTCAAGTTTGCTTCATTGTATTTAGTGGATACGTTGTGAAAACAGTGGTGGTTTTCCTGTCCTGTATCACCTGTGTGTTGAAATTGTATCACTGCTGTGCAAGAGTTGATTTTTTTTTTTTTCATGTTGCAAATATGCAAGCTGAAAACGTTGTGCCCAGTATAGTAATTCCATTGAAATGACTTTTGATTGGCTGAAGCAAACGACTACTGCGTAATCACAGTAGAACCTATCAAAAATAACACTTTGTGTTGATAACCACCGATATGTCTTTCTGCATATTACCTCTATAGATGTCTCTCCATAGTGGGTAAACCAAAGGTATTTGTACATGGCTCTTGAAGTGCAATGGGGAGTTGGGTAGGAGAGGAGAAACAATGGTGCTTGATGAATGCTTCTAATATTGTTTTTTCCCTGCTGATTTTTAACATATTACCATAAAGTACTATCCATATGATCGCGTGTCTAACTTTCTCTGCTGTTGTACCTGTACCATATTTAACTCTTAATAAAAACAACACCTTGAGTTCTGTTGTTGGACTTCTTTCCTAAATCAAGTGTTTGAACTTCTTTTTATTGCCCAAACCAAGTTGCAAGCATGGGCAGTTGGTCTGGAGAAATGCACAGTGAAGCATTAACCAATATTTGCTGCTGTCACAACGGCGTTGTGTACCCAACTATTGTGGATTAGATAAGCCATGTCAGACCAAGTTTCACCAGTCTTCCCACGATTACCGATGACAGACATTGGCCATAGATCAACCATACTCTGAACTCGATGCACAGGCGTCTTTGTTTCTCCCTGCCTGTGCATGTGACGGCCTCAACCTATGGCCTATATCTACTCAGACACCCCCTCACTGAAATGGGTTGAGTCAAGAAGTGCATAGCCCACATTTCTTGAATACCCTACAACTGCTGCAAGTGTTCTAGACTCTGAAAACTGATTTCAATCTATTTTAAAGGGTTTTCGACCAATATTAGAACCGTGCCAAGACTGTAGAGACAAATGGGTTAACTTTGCCTCATTACCATTTTTTTTTCTGGAACTGCAGAAACTTCATGTAGCAAAACCTGTCACAAGTAAATCAATGTGAGGACCAATCTAATTCAACATGCTATGATACACAGATCAGTGTCAAATATGATTGAACTCAATGACTGCAACCTTTGAAACAGCAATCAAAGCAAAATAACTTCTGAGATTTGTTTACAGTGATGAGCAGAACAGACTTGAGCCTCTTTCCTGTTTTTACATCTTTTGTGCAAGTCAGGTGAAATGACAAGCTGGCTTGATAAGACATTACTGATAAAGGAAATCATACATTTTATAGAAAGCAGGACATTGATATGTTCCCTTAGTTTAATAAAATTAACAGTAACGTTCTCTTGGAATAATAAAGCAAACATTAGCAAATTACCACATGCAAAGTTATGGAATGAGATACTTGTTATGTAGACATCCATAGGAAGCAACTCCACCTCTCACTTCAGTAAGACAGCATTCAATCTTTGCAACAACATTCAATTCAGTCAATAATACTGATTCAACGTGACATTTACAGACTGCACAGCTTTTCCCTGAACTGCACTTAGGCAGTTGATCAGATATTCACAGCAATGAATCCTAACACCAGCAACAAATTGATACACATCAGAATGTGCAGCGTTGATGTGCATTACAGCATAAACTAGGTCTAACGCTTGACACATCTTCCAGACCTCTGGCCACCCTTTCATGCAAACTTAGGGGCCTAACTCAGGTACCCAATCAGGGACAAGAGAACAAGTTATTACGGAAAGGGAGGATATGTCTACAAAGGAATCAAGATATATTTGGGGAAATGTTTTGACTGGTCCGTGTTCCAGCAGTGCCGGGCTCAGTAGCGGGTGGGAGGGTTTCCCTTCAGGTGGTCCCAGTTATATAGAGAGCTGACAGAGCCAGGCCGGCCAGGCCCCCTCCCGCTGGTCCATGTACACCCCCTATAAATTTTTTAAAAAACTGTCAATCACACAAGTCAAATCTAACCAGCCTACACTGATAAAGCCAACAATATCATGCACTGACTTATAAACAGTGAAGGATTAAAGAATGGAATTCTAGTACCACAGAGACATCTAGCACCTGCCAGCTGACCATCCCCCTCACACAGCCACAATAGAACAAAGACATGAGGTATGTTTCCACAGTCTACATTCAACATTGACTCTTGACAAAGGCATTGTAAAAGGACAGTTTGTTGGTGGGAATTTGCACACGCCTATGGAACCTGGAAAGTACACACAGCTAACGGCAACAGTGGGATATGTCTTCATTGGTTAATGGAACCCTAGTTAACACGATGCCCTATGCGCCAGGCGGGGTTGAGTGACAGTTACCACGATGGTGTAAATCATCAGCACTAAGCATGATTTCACATAGATACATAGGAAAGTACATGGGATCAGCTTACAGTTTTTATTTTTTTTATTTCACCTTTATTTAACCAGGTAGGCAAGTTGAGAACAAGTTCTCATTTACAATTGCGACTTGGCCAAGATAAAGCAAAGCAGTTCGACACATACAACAACAGAGTTACACATGGAGTAAAACAAACATACAGTCAATAATACAGTAGAAAAATAAGTCTAAATACAATGTGAGCAAATGAGGTGAGATAAGGGAGGTAAAGGCAAAAAAGGCCATGGTGGCAAAGTAAATACAATATAGCAAGTAAAACACTGGAAAGGTAGATTTGTAGTGGAAGAAAGTGCAAAATAGAAATAGAAATAATGGGGTGCAAAGGAGCTAAATAAATAAATACAGTAGGGGAAGAGGTAGTTGTTTAGGCTAAATTATAGATGGGCTATGTACAGGTGCAGTGATCTGTGAGCTGCTCTGACACCTGGTGCTTAAAACTAGTGAGGGAGATAAGTGTTTCCAGTTTCAGAGATTTTTGTAGTTTGTTCCAGTCATTGGCAGCAGAGAACTGGAAGGAGAGACGGCCAAAGGAGGAATTGGCTTTGGGGGTGACCAGAGAGATATACCTGCTGGAGCGCGTGCTACAGCTGGGTGCTGCTATGGTGACCAGCGAGCTGAGATAAGGGGAGACTTCACCTAGCAGGGTCTTGTAGATGACCTGGAGCCAGTGGGTTTGGCGACGAGTATGAAGCGAGGGCCAGCCAACGAGAGCGTACAGGTCGCAGTGGTGGGTAGTATATGGGGCTTTGGTGACAAAACGGATGGCACTGTGATATACTGCATCCAGTTTATTGAGTAGGGTATTGGAGGCTATTTTGTAAATGACATCGCCGAAGTCGAGGATCGGTAGAATGGTCAGTTTTACGAGGGTATGTTTGGCAGCATGAGCGAAGGATGCTTTTTTGCGAAATAGGAAGTCAATTCTAGATTTAACTTTGGATTAGAGAAGTTCAGGATCAGGTTTGAATGGCAAAGCATCTCAATGAGAAGCCATTGCTATGGGCATGCAGAAGCAAAGGCAGACCCAACACGTCTTCAGAGTGTATCAGGAGAGCCGAGTATCAGCATGGTTGGCTGTCCCTGGCCACATACAGCGGTAAGGGATAAGACTGATAAGTTCTCTCGTACTGCAGCCACAGGCCCACACCCACAACCAGCAGCCCCTAGATAAGTGTGTGTGATGCAGTAGGGGTGCTTATGTCACCATGGCAGGAAGACAGAGAGGTTGCTTGAATTACAACACCCCAATTACCCACACAAGGGAGCCCACAACCATGGGAGCAGAGCACTGATGCAAGGAGAATGCAAAACATGCTGTCATTGTCAAAAACACTACATTGAACTGCTTTTGGATCATTTCCATACGCCGTATGCACCAGGGGATTGTTCTAAAAGAATGAAGATCCCTTCATATTAGGCTATGTGATTGGGTTGGGCACTGTAGCTAGATACAAAACATTTATTTTCATCTGTGTGTGTCAGGATTGTTATTCATATCCCACTATGACGCTGTGTGAATCACTACCACTACTATTAAGAGACTTCTCAATGAACCACTAGTCTGAAACCAAATTGAATGGGAGGCAGACTCAGTCAGCAGAGGCATCAGCACAATGGGATAATGTTACAATTATGCAGGTTGGATGCCAGTTGCCTCAGGACAACAACAAAAAGCCCAACTAGCTATGTTTATCCTACTTCCCTAATGGACGTAAGAAATGATCTGTATGTCTAGACGTTCTCCTGCAAGGTTTAGTGACGTGTGTAAGCAAGTCATACAAATGTCAGTCCATAATCTTTTCTTTTTTTTATGTTGATCAGATTCCATCTGAGTGTTCCTACTGGTGAAGGTCAGGGCCATACAGAGATAAATGACTCTGGTCTAGACAAGACAAACCCTAACTGGAAACAGGCACCTCTTCACTTGATTCATTTCCAATGGACACATTGCACGAGTGGAAATCTAGATGTTGAACATATCAGTGACAGAGATATTACGACCATGGTCTTAGTTTGACATTTGACTCAGCAGCACAGCTTCAATGACGTGTGATCAAAACCACTTGTTTTTTAGTTTTTTTTACAACAGGGCTTTAACACAGATGGAGAGAATATAAACAAGAGTAAATCACCCTTGAAAAAAGTAGCATAACTAGACTTTGTTTTGTACCATAAAAAGTCAGAAAGGGAAAGATTTTACAGAGGCTACATGTGAGTCTAACGTTTAAAATGTGACAGACAGTATGTCTGCTTGACGAGTTTCGAGCATGTTCAGACCAGAAATAATAGTTGTCTGGTAAAGAAAACCCACGGCGTCAACTCGGACAGGGGAGCAGTGTTCATGTGACAACCTTAGCAGTATATAAACTCTTTAAAGCCGAAACCTGTTGTTGATCCCAAGGTTGTGTATTTAGTGGGGTGTCCTTATACCCCTTTGGCTGATGTTGTACCCACGCACCTCCCTCCCAGTGATATAGCAGTGTAGTCCAGTGCGAGCTTTCGAAAACCTTCCCCTCGTGAATTTGGTGCGAGGCATGCTGGGAAATGTTGGCAGCAGAGGGGTGTCCTGTCTAGATACGGTCTATATGATAACAACATCTGGCAATTACAGCCTACTGTCCCTCCCACCAAACCCTCTGAACCTGTCATCAGTCTAACCAGGAAGTGGTGTCTGCAACCACCTCTTTCAATCACATGCAGACATCTGAGTGGAGTTTTAAGTGGAATCTACAAGGAAAATTAGAAGCATGTCAAAACCTGTTTAACCATTGAGATAAACCATCAGGTTTTCCTGGTCGACCAAACCAGAAAGTCCTAGATTGGTATTTTCTGTTAGCTTCCTCTAAAAAGAATACGCTGGGGGGAAAAATCTAAAAGTTTTTATCCTCTCTCTCTCTCTCTCTCTCTCTCTCACTCTCTCTCTCTCTCACTCACTCACTCACTCACTCACTCACTCACTTCCGCAATCTTTGAATGCTACAGCCCAAGGTCTGGCTACGCGAGGCTATGCATCCACTGGACAGAGGGCAGATTTTGTTTTTGAATCCAATAAGCAGCAGGTGTATCAATCATTAACAGATCACTTACTGATCCTCAACCTTTCATCCTTGTATAGATCTATCCAGTATTAGCTACTCAAAAACACTAACACGGCTGTCTGACTATTATGTTCAATTTGACGAAGGCCTGACCTCTGCATATTTTCAATACTTCATTCACATCAGTGAAAACAGTGAGTGACTGGTTCTACTGTATGAGAACAATGGGATTTTTTTTCCCACAATTGACCTGAAATGCAAAAAGTAAATGAAATGTGAGCCAGGGCTCGGTCTTTGTTTCTTTGTGTGGGTGAGGAGACGTGAGGAAATGTTTCCAGAGCGGAAATCGGATTTTCCCGTTCTGCATTCAACATCGTACTATCCAGCCAGCTATTGTACTGTAAAAAAAATAAAAGTACCTCTACCAGCCTGTGGACTTGTACAGCATGCCTGTCATAATCCCAGCAGCAACAGTGTTGATGTCATCCTCTGCTCCCCGTGCCTTCTCGATGACCACCCCCAAACACACTGTACAACAAAGCTGAGGTCACACAAGCATACAGGTGAATTAATGCCACATTATCTCAATAGAAACAACAATAACAGTATGCCAATGTGTGGCACTGCTCAAATGACACCAACGACTGCGTCCATCCTCCGGTGGGGAATGACGGCACTCACCCAGTGAACCAAGTGTGTTCGCCCATGTCGCTCCTTGGCGGGTCACCAGATTTAGGAGGGTAAAAGTGAGGATATCATATCCATTAAAAACACAAGACATCTACAGTCTAAACACCAACTCTGACAACGTCAATGTGATACAAGGGTTGATTTACGATTAGGGGTTCTAGTAAAATGGCTGCGTATTGAAAACCTGATACATGCCCGTTGAAGTTATGCTTCAGTTTATATGGAAATCCTATTTCAAAAAGGGTTATCCATGAGCTGAGGTGATCATCAGGCAAAGTGATGAACAGCCTGTCAGATCATAATGTAGCTAGGCTGCTGTACCTTCATGATTGATCTGATTCAGCTTCAGACATGCACAAACAGTAAGACTGCACTGCACATGACACTGTCTGTCTATCTTCTTACAGCGAATGACCCTGGTCAAACCAATATTCCAACTGGAGCCGGCATTACAGTGAACACAATCTACCCGTGTCCAAGGCAGACTTCGCCCTCCTCCTGTCCTGACAGGGACTAAGTCATGTGATTGCTGGGGATGTCAAGAGCGCTGACAAAGCCTATAAACCCAGCTGTGTTACAGCACTAAAAAAGTCAGGTGTGTCGACGCAGGTGTGTTAGGCACAAGGTCATTCAATGGCCGGGTGAGCGTGACACAATCTCAGTGAAAGCAACAACGTAGGTCAGATTTACAACAGAACACCATCATATAGGGCTACTATATCCAGTTTTCCATGGAACAATGTGTTATTACTGATACCGACTGGGGAAAACGATGATGCTGCCTATCAGCATTATGAATTCAGCCAAGAGGTTAGTTGAGAATCAATTTCAGCAAATGTAGAGGTATATAATTCAGTGCTTCTCCGCCTCTCTCTAGCAGTGGTCTGATCCCATTGTCACGTTTACCTTTGGACCACAGAGTAAGATCCTCACTATGAACTAAGCAGTGTTAATAATTACAAATTATGGATTAATGTCATACCATGTCACGTCAGATTATCCATGCATGTCACTTAGCTTTTCTTCTTTGCGTGGAGCAGAGTATACTTTGAGTAGATTTAAGTCTCAAATAATCGCCTCATATCTGTAAGGGAAAGCCAAGACTATCCTTTCAAGTGGTTATCCTTTTGGAGTTTACTTGAATCAATAGAGATTGCAGATTGTTCACGCAACCGATAAGAAGATTGAGGTTGGCCAAAAATCTTGCTGCTGGAACATTATTACCCATATAGAAGCATTTAAATACCTTTAGAAAGTTCAAATGGAACCCTTGAATCATTGTACCACCGCAATCATAATGGAGAGCATGACAAGTTATCAACCAGCCACATGAAATATTTTGACACATACTGAACAAATTGGTGAAGACTGCCCTCTGCTGGTTGATACCAGAATGAGTAATTATATTCTACTGAAAAGGTGATTGAGACGAATATAACTCTTAATCTGCTTTGTCTTTCAAATCCAGAAATAACTTGTGAAGGAGATCCAACTTAATCACGGCCTCCAAAAGACCATTCATTTGTGCAAAGACGGGGGATTGAGTCGATAACTCACTGTACATTGCGTGGCTTAGACCAAGCCATGTCTTTGGTCTCTGACAGACCCATGCGGGGCCCGTTGAGAGCGCCAACCGCAGCACCTAAGAAGCAACACAAACAAGAACTTACACAATTATATTTGACATTTCATACAGGCTCAAGAGTGAGACTAAGGGTCAAAACAAGATTTCACATGTAATACAACAGCCTGCGATGGTGAAGAAAGCCAGTTCAAATCGGCCGCTGACTTTGTTGGCATCAGTCGGTAAAATTAAGTCATCAGGGTCCTGTGGTAATATTAGAAGTTATTAGCCCTATTAGCACCGGACTAGTATTACTAGAGAACGTTGGGTATGTAATTATTACCCCAGAATGTGCATTATTCCAGAGGACGATTCGGACGGGATTATTTTTTTCCAAACTGCCGCTTGTAATTATTATTTTATTTATATATATTTTATAAATTGACATTATGACAGAAATATGGAGGTTTATTTCTTGCGTGAAGATATTTCAACAGGTTCAGGCGATAACAGGCTACACTGAGCTTGGTTCCAAAGTTTCCAAACCATATATAGTCGCCATAATATTTGAATTGAGGAAGTGTGATCATAATCATTAGGATAGTTTAGCGATCCATGAACTTCTTTGAGGAAAAGATCATGATCATTAGAAAGCAAATTACAGACTCCTCTTTAAATCTGCGTATTCCTCCAAAGCTCCGTTGTCCTGAGTCTGCACAACTCTGCCAGGACCTAGGATCAAGGGAGACACTAAAGTGTTTTAGTACTATATCTCTTGACACAATGATGAAAATAATCATGGCCTCTAAACCTTCAAGCTGCATACTGGACCCTGTTCCAACTAAACTACTGAAAGAACTGCTTCCTGTGCTTGGCCCTCCTATGTTGAACATAATAAACGGCTCTCTATCCACCGGATGTGTACCAAACTCACTAAAAGTGGCAGTAATAAAGCCTCTATTGAAAAAGCCAAATCTTGACCCAGAAAATATAAAAAACTATCGGCCTATATCGAATCTTCCATTCCTCTCAAAAAAATTTGGAAAAGCTGTTGCGCAGCAACTCACTGCCTTCTTAAAGACAAACAATGTATACGAAACGCTTCAGTCTGGTTTTAGACCCCATCATAGCACCGAGACTGCACTTGTGAAGGTGGTAAATGACCTTTTAATGGCATCAAACCGAGGCTCTGCATCTGTCCTCGTGCTCCTAGATCTTAGTGCTGCTTTTGATACCACTGATCACCACATTCTTTTGGAGAGATTGGAAACCCAAATTGGTCTACACGGACAAGTTCTGGCCTGGTTTAGATCTTATCTGTCGGAAAGATATCAGTTTGTCTCTGTGAATGGTTTGTCCTCTGACAAATCAACTCTAAATTTCGGTGTTCCTCAAGGTTCCGTTTTAGGACCACTATTGTTTTCACTATACATTTTACCTCTTGGGGATGTCATTCGAAAACATAATGTTAAATTTCACTGCTATGCGGATGACACACAGCTGTACATTTCAATGAAACATGGTGAAGCCCCAAAATTGCCCTCGCTAGAAGCCTGTGTTTCAGACATAAGGAAGTGGATGGCTGCAAACTTTCTACTTTTAAACTCGGACAAAACAGAGATGCTTGTTCTAGGTCTTAGTGGACTATACTCTGCCTTGTCTCAGGATGGTAAGTTGGTGCTTGAAGATATCCCTCTAGTAGTGTGGGGGCTGTGCTTTGGCAAAGTGGTTATATCCTGCCTGTTTGGCCCTGTCCGGGGGTATCATCGGATGGGGCCACAGTGTCTCCTGACCCCTCCTGTCTCAGCCTCCAGTATTTATGCTGCAGTAGTTTATGTATCGGGGGGCTAGGATCAGTCTGTTATATCTGGAGTATTTCTCCTGTCTTATCCGGTGTCCTGTGTGAATTTAAGTATGCTCTCTCTAATTCTTTCTTTCTTTCTCTCTCTCGGAGGACCTGAGCCCTAGGACCATGCCTCAGGACTACCTGGCATGATGACTCCTTGCTGTCCCCAGTCCACCTGGCCGTGCTGCTGCTACAGTTTCAACTGTTCTGCCTGCGGCTATGGAAACCTGACCTGTTCACCGGACGTGCTACCTGTCCCAGACCTGCTGTTTTCAACTCTCTAGAGACAGCAGGAGCGGTAGAGATACTCTCAATGATCGGCTATGAAAAGCCAACTGACATTTACTCTTGAGGTGCTGACTTGTTGCACCCTCGACAACTACTGTGATTATTATTATTTGACCATCCTGGTCATTTATGAACATTTGAACATCTTGGCCATGTTCTGTTATAATCTCCACCAGGGGCGGAAATCCGGGGGGGACACGACCCCCTCATCCTGGGAAAAATATGATTTGTCCCCCCAATATATCACTGAAACATAACTATGTAATTTAAATAATATTAATAATACGCAATGAAAGCAATTGTGCTGATTATAGACACTTAATAGCGCGTTTTTAAGTTCCAAAAGATTGCGACCCCCCCCCACCCTTTGCCTCACAATGGTTTGATCCACTGCCAGTTCCTTAGTTGGCAAGGTAACAGAGGGGTCGTGTCTACTGTCTGAAAGGCACTCAATGAACGTAACTGACGTAAGGTTAATCCAGTCAATCGCGCACACACACTAGCTGAATATGCAGAGCTAGCGCGCAAATATTAACTATTAAGCTAGCTAGTACCTATTCCATTTATGTGGCGTCGTCAAAGATGGAATCTTTGCTATCGTCAATTTATTCCAAGATCAGCATGCAGATGATGTAAGTTAGTGCTTCAAAGTCCCTGTGATAAGGTTAGCGATAAATTGAAGTCCAAACTGAACAGAACTACACTCTCTTCTACCATTGTCTTAAATATATTTAATGGTCTCGTTGCAAAAGCTAAATTGTCGCAAGGGAACTTTTATTTATTTTATTTTGCCCTTATTTAACCTGGGTAGCAAAGATTATAGCAAACACCACTGAAACTGAATTGGTGCTCGCTAGCTTTGCAAATTCAGCTATTGTTGGAAGCCAGCCAATATGAAACAAACTATTAAAATTACAAAAGGTTGCAGCATATGTTGTGTAAATGGTGAACTCATACAGCTGTCAACTCTTGTCATTTTAATCTGTTTCACATTTGCTAGCTACCTTTTAGATCGAAGCCCAAATAGAATGATAGAAGATGATAGAAGCCCATCTCCTACTGTAAATAACCTACACACTGTGTGTGTGTGTGTAGCTAGCCAGCCAGGTAGAAAAATAAAAGACGGACATCAGAGTATTTTTCAATACACCAAAACGCATAGTAAGAACCCTAGTAGCCTAATATCTCAAAGACTAGTTGATAAAATGTTCATAAGAAAGAAATGAAATTCTAATGGAAATGTTTCACAATGATGTCATTAGGCAGAAAAGGCAACAGATGGCACACAGACAGCAGAGTTTGGGACAGATATGCAGGGACAGACTGGCAGAGACAGGGAGTCTCAGGTAAGTTTGTTGAGTCTTTGTTTGGCAACATTATGAAAGGTTCTCAATTTTTTTGACTTGTAAAATAGGAACATAATTGGAAAATGCAATGGATACCCCCAGTCTCAACTTAAACTGGTGACTGAACTAAGATTTGTTAAAGGCAATGGTATTGCTGTTGTGATTAGTTGTGTAGTTTTGGGTACCGGTAGTTAGGAGTACGGCAAACACCTTATTTCTTTGGTTCCTCAATATACATTTACCATATTACAATGTAGGCTATGTGTTACAGCACTACTTTTGGTGTCCCCCTCAGGAATTGCTCTTGAGAAAATTTCATGTAATTGTCCCCTCCAAAGTTGATATCAGATTTTCGGCCCTGATCTCCACCCGGCACAGCCAGAAGAAGACTGGCCACCCCTCATAGCCTGGTTCCTCTCTAGGTTTCTTCCTAAGTTTTGGCCTTTCTAGGGAGTTTTTCCTAGCCACCGTGCTTCTACACCTGCATTACTTGCTGTTTGGGGTTTTAGGCTGGGTTTCTGTACAGCACTTTGAGATATCAGCTGATGTAAGAAGTGCTTTATAAATAAATTTGATTTGATCCTTAGTAGAAGACGTCCTAAATGCCCCCCAGCCTTCAGATGTGCATCAAACAGCACACTTGATATGCGTTTTTAGGCTATGGATGAGAAAGTGAACTTGTCATTTCCAAACTTTTAGCTCAGTTGTATGCGGCTTTGCGATCTATTAAAACCTCTTGGGGCTAGGTGGGACGCTAGCGTGCCACCTGTGGTGCACTCCATCAACAGCAGGTGCATTTCAAGAGCGGCAAATTTGAATCCAAATAAATGTCAAAATTCAAATTTTTCAAAAATACAACTATGTTACACCATTTGAAAGATAAACATCTCCTTAATCTAACCACGTTTTACGATTTCAAAAAGGTTTTACGGCGAAAGCATAAATTTAGAGTATGTTAGGACAGTACATTTACAAGAGTTGTGTGTAATGTTTTGTCAAGTCAAAGACAGGGTCACCAAAACCATAAAACCAGCTAAAATGATACACTAACCTTTTACAATCTCCATCAGATGACACTCCTAGGACATTATGTTAGACAATGCATGCATTTTTAGTTCTATCAAGTTCATATTTATATACAAAAACAGCGTTTTACTATGGCATTGATGTTGAGGAAATCGTTTCCCTCCAATAACCGGCAGTCAAGTCAGCGTCAGAAATTAAATAATTAAAATTAGAAAACATTGTTAAAATATTATATTGTCATTTAAAGAATTATAGATTTACATCTTTTGAACGCAATCAACTTGCCAGATTTAAAAATAACCTTACTGGGAAATCACACTTTGCAATAATCTGAGCACTGTGCCCAGAAAAATACGCGTTGCGATACAGACTAGACGTCATGTTGGGGAGATCTAAAATCGAAAATACTATGTAAATAATCCATTACCTTTGATTCTCTTCATCAGATGTCACTTCCAGGTATCACAGGTCCATAACGAATGTAGTTTTGTTCAAAAAAGCTCATCATTTATGTCCAAAAATCTCCGTCTCGTTAGCACATGATGTAAGCCAGCCGGACTTCTCGTCATGAACGAGGGGAAAAAATATATTTCCGTTCGTTCAAACATGTCAAACGTTGTATAGCATAAATCATTAGGGCCTTTTTTAACCAGAACATGAATAATATTCAAGGTGGACGAATGCATAGCCTTTTATAACGTATTGGAACGAGGGTACCCAACATGAAGTAGCGCGCCAGGTGTCTAATGGGACATCACCGTTCCATGGCTCTTGTTCGGTCAGATCTCCCTCCAGAAGACTCAAAACACTTTGTAAAGGCTGGTGACATCTAGTGGAAGCAATAGGAAGTGCCAAAATATTCCTAAACCCCTGTGTCTTTCAATGGGATAGCTTTAAAGTCAATACAACACATCAGGTATCCACTTCCTGTCAGAAAATGTCTCAGGGTTTTGCCTGCCAAATGAGTTCTGTTATACTCACAGACACCATTCAAACAGTTTTGGAAACTTTAGAGTGTTTTCTATCCATATATAATAAGTATATGCATATTCTAGTTACTGGGTAGGATTAGTAACCAGATTAAATCGGGTACATTTTTTTTATCCAGACGTGCAAATGCTGCCCCCTAGACCCAACAGGTTAACAGCAAAGGTTGCATTAAATATGCGCTATTTCTTTGAATGATGCATTTGGCGATGGGAATGCATTCGCACAAAACGTAAAAACAAAAGCATTCACTGTGAAAGTTGATACATGAAGACCTTCATACAGTATATAGGCCATGCACAGCACTTCGTTAAATTGATCGGATCAGTTATCGTTTTATTTCTCAAACCACGAGCAACACCTGTCAAACTCAGACATTTCTCTCAAAACACGGGACTAGCATTATCAGGGGACCTTGGAGTTTGCCAAAACAATAGGTTATTCTGGCTGGAATTGTTACTCTCCTGCCATGTAAATTCCAAATCACTGACATGGCAGATTCGGACGGGACTAGAATTACAGTTGTGCTCATGCACATAATTACATTACCCGACCTCCCCCAGTAAAACTAAACCCACCCGATTTGTTGTTGTATTGTAGATCCAGGTCATGAATCTGGCAGATTCCACGTTTGTGAACCAAAGTCATTCGTTATACTAACTGGAACTCACATGTGTAAAATATCTTGGATCCACATTAAGATACCGTGAGAGGGGCTCATCCCAGTCACTGCGTGAGGAGAGAAAAACACAGACAATAGTCAGCTGATGCTCATGGCCACATCAAATAGGTCGAATTGAATTGCAGTCTTTCCATATCACGGAGAAAAATAATTTACGCCGAATTCAGTGTTTGAATATTCAGGCGATGCTCCACCAAATATGCTGAAACCACCCTTACTGGGTCCACTTGATGATGCTTTGTCCATGTTTCCTAATTTACCTGTGATTGTCTTCCTTTCTGGCTCAGTTAGTGAAATTAGCTAGTTAACTTACTTTAATCAAGGAATTAGCTATTAGCGCACCTAGGTAAAGGTTACTAGATGGCTTGCAATTTATCATTAGCCTATATACCAGCTATTCTGGGGAGCATTTCATTCAAACCCAGGATGTTTGTTAGCTATCTATGATATGTTAGCTAGCACTTCCTCGTCTTGTTTCTGGCTATCTTAACGCGAGCTACCTAACGTTAGCTGTCTTCTGAGTATGGTACGGTAGCTAACTTATTATTACTGAATACTTATCTCTATACCATAGCTAGCTACCGTTAGCTTCTTTTAAATTATTGGGTGAACTACTAGTTTCTCAACTCCGACCCAGTTAAATAGTTTAACAATATATAGTTAGTCACACAGTAGCGTGACCGCTAGCTAGTAACGTTAGCAGACTTGTTTAAGACATCCACCAAAGATGGTGGATAAATTTAAGAGAGTTCACGCAGGCCTTTTAGCGTTGACAGTTTCTGTCTACTTAACTGGGTGTGTCTCCCTTAGACATCAATGCAATAGCAGCTGGGTCTGGTCTACATAGTTCGTTGACTTTCATTAAACTAGAAAAAAGCTGGGGGAAAACAGCGAGTGTAGTGTCTCGCTTCCAATTCAAATTTCAATTTAAGGGGCTTTATTGGCATGGGAAACATGTTTAAATTGCACATGCAAGTGAAATACATAATAAACAATAGAAAATAACAGTAAACATTACACTCAAAAAAGTTCCAAAAGAATAAAGACATGTCAAATGTCATATTATGTCTATATACAGTGTTGTAATGACGTACAAATAGTTAAAGTACAAAATGGAAAATAAATAAACATAAATATAGGTTGTGTTTGTTTGCCCTTTTCTTGTGGCAGAAGTCACAAATCGTGTTGCTGTGATTGCACACTGTGGTATTTCATTCAATAGATATGGGAGTTTATCAAAATTGGATTTGTTTTTTGAATTCTTTGTGGGTCTGTGTAATCTGAGGGAAATGTGTGTCTCTAATATGGTCATACATTTGGCAGGAGGTTAGGAAGTGCAGCTCAGTTTCCACCTCATTTTGTGGGCAGTGTGCACATAGCCTGTCTTCTCTTGAGAGCCAGGTCTGCCTTCAGCGGTCTTTCACATAGTCAAAGATTTCCTTAATTTTGGGTCAGTCACAGTGTTCATGTATTCTGCCGCTGTGTACTCTCTGTTTATGGTCAAATAGCATTCTAGTTTGCTGTTTTTTTTGTAAATTCTTTCCAATGTGTCAAGTAATTATCTTTTTGTTTCCTCGTTTTATTTATTTATTTTATTTCACCTTTACACTCATGATTTGGTTGGGTCTAATTATGCTGCTGTCCTGGGGCTCTGTGGGATCTGTTTGTGTTTGTGAACAGAGCCCCAGGACCAGCTTGCTTAGGGGGCTCTTCTCCAGGTTAATTTCTTTGTAGGTGATGGCTTTGTTATGGAAGTTTTGGGAATCGCTTCGTTTTAGGTGTTTGTAGAATTTAACGTCTCTTTTCTGGATTTTGATAATTACCTGGTATTGGCCTAATTCTGTCCTGCATCCATTATTTGGTGTTTTACGTTGTACACAGAGGATATTTTTGCAGAATTCTGCATGCAGGGTCTCAATTTGGTGTTTGTCCCATTCTGTAAATTACTGGTTGGTGAGCGGACCCCAGACCTCACAACTGTAAAGAGCAATGGGTTCTATAACTGATTCAAGTATTTTTAGCCAGATCCTAATTGGTATGTCAAATTTCATGTTCGTTTTGATGGCATAGAAGGCCCTTCTTGCCTTGTCTCTCAGATCGTTCACAGCTTTGTGGAAGTTACCTGTGGCGGTGATGTTTAGTCAGAGGTATGTATAGTTTGTGTGCTCTAGGGAAACTGTGTCTAGATGGAATTTGTATTCGTGGTCCTGGTAACTGGACCTTTTTTGGAACACCATTATTTTTTTCTTACTGAGGTTTACTGTCAGGGCCCAGGTCTGACAGCATCTGTGCATAAGATCTAGGTGCTGCTGTAGGCCCTCCTTGGTTGGGGACAGAAGCACCAGATCATCAGCAAACAGTAGACATTTGCTTCCCCTTTCGTCTCGGCATCCACCAAATGACGTCACTCCAAAAGCCGTAAAGCCAAGGTTCGATGTCCTTTGTTTGGCTCGACAATACATTTGGTATTTAGGTGGTTCGAAAAGGAAATGGTGGAGGTTATTACGATTTAATTGAATAATCTGTAATATTTACATGTTATCTTAACAAGTAATCGACTGAATGCGAATAATGTAACTGTTGTAATAGTGTTTGCCACAGTTTTCACGACACCCTGCACATGCTATGTCCTGTCCAATGACGTCTGTTCCTCTCTGGTTCATTGCCCAATGAAATTCGAGATACAATGCATGCTGCGCAGGAGCGGTATATATCATGGATTGAAAATGCATGTGGCTAGCTTGCCACACACTCTCCTTCAACGCGTTAAGACAATCCACAGTATTTAAAATCAGTGACGAAACGCAGCCATTGCCAAGGCTTGATATCCGTGTGGACGCTGGTTGTGATCTGACAGAGGTGCGGCAGAATCGACTAATTTCGTCGAGGGTCAAGACAACGAATCTAGAAGGATAAAAGCCCGGTAAATAGTCATCTCGAGAACATTATTAACTTGCACCATCGCTTAATTCGGTATAATTGTTCATACGTCAAATTTGACTACATAACCAGCCTTATAATTTTGAAACATGACGATACAACGTCTTGGTTATGCGAAATATAGCCATCTTGCCATGTCTATTGCAATGAGCATTATGCCGGGTGATATTCTCGGGCCACGGTTTGGTAGCAATTCCTGTGAAAAAAAATTCATTCTCGTAACGTGGGGGCACGACGACGACTTCTGATGACACTGAATCTGCTGTGGAAAATCGTATGAAGCCAGCTCTCGAGCCTTGGCTCTCGTTTATGCCCTCTAGCTGCATGTGTCATCGATGCTGGACTTGAGTCTGTCAACCTTCCAAGATGATCCACATGATCAGTGACTGTAGACATGTTCATTGTTTAATGTATTATGCATCTATGATCAGTACTATGCTGCTTGATCAATAGAGAAAGATGTGTCTGAGAAAATCAATTGAATAATATATGAATACGCAAAAAACATAGTCCATGGTGAATGCTCGGTGCTATTTTTATGGCGGGGGGGATGAATTCACGCCGCTGTGAGTATTTGTGTGTAGTCTGAGCTAGAGCGCCTTCTGAGCTAAAAATGCGGAATTAATAAAACATACATTACTAGCTCTCTTTGGTCGATATAGCTACCGGCATCCGCCCTGCGACAATGTTGCTTTGTCATTCACTATAGTTCTTGGATGTCATTTTAGGATTTGATTATGTTTTGGGCACAAGAAAGCAATATTTTTTTTTTTATACATCTGTCTGTTGTAATGCGGCCTTTTAGTCACAGCCGATTTAATCCACTCCCATCATGCATTGTGCTCATCCCAGCCCTTGCTGTATTTCCTGTTTATTGTTTCTGCTTTGTCTGGTAATTTTCTGTCATTGTGGCGTAAATCAACCTCAAATGTAGTGTATTAACTAACAGTCTGTAATTATCAATAATTTTGTTGTTTTGCTCAAGCTCATACAAACGTTTAACGTAGCACCACACCTACTTAAGCAGTCGTTTTTTGTTTCATTTCCTCCTGTCAACGTAATGCACAGCACTTCCTCGGTTAATGTGCACACAATTCAACTCCACGTTTCGATAGTGAAAGTATAATTATATCAATGTTTTAACCTGTGATATTCAAACGTTCTTGTTTATTTGTGATATTGGATGTGATGTTAATTTGTTACCATGACATACAGCTATCTAGCTAGGCAGCTGACAGCAGTTTTTACTTTTTTTTCTCTCTCTTTTAGGAGTGGTGGAATCTGTTGACCCTGTAATTATAACAAGACCACAAGTTACACACATTGACGTTTAGGGTCTGGTCAAATGGAGGACTCAGAAACTGACTTGACTTCGTCTGAACCGGACGCACTTGGTGCAGACTTCATCACAGTGGAACTGGACACCCAGCCCATAGAATATGTTGTCAAGTGGGCAGAGGTCGGGTCCAAGTTCACAATATCATGTGTGAAAAAGGAGGCGGACGAGGGATCTGGCTTGAATCTGGACCAGGTGAAGGCAGAGCCAGATGAGCCTTTTTTTGCCCAGTATGAGGAGGAGTTCCCTGGCTGTGACATTGCAGAACAGAGTGTCATAGTAAACGACTCTGATGAGGACGACCACACTGAGCCAGGGAGTAGCCATCTGGTCCCTGTTGGAGATGGCTCTGATTCAGGCTCGGAGAAAGGGGAATATAGCTCACCAGGGGGAAACTACAGCTGCAACTACTGTGGGAAGTGCTACAGTCATTCCTCAAGCCTCTCAAGACACCAGCAATTGCACACAGGAAAGGCACCCCTACCCCCAAACAAGCAAATGGATACAGGGTCAGGTGAGGGGAACAAATATAAATGCACGCAGTGTGCAATGCGATTCAAAAGCAGAAGAGCTCTCGGCACTCATATGAGAACACATCGGGGCATGAGAGTTTACCCATGCAACATCTGTGGGAAGGATTTTAACCACAGCTCCAGCTTGTCGCGTCATCGGCTCATCCACAAAAAAGGGAAGGGTATTCCCTCTGGTGTTCGACCTGCAGAAATCAGTTATGTCCGCCGCCCGCCTGGTAGCAGGAAAAATAAAAAGCAGGCTGGTGAGAAGAAGTTCCCGATCGAGAAGAACCTCCCTGGAGAGAAGTTCTACGCGTGTACACAATGTGACATGACCTTCAAAAACTCCATTGGCCTCTCGAAACACCAAGTCTCTCATGTCAAGGATCTTCTGAATAACTATGCCCAGGGTAAAGACGGTCTCACCAAGTCCTCAGACTTGAAAATACGCCTCAAGTTGTGCTCGAGGGACAAACCCAACTTCTACACCCTCTGCAAGAAGAACAAGCGGTCAAGAGCTGCCAAGCGCCAGCGGCAACGCCAAACATCAGTCTCTGAGGAAGAGGAAGGACAATATGCATGCGAGCAGTGTGACAAGCACTTCAGCCAGGCGCAGAGCCTCGCCAGGCACCAGCAAATGCACAAGGGAGACAAGTTCAGCTGCTCTTACTGTAAAAAGACCTTCGCCAGGTTGTCCAACCTCCACCACCATGAGAGATCTCACTCCACAGGGGGCAAGTACGAATGCACCACCTGCAACAAGACATTCGTGCACTCGTCTAGCTACTCCAGGCACAAGCGGCAGCACGCCGAGGAGGCCCACCAGCGCCAATGGAAGGGCATAGATGAGATGGCACCACTTGATTCAGACTCTGAGTGAGAGCAGTAGTGGTCTGCTCTCAAACTACCCACACACAGCTTACTACTCTGGTTTTTGGGGGTCTTGTTTCGGACTGGAATTGGCATTACTCTTGAGTATATAACGTGTGTGATGATGACTTATGGTATGGTATCAGCAAATTGCATCTTTTTTTCCCCCTAGATTACACTGACTGTGTTGTCCTCTGCTGCACATGCAAATAAATATTTTGATTTATTTTGTTCACATTCCCTTTTGGTCAGGGTTAGCTACAGGGTTAGGGTGAAAGTGTTGCTAGACTCTTGCCAGATGTGAAGTATACCGTACCATCTGTGTAGTATATCAGCCGCGTTAGGATGCCACCCTTGCTACACATCAAAATAAAACTGCTATAAAATTCTTCTGCTGTTGAGCAAACCCATTTCCTCTTTTTCTGTATATAATCTTTTTTCTTTTTCTTTTTATCTCCGTGACATGACAAGGGTCGAAATGAACCTTGCTATCAAAGTAAATCAGGATTTGACCTCCAGGGGATTAATGTCTGCATGACACCACACACATTCACTGGTTCAATCCCTGGTTCAATCAAGCTTCTATGGTTTATCTTCAAGATTTACTCTTATCTGTTCAGTTCACGCAAGTAATCTATGACGCTCAAAGCAACCATCAATAAAATTAAAACGGCGAAGTACTTTATGAGAAACTAAAGGAGGTGGATTGAATCCAGGCATTTCCAATAAATGTGCTAAGATTAATCCTTCAATCAGAAAACTGGCACGTGTTCCTTTCCCATCCCCTACTCAACATCCCTTGTTTATGATCTCAATGACAACACACAGTGGTGAAATGAAAAAACAAAACAAGACGCGTCTTTATTTCGATATATTTGGGATAATTACTTTGTTGCATTTTTTTTTGGAAAAGTGTTTGCATCGAGTGATCAACCAAGTTTTTATGTAGGATGAATGCTTAGACAGTTTAGTTCAACTACACAGAGTTCGTATGAACATTCAGATTGTTGATTTAAGGATTTTAGTGTTGAAATATGAAGTCCAATCATATCCTTAGAACTTGAAAATACTATATGTGGTATTTGTCAACATATACTGACTGCAATTACCACAAAGTATAAAATTGACTCCATATATATGTATGCATGATGAATATAACTTGAGAATAGTTACAATATATGTCGTTTTTACATCTGCTGTGCGTGTGTGTAAAACATTGCATTTGTGAAAGTGAGAATAATTGAGATATTTAATATGTGCAGTGTATTTTGACAAATACCTTCAAATATTCCTGGGATTAGGGATTTCATATTTTCTACAAGTATTTGTCTATTGAGGTTGTAGGGGAAACTGCACTACTTATTTATGAATTGGGAACAACGGTGCAATTGAAATGGCAGTGAATGTGATTCACAATGGCTATAGATGAAAACGTCTTTTCGGTGGCAAAGCCTTCCCCATTTGCCCCAAAGTTCCACCTTTTCAGATGTACCTCTCACAACATCCATTACTGTTCACAGAAATATTATCAAGTGCTGTCAACTACTTACTGTATATCATCAAAGCTTTCAAATAATGCTTGTATACATGCATAGCCAGATGGATTATCCTTTCCAGTTAAACTGTTCAATTATCTGTTGAAAAGTGCTCAACTTATCTCCTTGTTTGATGTTTATATTTTCTTTAAACACAAACCAGGGTACTCTAAACAATTATCGACATTTGACCTTGTGAATACCATTTTTACTGTTTAAATTGGAATTGAATTGTCATATCTAACCTCTATTTCTTATTTCTTGAAGGTGTGTAGAGGCATGTATCTAGAACAGACCTAGTCTATTGCACCCACACTGATAATTGAAGAAGAGAAAAAAAGCTTGGTACCTTCCTTGTATTTATGTAAGTTAATGTTTGTTTGAAGAGCTAAATTCCCCTGGTTCCCCCTCAAAACAGACCTTCATTGAGTTCAGTTGTATTTGGTTTGGTTTTCAGTTGTGGTTCTGATCATTTTTTTCTCCAGTGGCAAACAATATTCTCCTCTCTTTTGTTTTTTCAGCAATCTCTTGCCTTTTTTAGATTCTGAAACTCGTATGGTTTTCTTTTTTTCGCTGTCATTCTTTCTTTTTTTGATGCAGCGGACCTACATCCTATAGAGAGGTGTATGTTTTTTGTATTGTGTTTGCCATTAGAATACAGTTGACTTGTTTTTGTCTTGCGTTTTTGTAATAAACCATTCATGAAAGAAATGGTCCATGATGTCCTGGGTCTGTTTAAAAATGAGTAGGCCTGTAGTTGATTACAGAATATTGGAACAACTAAATCAGTTAAGTTGATAACTCGATTGTGCGTTACCACTATTCTGTGGTTCTTGACTAATGAGTAGAACTTTTATTTTTGTGTTTTATGTTCAGTGAGTTAAATTGTTCAGCTACTGTTGAGAATTCATCTGTGATTTGATGTCCCCCCACTAGATGGCAGCAAAACACTTTAAAAAAAAGAAGTCACTCAGCTTGACCCATTACAGAAACAGAATGTTTTTCTTCCTTTTACAAAAAATTGTTAGAGTATTGTTTTCGCACTGATTTTATTTATCAGGTCTTCTACTCGTATTTAAGACAATTAAATGTTTATTGACTAACTCAACTTTATAATGACATTTTGGTTTTATTATCCGCTTCCAAAAATATCTCACAGGGCCACAAACAATTAGGGCTCAATTCAATCTGTATCGCCCCAGGTGTTACAGATAGCGTGCTAGAAATGTAAAGGTCATTTCCTATTGAGTCCACATCTGCAGCGGTTACCGTAAATCCAGTCTCCGCTAACGCCCGGACATTGCCTTTAAATTTCAATCAGGCTGTAACGCTGAATTTCCGCGATACAGATTGATTGGAGCCCTTAGTGTGTAAAAGACATGCAAACTAATAGTATTTATCTCACAGCCTTGAAATCCAGAACCTGCTTTGCTAACATTCCGCTCTTTGTACTCCGTGTCATTGCCAAACACGTTTAGCAGGGCAAGGAATGGAATGATAGCGAAACAGACTGGGACCCAGGCTATTTGTCCCAAAGGAATCCTACTCACTGTTCCTCTTGATTTATGTTCATTCAGATTCATGTCAGCTACATAAATAGTAAGTCAAATACTATTTTATCTAGAGATATGGGCACAGCTTATCAGACAACAACCTCTGTCACATTTAGAAAGACAGCAATTTGAATAAAACAACTATAGCACACTAAAACCTCGAAGGGACCCACACCGCCCAGAAAAGTGCTCTTCTAATTTCTGTTCGGCTACTCTGCAACCACTCAAAGGAATTTGTAAGGACAGAGCGAGAGAGTGTGCCAAAAAAAAAAAAGTTTCTATTAGAATTCAGCCTTTGCAGCTGTGGAGTTTCTGGGCCCTCAAAGTGAAGCAATAACATTTGCCATTGTTGCCAGGCTAGAGGACTCAGACTTCCTGGCAACCCCAAACTAAATTACCCAGGCTTTTCTGTGGGCCTAGAAACGAGCTCTGTGTTCTGCAACAAAAAGGGCATTGAGATGAGGGGAGAGATGGCCTCCCCGGGCTCCTGAAAAGCCAACTCTGAGCCAATGAATGAAGGCAGGGGGCTTGCTCTGAGAACCGCTGTGGGAAATGGTAGTGATGTCATTATGAATGCATTTCTGAATGTTTTTGTTGCTTACTTCTCTCTGCCCCCATCCTTGTCCCGAAACCCCCCTCCACTGTGCCCTTCCTGTCTCATTTGGGCTCCATTATTGGGAGCCGACCAATGCAACAAAAAAAAATGAAATAAGTTAAAGCCCAGTGCCCAGGACCTCAGTGAGGCACGGTCTCCGTGGAAACAGGAAAACAGTGCTGTGGGGCGTCAGTTCCTCTTTGAGACCAGTGTGGAGGACATGAGATAGAGGAGAGGGTGAGAGAGAGAGGGCGGATCAGTAGGAATTTGGACACCTTAGAAAACAAATTTGTAAGCACTGATTTATGGGCCTTTTTCTTGAACAAAGGACTTTTTTAAGTTGGATCCAGCCTGTGCTCACTCTTGGTTTGGAGATTAAGGACCTATTCATTCACTTCCCTCATTGAATAATGAATGCTACTTGTTACCACATGCCTGTCGAGAGAAATGAAAATGACAGTCTTTCCATCATTTATAGGTTGGAGCAGTAAAGAGAACCTGACATCAATAATGTTCTTATATTTCCATTCATTTCTATGTATTTATCAGCATCTGATCTTCTTCCATCCTTTGTTGTTCCATGTCATCCTCTTCCACTAGTTTCCCCACATACCGAAGGTCCTGCATGGTGTGATTGCAGTCATGCAAAATGCCCGTTTCCGCATTAATCTGGTTGATCACCCACCTCCGACTAAGGGCTCTATTCACTCAGCGGTACAGCGTGATAAAAATGTTCCCGCGTTAGCGGAGACTGCATTGGCGGTAAACGCTGCGTATGTCCTCTCAAACTGAAACGACCTTTACGTTTCTATCACGCAATCTGTAACGCTGCAGCGATACAGACTGAATAAAGATCTAAATGTCCTTACGGGCAGGAAGAACAAAAAACAACATATTACCCTGTTAACATGGTCACACAGCTCAGTAGGCGGTGGTGCATTGTGCCAATCCCTGATAAGGCTGATTTTAATGAGGTGAAAACCGACAAGTGCCAAACAAAGGGCAAAACGATTAGATAAGCAACAAGCTAATTACTCACTCTCACAATCAAGTGGAGCTCATTCTCTCTTATGTGATGTTTAGGCTACAACATCTCCCCGCAGCCACGTTCAAATCAAGGGTTCGGCTAAATACGGAGAAGGGGAGCTCTGCCCGGCACACTCTACACATGTCGATAAAAGTGTTTCATGGCATTGTTTTCCTTCTCAATCAGATGCGTTTCATTTGCTTTGGTTGGAGAACACGAAGTGAGAAGGGTATTTTCAAACACCTGGAAATGAAAAACGTTCTAAAATACTGAAGTGAACTGAATACAGAACATTAAAAAGACCGCTGCATTATTATAACATATTTTAATAACTTTTTCTAAGAGCGGCCAGGGGACACATGGTAAAGACACTAACAGAGCTAAGAGTTTGTAATGATACTATGGTATTGACGTGACTGACGCCAGTAAGGTGCCGCAATGCATCACTTTTCAGTCTTCCCAACCGCCACCAGAAAGCTGACCAAGATCCCAGCCAGCGTCAACATGAAGGTCAAAAGTGCTCTGGGACATACTAAGGTGATCCCTGTGTGGCGACTGAACACACTCCCAGGAATCTTTACCCAGTCCCTGCAAGCTCCGCTTTCATCCTCACTGCCAGTGCTGTGCTGCCTACCCCTCCCTTAAGGACATTTACCTACTTATTAGACCCCCCCCCACACACACACACTCTATTATGTTACATTAGGAGTAGGAGGGTGGGGGGCATTCTCCAAGTTGGGGATGGGAGGCAGTGGTCTGCAGATTTTGATTCAGGGGGAACATTATTTCAACCATTCTCTCTCTCTCTCTCTCTCTCTCTCTCTCTCTCTCTCTCTCTCTCTCTCTCTCTCTCTCTCTCTCTCTCTCTCATGCAGATTCAGAGCAGAAGTGGGATGAGTACTTCTGTCTGATCTGAATGATCCCCACTCTGGGGCAGAATATTTGGATGTATCACAGCCAGAGTCTGGTGCTGTTCTGTTGAATAAAACAAATGGCAGGGAAAGACAAAAGATTCTATTCAGTCTGTATCGCTGAAGCGTTACAGATTCCACGACAGAAACGTAAAGGTCATTTCCGATTGAGCCGGACGTGTGCCGTCTCCGCTAACATGGGAGCACAGGCTTTACATTTCAATCACGTTGAGCACAAAGTACACTATGATCGCTGCATGGTTCCTGCACGACATGTGGGTTTCTGCTGGTAGTGGCTGAAGCAATTTACAGATCAATCCGCACAGCGGAGACGCCAGTATTCTGCTCTAACCCTCCTCTCCTCCTCGTCCTCTCCTCCTCGTCCTCTCCTCCTCGTCCTCTCCTCCTCGTCCTCTCCTCCTCGTCCTCTCCTCCTCGTCCTCTCCTCCTCGTCTACCCCATGGCGTGGCTGTGTTGCTGTTATAGCTGCTGTTGATCTGTGTCAGGGTGAACTTCAACGTTTTACTTCTCATTTCTCCTCCTCAGCAGTTAAAATGTGATGCCCAGAGAGCCTCACATGTACTTTAACACTCCATAATGAGAGAGAGAGAGAGAGAGGAGAGGGTCCCACAACTCAATCAGAGATCTGGGTGCCAAGCTTTTTACTTCTTCTACACAAACACTTTCATGGCTCAACACCCGGTGGCAACACAAGATGCGATTTCTTCCCCCAAATAGCCGCCAGGAACCCCAGCACATCTTATCAACACAGAGCAGAGGCCCACTGCAGCCCAGGCAATTTAAACCCTGTGATAGACATGGCAATTCCCCTGGATAGCTCCGGATTGGAGGATGAGGACCGGGGAGAAAGAGAATGAGGAGTGAAACAAGGAATGTGAACCCAGAAAGGGTGAGGCTTGTAATGTGCGGGTGTGGACAAAGTATGCGTGTGTCTGTGATGGAGGGAGACTTGTGAACTAGTTGCCATGCTAAGAATGTTTAACAGGCGTAACCGGTATAACAATAACTTAACTCATAACAGCAGGTTGCTAGAGCAGAGGTGTTGTGTGTTTTTGAGTAGAGAGAGAGGCATTTGAGCATCTGAGGATGCCTCATTGACTTAAAGATGACAGCAGATAGTAATCACACAATTCCCAATGACATATCCTCCATGCCTTCCAATGTCAGATAGTGTGAAGGAGGGTATTGATTTGCACTCCACCTCACATCTGTACCACACTGTGTTCCTGTCCGCTTCTACATCGGTGATCAGAGAAAACATTACCACCTGTTCGAAGGCCCATTTTGTGGTATCCTTCATTGTGTAAGATACATTATAGACTGGGTGGTTCGAGCTCTGAATACTGATTGGCTGACAGCCGTGGCATATGACATCAACTCAAATCTAATTTTATTGGTCACATACACATGGTTAGCAGATTTTATTGCGAGTGTAGCGAAATGCTTGTGCTTCTAGCTCTGACAGTGCAGTAAATATCTAACAAGCAATCTAACAATTCCACAACAACTACCTACACACAAATCTAAGTAAAGGAATGGAATAATATATACATACAAAAATATGGATGAGCAATGACTGAGCGGCATAGGCAAGATGCAATAGATGGTATAAAATACAGTATATACATGAGATGAGTAATGCAAGATATGTAAACCTTATTAAAGTGGCATTATTAAAGTGGCTAGTGATCCATTTATTAAAGTGGCCAATGATTTCAAGTCTGTCTGTAGGCAGAAACCTCTCTGTGTTAGTGATGGCTGTTTAATAGTCTGATGGCCTTGAGATAGAAGCTGTTTTTCAGTCTCTCGGTCCCAGCTTTGATGCACCTGTACTGACCTCGCCTTCTGGATGATAACGGGGTAAACAGGAAGTGCCTCGGGTGGTTGTTGTCCTTGATGATCTTTTTGTCCTTCCTGTGACATCGGATGCTGTAGGTCTTATGCTGTAGGTATCAGACCGTATAATACGGGTATGGCAAAACATTTCTTTTTACTGCTCTAATTATGTGGGTAACCAGTTTATAATAATAATAATAATGCACCCCGGGGGTTGATTGTATATAGCCAATATAAAGGGCTAAGAGCTGTGTCCAGGCACTCTGCGATGCGTCGTGCTAAGAACAACCCTTAGCCGTGGTATATTGGCTATATACACCCCCTTGCGCCTTATTGCTTAATTCACCATTTTGTCAACTCACTAGGCTCCTTTCTCATGGTTATTCTGGTTAAGCCAGTGTTGAATATAAAATGTGGTTGTACACAACGAAGTAGTTCTTCCAATAGAATATCCTGAAGTTGAATTTGTTTATGACCCTTGACCTACCAAAATTGTGCCACACCCACCGCTTGCATTTCCCTCCATTTCCATAAACTTTCTAGGCCAATGAGATAGAGCTTCCTTCTTCTGGGATGTCCCCATTTTCTAGGATTCGATACGACACCTCCATAAATCTTCAGAGTATCCATAGCAAACTATGGTAAATCCTTCTGAGCTTTTACCCTGGATGTAGAGGGGAGTAGCAAAGTGAAGTCAACAAAGCCACCCTGAAAAACATTGACCTTAGCATCTCATATTTACTTCCAACTTGGGTATTTTAATTGGGGGTTTGAAATGAAACACAGATTAATACTTTGGCCAAAGAAAATAAGTTCATGAGAAGTCGTAACATGATTTTTCAAAACTATTTCAAGAACTCTGAAATTGAGGGATGTTGTATAAGTTACTATTAAGAGAACAACATGCTTATAAAATAAGCATCTGCTATGTTTGATTGAATCAAATGGCCCAATGGACTAAGAGGCTATATTCCTTCATAGATATGGTTCATGTGTCACCTAACACTTCATAGCTGCAAACTACCACTACATTATACAGATGCATGATAATTAAGCAATGACTAGAGGAGGTGTGGTATATGGCCAATATACCACGGCTAAGGGCTGTTCTTAAGCACGACGCAACGCAGAGTGCCTGGACACAGTCCTTAGCCGTGGTATACTGGCCATATACCACAAACCTCTGAGGTGCCTTATTGCTATTATAAACTGGTTACCTACGTAATTAGAGCAGTACTAATAAATGTTTTGCCGTATCCGTGGTATACCACAGCTGTCAGCCGATCAGCATTCAGTGCTCGAACCACCCAGTATATAATAACTCCTATAGCCTCTGTTTCTTTAATGATGCAGTGCCCTCAGAATGGTAATAAAACAGATATTCTTCATTAATACGTCTGTTTGGAATCATTTATTAAATAATACTGGCTAACTCTAACACGTCACAACAAAACACGGGAGGAAAGGAAAAAGTTAAATGATCTGAATCAGTAATAGAGATAAGACTTTGTCAAGGAGTCAATTTAATGCAGTGTTTCTTAATCCTGGTCCTGGGGGCCCAAAGGGGTGCACATATTTGTTTTTGCCCTAGCACTAGACACCTGATTCCACTAATCCAAGGTTTTATGATGAGTTGATCGTTAGAGGAATCAGGTGTGCACCTCTTTGGTTCCCCAGGACCAGGATTAGGAAAAAACAGATTTAATAAACTACAAAGAATCTCAAATCAAACAAATACCGTAGCTGCTTTTGTCGTTTATGTAAGTCATTTAACATTTTTTTTCTCACACACATATAAAATAAGATAGAAAAATACATTATAAACTTGTAACAATGGCTGCAAATACACATATTGTTTTCTCATAGGAAATCATTTGGGTATGGTCGCACACCATCCATGGAGTAAATGCTAACAGGATCAGTTGTTTGACAGCATGGGGTCCTTCAGTATAACACGCTTGATTTGCACACTCAGAAAAAAAAACACCAGGTCAAGAATAATGCTGTCAAAATGGCACAAATAAAAAACCTCTGATAATAGCATAACAGTAACATTACTAAGGGATGGGATGCCATTCTTTATTGGTTCTGATGGATCTTCACTCACAACCAATGAAACCATTTGTTTGCTACCATTCTTTTATCGCCAATACAATTATATGTAAAATATTCATATTTGCCTCGCTTCAAAGTCAATCCATTATCTTAAATAACAATGTCTTCTGATAACAATGACAATAACACGTATCATAATCATAATAATGATTGAGAATCCATACGTATTCATAATTTATAACTGATTATAATAATATGCAATTGCACTACAGAATCATTTCGTAAACGTAAATACTGTAACTGAAAAGGAATGGCACACATGAAGACAATCTGAGACACAGAAACTCTTCATACACCACCAGAGGCCTTTCTGTTGCATAGTAAATAAAGAGGGGGATGTGGAGCGATCTTTTGGTGCAGACCAGGAAGTACACACAGGCTTTACAGTCAATCACTAGCTGCCACAATCACATAAACCCTTCACCTCCAATTAACACAGCGCGTGTCGAGTCAGCAGTAAGACTACAGACCCAATACTCCTTTATAGGAAGTAAATCAGGAGGGCAGAAACAGACACGTTCTCATCTAATGGGATAGGTGGTAGAGAGATACATCATGGTAGAGGGATGTGGGATGTCAGCTCCACGGGTAGTGGGATGTCTATGCCAATGACAACTCCTACTTAAGGCAGTCCAGAATGACACTTCTAACACTACTAACAGTAAAGATGATGCATATCAAGATGTCCTTGTTTGTAAAACCTAGGAACTGCCATGAGTAGCATACTACTGGAAATAATAATTGGGGAACTCTGAGGCTCCTCCTCAACAGACAAGGACAATCGGAGTCTCAGAAGCGTCACGGTGAAATACTATAAGGCCAATCATTTTCTCAGTTCAGACACGAATTGGACATGTTACAGCTCTGTTTTATCATATATTTGTCCCTTTAGGACAGGGTTACCCAACTGGCAGCCCGCGGGCTGAATTTGGCCCACAGGGGATTTTAATTGCCCCCCCCCCCCCAAGACTGTTAAAACATAGGGAAATCAGCTGATTTTAATTTTGGACATCTCTTCCAAAGTATTACCACGCATAATAGAGTGATATTTGTGATCATATATAAACGTGAGCAAGGTTTGAAATGATTATGTTTTAGTCAAATATCATTTCTGTTTGGGCTTCTTGTGGTCAATTCGCAGTCTACAAATGATTTGTAGTTATGTTCCAGCCCCCTGACCATGCACTTCAAAAGAAATTGTCCCGTGGCTGAATCTAGTTGATGATCCCTGTTTTAGGACATTGATAGGACATTGTACCAAAGGGTCTAATGCCCTAGACTCTGACACTATTGGTATATTACCGATATACTACTGATATTACTACTCTATGGAACCACCAAAAATGACTTGTGTATCTCTACCTAGAGTCACACTTAAATGATGGTGGAAGGAGACCTACTGTGTCTGACTAGTGTAACAAGGCTGAGGTGACTGACTCCGTCTAAGGGCCTTTCTGTGGCTGACAGACTGTGTGTACTGACCTGGCCTGCAGCTTAAAGGCTGATGATGACACATTCAGATATCAGAAACCATAATAAGGCACTTTGTTGTTTTTCCACTTCAGTTAAATGCTCAACCCCGAAATCAAATGAAAGGTTGTTTTGGTCTTCACCTCTCCATCCACAGAAAGAAAACAGGATTGTTTTCATGACATAAAGGGTTTAATTTTTAATTTCTCTTTACAATACATGAAGATATAAAAGACTATGTTTTTGAAAAATAGATATTTCTCTTTGCCATGAGCACCCATGTATAATAAAAGTGTCTATTTTCTTTACATAGGTGTTCTCTCCCCCATTTTTACACATGTATCTACAATTTAAATACATTTGTACAGCAGATAGGCAAGCATGGCTTTTACATCCTAAAAAAAACAGTTGACTGCAAGATCTTCCTTCATGGTAGAAAAACAACAACAATGCCAGGTAACGGGACAGGTACTTTACCTTCTATACGCTTGATACTCTTTGTTTGACCCCTAGTCTCTCTTCAAGTCCTGCTAAAATGAACCCCCCTCAATTTCCATTTCATAACAGAACCAGGATTTCATAGAGAGTCAGTGAAGGGGAGAGGGGTAATCAGTTGGCAAGGATAGATGGGTGGACACAGAGAGAGAGAGAGAGAGAGAGAGAGAGAGAGAGAGAGAGAGAGAGAGAGAGAGAGAGAGAGAGAGAGAGAGAGAGAGAGAGAGAGAGAGAGACAGAGACAGAGACAGAGACAGAGACAGAGACAGAGACAGAGAGACAGAGACAGAGAGACAGAGACAGAGAGACAGAGACAGAGAGACAGAGGTGCATGCACTCTGCTCGGAAGGCCTCACCGCGCTGCTATACATTCAGAGCCAGCTACGTTACCATGACAGTGGGAAAGTCACCTGGGCGACATGCGTACGGTGGATTTGGGCGGTCGGAGGGGTGGGAGGGGCCGCCTTCTTCATCTTCAGTCCGGATGAGGCGACCAGCCGTTACCAGGGTGTTTTAGAGTATGGTGTGGTGTGTTTGGAAGTTGCCTGGCTGGGGACTCGTTCAGGGATGCTCAGAGGGGGCATTTCAGACCTTATTGCTTAACAATGATTCAGTGCAGGTCTAGAGCCAGGGTCAGTCCCCCTATTAAGCAGACAGGGCAGGCAGGAGTGGCCCGCCAAGCCATTATAGTGTGTCCATTATTCGGCTGATGAGAAGCTGTGCCATGACTGACTGTAACGAGCCAAGGCTGCTTTATGTGTTCTTTCTTTCTACCGGAGAACTGATCTGCGGGCAGGCAATGGCCAGGTCATCATGTGTGAAGAGTTCAGAGGTCAGAAGGTCAGGGGTTAGTTGCCAGTGGCGGCTGGGGGGAGGGTTAGGAAACAAACAAACAGAAAGGAGAGAAAAATAATAAAGGAGAGAAACAAAAAGGAAAGGAAAGAACAAAGATTGAGAGGAGATTAGTCTCGGCTAGTGACAGCAGGATGACAATATGACTTAACCAATCAGAGCTATACCTTGCATCCATTCAACCCACCATACGATTTCTCCATAACCGGGACTGACCAACTTACACGTGTCACAATGTGTTTCCATATCTTTCACAACACCTTTGACCAAAGCCAGAGCGCTGGAGCGAGAACGTTGTGTAAAAAAAAAAGGAGAAAAAAAAGGAATGCATTCTTTTGTTAGTATAGATACAGGACAATTCATATGGTGGGTTGATTGAATCCAATAATTTAGGAATAACTCATCTATTTTAATACAGTGTCATAAAATCATGAAAGCATGATTTTACATAATATGAACGACAGCCCCCCCCCCCCCCCCCCCCCGTCGCTCAAATGTTAGAAAGGAGGAAATTTAAATAAGACAATAACAGTATGTCTAACTGTTAGTAGCAGTCAAGTGAATCGACAGTAAATCAAGGCAGAGGGAAAGATCAAAATGAGATGGAGGAAGGAATAGTCTTGGACAACAGTCAGTAAAGTTATTGTTAACTGACTGTTAATAGTCATTAGAGCCCATCAGAGGTTCAAGAGTCAAGTGGCTAGTAGTGATGGAAATGAATATTAATGTCTTATTGTTATAGAATAAATGAATTTAGAGAGGATAAAATGAGAAATTCAAGAAGACCACATCATTGTGGACAAAATAATTTAGGGCCAAAACAGTGTGTATAGTTTTTTTTTACTCAATATAATTTTTTATTGCCTTTTTAAAGTATGTTTTCTATTTACAACAAACATGAAAATCTTTGCCTTTTAATGATACAAAGCAACACTACATGGTATTTCTAGAATAGCACACTAGCCATGGAAGTTTAAGCTGTGAGCATGCTAAAGCTGTCACTTCAGCCGGTACCCTCAGCTTAGGGGACAATAGACAATTCACAGGACACATAATATAAAATGCACTTGCATATAAACACTGAAAAGGTCCTGTCTTTTGTATAAAGCCCTAAAATATATTCAAAAATATAGGACATTTTCTAAAGTGGTTCTATAAAGCTGCTATGTGTCTTTCCTACAAATAGCCCTCTAGAATAATCCTTGCTATTTCTTTGCAAAATACAAGTAAAATCTGACATTTCATATACATTCCTGCTTTATATTTTTAATATATATATTTATATATATATTTCAAGAAGCCACAAGTATATACTATTTTCTTTGCAACAACAACAAATAAAAAGAAGCTTACAGTAAAACATAAAAAAATGTCTCACGGTGATTTTCTTTCTTCTCAATAAATGCATTCATACTCTGGCAATTTCTCATCCTTAAAGTGGACCCTAGAATTCTCTGTCCACTCCACAGTGGTCCGTTTAAGACTTCTTCAGCTTAGATCATACATGTATTCATTTACTCATTTCATCGTCTGAGGTTTGTCGTAGTTTTCACTTTTTAAACATGACTGCCCTTCTGACTGGAGCAGAAGAGATTAAAAAAAAAATGCTTTTTACTTTTTAAAATCATTCAGTGCAAAATAAGTTCTGTGGCGTAGTCTCTCTTTTCAAACGAAGCAAAATGCAACAGATGTAAAGAGAACAGAAAGGTGTGGCTTCTTCACCAGATTGACAAGAGACTGTAAATCTTACTGTATACTAAGAGTTTGAGAAAACTGTGTATCGTTGGGAGCTGTTGGAAACACTTTCAAATGCACTGTAAAATGTCCGGAGGAAAATCTAAATCAGAATATACTGTATAAATCTCTAGACCCAATTGATGTACTTATTTGACACTATACTGAGACTGTTCAACATCTTTGCCAACATGAGCTGATAAAGAAACCCACATTTCAGATGCCATTTTACATCTGCCTCCTCCCCTGCCTCCATCAGAGACAGCCTGCCTCTAAACACACAGGTTTGACTGGTTGGCCTGCGTTCAATCCACCTGCCTCATGGTTCAACATCCGAACCGCACTGATACACAAATGTCAATCATATTATATTGTATTACCGTAATGTTTGGATAAAGTGTTGACCAAACTTTTAATGGTGTAAAACTGTTAATCAGAGTATGGGGCCAAACCAATGAAAGAGGTAGATTAAATACAGGCCTTTGTGCAATTTAATCTGATGTTGGTTTCTCATTAATTATGTCAGTGTTACCTATCCGTTACCATTATCAGATTTTTTTTACTGTTGATTAAGTTTTGACCTTTTAGTAATAATATGCACTTCTTAAGTAACTCCATGTTATGGTTCTTTTTTACATTACTTATTTGTTTTAGGGCAGATTCGGCCTGTAATGTTTTCAGAGGAAATTCACAGGCTGCTCTACAGTGAAATCTGAATATCCTTAGATACAGTTTGTATAATATACCGTGTGTATCTGAACTTTTTTTGTAAAGAATATCACTGACTCATTACTGTGATGGATCATGTTGATGATAGGCATAAATATGTTTTCTTTTTAAGAGTATAAGGATTCAAGCAATGTCCAACAACGTATAAAGTGCGACGCTATGACTGTACATGACGAACATACAGTGCTATATGTTAAAGGGATAATTCACCCAAATTACAAAATGGATTATTGTGGAAACAGTGCCAGGGAAACTAAACCAAAACATGTGTTGCTGTGTCATACCTTGTCCGACTGCTGACAGGGTAAAGAAACCAATATGTTATTTTGTCATTTGGGTGAACTCTCTCTTTAATTGTTCTATATCATTTAGCAGCAAAAAAAAGGTGATTCATTTATTGGTTATTGAACTTTCATTTAATTTCACTGGATTGTTCTATTTCAATGTATGTACTAAAATGTAGCCTTATTGATAAATACACTGCTTGTCGGCTGTTTTCAATTGGCATTGGCATCAAATCTCCTGGCACATTGCAACCGTTTCCTTGATTAGGTGCAAGTAATTATCTGTAATGAAATGTAAACGTGATGATACACAGTCTGTGTATGTACGAGGCACACTTGTTGTATGAAGCACTGAGGTCTAAGGATGAACAAGAGAAAACACTGTAGACTACAGAGCCTGCAAATTCCTAGTTGCCTGTGTAACTTCACACATGGTTTCTTCTCGAATAACTTCCTCAATTATTCTCAATATTCAGTGAGGGTAGGAAAAGTTCTGCATGGACTTAAATAAAGAGGGCAGGAAATGGGTAGACTTCAGAGAGTAAAGGGTTTGGCAGTTGCGTTGGTTTACCTATCTGCAGAATAAGCTATTTCCAGTCTAAAGCCCCACCACGTGTCCACCCCTCTCTACTCATAAGGCCGCTGTTGAGACTTTTGACGCTAAATAAACATTTTAATTTTGTTTCTAAATTACTGTAGTAAAAATGGGAAGCTACTGCAGTCCAGTTAGACAGTGAAAAAAAACAAACAGGATATGACAGGTTTACACCCACTTTTGTGTTGTCTTTGACAATTAAATGGGTCAGATTCGCCAAAAAGTAATTTCCGCAAACAAATAAATACAAATGGACATACTTGATCAATTATAATGTAACATTATCCACTTAATAAGGAGTTGAAGACTTAAGTGCATAAAATTGCAACCTTCTCGTTCAACAGAGGGAGAAACTAAAACACAGGTAATTGTATCTTCTTTCTTTTAGAAGGGGTATAGTCCATTATTTGTCATCAACATCATGTCAGGTTCATAAAGTCATCGAAATAATGGAGTGGAGTAGTTTGTTTTATAAATGCAGGTATGCGTGTTTGTGTCTCTACCTAGATAGCAAAAGCATCATTATCCTACTGTGTTGTGGTCACTATTCCTCAGAATCACCTAAATCACCGTTCTCAGAGGCCAAGACTAGGAAGGGGGTGCAGTATGTTGCATCACATCACAAACTGGGACGACTAGCTTAACAATTTGTACATATTGCAAAACAGATCAGGACCAACAGTGAGCAGGCATGAGCAATAAAACACAAAAGCATAGGCGCTAAACTAACCTCTGTCTGCGGTCACTATCCTTTGGTAAGGATGGACCCGCAGTTCGTGCCTTCGAACTTTAGTAGTCACTGCACCTGCTCGGATTGCAACAACATGACCAAAACAAGGATTAGGTCATTTCCTCCTTCACCGTTTCCATCAATTCAATTCATCATATCATCAAGGCTTATATATGACCAAAGATCTAACAAAAATTAAGAAAAATCATTAGAAATACATGTTAAGGCACAAATTATACTCATATGTTTTGTCGCAACAAGGAGACATATTGGACTTTAGTAACATCCATGACAATGGAGTAGCCTCGAGTCCTTGCTACAGATTCGCTGACATTAGGCATTTATGCATTCACGCACGCACGCACGCACGCACGCACGCACGCACGCACGCACGCACGCACGCACGCACGCACACACACACGCACACACACACACACACACACACACACCACACACACACACACACACACACACCACACACACACACACACACACACACACAGAGGGGAGCTTTACTAGTCACATAATCTCAGGTTGAGCATCAGGAAGTGCATCTCTCTAGTTATTTGTTGGAAATATAATACTGATCACTCCCTCTCTGGTTAAAGCCCAGAGACGAAAGCTTTTAGGCACATTTGCAGTAATAAAAAAAGTAACATCTCTTATTAAAAAAAAATGAAAAAAAAGGCAATGAATTAAGTGATTAGTAAAGCGAGACAGTATTTGTATAGATTCTCAAGCCCAGACATAGCAGTCAGTGAAACAACATATACATGTGTGGATGTGCGTGTACAGGATGCACATACACACACACACACATAATGCATGGTATAAAGAGCTGTGCCTCTTTGGGGAGGTTTGGCCAGTGTAAACATCAGTAGTGAGGGGGTCTGTCTGTCTGTCTGTCTGTCTGTCTGTCTGTCTGTCTGTCTGTCTGTCTGTCTGTCTGTCTGTCTGTCTGTCTGTCTGTCTGTCTGTCTGTCTGTCTGTCTGTCTGTCTGTCTGTCTGTCTGTCTGTCTGTCTGTCTGTCTGTCTGTCTGACTGCTTTAGGCCTGACTCATGGTTCGATATACTAAAAGGCCGCTGTGAAACAAAAGTGTCTGTGTGTTAACACTTAGATCGAATAAGGGGCTCAGTAAGGATCCTTGAAATTCTTTTAGCCTTTCGTGGGGGAAAGCCACACCTATAGAATAAAGGAAGGGGACGGGGAATTAGTGCCGGGTGTGTCTGGCGGTCCTTTGAGAAGCATCACACGCCAGGCCCTATTCCCAAAGCCATTTTAGGACATTCCTTTTGAGTCGATACAAAAAAAGCGCTATACAAAAAGGGCCATGTTGTTCACTCACTGACTGTTGTTTCGAGTGGTTACACTTGAGCTGAAAGAATAACTCGGTGAATATTATGATAAGAGTGAAGTAAAGACTGTCAGTGTGGGGACAGAAAGTCCTAAAATCCCTTTGTGAATAAAGCCTGTCAAGCCTGCAGTAGATGCTTTAACTGCAGGTGCCTCGTCGCCAACACACCCCACCACTCCCTTGGCTCTGTAACCCCTCTGTCCCGACCTCCGCTGACCCCTGACCTCATGTTACCCCTCCCGATGCCCCAGAGCCACACCCCCAAGGGAGGGTCTCCAGCTCAGTGCTCAGTGCTCAGTGCTCCAGCTCAGGGCTCAGTGCTTATTCTCCCTCATCATCATACACAGATATATCATCATCATCATCATCATCATCATCAGGACAGGAAAATCAAAAAGGGTTGATCAGTAACACACACGCCACTTTGAACAGACGTTAAAAGAGGAAGGGCTGAGGCTTCCCCATGTGGCTTGTGGTTGTTCAGAGAGGGCCGATCCTTGACCAGTCCAACGTGTGGTGGCGGGGAGGGAGGGAGGGAGGGGGGGAGGAGGAGGTGTGTGTGTGTGTGCTGTGTGAGGGGATGGAGGGAAGGAGGGAGGGAAGGGGGTGTTTCTTTAAAAGGGAGGCCGGTTGGAGGGCTCTCCTCGCTGCACAGTGATGGGAAAGTGACAGGTCTGAAACCCCAGGTAGAGGGGCAGCTCTTCGGCCTTTGAGGACGCTGTATTGGTTACACAAGAGAGAGAGACAGGGTGAAATCTTCGCTGGGCTCCGCCGCTCCTCGACCCCCCCCCTCCCCCCCTCCCCTCCCCTCTCCCTTCACCCAGACACACAGTTGGAGGCTTGGTCCACTGCACTGGGCAGAAAACTGGTTGCTACTGGCTGACACGGTACAGACTGACTATTTAGAATGTGCTCAACCCAATTGGACAAGCTGCTGTTGGCATTTTGATGTATTGATAGCAGTTCAGGTTTACACTGTGCCTTTGGGAGCATTCTTAATGGAGTCACGTTGTGTTGGTAATATGATATTTCTAATCTGATTTTCTAAAGTGGCTTTTTCAAAGCTATAGGGCCGCGTGTGTATGCGGGGACCGGGAGAGAGGAGGGTAAGGACCTTTTCCAAAATAAAACAGCTCCCTCTTATAATTCACATCGAGCCAGTGGAGCACTTAACAGCCTATTTATTTATGCACACATTACTTAAAGGGCTTTTTAGATGAGAGAAGTGTCTCGTGACAGTGAAAAGAAAGATGCAGTAAAGAGCTGGAATGTTTTTTTCTGTTGCTGACTGGGGGGGAGGGATTATTTAGGAGGTGTGGCGCAGGATCAGCGTGGGGGCGGGGTTCCACTGGCCGTGGGGGTGGTAGTGTTGGTGGGGGGCTGCGGGGCAATCGCAGGGGCACGGATTCTTACCTAGCACCCCGCTGGAGTCGATGGGGTACTCCAGGATGGAGGTGGCAGGGGCCAGCGTGTAGGGGTAATCGTACGGCGACGCGTATATGAGGCCCGACTCGGGACCCTGGGTCATGACGCCCGGGTGGGGCGAGCCGTTGGGCATGCAGGTCTGGATCTGTCGGATCAGGGGCATTAGGGTGGGGCCGGCCGGGGTGGGCGTGCGCAGGGCATTCTGGGGCATGGGGGCGGGGCCGGTGATGATGCGGGGCGCCTGGGCGTTCGCTGCAAAAGAGAAGGCGAGGGCAGCTGGAGTGAGCGGGGAAGCACAGGAGGATGAGGAGAAGAGAGGGATGTGTGGAGAGACAGAGAGGGGAAGAGAGGAGGGAGAAAAAGGAGGAGACAAAACAGAAGTTAGCATCTATCACACATATCATAGGACACACTCAAAGCATATCAGATAAGTCAGGAATAGGAGAACAAGCTACATAAGCAAACTGTTGGACACACTGGCCTTAGCTTCCACTACACAGCATTTAGCACTATGTGAGAGAGGTATTCAAGGCTTGCCTCCATTCATCTCCAGTATTGAGTTAGAATCTGGCACAGAAGTGCTGGCTGGGATTTGTTTAGGACAAACACCATGTGATTGGAATGACGCACGCATCTCTCTCAGCGACACAAAATGGACGCCCAGTCATAGCCAGACCTCCTCTCTTCCTCCTTCAAAGAACTCGACTCGACCGAGTGCCACCCAATAGGAAAATGCACTGAGGTGAATGCTGAACGTGGCAAGCCAAAAGCACCCTCTGCATGGCACCACACAACACTCTTCACTTGTTGTGAGAGAAAAGGAGCAGCTTGAATTACACCCATGAGCTCCCGGACACACAAAGGGCTGTTCTACTGTGTCAGTCAGAGCCTGCCCCCCCCCCCCCCCCCCCCCCCCCCCCCAGGGAGAGGGAGGGGGAGCGGTGATGTCATCCTTACGTGACTTGATGTTGGCGTCTCGGTAGGTGCCGTTGAGGATGGCCAATTCCATCAGCTGCATCCTCTTCAGGCTGTCCTCTCCCTCCGCCTGGAAAACACAGACAGACAAAACCTGATGAAGGTCTATGGAAACTGAAATGTCAATTTAATGGACAGATTTATTTAGTATGTGGAGACATAAAGATCACCAGTGTGCTGGAATTACAGAAACACATATCGAATGGCGACTCACGTCTGAACCCACGTGGATCCCACTGAATAATCTTCTGACATCCTTACACAGTCACTAAGCGCACGCACGCACGCACACACACACACACACACACACACACACACACACACACACACACACACACACACACACACACACACACACACACACACACACACACACACACACACACACACACACACACACACACACACACACACACACACACACCATCCAAATCTACAGAACAACCAAATGGTATCCTCCCACACCACACCACAGACAGACATAAACTTTCCCACCAATTTAAACTGCACAAATTGTTGAATTGTTTCCTTTGTGCTCCTTTCTGTGTACTGAAGCCATTGATTGGCAGTTTAAAAAGATCCAGCATCAACCCAGATCTAGATCCAGCAGCAACCCAGATCTAGATCCAGCAGCAACCCAGATCTAGATCCAGCAGCAACCCAGATCTAGATCCAGCAGCAACCCAGATCTAGATCCAGCAGCAACCCAGATCTAGATCCAGCAGCAACCCAGATCTAGATCCAGCAGCAACCCAGATCTAGATCCAGCAGCAACCCAGATCCCGATCCAGCAGCAACCCAGATCCCGATCCAGCAGCAACCCAGATCTAGATCCAGCAGCAACCCAGATCTAGATCCAGCAGCAACCCAGATCTAGATCCAGCAGCTACCCAGATCTAGATCCAGCAGCAGGGTAATCTGCCATAGCATCTTTAATATTTACATCCACTATCATCGGCTCATCTGCCAGAGTAACGAATTGGAGGAGAAACACTTTGTTCATCAGAGTCCAACTTTTTCACATCACTGCGTTGTTTAATCTCGACGCCTGGAGCAACAATTAACTTTTGAAAATGTAACGCAAAATGTTCCCTTTATCAGAACTTTGATTTGGGAAAATGCGGTAAAGTAGAGAAGATGAGGGGAAGGAAAAGGCATTGACCTGAGATGGTACATTCTCAAGCCCCATACTGTGTGTGTGTGTGTGTGTGTGTGTGTGTGTGTGTGTGTGTGTGTGTGTGTGTGTGTGTGTGTGTGTGTGTGTGTGTGTGTGTGTGTGCGTGCGCAGTGTCTATAGAATCACAGTAAAAGTACTTTCGGAAAACAATCTGAGCCGAGTCTCAAATCCCCAGGAGCCAAAAACAACAAATAACTCAAAGGCCTCCTGTATCTAAACATCAATACTTTAATAAGTGACGTCTGCAGTGATTAAAAGTCTCTGAAGAAAAGCCACTGCAGGACTAAATCACTCCGACTCTGTATTTAATCAACAGAGTGTACTAGTTCTGTCCTAGAGTGGTAGTGGTATGTTCGATTCTCTTTGAGCAGCAGCGTCGCATCAATATGATGCATGTGTGAGTGTGCTTTTGGGATTGTTTAAGGACAAAACAGTGGCATACTCCATGCCTCTCCTCTTAAACACATTAGGGAGGTGTGGAGATTTTTCAATCTTGCACAATGGAAACCAGTGTGGATGTGCAGGTGCTTTATGATCTAAATATTGAGGGTGCGTGGGCGAAGGAGTGAAACAAAATGGTGCAGTTTGAGGCCATGTGGCGGAGAGTGATGCAGGAGCTGGAGTTTGGGGTGTGAGCATGTGGGTGTGGGTAGGTGTGATGCAGTTGTGATGTAGGCTCACATATATATACAGTATATAAATATCTATAAAAAAGGAAACTAGAGTGAATTACTATTGGTTTCTATTCTGCTTTAAGCTTGTTTTTGCTGGCCTTGGCCAGTGAGTGGTGCTGTGTTATCACTCATATCAGTCCACGGTGTCCATGGTGGAGAGTCTTTTGACCACGACTGTCTGGCCCTCCCCTCTACCTTTTAGTTTCAATGGCAGTAGCCAGTGAGTCATGTTGTCACATGAACCTCTGTGACAGAGGTGGCCCGTCCATGAGGGCATCAGGGGCGGTGCCCTAATAGCGATTTTTTAATTTTTATTCAACAAAATACATATAATAAAATTCAAGGATTATGTTTACAATGTCCATAAAAGTGTGGTTAATTTGAGTACATTTTACTGTTTGAGAAATGTATTGTTCAAAACAAGCTGTTCAGTTACCTACTGCTCTGCCATTAGCAGCTCCGCGCGTTCGGCCTGCCGCCCAGCTCTTAGTTTGCAGTGACAGCTATTACATTGCTTGCTATTGGGGGGGTTGCAGAATTTTGTCCCAGAACAGAGTAAATGGACCATCCTGGGGTGTTGAAATGAGTGTCCAGACCTTCTGGGTCTGCTCCATCAGACACTGAACAGATGGCACTAAAGAGCAAATTGCAATGAACTTGTAAATCATGACAGTCATTGGGAGCCTGGGACCTGAACCGGACATCCACATCCATCAACAGTCAAAGGACAGAGGGGTAACACTTGCTAGAACCTTCTCGCAGATCTGATGCTAGCTAGTGGAAACTAGCTAACGGAAAGCTAGCATACCGGTAGCAAGGGATTAACACCGGACTGTAGAGGGACCGCTCTTCACATTCCCCAGAATGGTTTCTTTTTATTCATAACAATGTAGCACTAATGCAATTCCACAAAATACACAACATGCATAGCAGCAGATTGGCAAAAAATAAAATGGCACATTACCCAAACGGGTTGTCGCATGGAAGCCTTTAGCTTAGTGTATTTACTTCACACAAAGTCGCCATCAATTCAAAGCACACGCATAATTGACAATGCCGGACTGCACACGAGACCAGAATGCAGTTTAGAGTTCTCATCAGAACTGAACATTCGATCCCAGTCCGACCCAAGCTCGGTGAGCTGAAGTCCGAGCCCAGGCCTCATCTGACATCACAGAAATTAAATGAGCCCCAACCCGAAAAAAAAGGCAGATTTGTAGAACGCAGTTAGCTATAGTGATTTAAACTGGTATTGAGAACAACGCAGTGGAGTGAGTAGACGAGAAACAGCCATTGGGTCTAGAATAAGCGCAGAGAGAGGAAAACTCACGTTAGTTATGATCAACTGAATTATGAAAATATTGGATTAAAGTAGGCATGTATCAAATTCTTGCCTATATTGAAAGTAACAAAACCACGTCCAACTGTTATACTAATTTAAAGCAATAGTCGTGTGTGTTCACCTAGATTATAATTTCAGCACCTTTTTGATTCGGAAAGTGCCATCGCGCTGTTTTGAGACAAGTGTGGGGGACTCGTCTAGATAAATCAATCAATGTCCGATTTCTGTTTATTCCGGGGAAATGTTAGCTAAATTGATGTGAGTGCTAACGATCATCTTTATTTTAGTTTGCTTATACTGTATATTAGCTGACGAGAACATTTTGCTAGCATGTTATAAAAGTGGATTTTGCTCTTCAGCCTGTCCTACTCCCGGCCAAAAGCCTGTGACTTGTCTGATAATCAATCAATGTGATTTTGTTTCAATGAATCTCGGTCTATATATTTGGTTAATTGATCTCTGGCTGAACAACAGGAAGTGGTAGCTCATTTATTCATTTGCTCATATATGGACTCGAAAGCATTCCACAAAGATGCTGGCTCATGTTGACTCCAATGTTTCCCCACAGTTGTGTCAAGGTGTCTGGATGTCCTTCGGGTGGTGGACCATTCTTGATACACATGGGAAACTGTTGAGTTTGAAAAACCCAGCAGCGTTGCAGTTCTTGACACAAACCGGTGCGTCTGGTACCTACTACCATACCCCGTTCAAAGGCACTTCAATCTTTTGCCTTGCCCATTCACGTTCTAAATGCCACACGTACACAATCCATGTCTCAATTGTCTCAAGGCTTAAAAATCCTTCTTTAACCCTTCATTTACACTGATTGAAGTGGAGTTAACAAGTGACATCAATAAGGGATCATAGCTTTCAACTGGATTCACCTGGTTAGTCTCTGTCACGGAAAGAGCAGGTGTCCATAATGTTTTGTATAGCCTTATATAAAAGGCTATTTTCCTATCGTCCCAATCCTGACTCGCATGAACATTCCTAACTTCATTCTATAATCCATAGGCTGCATTATCAAAGCACCTCTCGCCTGTGCATGTCAACATACTTTTAACATATAACATCCGTAACACTTCTCCTGCTTCTCTGAGCTGTCTCGTATCGCTGCGCGTGAGAGCTTCGGTGTGCTCAACAAACGGTATGAGAGTAGATATGGATATTTTTTGGGTCCCTGTTAAGATACATTTAAACAATTCCCTCTCTTCATCTCCCCGTTATTCATGAGCTGATCTGCTATCTGTATTATAATCAACTAGATTTTTGCCAAATAGGAGATATTCTGTCATTCGTTGGGAGGTCATCTAACAATGGTAGCAACTTTGGTCACTTGACTTTAGTTTGACTGGCGTTACAACGTTTGTATGATTCAGCAAACGCTATAGCCTATTCGGGGTGTGCTTTGTGCATTCTGAGCTCTGCGTTGAGATAGCCTATGCCTACAGCTGAAATGCGCTGAATTAAGTGAGGAACACGATAAAGCTCTGGAATTTATGAACGGCCTGTTTCGCAATTCACAACAATGTCGTTGGCGATCAAATCAAATCAAATGTATTTATATAGCCCTTCGTACATCAGCTGATATCTCAAAGTGCTGTATAGAAACCCAGCCTAAAACCCCAAACAGCAAGCAATGCATGTGAAAGAAGCACGGTGGCTAGGAAAAACTCCCTAGGAAAAACTCCCTAGAAAGGCCAAAAACCTAGGAAGAAACCTAGAGAGGAACCAGGCTATGAGGGGTGGCCAGACCTCTTCTGGCTGTGCAGGGTGGATATTATAACAGAACATGGTCAAGATGTTAAAATGCGATCAAAGTTACTCTGTCATTACTAAATATCAGTTTCACTTGCTGTGAAATCTTTACATAGTGGCACAGCCAAGCCGGCAATGTGGCGCGGCAACAGTCTTACTTGGGAGAAACCTGGCACAGTGACCATATCTTGGTTTTAAACACTTTAAATGGACACTTCTGATTTATGCGGTATTTCCCGGCACACTCTGAATAAATATGAATTATTCCTGGTATTTAAACTTGCTCGATTTTGGGGGAAATATTCATCCATACAGGTAGCTAGCTTGCTAGCACGCAAGCCAATCGAGTCTAACTAACTACTGGCGAGTTCATCATGACTTTATGCTAGCTAGCTATCCTCAGATCATTTGTTTTCGCTTGTCACGTTTGTGCTTGTTGCGTTTTCCCTGTGCTTGTGTCATCGATGCACTTGTGAGTAGGCTGCGCACTGCTCTGTGTGTCTCTTCCTAAATCGTCCTTGTACAGAGCCAGAGAACTACCCACATGCATCACAAGGCACCAACAGAGTCAGGTAGACAAGTTGATTCGATTTCTCTTTCTCTTTCTGCCCAACATCCTCTTCTGGAATATATGACACTGCTACCACTTCCTTATAGGTTGTTTCCATCCCTCTGCTTTACTTTCTTTTGTTTCTCTATCTCTCTGCTGCACTTCCTCTCTGCCTCCTGCTGTGACAGTGCTGCCATGGGCCCTTTCTGATCCTACAGCTAAACTCTGCCAAGCACAGACACAAATGCCCACTCTCTGTCTCTCTCTGCACAACTCACATAGTAGCACAGCGCAGCAGCCAGCCACATACACTGTAGTGTGTGTGTTCCAGTGTGTGTGCGTGTGTGTTGTATGTTTCAATGTGTGTGCGTGTGTTTGTTTCAATGTGTGTGTATGTTTGTATATATTTTTTTGTGTGTGTGTGTGTGTGTGTGTGTGTGCGTGTGCGTACGATTGTGAGTAAACAGTTGTGCTTCAATGAGTGTGCTTTTACAGTTTACACTTGCTCAGTTTCTCGTAGCTTGCAGCACACATCAATAAGGTCAATTTCAGTCAAATCCATCTGCTCCAGATGATAAACCCTTTTTAATCTGGTTCTTGGTTTTGCAGTATAGCTTCCTATCTGTCCCTATCAGCACCTGCAGTGAGCCTACGGTTTGGAGTGCTTTGCATTATCCGACGTGGCGGGAAGGTAGAACCCATGAATTCAGATCCAGCTTATCCCATGACCATGCTAACATGCCTAGCCGTGCAACAGTGCACACCTACAGTAGCGTTTAACTCTCAAAAGCCGTTTTCAACAGATCCCTTATGTCTTTGCTCAAATGGTTTCACCACTTTAGTTCGACTGATTTATGCTAAATACAGATGCCACTTCCATTGGTTTTGGTCCTCGTCAGGCGTTCTGAGGGGGGGACGCATGTTCAGATGTGATTCCGTCTAGATTGTGCAAAGCGTGCCAGACGGAAACATCTAAAAGGATGATGCAGGGATTCAAAAGGGGAAACGATTCAATCATCATGCCTTGTTCCGATGTGGAAGAGAGATACAACTCTCGCTTGTCATGCATAACTGAACCTTCCATTTCTGGTTTAGTGGAGAGAACATTACAAAAGGTACATGTGCTTTACAGTCAGAACTCCCCCAAACGACTGGGCTAAATCTATCCCTGTAGTTACTGAACAGAACACAATTACAAGATGAAAATGTTACTGCAGAAAAGATGTCACTCCACAGCAATTCAGATATTGATAGAGCTAATGCCAAACCCAGTGCTGTCTATCTATCTGTGTGTGTGTGTGTGTGTGTGTGTGTCTGTGTGTGTGTGTCTGTGTGTGCGCGCACACGCTATACAATCTTCATTGCCGTCGGAAATCTGGTTCGGGATCAAATACCATCCTGTACCCAATCAGAATGAATCATCAGGTGTATTGGTTGAAGAGGTCTCAGAGTTGTGGGGCTGATTTCCTTCGTCTCGGTGTCGGCCACTGATTTCCTTCCCACTGCTGCGGAGGGAGACCGTGAGCGTTGAGCTGTCGACGTGATGAGCAGAATACCTGTGTGTATCTGTCTGTCCGTGTCTGTGTGTGTGTGTGTGTGTGTGTCCAGTGGCACAGCCCTCTTTTGTGAGCCTGCTCAGGTCAGGTCGTGCGGAATGCTTTTTATGTCAGCTTGCATAAAGAGGAATAATTCCGCTGCTAATCATCAACGATCACTTTGACCGTTGTAGCACAATGACTGCCGGGCCACCCCTTTCCATCCCAGCCTGTTAGACTGGAGCTCTGTCTGTCTGTCTGTCTGTCTGTCTGTCTGTCTGTCTGTCTGTCTGTCTGTCTGTCTGTCTGTCTGTCTGTCTGTCTGTCTGTCTGTCTGTCTGTCTGTCTGTCTGTCTGTCTGTCTGTCTGTCTGTCTGTCTGTCTGTCTGTCTGTCTGTCTGTCTGTCTGTCTGTCTGTCTGTCTGTCTGTCTGTCTGTCTGTCTGTCTGTCTGCCTGCCTGCCTGCCTGCCTGCCTGCCTGCCTGCCTGCCTGCCTGCCTGCCTGCCTGCCTGCCTGCCTGCCTGCCTGCCTGCCTGCCTGCCTGCCTGCCTGCCTGCCTGCCTGCCTGCCTGCCTGCCTGCCTGCCTGCCTGCCTGCCTGCCTGCCTGCCTGCCTGCCTGCCTGCCTGCCTGCCTGCCTGCCTGCCTGCCTGCCTGCCTGCCTGCCTGCCTGCCTGCCTGCCTGCCTGCCTGCCTGCCTGCCTGCCTGCCTGCCTGCCTGCCTGCCTGCCTGCCTGCCTGCCTGCCTGCCTGCCTGCCTGCCTGCCTGCCTGCCTGCCTGCCTGCCTGCCTGCCTGCCTGCCTGCCTGCCTGCCTGCCTGCCTGCCTGCCTGCCTGCCTGCCTGCCTGCCTGCCTGCCTGCCTGCCTGCCTGCCTGCCTGCCTGCCTGCCTGCCTGCCTGCCTGCCTGCCTGCCTGCCTGCCTGCCTGCCTGCCTGCCTGCCTGCCTGCCTGCCTGCCTGCCTGCCTGCCTGCCTGCCTGCCTGCCTGCCTGCCTGCCTGCCTGCCTGCCTGCCTGCCTGCCTGCCTGCCTGCCTGCCTGCCTGCCTGCCTGCCTGCCTGCCTGCCTGCCTGCCTGCCTGCCTGCCTGCCTGCCTGCCTGCCTGCCTGCCTGCCTGCCTGCCTGCCTGCCTGCCTGCCTGCCTGCCTGCCTGCCTGCCTGCCTGCCTGCCTGCCTGCCTGCCTGCCTGCCTGCCTGCCTGCCTGCCTGCCTGCCTGCCTGCCTGCCTGCCTGCCTGCCTGCCTGCCTGCCTGCCTGCCTGCCTGCCTGCCTGCCTGCCTGCCTGCCTGCCTGCCTGCCTGCCTGCCTGCCTGCCTGCCTGCCTGCCTGCCTGCCTGCCTGCCTGCCTGCCTGCCTGCCTGCCTGCCTGCCTGCCTGCCTGCCTGCCTGCCTGCCTGCCTGCCTGCCTGCCTGCCTGCCTGCCTGCCTGCCTGCCTGCCTGCCTGCCTGCCTGCCTGCCTGCCTGCCTGCCTGCCTGCCTGCCTCAATTCAAGGGGCTTTATTGGCATGGGAAACATATGTTTACATGGCCAAAGCAAGTGACATAAACAAGAAACAAAAGTGAGAAGAAACCAAAAACAACATTAACCAACAAATAGAAAAGAATGTCAGTAAACATCGCACTCATCAAGGTTTCAAAAGGATGAAGACGTTCCAAAAGATGTATTATTAGCCAAGTTTTATCAATGTGCAAATAGTTAAGATAAGTAAACAGATAAATATTGGTTGTGTTCACAATTGTTGTTTGTGCTCCACTGGTTGCCCTGTTTTCATGGCAACGGGTCACACATTTTGCTGCTGTGATATGGGAGTTTATCAATGTTTGGTTTGTTTTCAAATCCTTTATGGGTCTGTGTGATCTGTGGGAAACATGTCTCTAATATGATAATATCTTTCACCTCATTTTGTTGGCATGGGGCACATAGCCTTCTCTCCCCCCAAAAAATTATTTGTTTTCTGGTAATTTGGTTGGGTCTAATTTGGTTGGGTCTAATTGTGTTGCTTTCCTGGGGCTCTGTTTGTGAACAGAGCCCCAGAACCAGCTGGCTGAGGGTACTCTACGTTCATCTCTCTGTCGGTCAGAGGGCTTTGGGGTGGAACATATGGGCACTCTCCTGGATTTTGATCATTAGCTCTATTTTTTTTATCTCTCTACCTATCTCTCTCTCTCTCCAATCGCTTTCTTTCTCTTACACTCTCTCCTGTTCCTTTCTCTGTCTCTGATCTCTGTCTCAGTCTAACTTTCCTCCTGCTCTCCATTAGGGAATGTTGTAAAATATGATCAGCAACAACTATCGCTTTCTCCTATTTTACAGAACAAATACCAATAAACATTTAGGGTCCCAATTCTCATTCAATTGTGGCTCTTGTCCATATGTATACTTCAGGTAAATAACATAAAACAAATGCAAAGTAGAGTGATGACGGTGATATAACACAGTATTAAACGCGAGTCTGGCGATCTAGAACCAAAAAGGGTTCTTCGGCTGTCCTCATAAAATAACCCTTTGAAGAAGCCCCTTTTGGTCCCAGGTAGAACCATTTCAGGATCCCTGTAGATCCACTTTCACAGAGGGTCTACATGGAACCCAAAATAGTTTTACCTGGAACCAAAACGGGTTCTCCTATGGGGACATCCGCAGAACCCTTTTGGAACCCTTTTTCCCAAGAGTGTGGAGTGACCATTACAACATTACAGCAGGTTTTACAATATAACTCCCCCTCTCAAGGGCAAGGGGCTGCGCCTGTCAATTCAGACAGCCCCTCCAATTGGCTGTTTGGGAGGAGGACAGGCAGGGTTGCGCTCTAATTGGCTGGAGAGGGACACGGAGAAGGACAGGGGTGGATGTGAAAACTGGAAGCCTCTCTCTCTCTCTCGGCATGCATCCCACTCCCAGAGTACAGCTGCCGCCTCTGAGCATCCCCTCCCCTCCCTCCTCGGTCCTGGCAGCCAGCCATCCTCTCATGCCTTTCCTGTCTCTCCCCAATCACACGGACACTCCGACCAGTTTCCCAACGACCAGTTTCTCCCCAAACTTTAAATCCAGTTATGACACGTCTCTACTTGCACCAGATCCAAGAGAGGGGGAGTCACTGGAGCTAATGGGATCAGCCATTTGAGAGGCTCTGATGAGGGACAGAGAAGAGGGATAGTTGGGCCGGGAGTTTAGTCAACTGCAGGCCAAGGGTTTTCCTTTCCAGAGACACAGTCCCACTGAGGGACTTGCATTAATTACAGCGCAGCTGTAGACAGGCAGGAGTGTAGAGCTGACCATTGCACTGCACCACACCCACACTCCCTTCTAGCTGATACAGATGCAGGACCCAGAGACGCTGTACAGGGTAAAGACTCTGTGGAAAGGCCCGGTTTCCTGTTTGTTTTCACGCACATGCATACACGCATACACACACATACACAGAGATACATGTGGATACACACACACACACACACACACACACACACACACACACACACACACACACACACACACACACACACACACGTACAGGCACGCAAAATCAAAACGCACATCCGCACGCGTGTGCGCACGAGAGAAAAAGACTCGTGCACAGATACGCAAATGCAACCACACACACACACACACACAGACACACACAGTACGCCTCAGAGATTACCTCAGCATTACAGCTTCATGAGTGTAATTGGCTCTTGATCCAATATATATGTTAATTAGAGTTGCAGCACCCCTTTTAATTGTCCTAGCTGGGTAATTAGATGAACACTCGTTAAAATGCACATTGTAAACAGCGTCCATGTTTACCGCAACAGTCCCACTGCTGCCACCATGGAGACCAGACACCACGGTGGCAAAAGCAACCATGTTAAACAACTATATTTGCACTATACAACATATGAAGGATCTGACTTATGCAACACAGAGGATATGGGGGATTTTAGGGTCAACAAGTTGTTACACAATTGAATGTCCAAACAGCAACAAAAAGTCTGTTTGATTATGTAAGGTTCAAACAACATACCTTGGCTGTCTCTCCTTTGTCTCCGGACTAACACAATGGAGAGATGAGGAGGGTAAAATTAGACCACAGGTTATTCTGAGAACAGTCTGGGGTTGGGCGGGGGAAAAGTATTTCCTGGTTGGACAGGATATGGCTGAGGGTCACAGGGAAAGAGGTGTGTGTGTGTGTGGTTGTGCCTTCAAATGACAGATTTTGTTTAACCTATCACAACAACGCTGAAGTATTGGCATGTGTTTTCATATGTACATGATATGTACAGTGCAATCAGAAAGTATTCAGACCCCTTGACTTTTTCCACATTTTGTTACCTTACAGCCTTATTCTAAAATGGATTCAATTGATGTTTTTCCTCGTCAATTTACACACAATACCCCATAATGACAAAGCAAAAACAGGTTTTTAGAAATGTTTGCAAATGTATTACAAATAAAAAAACTGAAATACGACATTTACATAGTACTGAGTAAATGGTCTGAATACCTATGTTGAAGCACCTTTGGAAGCGATTACAGCCTTGAGTCTTCTTGCATAGTCACTTTACAAATTACCTCGACTAACCTGTACCCCCCGCACATTGACTCAGTATCCTTGTATATAACCTCGTTATTGTTATGTTATTTTCTTATGTTACTTTAGTTTATTTAGTCAATATTTTCTTAACTCTATTTCTTGAACTACATTGTTGGTTAAGGGCTTGTAAGTAAGCATTTCACGGTAAGGTCTACACCTGTTGTATTCTGCACTTGTGACAAATAACATATCATTTGATTTGTATTTGGGGAGTTTCTCCCATTCTTCTCTGCAGATCCTCTCAAGCTCTGTTAAATTGGATGGGGAGTGTTGCTGCACAGCTATTTTCAGGTCTCTCCAGAGATGTTCGATCGGGTTGAAGTCCAGGCTCTGGCTGGGCCACTCAAGGACATTCAGAGACTTGTCCTGAAGCCACTCCTGCATTGTCTTGGCTGTGTGCTTAGGGTTATTGTCCTGTTGGAAGGTGAACCTTCACCACAGTTTAAGGTCCTGAACGCTCTGGAGCAGGTTTTCATCAAGGATCTCTCTGTACTTTGCTCCGTTCATCTTTCCCTCGATCCTGACTAGTCTTACAGTCCCTGTCGCTGAAAAACATCCCCACAGCATGATGTTGCCACCACCCTGCTTCACCGTAGGGATAGTGCCAGGTTTCCTCCAGACGTGATGTTTGGCAATCAGGTCAAAGAGTTCAATCTTGGTTTCGTCAGACCAAAGAATTTTGTTTTTCATGGTCTGAGAGTACTTTAGGTGCCTTTTGGCAAACTCCAAGCAGGATATCATGTGCCTTTTACTGAGGAGTGACTTCCGTCTGGCCACTACCATAAAGGCCTGATTGGTGGAGTGCTGCAGAGATGGTTGTCCTTCTGGAAGGTTCTCCCATCTCCACAGATGAACTCTGGAACTCTGTCAGCGTGTCCATCAGGTTCTTGACCACCTCCCTGACCGAGGCCCTTCTCCCCCGATTGCTCAGTTTGGCAAGGTGGCCAGCTCTCGAGTCTTGGTGGTTCCAAACTTCTTCCATTTAAGAATGATGGAGGCCACTGTGCTCTTGGGGACCATTTTTTGGTACCCTTCTCCAGGTCTGTGCCTCAACACAATCCTGTCTCAGAGCTCTACGGACAATTCCTTTGAACTCATGACTTAGTTTTTGCTCTGACATGCACTGTCAACTGTGGGGTGTGAGCCTTTCCAAATCATGTCCAATCAACTGAATTTACCACAGGTGGACTCTAATCAAGTTGTAGAAACATCTCAAGGATGATCAATGGAAACAGGATGCACCTGAGATCAATTTCAAGTCTCATAGCAAAGGGTCTGAATACTTATGTAAATAAGGTATTTCTGTTTTTTTTTAAATTTTAATACATTTGCAAACATTTAAAAAAAAAACTTTTAACTTTGTCATTATAGGTTATTGTTTGTAGATTGATGAGGATTTTTATTTTTGTAGGTTCATGCTCTACAACATTCGCAGAGTATGACCCTGCCTCACACAGGAAGCGGCGCAGGTCCTAATCCAGGCACTTGTCATCTCCTGTCTGGATTACTGCAACTCGCTGTTGGCTGGGCTCCCTGCCTGTGCCATTAAACCCCTACAACTCATCCAGAACGCCGCAGCCCGTCTGGTGTTCAACCTTCCCAAGTTCTCTCACGTCACCCCGCTCCTCCGCTCTCTCCACTGGCTTCCAGTTGAAGCTCGCATCCGCTACAAGACCATGGTGATTGCCTACGGAGCTGTGAAGGGAACGGCACCTCCATACCTTCAGGCTCTGATCAGGCCCTACACCCAAACAAGGGCACTGCGTTCATCCACCTCTGGCCTGCTGGCCCCCCTACCTCTGAGGAAGCACAGTTCCCGCTCAGCCCAGTCAAAACTGTTCGCTGCTCTGGCACCCCAATGGTGGAACAAGCTCCCTCACGACGCCAGGACAGCGGAGTCAATCACCACCTTCTGGAGACACCTGAAACCCCACCTCTTTAAGGAATACCTAGGATAGGATAAAGTAATCCTTCTAACCCCCCCACCCCCCTTAAAAGATTTAGATGCACTATTGTAAAGTGGTTGTTCCACTGGATATCATAAGGTGAATGCACCAATTTGTAAGTCGCTCTGGATAAGAGCGTCTGCTAAATGACTTAAATGTAATGTAATGTAATGTAATTTTTAAATCCATTTTAGAATAAGGCTGTAACATAACGAAATGTGGAAAAAGGGAAGGGGTCTGAATAGTTTCCGAATGCACTGTACGTGGGTAGTGTGTACTTACTGACAGATGAGGACTAGCTAAGTATATTTGTCCACCTGTGTGTGTAGGTGTATTGTGTGTATGGTAACTAGCCACTGTGTGCTCTCTCGCACACACTTATTTGAAACTGGGTGAGAAGTCAAAGTCATGGTTGGTCACGGGAAGTGAAGGGGAGCGGGGAAACTTAAGGAAGTGTTCGGCATCTCACCTGATAATCTCTGAGAGTTCCCTGCGCTACTCGGGGCGCATGGCGCTTTCATGTTGATTGGCTTTGGAATAAAAAGAGAGCGGGAGAGAGAGAGCGGCATGGTGTCCCCAGTGCATGAGGTTACTGTGTGTGATCTCTGCATGTGAAATAGGCTGCTCTGGTGGAATGCTTCGACACGACTGCATCACTGATGACCGTGAGACACTTGACTGGGAGATAGAATGAAGCTCGTGTTGAGATGCTAACATGGTTTGATAAGGTCAATAGCACGATCAATCAATATCAATTCATCAGTTTTATAAAAGGTACATCATCAGCAAGTTACATGTGTGATTACATATAAAGGCTTTCTTGAGGATACAGGAGGCCTGTTGGAGAGTTTTTATATGAGTTACTGTATAAACACAAGCCTGTAATATAATAAAGCTATTGTTCACCTACCTTTGTCTAACATGCCTGTAGTGAATGCTATGGCATCTGTAATAGCTGTAAGATTGTGTAATTTCAGCGGTAAGGTCGGTTACTATGATAAGGTTGCTATTAAGGTGGGCTCTCGTCTAAAACAGGACAGTATTAATGTGCCCCTTTCCCTCTCATAACTATGGTGCTAGGTCATTGAAATGGGACATACTTCTCCTTGTCCCCAAGGTTAGAAGGATGTACACACAAGTCCAGTTGGGGTTTTATGACTTCTGTGAATGACAATTGATGTTTTGGGTGAAGCGCAAGAGCAAAGGAGAGCGTAATCTACATTCACATGAGCTGGGTACATTAGGAACGAATGGTGCACGGATGGACACACACACTCACAAATAAACACTCACACACACATGCACACCAACAATCAGAGGCACACAGTGCAGGCAAACACACTGGCTTACTTACGCAGGGCACCTCTTCCCATCAGAATACAGATCAGAAGTGACGAGGATGGGAGAACAAACTCCTTAACTGAACAGCTCAAATCAAAGTTTATCGGTTGCATATACAGATTTTCAGATGTTATTACAGGAGCTGTGAAATGCTTATGTTTCTAGCTCCAATAGTGTAGTAATAGCTAGCAATACAATAACAATACAGACATCAAAAAGTTGATAGTCCGAAATATACAGTGCATTCGGAAAGTATTCAGACCCCTTGACTTTTTCCAGATTTTGTTACATTACAGCCTTATTCTAAAATGGATTAAACACATTTTTCCCTCATCAATCTACACACAATACCCCATAATGACAAAGCGAAAAACAGGGTTTTAGAATAAAAAAAACCAGAAATACCTTATTTACATAAGGATTCAGACCTTTTGCTATGAGACTCGTAGTTGAGATCAGGTGCATCCTGTTTCCATTGATCATCCTTGAGATGTTTCTACAACTTGATTGGAGTCCACCTGTGATAAATTCAATTGATTGGACATAATTTGGAAAGAAACACACCTGTCTATATAAGGTCCCACAGTTGACAGTGCATGTCAGAGAAAAAACCAAGCCATGAGGTTGAAGGAATTGTCCGTACAGCTCCGAGACAGGCTTGTGTGGAAGCAGAAATCTGGGGGAGGGTACCAAAAGATTTCTGCAGTATTGAAGATCCCCAAGAACACAGTGGCCTCCATCATTCTTAAATGGAAGAAGTTTGGAACCACCAAGACTCTTCCTAGAGCTGGCCGCCTTGCCAAACTGAGCAATCAGGGGAGAAGGGCCTTGGTCAGGGAGGTGAACAAGAACCCGATGGTCACTCTAACAGAGCTCCAGAGTTTCTCTGTGGATATGGGAGAACCTTCCAGAAGGACAACCATCTCTGCAGCACTCCACCAATCAGGCCTTTATGGTAGAGTGACCAGACGGAAGCCACTCCTCAGTAAAAGGCACATTAAATTCCGCTTGAAGTTTGCCAAAAGGCACCTAAAGGACTCTCAGACCATGAAAAACAAGATTCTCTGGTCGGATGAAACCAAGATTTAACTATTTGGCCCGAATGCCAAACATCACGTCTGGAGGAAACCTGTACAGAAATATCCTTGATGAAAACCTGCTCCAGAGCGCTCAGGACCTTAGACTGGGGCAAAGGTTCACCTTCCAATAGGATAACGACACTAAGCACACAGCCAAGACAATGCAGGAGTGGCTTTGGGACAAGTCTCTGAATGTCCTTGAGTGGCCCAGAGTACGGACTTGAACCCGATAGAACATCTCTGGAGAGACCTGAAAATAGCTGTGCAGCAACGGTCCCCATCCAACCTGACAGAGCTTGAGTGGATCTGCAGAGAAGAATGGGAGAAACTCCCAAAATACAGGTGTGCCAAGCTTGTAGCATCATACCCAAGAAGACATGATGCTGTAGTAAAGGGTCTGAATACTAGAATAATAATACTAGAAATTAGCAAAAATGTCTAAAAAAACCTGTTTTTGCTTTGTCATTATGGGGTATTGTTTGTAGATTGATGAGGGTAAAAAATGACTTAATCCATTTTAGAATAAAGCTGTAACGTAACAAAATGTGGAAAAACCCAGCAGCGTTTCAGTTCTTGACACAAACCGGTGCGCCTGGCACATACTACCATACCCCATTCATAGGCACTTAAATCCTTTGTATTGCCCATTCACCTTCTGAATGGCACACCACACATACGCAATCCATGTCTCAATTTTCTCAAGGCTTAAAAATCTCCTCCCCTTCATCTACACTGGTTTGAAGTGGATTTAACAAGTGACATCAATAAGGATCGTACCTTTCACCTGGATTCGGGACTCTAACCCAGAAGCTTATAAGAAATCCCGCTATGCCCTCCGTCGAACCATCAAACAGGCAAAGCATCAATACAGGACTAAGATCGAATCGTACTACACCGGCTCCGTCGCTTGTCGGATGTGGCAGGGCTTTCAAACTATTACAGACTACAAAGGGAAGCACAGCCAAGGGCTGCCCAGTGACACGAGCCTACCAGACGAGCTAAATATGCTCGCTTCGATGCTAACACTGAAACATGCATGAGAGCATCAGCTGTTCCGGGCGACTGTGTGATCACGCTCTGCGCAGCCGATGTGAATAAAACCTTTAAACAGGTCAACATTCACAAGGTGTGTCCTCATGGACATTTTCAACCTCTCCCTGTCTGAGTCTGTAAGAACAACATGTTTCAAGCAGACCACCATAGTCCCTGTGCCCAAGAACACTAAGGTAACCTGCCTAAATGACTACTGACCCGTAGCACTCACATCTGTAGCCATGAAATGCTTTGAAAGGCTGGTCTTGGCTCACATCCTGGACTTCCTGACGGGACACCCCCAGGTGGTAAGGGTAGGTAACAACACATCCGCCATGCTGATCCTCAACACGGGGGCCCCTCAGGGGTGCCTGCTTAGTCCCCTTCTGTACTCCCTGTTCACTCATGACTGCACGGCCAGGCACGACTCCAACACCATCATTAAGTTTTCTGATGACACCGACAACGATGAGTCAGCCTATAGGGAGGAGGTCAGAGACCTGACCGTGTGGTGCAAGGACAACAACCTCTCCCTTAACGTGATCAAGACAAAGGAGATGATTGTGGACTACAGGAAAAGGAGGACTGAGCACGCCCCCATTCTTATCGACGGGGCTGTAGTGGAGCAGGTTGAGAGCCTCAAGTTCCTTGGTGTCCACATCACCAACAAACTAACATGGTCCAAGCACACCAAGACAGTCGTGAAGAGGGCACAACAAAACCTATTCCCCCCCAAGAGACTGGAAATATTTAGCATGGGTCCTCAGATCCTCAAAAGGTTTTACAGCTGCACCATCAAGAGCATCCTCACGGGTTGCATCACTGCCTGGTATGGCAACTGCTCAGCCTCGGAACGCAAGGCACTAAAGAGGGTAGTGCGTACTGCCCAGTACATCACCGCGGTCAAGTTTCCTGCCATCCCATACTGGAGCGCCAAGTCTAGGTCCAAGAGGCTTCTAAACGGCTTTTACCCCCAAGCCATAAGACTCCTGAACAGCTAATCAAATTGCTACCCAGACTATTTGCTACAACAAATGCGGCCTCAGGATATGCGGTTTCCAGTTTGCACGAAGTCCAGTGTAGTTCCTTGAGAGCTGTCGCGTTGTCGGCATTACCTCCAGAGAAAATTATCTCAGGAGGTAATGCGTCAGGCATTTGACGGTGACCATGAGTTGTTAATCATGAGACATACCCCTCCGCCTTTGCTTCATTCATCCTGACCACACGATGAACGGAGAACCCTGCTGGCTGTATGGATTCGGACAATATGTCTGGAAAGAGAGCCATGATTCCATAAAACAGAGTATGTTACAGTCCCTTATGTCTCTCTGAAAGGAGACCCTCCACCTGAGCTCGTCTACTTTATTGTCCAGGAATGTTAGCGAGTAATAGATGAATACTTGGAACTGATGGATGGTTTGCTTGCCACCTGAGCCTGACTACAACCCCACCTCTCCTCCCTCTACTCCGGCGACAATGTTTTGGTGTAGCACCCGGGATGATTGGGGCTACCCCGGGAAGTCTAAACAAAGGATTCAGGTCAGAGAAGTCACATTTCTGGTCCAAAAGTGATTTTCGGTAATAGGAAATAATACTACAAACGTTCTGAGCAAATAATAAAATAAGAATAAAATATTTACGCAAAATACTAAAAAGTTGGCTAGGAGATAAAAACAGGGCGACCGTGTCTGTCACTTCCTCCCCAATCTGTCTCTGTCTCCACATCTCTTAAAATCTTCCAAAAGACGCTGTCCGTCTACCGTTTCGCTATCCGCTCTCAAAAAAGCGTCTCCTCTCTATCCTTTTCAGAGCCAAACAGTCTGGAATGTAATAGTGAAGAAACGTGTTGAAATAGAGATTGCTGTGATAACAGTGTTGGAATTACCTATTGTAATATTACTGTGTCTGTTACTTATTCATAACGATTAATGGATCATGTTCAACTGTCTTTGAGTGTGTCTCAGAGACAATGAATTTGGTATGAGAACTTTTAGGCAACAGTGAAAGGCTTCTGTGCATAGGCAATTTTGAATTGTTTTGCAAATAACAGTCTTATTTCTGCTATTGATCAAGCCCTTGAAAAAGAGTCTGCTAAATGACTAAAATGTCATATGGATAGATCTCTAACAAAATACATAGAAGTCAAATAATTCACTCTTAATTTATTTGTGAAACATTTTTTGACTGGTGTTGTACGATCCACTCCATTTCAGTCTCGCAGAGTTCAACAAACACATCAGTCTTCATTTCTCACACATACAACAATACATTGTTGACATTTTACAAAGGTCTGTAATAGATATCATTGAAGTCAAGTGCTCCATTACACAGTAACTGCCCTGTATGTGAGAAATTAGACGTTTTCTTGACAGAAGGTACATTTTTAGAACAGGCCTTTATTTCAGAGGTGACATTATGTTTCACACACGCCCCAGGATGGCAGGCAGGCAGCTGGTGAAATGCTATATCTAAGCAAAACAGCACAGCAGCACTAGATTCATTTCTCTGTCTGTCGACTCTCAAAACACTATTTTTTACAGGCCTAATCACTCACTACCAGAGGGGGGGAGGTGAAGGAGGAAGAGGGGTGCAAGAGCCGTCACTGCAGTCCCTGGTTTCAAATCCAGGCTGCGTCGCATCCGGCCGTGATTGGGAGTCCCATAGGGCGGCGCACAATTGGCCCAGCGTCGTACGGGTGTGGCCGGGGTAGGCCGTCATTGTAAATAAGAATTTGTTAAATAGTTATCCTTAAATAAAGGTCCAAAATATTTCGAAACAACATAGGCGATAGGGTGAGGATGGAGATGGACAGCTTGTTTCCCAGAGCTTGGGGGGGGGGTCCTTGCTCGCCCATCGCTGTCTGAAAACAGGGGTAGTCAGGGAGGAATCCAAGCCTTTCTTTTTACAGTCACATGGCCTGGGCTCTTTTGAAGGCCCGGAACGAGAGCCATTCAACAGGTTGCCACGGAGACACATTTTCTACCCCCCCCCCCCTTCACCCCATTCCCCCGTTTTTTTTCTGCCAGATACCCAATGTAAAGGAGGGGAGGAGAGAGGAAGAGAGAGGGAGCCGTTGGGTGCGAGGACAGAGAGGGTCATGTACTGGATTGATTCAGTGAGAAATACTTAACTCTCCAAAATGATTTAATAGCGAGGGAAAGAGAGGGGGAGAGACTGTGTTACAGTCTTTGTGTTTGAGAGAGAATGAGACAGAGAGGGAGAGACAGAGGGAGAGAGCGAGAGAGATAGAGACAGAGAGAGAGAGATAGACAGACAGAGAGACAGAGAGTGGGAGACAAAGAGAGAGAAAGGGAGACAGAGAGAAATGGGGAGAGATGACCTCTGAAGCCCAGAGCGGAGCAGGGAAGGAAAGGGGAGAGGAAAGCCCCACAGAGAGCATTATCCAGCCCCGAAGGAGCAGAAAGCCCAGTTCAAGATTTCCACACTCCAGTTGTAAACAAAGGCTCTTTTGATGGTCTTTCTGCCTCAAAGACCTGGATGACTACTCAATCATGTGACCAGAGAAGAGGTCCCTGCTGTTCACACATACAAGAACCAGAGCCACACACGGAGACACACAGTTACCAACGCACATACACGCACACACTCTCTCTCTCTCTCTCTCTCACACACAGACACACTCTCACAACTTCACATAGCTGCAGATCAGTCACATGCATAAGCTAACATGAATCAGAATCATACACCTCTTCATGCATCCATGCACGCACACACACAGACACGCGCACAACATCCAGCCACCCCACCTAAACGCACACACCGGCCGAGTCTCGCGCACATCTGAACTCTATTCAGCTGGGCTGACCCTCCCTCATGGGTCCTGGGCTGGGGCCCTGCATTCTCAGAGACAGTGAGCAGCAGAAAAACATGTCATGCAAGAGAGGGTCTATTGTGCTGCAAAGGGAACAGATGGGAACTCCCACAAACCAGTGGGCTTTTGTTCAGCCATTCTGCACTGCTCTCTCTTCCCTCATAATACAAGTCTGTACAATTGTCGAGCACAAATGCCGATGCTTCCCTCTGCCTCTCTTACCTAACACACGGCTGATTCTCCCGTGCCCTGGCTTGTACACCGAATTGATTTTCATCAAGTTCCCAACCCCCTAAGGATGTGCGGGAATTTCAGTGGCATATCCAGCCCCCTTTAAAGTATCTGCTAGTGAGAGTGTACTTGATCCTGTCTAAAATGCGTCAGCTGTCTGTGGCTAACCCCCATTGAACGGAACATGCTGGAAAATCCCTCCACTGGAAACTTGCCGATGTAGACTCTAAGTAAAATTCACAAGTGGCCAGGGATTTGGACCAATGCGCCTAGCCTCCTAAAATCTCAGGAGAACTCAAGGCCGTCTCAAGACAAGAGAAAATGTGTGTATAGATGTGTGCGCGCAATATCATAGCACCAGTTCAAGCTTGCAGTGTCAGCGTGTAAAATGTTGAGACGACAGTGAGAGTTTACGGACAGATTGTGTGGAGCAAATGAGTCTGAGAATGAGCACGGCAATGAGAGAGCGAGAAACAGAGAGCGAGTGAGACGGAGAAAGACGGAAAGAAACAAAAGCTGACAAACCCAAGAAGTGGAGTGAACCGCTGAGTGTTTCCCTCGAGACAGCAAGTGTTTAATAAAAACTGTCCATTGTAGATGTGTCCTCTTCTGCTTAGGGCTAAGGAGGAGACTTGACTGACAGGCTGGGCTGGGTTGCAGGAGGTTTGAGTCCCAGACGCAGTGTGTCTGTTTACTCAGGTTTGCCTCGCTCAAACACTACACTGGCACAGCTGGCCAAGCCTACGGGGTGGGATGAGGGGCACGCACGCACACACACACACACACACACACACACACACACACACACACACACACACACACACACACACACACACACACACACACACACACACACACACACACACAAATCCTCCACCATTTGAATTCCACTTGATCTTTGAGCCCGGACAATTAGAGCCTGCATCTGTCTGTGAGAGTGGTGGGGGCCAGGAGCCATTGCGAGGCCCTGCTGATAGACAGGACTTTAATTAAAGCTGGTCCCCTCAGCGCCGGCCGTTTAGGCTCTGAGTCTGTTTGCTACTGCTGCTACGACTGTCTACTGGGGAGGCACAGAGTAGAGACAGGCAGCAGAGAGAGCCTCCACTGCTATCAGTGACAGCATTACGCAGTCCTTCCAGGATTTTGCCATTCTGCAATCACATTTTTTTGTTTGCAAAATCAACAATTTCTTGCATATTATGCGAGGGCTTGTAAAATTTGACGAATCAGTGCACTATTACGGCATAGAAAACGGTCAAATCTCTGCAATATTACTGTATAAAACATTCGACCACCTTGTTCAAAAATAGGGTTCGCAATTTAAACCGATCACCGCACTTTTACTGCATAAAATGGTTCAATCAAGCTACACGTCAACAAACCTCTCCCCCCATCATAGATTTCATGGTAAAAACGGGACCAAAATGTTCGTTAATTGCCATGCAAAAGGTCAGAATTGCTGCAGCAAATCAATACATTTTTCTCACAACTATCACAACCAAAAAACATGCAAAATCCTGCAGGGACTGATTACGTCAGGTGGCTGTTGGCATGGCTGTTGGCATGGGTGCTTTTGATGTCTACTTTTTTCTTATTTCTTTATATTTATTATATTTATTATATACACACACACACACAGCCTAGTGCTGAAGTTGCACGTCTTCCTATTTACTGTACTAGGAATTGACACGTGAGTCTTTTTGATATGCTGGTGTAGGGGAGGAGGTTTAAGGGTTAAATGCATGGATGTGACAGGGATGATTCACATGGTCAAGGTCAGTGTAAAGGTTAATGCAACCAGTGGACAGATAGAGGGGTCTCACAGGCTAACATCAGCTGACTGACTTACCACCATGTTCTTCAGCTGGAGGACAGTCTTAAGAGTACCTATAAATCATATGTACTACCGTAAACACTTTATGAGTACAGTATATTTAGATCAGAGTTTTTTTTATTACAGATCATTTGAGTCATTAAGACTTTACAGGAATTTCTTATTTGCAACAATCTGTTACAGATGAGCAGAGGTGCAACTTTCACCGGGGACGGGGACATGTCCCCCCCCACATTCTGAAATTGCATTTTTGTCCCGCCCCAGTTTTATCATTGGAATGTGATACAAAATGAGGCAACAGTGTGCTTTAGGACCATGCGGACGCCTCTGAGCATCGGGTAGGCTGTTTGGAGTTGTTTATCAGACTGGATTTTTCAAAAAAAAAAAAAAAAAAGAAAATACATCTTAATGTCCCCCCCACTTCTAAAACCAAAGTTGCGCCCCTGCAGATGAGTAAGTCAGGGAGTTACGCACACTCCTGCTGGAGTGCACGCACACATTTACACACACACATGATTTTGTCCCCCTCATTTTGTATGGCTCAGTGGCAAACTGACGATTGCAGAGGGAGTAGTACAGCCAGACAGTCGGCATAGTCACACAGGGGACTGGTCTTACTCATGCTACAATGCCAGTGATGATAATTGCTTTTGGCACGGTTGCTGGTCACTGAACGCTGCAAGCACACAGGCACTGCTACTGCTACCGCTGATGATAATGATTATGATAATGTTCTCAGCGTCGAGATTCTCAGTTTTTATGGTTCTTAGTAGGTGATGTGATTGTTATGTAGGTGATGTGATTGCTATGTAGGTGATGTGATTGCTATGTAGGTGATGTGATTGCTATGTAGGTGATGTGATTGCTATGTAGGTGATGTGATTGCTATGCAGGTGATGTGATTGTTATGTAGGTGATGTGATTGCTATGCAGGTGATGTGATTGCTATGTAGGTGATGTGATTGCTATGCAGGTGATGTGATTGCTATGCAGGTGATGTGATTGCTATGTAGGTGATGTGATTGCTATGTAGGTGATGTGATTGCTATGTAGGTGATGTGATTGCTATGTAGGTGATGTGATTGTTATGCAGGTGATGTGATTGCTATGCAGGTGATGTGATTGCTATGTAGGTGATGTGATGGCAAGCTATTTGCAGCTGGATGTCGTTCATGAGTGTATGCAGCGTGTATGCATCGTGTATGCATCATGTATGCATCTGAACCTGAAGGTACTAAATGTGAGCCAGAACTGACAGTTCACCCGATTCATATAACTGTACCACCAACCAGTGTGCTAATGTCATTCTATCATATACATGCGTTGCTATGCACCACGGCAGGCTGCTGTCCTATATGCCTAGAGATAGAAAACTCCCAGCAACATGTGTCACTCCACTGCCCAACTGACGACGGAGCAGAACTGGCAGATTGAACGTCAACCGACGCGTTCAATCTGTATGTAAATTTCTGCGGGGATTAAGGAGCTCTTTAGGAGAGTTGGAGAGGAAAAGCTGCTGGCTGTTATCTTTACACAAACAGTGGGGAAAAACACATCCCCTTCTTTATTTTCTTTGCTTGCGACAAGCCCCTGGAGGCAAACGCTGGTCCCGTTAATGGGTTGTACACACAGGGTTGTTGGGTTCACTCCTTCACTCACACACGCTTGCCTCCCGGCCAGGACCTATCCGTGAGATCACACTGGCCACGCTGAGAGGGGGGTTAGGGGGAGAGGATGGGAGTGTGGGAGAGAGGAGATGCTAGAGGGGAGAGGAGGTGCGGAAGGGGGGGGGCTAGATGAGAGGAGAGGGCAGAGGAGAAAGGGGAGAGAGGAGATGCTAGAGGGGAGAGGAGGTGCGGAAGGGGGGGGGGGCTAGATGAGAGGAGAGGGCAGAGGAGAAAGGGGAGAGAAGAGATGGTGGAGGGAGAGGGAAGGAGAGCGAGATACTGTCATGTGGGTGTGTTTCAGAGCAGTGGGGACAACGGAGACTGTTGTTTTACAGTGGTTTTACCTGAAGGATGCTGGTATCTCTACTCTGATAGCCGGAACATTAATGTCTGTTGTTGGTGGAAGCTTGAGGCCCAAGGGAGAGTGACATCCCTTTATTAGCTAATAAAGCTGGCAGAGCCCCTAGCTTTATTTCTGCAGTACCAAGGCAAAGCAGTAGATATGCCTCATCACGTCACAGTCTTTTAAAACATTTGCCATCAGACAAATGTCAATATATTTGCTTATCCTCGTCAGAGCAACGCCTGGAACGGTGCTTGAAGGCTTTCTGTTCTTGAGAAACAAACATCCTAAATTCTGGGGTTTGAAAACTTTCATTGACAAGCAAAAAAAAATAAAAAATATGAATCAAAATTCTCATAGCAGTAGTAGTCCTATATCTACCATTAACAGGGTGTGTACGAGTGACTGCTTCGGCCCTGTGATGGGATGCTGATCACGTCATTTCCTGATCTGTTCCTCGTTAGCCAGTGGGTGAGTCATTCCCACCCAAATCAGCCCTGCTTCCAACTAACATCTGCAGCCCAAACCTACCTACAGTAAATACAAAATCACACACACTCACCTACCTTGACTCCCATCCAGGTTCCTCAGATGCCTGACCTTACTCGTCTTAGTGTTCATCATTCATTTATGAGCGGTAATTTGATCAATGAGGATCAGCTACACGGGTCATGCTTTCTGTGTTAGCAGCCTGTCGGGGTCTGTGTATGACAGCATAACCTAGAGAGCACCTATGACCCCATAGGACCTAGCCAGCCAATCACATGATCTTACGGAGGCCCTCCGATGTCACGTTGTCCCAAATAGACTCCTGACAGACACAGAAAAGGAACCGACTTTCTACTTCCCAGAAACTTTATCAACAGATGGGTTGGGAGACATGGGCCGGCTAACCTCGGAGACGTCATGCTAACTGTAGGCTGCACATGGACATCCAGCATGGCCATTCATCTATGGTGGGGTGTAATGTATCAATGACGGACACATGTAATACGATACAAAGACTCCTCCAAGAGTGAATGACTTATTCACCCACGATCCTCTTTCAACCCTATTTCATCATCATTCATTCCCTCACACACACACACACACACACACACACACACACACACACACACACACACACACACACACACACACACACACACACACACACACACACACACACACACACACACACACACACACACACACACACACGTCCTGCGGGTTATTTCAATCTGTGCGTACACACACATAACCAGAGCCCATCGGTGGTGAATCTCATGTGCTATTTCAACCCTTAGTCCTTTTGGGTTTATTTGACCAAAAGGCAGTTTTTTATCCTTTTGAGTCGCCATGCTTTAAGAAAGGAAAATAATCCCTCCAGCAGACTGAGACGATGACACCGTCCTGCAGGTTCCTTCCTAAACTTCCCCTTTCTCACTATGATGGAAACTCTCACTTCCTGTTCATCAAGTGACACCAAGGAAATGAAAGGGAGAACATGTGGAGGATCAGCAAAAACATCTCTCGCTCTCTCGCCCGCCCTCATGCAAGCCCCTGTGCATGCGCGCACACACAAACACATGGACGTCTTTGGTATTGATTTCTCTATAAAAGAAACCGCTGTATGTTTTTTTTTGGGAGGATATAAATATAGTCGTATAGCTTTAGCCACTGACATAAAAGCTGACTACTTGAATGTGCAATCAGCGGTAATTCGTTTTAAAGGGCAATTGCTTTTGTGCTGATTCTATAACGCTCAGCTCATTTGAATGAAATTCTAATATTAAGCTGTTGGCTGATACATAATTTCATTGCAAGAGTGATGACCATTTTTGCATGCACACGCGCACACACACGCACATTATGGCACATCATCTTGCACATGACTCGTTTAGCACAGAAATACAATCTAGAGTGAACTACAACCAATCCATGTTTACCACTTGATATTTGCTTCCTCAATATAATAATACACATGACATCAATTTCAGCTCTTTAAATAAACACATCTGATTGGTGACATTTATGAGAGCTTTCTTCTGAGCCATGCATCACTGGCCCTCGGCAACAGGAAGTGACACGGGGCCACTGACTCACCGCAGGCACCAGTAGTTTGTTGACCTCCTCCACGGCCCTCTTCAGCTTGATCTCAGCGCGGTTCTGAGCGTCCTCCACCGTGATCAGGACATGCAGGTCCTCATTGAGGTGCTCCCAGTTGGGCTTTCCTCGGTTCTGCTCCTCCTGAAGGGGGGGAGAGAAAAAGAGTTAAAAACAAGTCCAAAGGCTGTACTTCATTGGCCGGTTTCCCAGACACAGATTAAGCCTAGTCCTGGACTAAAAGCATTCTCAATGGAGTATAGCTTTTTAGTCCAGGAGTGTCTGGGAAATATACTGAATAAAAATATAAACTCAACATGTAAAGTGTTGGTCCCATGTTTCATGTGTTGAAATAAAAGATTCCAGAATTTTTGTGCACAAATTTGTTAACATCCATGTTAGTGAGCATTTCTCCTTTGCCAAGATAATCAATCCACTTGACAGATTTGGCAAATCAAGAAGCTGGTTAAACAGCATGATCATTACTCAGGTGCACCTTGTGCTGGGGTCAATAAAAGGCCACTCTAAAATGTGCCGTTTGCACCTACTTTTTTTTTTTAAAGGTATCTGTGATCAACAGATGCATATCTGTATTCCCAGTCATGTGAAATCCATAGATTAGGGACTAATTCATTTATTTAAATTGACTGATTTCCTTATGAACTGTAACTCAGTAAAAAAAACTATAAATTGTTGCATGTTGCGTTTATATTTCTGTTCAGTGTGGCATGCCCTCAGCGTACAAGACATTTGGAGCACCTTCCTAATATTAAGTTGCACCCCCTTTTTCCCTCAGAACAGCCTCAATTCATCAGGGCATGGACTCTACAAGGTGTCGAAAGCGTTCTACAGGGATGCTGGCCCATGTTGACACCAATGCTTCCCACAGTTGTGTCAAGTTGGCTGGATAGGGCCTCCCGAGTGGCGCTGCGGTCTAATGCACTACAGTGCTTGAGAAAAAAGGGTTAAAAAAATTATAATACAAAAAAGTTTTCTGATGTCCTTTCGGTGGTGGACCATTTTTTATACACACGGGGAAACTGTTGAGCATGAAAAACCCAGCAGCTTTGCAGTTCTTGGCATACTCAAACCGGTGCGCCTGGTACCTACTACCATACCCCGTTTAAAGGCACTTCAATCTTTTGTCTTGCCCATTCACCCTCTGAATGGCACACATACACAATCCATGTCTCAATTGTCTCAAGGCTTAAAAATCCTTCTTTGACCTGTCTCCTCTCCTTCATCTACACTGATTGAAGTGGTTTTAACAGGTGACATCAATAAGGGATCATAGCTTTCACCTGGATTCACCTGGTTAGTCTGTCATGGAAAGAGCAGGTGTTCCTATTGTTTTGTACGCTCAGTATATGTGTTTTGATGATGATCAATGGTCAAATATTGCTCCCGAGTGGCGCAGCGGTCTAAGGAACTGCATCTCACTGCTAGAGGAGTCACTACAGACCCTGGTTCGATGCCGGGCTGTATCACAACCGGATGTAATCGGGAGTCCCATAGGGCAGCACACAATTGGCCCAGTGTTGTCCGGGTTAGGGGAGGGGTAGGCCGTCATTATAAAATAAGAATTTGTTCTTAACTGACTTGCCTGGTTAAATAAAGGTTAAATCATTATTATTATTTTTTTAATATGATCAACAATAAATGATTAATGTGTAATTTGCACTTTACTTAACACACAGCATCATAACCCTTTATGACACGGTCATAATATGTCATAACACTGTCATGACATATTTACACCTGTTGTGACATATACTGCGTTATGTTATGGCTGTTATGACACCTACATAAGAGTGTCAAAAGCCACAAAACAAGGCAAAGTGTTCCATTACACCATAGCTTACTTGTCAACAGCATGTTAATGTTATTTAAAACATTTCTGAAATTGACCATATTCAATTATCATTGTAACTGTGCAAACATTGATGTCGGACATGCACCTACCCCAATGCTCTGTTGCTGATGACTGGGATGTATGGAGAAGCATATTTAGCAGCAGGACAAGACAAGACACCTTCTTTGTGACTGATGTCCGACATAAGGGCATGTACGTGATAGGCCTATCTGGCTTATATGATGGCTCAGTTATATGTGGCTCAGTTGGTAGAGCATGGTGTGTACAACTCCAGGGTTGTGGGTTCGATTCCCACGGGGGGCCAGTACAAAAAAATAATGTAAAAAAGAAAATTTAAAATTTAAAAAATTATAAATGCATGAAATTAAATGTATGCATTCACTACTGTAAGTCGCTCTGGATAAGAGCGTCTGCTAAATGACTAAAATGTAATGGTCATGATGCTTCTTGACAGTGTCATAAAGTGTATTTTCTTAGTCTAAGTAAAGTGACACAGTGTATTTTCTACAAGTTATTTAAAATATTATAAAAAAAATAAAAACATGACTGTAAAGAATTCATTAAAACAACAACAAAGGACTTAAGAAAAAACACATTTCAATAAATGTGGGTTTTGACACTCTTATGTAGGTGTCATAACCAGCCATAACATAATGCAATATATGTCACAACAGGTGTAAATGTATGGGTCAGTGTTATGGGACGGGGGCTGGGATTTAAACATATAATATATTAATAATAAATGACATAAATATAGGACAAAACACACATCATGACAAGAGAGACAACACAACACTACATAAAGAGAGACCTAAGACGACAACATAGCAAGGCAGCAACACATGACAACACAGCACGGTAGCAACACAACATGGTAGTAGCACAAAACATGGTACAAACATTATTGGGCAGTGACAACAGCACAAAGGGCAAGAAGGTAGAGACAACAATACATCACGCAAAGCAGCCACAACTGTCAGTAAGAGTGTCCATGACAAGTTCTGTGAGTTGTTATGACATATTATGACACGGTTATGACGTGTTATGACACTGCGTGTCAAGTAGTGTTACTCCAACAAAACAATTTTTCTCTATAGGTATGGTCAAAGTGCCACTGCCAGAAGAGAAGATGTACGCTCTATGGACTTGTTGAAATCCCCACATTCCTCAGACCTCACTGAGAGCGTAACGGTTTCCCTCTTTCACTTATTCAATATACCGTAGCTAATCTGTTCAAAATGAGGCAAACATAGCCCGTGTTACTTCAGTGCCTCCACGCGAGAGTCTAAAAGCGACTGTCTAGGTCCAAACAATAGTGTAAACTATAGACAGACGGGAGGTTAAGCAAAGTCCCAGGTGCCTTTTACGTTGCTCTTTACTCTTTACGCTGTTGTCTTGTTCCTCTCTACTCTCTAACAGACCTACGCCACCGCCGAGTCTCAGGGCTCCACACAATACAACCTGGATTGTTGTTAGTAACGCAGCAGCTCTTTTCCTCTGGTCAAAGAAAAGCGCATCCTTGTTTTATTACCACCAGTACTGACTAGGTAGACTCCAATCACATAAATATGCTTCCAGCTTTTAGAATGACAAGTGAGTGAGCGGGTTTCATTCAATTCCAGCCTCAATATTAGCATAGAACGTGTGGAAAGTGATGGGAATAAAACAGCATAATACAACTCCCACATGTCGTTCTCCGCTTCCTCGCCAACCCAGAACTACAGAACAAACAACAATCCCCCATTACTGAACAACGGAGAGAGAGAGAGAGAGAGAGAGAGAAGAAGAAACCACGGTAAACAAACAAAAACACAGCATATCCGAACAGACTCCACTTTGATCTGCCTAAACCCATGACACCGCAGCGGAAGACAGGACGCACACTACATGACATCAAAGGTGGCGTTCCTCTACAAAGAGGCTTGTATACCTATCCCAGAGAGAGAGAGAGAGAGAAAGTCTCTGCGTACGGGCAACATCAGATCAGGGTTGTTTCTGTTGATCTGGAATGAAGCCTTTAGCCAGAAGCCTCTGGTGTGTGAGACTCACAGTGCACAGTGTGTGAGCTGGCGGGAACAAAAAAAGAACTAGATGTGGTTTGTTAATCAGATTGTCTAGATTGTTAATTGATTTTAAGATCTGATCTAGTTAGTAAAGAAGTGATTGATGTTCAGGAAAGTGGAATTTGGACTCCATTATTTGGACTAGGGTATTTTGGAGTCGCAGGAGGCTGGTGAGAGGAGGACAGCTCATAATAATGTCTGGAATGGAGTGTATGGAATGGTATCAAACACCTGGAAAATCATGTGTTTGATGTGTTGGATTAACATTCCACCTATTCTGTTCCAGGCGTAACTATGAGCCTGTCCTCCCCAATTAAGGCGCCACCAACCTCCTGTGTTTAGAGTACGGAATTGCGGAGAAAGTACATGAACAAGTCACTTGTGTTTCGATAACATTTTCAGATCAAATAATGAGTGTGAACCTGACACCCCCTAGTTTATTTTCAAGTGTCCCAGCCTCAACGGTGCTATTGTACATGTTACAAATCTCCATATTATTCGAATAAATGTCGGAATGCTTTGATTTACATGACACGCGAATCAAAGATGACCCCATTTAAATAAGGGAGTTTTGTTCAGGCAGGGGTGGGGCTGCACGTCAATAAAAAGCCGTTCTCCTTTCATCTGCTACCTTTTAAACCGGGGAATAAAGGGATATGGAGAAGAAAAGATGAAAGACACATCCTCTAATTGACTTTGTCACAAGAAAGTGAAGCCTGGTAAAATATTCACTCATCCCCTCCTCCTCCCTTCCCTTCTCATATTTGGTGTTTTCCTCCTCGTGACTCCCCAAATGAAAAATCTAAATCTGATTAATACAACAAAGGTATACATAAACAAATGTTTTTTTTTCTCACTCTAGTTGCAAATGGGAAATTGATAGCTTGCGGTCTGTGATTGTTCTCCCACTGTCCCTGTAATTTCAGCAGAGCAGTGATTTAGGATTCCAATGCCTTTTTACTGAAAAGCACTTATTTTAAATTCTCTGTTTATTTGAGTTTGTCTGATCATTTGATGACGGGGATAAGGTGTTTTCAGAGAGACCATGGGGAGGTGAGCTTTTTACCCCACTGGTGTCCGGCCGTTACTGCCATTTGTAATCATTTCCAATGCACTCCAAAGGTAATGACCGCCCGTATGATCACCGTTCCAAACACTAGCACAAACACCCAACTAAACACCAATCACAGATAATATATGAGATTATCTAGGAATCCATCTCAACCACGAGCAAATACACAGTACAAACAACAATATTAATATGACTTCTCTGGCTATCTACTTTCTTCCTGACTTGATTTATCTTGCATTACTTTTTCATGACAAACACACAAATTGGATCCCCTGCATCTAGCTGTCAAAGACCAGCCAGCCCACCCACTGACACACCATCAATAACACCCAGGAAAAGCCAGAGCAACACCCCCAGAAGGGGTTCAGAGGGGTGGACGGATGTGTGTGTGCGTGTGTGTGTGTGGAGGGGTGCTGGGGTTGGCTCTGACACAGGCTACATCTGGAGCCATCTGAAGATTCGGCTAAACACACACACACACACACACACACACACACACACACACACACACACACACACACACACACACACACACACACACACACACACACACACACACACACACCCTCCCCACTGCCCTTCAGTACGGAACAACATGACATGTCGGGAGTCAAGGTGATGTTCACTCGGCCCTTTTAAATGACCGCTTGTCCAGCTGTGTGACCCTTCCATGTTTATCTCTCTCTGACCCCTCTCTCTATCGCTCTTGCTCTTTCTCACTCTCTTCCCCCCTTCCTGTCTCTCGCTCTCTTTCGCCACTGCCACAGACCTGGAACATAATCAACCACCATAAATCCATGGGCCAGCTCTTTTGTAATCCTAAACCAGGCAATAACGCCTCTCTGAAGAAGAGTCAGTCGGCCCCACAAAGGAACAGTGCGGGAGAACACAGGAGCCAGGCCAATATGACAGCACACAGCAAGACTAATTGTGTAGAGCAGAGACAGAGGAAACTGAGGTGGGAGGTGGGAGTGGGACTATGGAAACTTAAGAGAGTGGTACAGGGTACTTAGGATGGTGGGTTGGAAGGTTTATCAAACCTATTAGTCCTAGTTCTAGATAGGCAGTGTGTGTGTGTGTGTGTGTGTGTGTGTGTGTGTGTGTGTGTGTGTGTGTGTGTGTGTGTGTGTGTGTGTGTGTGTGTGTGTGTGGGCGCGCGCGCGCGTGTGTGTGTGTGTGTGTGTGTGCTAATGCCTGTGTGTGCGTGCACCTGTGTGAGTGTGTATGAGCCTGCATTATGACTTTATACGAGTGTGCATGTGGGCACTGGCATGTGAACAGCAAAATGCCATTCCATTCCTTATCTCTTCTTGGCACCGTTCCTAATAACTTCTTTTCCTAATAACTTCTTTCCCTCGGTGAGCCACTGTGGAGTAATGAGATGTAAAGGAGGTCTCGGGCCGTACCACCTGTAGTATCAGAGAGGGGATGGGGGAGTTTACTCTACAGAAAGGTTTATCAAGGTGAACACCCCCACTCGGGATCAAAGTTGGGAGATATTGTAGTGACTGACAGCTTCTTTAATAGTCAGTGAAAGTGAGGGCAGAGAAGAGAGAAGAGAGATCAACAGTGAGTGGGTTCATCATGTCAGTGTCAATGGATTAAAGGCAGGGGATTTGAAGTCCAAAAGCAGGGGAATGTGCCCAGCTAGAGCATTTGGTTCCTTGGGAGTTGTGGGAACGTATGTTTTTGGTTTCACGTTGGTTGTGAGAACGAAGCCATACGTTTTCTGACCGGTAAAACAGAACGCTTTTTAAATGTTCTGAGATAAGTGAAAATTTCACCTGTTCTAGGAACATTTCTTTTTAGGTTGCAGGGAGGTTCTGAGAATGTTTAACTCTGGTTCCTTGAAGGTTTCCTGCAAGGTTTTATTAACGCTCTGGAGACGGGAATGATGGGTTGTTTGAAACCTTCAGTTGATTGAATGTTTCAATAAGACTTTTAATAACACTGCTATCTTATTTTGGGTTAACTTTTTTTACTCCAAGCACAGATAGGACACATGGAAATTCATTTCCTTGGGCATTAATCATGCAAACACATTTATTTTTTATTGTGACACAGCATCACTGAGATTCAAACCTATAATCCTCTCTCTCTCTCTCTCTCTCTCTCTCTCTCTCACATTGCTTCTTAACGTTTTCTTAACTATTTGAGAACATTTGAGAACATTTTACATTTACATTTTAGTCATTTAGCAGACGCTCTTATCCAGAGCGACTTACAGTAGTGAATGCATACATTTCATACATTTTTTTTATTTTTTTTTGTATCAATGTCAAACCAGTTGGAGAATGTTCAAAGAACATTACCAAAATAGAAATGAAATGTAACCATGTTTGAAATACCAAGACATTTTTGTTGTTGTCAAGTTCCTTAAATGTGCTGAGAATGTTCCAAAGCCAAGCAACTATCCTGCACCATTCCCAAAAAATTGTGTGAAGGTTTTATGCAAAATAGCCATAGGACAACTACACTCTCACTAAGCTCTAAGAAACATATGGTTTTCAGAACGTTATGTGCTAACTGGGTACCCTCAGGATACATGGTTCAGTCAGGCTGGTTCAATCAGCTACTGTTGAAAGCCTTTATAGACTGAACATATTTCTGCACATGATACACTATACACTGGCCATGGTATGAAGAAGTTTGAGACCACCTGCTCTCTCTTTCTTGTTCTCTCTGACACACACACACACACACACACACACACACACACACACACACACACACACACACACACACACACACACACACACACACACACACACACACACACACACACAGTTTGAGGTTAAAGAGCTAGAAGAATGAGAATGTGCTGTTCCCTGACATCCAGAAGACTTTTTGATTGTGTAAAAGCCCCGTCACATCAAGTCTCCTTGTTAAAGGATTTAGGGGGAACCAGAAATTAGGGTTAGGCTATTTCTTTTGTTAAAGCACTCTCCTTTGCAACATCCCAGCACAGAATTAGAATTCTGTCCACATTAAGGATTATATACCCCATGCATATACCCCCCACCCTTCCCCTTCCCCTCCCTCAACACACTCACATACTGTATGATACCCACACATGCACGCACACACACACACAGAATGTACACAAACACACACACACATAGAATGTACACAAACACATACACACACACACAGAATGTACACAAACACACAAACACACAGAATGTACACAAACACATACACACACACAGAACCTACACAAACACACACACACACACACACACACACACACACACACACACACACACACACACACACACACACACACACACACACACACACACACACACACACACACACACACAGAACGTACACAAACACACACACACACACACACACACACACACAAACACACACACAGAACGTACACAAACACACACACACACACACAGAACGTACACAAACACACACACACACACAGAATGTACACAAACACATACACACACACATTAGCAGTTGGCTCATTCAAATTTTGTTGACAGATAAAGGTTAGTGCACATTTTAGGAAGTGTACACAGCAGGGTACTTCTCTAAGGAAAGGCAAACCACACAAAGCATGTATTTTCATCCTCACTAAGCTCAAACAAACTCGGCTTGTGTCCCTTGTGAGCCACTGTAGTGCTGCATGGCAGAATATCTGCTAAGAGGTGACAGTAATTAAAGAGACTTTAAAGGGAAACTGAACGTACCGATTCCATGTTTCTCTGTTGCTCACTAAGAAAAAAAGATGTCGGTCTTGGGGGTGTGGTTCAATGTGGCATTTACTGCTGTTTGTCCCCCATGAGACACCATAGGAACAAAGCCAGTCTTACTTCCTCAAAATAGTCTGAATGAATCTAAGCCAACTCAAGAAAACTGTAATAAATGTTGATGTTTTTGCTGAGGGGGTTTAATTGAAAAAAAGGCGCGACGTGTTGTCTTACATATACAGAGTCAGATGCACCTTGCTGATGGGCAGGTCTGTTTCACTGTCTGTGTTCTGTGGTAGGATTGGACAGAGAGCAATCACCTCAGCTGTGTATCCCGTGTTAATGGGCAAGTGAGCATTGTCGAAATCAAAACCCAACCCTCAAGTAAGTCATAAACTCACGTGCAAAACTCTGCTTTGGAACGAGACTGACATTATAGAACAATAGAACAAATGTGTCTGACTAATGTCGAGGCCATATAGGCTGTTTTCTACCAGAGAAGTTGTTTACTGCGCGCTAAACCCACAGGTAATTCAAACCGCTAAGCAGTGAGCTCCCGGTAAGCTTGATGCCTGCACGGTTAGTTACTGTGGTGTCGCTTGAAGACCCATGGCAATACGGATGCAACGAACAACAACACTGATATGTATACAAACCATAGGAGGAGCTATGGGAGGACGGGCCCATTGTTAGGGCTGGAGTGGAATTGATGGAACGGAGTCAAACGTGGTTTCTATATGCTCGATGTGTTTGATACCGCTCCATTTATTCCGTTCCAGCCATTACAAGAATCCCGTCCTCCTAGAACTCCTCCCACCAGCCTCCTCTGATGCAAACTATGAACTCAGAAAGAGGGAGAGAGAGAGAGTGACTGAGAGTAAATGAGAGAGAGAGAGAGAGAGAGAGAGAGAGAGAGAGAGAGAGATGCGCGCACACACACGGGCGCGCACGGGCGCTGTGTCTCAAAGAAGGGGAGCTGTGAGCTACGCGTGAATAGAGTAGGCTGTGTGGGTCCGGGACTAGAGTACAGTAGATCTGTGTGAAGCCAGTCGGACCGTCACAGTAACTGTAATAGCCAGCAGACCTCGAGCAGAGCAGGGACACTGGAAGACGAGAGTCCGGCTGACAGCCATTGTCAGGACAATGATGATGTCGACCAGAGGGAGGCAGAAACTGTCAGCACTCCATCCTCTCACCTCACAACACCTAGCTAGTTTACTCACCATGCTGCTTCAAGGACAGTGTCTGAGCGAATGTTCATGTGCGTGTATAGTGGTAAAGTGGATTTTGTCCCGTTTGTGTGTTTTTGTGTGTGCGCGGGGGGCAACAGCCACAGAGGAGTCAGAGGCAGGCTAATGTGTGTTACACTGCTGTGGTCGGACACACTGAGAGACAGCGAGGCACTCTCTCATCCAATCACAGCCCAGCGCTGCTGAGACCCCGCCCACTCTAAGGCTATAGACAGTAACACCATTTAACTCAAACATACCCCCACTTTCAGGCGAACCTCTCCAACGATAGCTAGATTTCTATTCTCAGAATTAAACGTCGGTATTTGCAGGTTTTTTTTTTGTCGTAACTGAGGAAGCCCTACCCCTGGTGGATCCATTTGTGTCGTGTGGTTTTGCATAGCCGTGGTATAATTGGAGTCCTAACACAGATCCCATGGTTATCATCAGGCCCTGTTTGAGTGTTAGTGTGGGAGATCTGCTTCTCGCTGGTTATCTATTGGCTGGCTGCTGGGGTGGTGCTGTTTCCACTACCTCCTGCATTCCACAAGAAACAATCTGTGTCGGCAGGCATTTGTTTCACTTAAGGAGTGCATATGCGGCATGAGACATTACGCAGAGGACAAGGACACCGGCCTTTGTGCTGCTCGGAAACCTAATAAATTGCGTGCAGGTAGCATGGAACCCAATAACCATTGCAACAACAATGCCCAGAGACGAGAGAGGGAGGGAGAGAGAGGGAAAGGGAGGGAGGGAGAGAAAGTGAGAGAGATAGCGAGAGAGAGAGGAGAGAAAGAGAAGAGAGGGAGGGAAGGAAGGAAGGAAGGAAGGAGAGGAAGACAAAAATAGACTGGGAATAAGACAGAGAGAGAGAAAGAGAAGAGAGGGTGGGAAGGAAGGAAGGAAGGAGAGGAAGACAAAAATAGACTGGGAATGAGAGAGAGAGAGTGAGAGAGAGAGAGTGAGAGAGAGAGAGAGAGAGAGAGAGAGAGAGAGAGAGAGAGAGAGAGAGAGGGGGGGGGGGGGCAACAGAGAAAGGATAGAGGGGGCCATTGACTGTGCTTTACGATGTGAGAAAGACCAGTAGTTTGACTTACCCTGTAATGCATTTCATCACCAACAACATAGTGGTTAGACTAAAGAGAGAGCCTCTCTCCAGCTCTGTTATGGGGAGATAGCTAGAGCAGCTGGGTTTCTGCAGGATGCTGAGCTGAAGCAGATGTGGAGGAGTGCAGGAGACCACAACAGGGATATCAGAGACACTTGTTTTATTTTTTTATGCCAGTGCCCCCCACTGGGACTCTGTGGAACAGCTCAGATCACCATCTCCACTAACACCACTTGTCCAAATAGAGGGACGGACCCTGCTTATACAGTGGAAACACAAACAGACCTTTCTCTGAAAAGAGAGAGATGGGAAATAAATAACTGTCCGTGTGTGTGTGTGTGTGTGTGTGTGTGTGTGTGTGTGTGTGTGTGTGGCGCGTGTGTGTGTGTGGATGACCCCCCTCCAAGTGCTCCTCTCACATCCTACAGGGGCCAGGGTTAGGAGATCACGCCGCCCCAGCATGGTCATGTTTCAGGGACTGGATCAGGCTGGACTGAGGGCCCCTCTAGCCCCACTGCTGCTGGGCCCAACAGATCTGAGGTCAAGGACAATGTTTGAACACCTGCCCAGCCCTTCTCAGAGCTACGGTGCAGCTTGGGGGAAGGATTGTTGTTCCCCAATAGGAGGAAATATCTGAGTCTTCAGATGGCCCTGCACACTAGCGGACCAATAGAGGATGCAGTGCTGTTTATACAAAACGGTATGTAAACACACTACCAGTGTTACACAACTATTAGAGCCAATGGCATCTGAGAGAAGACGAATAGATTCAAGTGGTCAATTGCTGACATGATCAATAATGAGAGGAATACCAAATAAGATGTTATCTTGTAAATTGCAACCGTTGTGCGAGGGGGAGCTTATAGTACCTGAGAGTGTGTGTGTGTGTGTGTGTGTGTGTGTGTGTGTGTGTGTGTGTGTGTGTGTGTGTGTGTGTGTGTGTGTGTGTGTGTGTGTGTGTGTGTGTGTGTGTGTGTGTGTGTGTGTGTGTGTGTGTGTTAGTGTGTGTGGGTGAGTGTGTTTGTGCTCGCCTCACCTTCTTCTTGTCCCTCATGGAGCCTTTCCCGCGCACCATGATTTTACATCCTGTCTCTGCCTCCAGCTGCTTGGCTGTCAGCCCCCGTGGTCCCAGGATCCGGCCCACGAAGTTAAACTGCCAGAGAAACACAAACGCACACACGCATTAGAACCAGCCCTTAAAACCAGAGCGGCTCTTCAGTGCAGACAACAGGTCACTTTATCATTGATATGTATGTATGAGGACATAGTAGACAGTTGAAAGATGTCTGTCATGGAAATGTTAATGGGTTTTTCCTCCAGTCTGACACATTGAGAAGAGAGAGGAATCAGACACAAAGATATGAAAACACAGAGAGAAAGAACGAGAAAACAAGGTGAGGCGGTCTCTCGAGGGAGCCCCTTGTTTGACCCCTCCATTTCGCTGTAATCTCGCAGCCTTATCACCTGCCCGGTGCTCTGACACGACGGCGCTCGACGGCGACATCCGGGAGCGCCTTGCGACCAGCCCTGGGCCGCCGCTGAGAAGATAAGGCTTAGCGATCGTTCCCCCATTGATCAGCAGCCTAGGCTCCTCTCTGTTCTTCTCTCTTCTCTTCACTGGCCCTCACACTGCCTGTCAGTCAGGACTCAGGAGGGCTGACTATCGATGAGCTGGGACTGAGACTGACACATAGACAGGTCCTGAGCCTTGATGGACACGAGAGACAGACTGACTGACTGACTGCCTGACAGACTGAAAGGCTGCCTCACTAACTGATAGAAAGACAGAAAGATGGAGTGACTGACTGCATCACAAAAAAAGTTATAGCCACTACACCCACTGAATACAAACAAAACAGAACAACAATGGAAGATTGTACAGATTGGCATTCGGCATTATCTCCACTGATCACTTCATGTAATACAGTCACATTGATAGTGTTTTGATTCAGAGTCGACTCGACACTACAGGACGTAGGTTATGAAGACCTGTGGGAAACGTATAGACTGCGACGGTTACTTCCTCCTCTGTGGCTATTAAAGCGCTGTGCAGCAAAAATAATGGAGCCTCAAGTATCGAGAATCAAATGAAATGAGGTTCAGGGGTTGGACGATGGATTTTCATTCTGTCGGATCCGCAGCTCCCGTGTCAAAAGTGACGTACTGTGCGATGAGCAACGATTAATGTTAATCTTGTGCCTTTGCCTGTAATTTGAATCACTTCTTTTCATTTGGCTCTCTCGCTCCCCCTTTCTCCTCTCCTCTCTCCCTCTCTATGGGAATTATATTCATTGGTCTGTAATTCAGGGACAACTTGAAGATCTACCTATTTGTTATGTTATAATATCAACCAGAAAGAAAACAATGTTAAGTACAACATGTGATATGTTCAAGCCTAAAAACATTGTAGAATCTCGTTTCATCCTCCAAAGCTCTAAATGCGGAGCTCTAATACCTATTTTTCACTCTAATACCTATTTTTTAACTTAACAATTGCACTGTTGGTTAGGGCCTGTAACTAAGCACTTCCCTGTGAGGTCTACCTACACTTGTTGTATTCGGTGCACGTGACAAATAAACTTTGATTTGATTTGTGAGAGATGGTCACGATTAACAGGTGCCCATGCTGTCTTTCCTTGTATTTCTGCCCTTGCTGAAAGCCCAGTTGTTTTAGCCATTTGTCAGCTGCCACAGTAAGATGCTGCACCTGGCATGGTTGAAAAGGGCACATTCTGCTGCTTTACCATGAACTCTGCCTTCACACACAACACACACAACACACACCGCTCCCAATGAGAAAGAAAACATCAAAGACCATATCTCAGCATAGGGATACAGGGTACTCCATAGAACCAGCCTTCTGCATAATTATCAATGTCTACCATTTAAAATCATTCTGTTGACTTCACTTTGCAATCTCACTTTGATTGGGCATCACAGCGGTACATAGGCTTTCACATTGGCGCTTAAGAGCTCAATCAGTCTGTGGTGTCACTCTAGTCCAGGGATGGGAAACTGGCGGCCCATGGCTTTAGTAGGCCCGCGGACCAATCTAAAACCATTTTAATATTTTTGTTACTTACTGTTGAGTGTTAAAATGTCAATACACAACGTGGAATTTCGAATTTGTTTGTGCATCAGCAGTCACTTAATTGGCCTATGTGAACAAAAATGTTTTAGATTAGTAAATTAGTTTACCAGCCAGCTATCTAAACTTGTAGTAAGCATGGTCCAATTACCGACTGGTATGGGGCCCACTGATCATCAGCTATCATTTCAAATTCAGCAAACATTTGCCTACACCACACAGTATGTGTAGAATTGCATTAAATAAGTTATACAATTGCAAAATCTTCTCTCCGCCCCATGGAACAATCTGTAGATTTGCAGCGAACTTGCTTTAAAACGGCAATATTTTCTCTACACCTCATGGCAAAATGTGTAGAATTGCAGGAAATTACAAGTACATTTTTTCTCTTCTCTGTCACGAGGGGGACCACTAAAATGTTTGGCTCGCAAGGTGGGGGTATGGATGTGGGTACGCAGACCCACGAGCCACTGCAGTCCCTCATGATGAGTTCCGTTTTTTTTGTGGCCCCCACCCCCATCAAAGTTGCCAATCCCTGCTCTAGTCAATCACGCTTTTTTGTCTCCTGGAGAAAATATGCTCCAAGGTGCCCTTTGGGTCTGGACAATCAGAGAAACCACAGGACTTCCTCATTTTCATAAGTACAGCTCAGCTCACATTCACAAAGAACAAAAATCACATAGCTAGGCTACAGTACTTATCTCCACTCTCAGGTAGGGCTGTTGCGGTCATGAAATTTTGCCAGCCGGTGATTGTCAAGCAAATGACTTCCGGTCTCACAGTAATTGACCGTAATCAACATAAACACTTAGGAACTCCTGGCTTCCACGCATAGCCTACAAGCCACTGATGCAGACCTTTGTAACATCTACATTTGAAAAAGTCTAATAAATCCATTTAATATAGGCTACACCATCACAATAAATCCATTATTTATTTTAGACAGGTCTAAACATGAAATTAAGAAAATGTAGACTATTTCAGAAGAACAGAATAGCATACTATGAGTTGTCCTAACTGTATGTTAGGCCCTGATCTGGCTACGCCATATGGCTGTGGGCTACACTAGTTCATTTAGTAGACAGGATTTGCTTAGAATTCTGTGGCATTATTTTATAGTATGAAGAATACAACTGAACATAGGTGAATAAAATATAAATAATATTTTCTCCAAACGATTTGAGGGAGTGCGCACATGCGGCTATTCTGGGTTGAGCGGTTAACAAAGAAACAGGTACTCCTATATGCTTAGTTTAGAGTTATTAATGTAACTTTAGTTGTGATACAAATGTTGGGCTATATGTTTTGATGCAACTCTAATGATGGTTTGAAAAAAGTTGCATGAAAGGCATGAGCTCTGCTTTGTTTTTTGGGCAGTCTGCACACACTTCATCAGTCTCTCATTCCCAATTTGACAAGCACTTGATAATGCCTAAAATTTCCTGGCTACATCCCCTTTGTGTGGTCATAATGCCCCCTAAAAGAAATCCATGCATTTTGTGGCCAGTGGCCGTTGTGCCCTTGGGCTGAATATAATAATTATAATTCCCTTCTCCCGGCTACGTGCTGAAGCACCTCTCACTCACATGGCTCTCCGAAGCACCTCTCACTCAAATGGCTCTCCGTGGTCTTTCTCACAGGCTACAAGTGAAGACAGACACATCGGGGATGCAACTGTGTGCGTCCTTATCCAATTCCGAGGCGCATATTGAAGATATTGGAAGAACTGTCCAAATTTACTTTTCGTCACCCAACTAGATGAGTAGGCCTAACGAACAGCAAAAGCAGTAGCCTCCGTCAATCTACTATCCCCCATAGTACAAAAGTTGACCTATTCTATACGCGATGCGTATATATGTCAGTTACTCTACACCCGTTGTAAAGCGGATTAATGTGCTTCATTTTAAGAAGTTATTTGGCCACTTTAGTTGTGATACAAACTATATCAAAACATATAGGCCTATGGGCTAGGTTACATGAGGTGTGCGACTATGATTTTAAAAAGTTGCAAAAAAAGCATGCTCTGTTTCTTGCCTTATGCTGGACATCATTCACAAGTGATAATATATCATTCACAAGTGATAGGCTACTATTGTCACCCATCACACTATTCTTGATGTAATCTTGTCTTTACGTATACTAAATAATATTGGTGTGGAATTTGTTTTGATTTAGAATGGACCATTATCATGCACCTGTCTTGAAACAAAGGCAGCAGAAAAAAATACATGTCATCTATGGACTTAAATAGTGAATGGAGGACGCTTTTCCAATGGTTCATTTCATGCCAGCCAGGTAGGCTATACTGCTGTTCAAAATACAAGCAATGTGCTTATTATTAGGAAAGTTGAGAAATAAATATAGTAGGCCTAGCCTATAGAAAGCTGATGGGATCCTCCTCTTTTTAATAGAGGCCATCACTCTGTTTTCTCATGCAATTGCATAGCCTATAGAAATGTTGCGCAACATGAGCTCATGGGCTCTCAAGAAGTGTTTGATTCGATTTTTGATTACATTTGCATTGATGTCAGAGGGATTAGAGGGATTATGAGCCGTCCTCCCCTCAGCAGCCTCCTGTGATACAAAGCCACCAGCCATGGAATGACCATCACTTTCAGCCTACAATTCAGGAGACAACGTCAAGGCAGCTGCCAAGAGATTTAGGATAAGGCTCTGTCTATTACACCCTGTCATGATGATGATGATGATGATAAGCATCCTCATGTAGACGATGACAATGTACTGTAAATGTTATTTTCCTACCTATCACATTTCAACAAAATACCTGAGCCGTCTATTCAGATACCTGAGCCCTTTTAGTATGCAAAGCATGAGAAGACAAAAGGCATTATCATAGTCAAACATCCCCCTCCTCCGTAAATTGGGTCATAAAAGAGCATCTGTGAATTCTGTGAGCGGCGTCGCCAGGGCTCTTTTACACACGCTGCCTTATTCATGTGACACAACTCCGACGCAACAAAGCGCAAGTGACAGCGTGGAAGTGAAAGACTCAAAGCCACACTTCTTAGCGCCTCTCCGGTCTTCTTCTGGTCTTTTGGCGGTCTTCCTCTGTCACCTGCATTTTGATATCCCTCCTTCAGGAGCATCCTTCTCTCCTCGATATCCGGGAGCACCTTGCAACCAGCCCTGAGGCGCCACTGACAAGATAAGACTCAGCAATCGTTACCCCATCGATCAGCAGCCTAGGCTCCTCTCTGTTCTTCTCTCTTCTCTTCACTGGCCCTCACACTGCCTGTCAGTCAGGACTCAGGAGGGCTGCCTATCGATGAGCTGGGACTGATACTGACACACTGACAGGTCCTGAGCTTTGATGGACAAGAGAGACAGACTAACTGATTGACTGATTGACAGACTGGCATACTGGCAGACTGGCATACTGGCAGACTGGCATACTGGCAGACTGACAGACTGACAGACGACTGACTAACTGACGACTGACTAACTGACTGACTGACAGACAGACTGGCAAACTGGCTGACTAACTGACTGGCAGACTAACTGATTGACATACAGACAAACTGACTGCTGACAGTCACTATCAAAGTGTATAAAGTTTATAGCAACAATACCCACTGAATACAAAAAAAACAGAACAACAACAATTAATGGTTTTACAGATTGGCATTCGCCATTATCTCCACTGATCACTTCAGAGTCGACTCGACACTACAGGACGTAGGTTATGAAGACCTGTGGGAAACGTATAGACTGTGACGGTTACTTCCTCCTCTGTGGCTATTAAAGCGCTGTGCAGCAAAAATAATGGAGCCTCAAGTATCGAGAATCAAATGAAATGAGGTTCAGGGGTTGGACGATGGATTTTCATTCTGTCGGATCCGCAGCTCCCGTGTCAAAAGTGACGTACTGTGCGATGAGCAACGATTAATGTTAATCTTGTGCCTTTGCCTGTAATTTGAATCACTTCTTTTCATTTGGCTCTCTCGCTCCCCCTTTCTCCTCTCCTCTCTCCCTCTCTATGGGAATTATATTCATTGGTCTGTAATTCAGGGACAACTTGAAGATCTACCTATTTGTTATGTTATAATATCAACCAGAAAGAAAACAATGTTAAGTACAACATGTGATATGTTCAAGCCTAAAAACATTGTAGAATCTCGTTTCATCCTCCAAAGCTCTAAATGCGGAGCTCTAATACCTATTTTTCACTCTAATACCTATTTTTTAACTTAACAATTGCACTGTTGGTTAGGGCCTGTAACTAAGCACTTCCCTGTGAGGTCTACCTACACTTGTTGTATTCGGTGCACGTGACAAATAAACTTTGATTTGATTTGTGAGAGATGGTCACGATTAACAGGTGCCCATGCTGTCTTTCCTTGTATTTCTGCCCTTGCTGAAAGCCCAGTTGTTTTAGCCATTTGTCAGCTGCCACAGTAAGATGCTGCACCTGGCATGGTTGAAAAGGGCACATTCTGCTGCTTTACCATGAACTCTGCCTTCACACCCAACACACACCGCTCCCAATGAGAAAGAAAACATCAAAGACCATATCTCAGCATAGGGATACAGGGTACTCCATAGAACCAGCCTTCTGCATAATTATCAATGCCTACCATTTAAAATCATTCTGTTGACTTCACTTTGCAATCTCACTTTGATTGGGCATCACAGAGGTATACAGGCTTTCAAATTGGCGCTTAAGAGCTCAATCAGCGGTGTCACTCTAGTCAATCACACTTTCTTTGCTCCAGGAGAAAATATGCTCCAAGGTGCCCTTTGGGTCTGGACAATCAGAGAAACCACAGGACTTCCTCATTTTCATAAGTACAGCTCAGCTCCCATTCACAAAGAACAAAAATCACATAGCTAGGCTACAGGGGGTGCGAAGGGGGGGGGGGGGGGGGGGCGCTGTGGGATTATTTAAGATGAAGAGGTAGGGTTTCAAATGTTTTCTGAAGATCGGGAGTGACTCTGCTGTCCTAGCTTCAGGGTGATACTGGTTCCACCATTGGGGGGCCAGGGCAGAGAAGAGCTTTGACTGGGCCAAGAGGGAGGGCCAAGAGACCAAAGGTGGCAGAACAGAGTGCTCTTGGGGTGTAGGGTTTGAGCATAGCCTGAAAGTAGGGGGGGGGCAGTTCCTCTTGCTGTTCCATTGGTAAGCACTATGGTCTTGTAGTGGATGCGAGCTTAGACTAGAAGCCAGTGGAGTGTGCGGAGGACCGGGGTGACATGAGAGAACTTGGGAAGGTTGATCACCAGACAGGCTGCAGCGTTCTGGATAAGTTGCAGGGGTTTGATGGCACAAGCAGGGAGCCATAGTCAAACATCCCCCCTCCTCCGTAAATTGGGTCATAAAAGAGCATCTGTGAATTCTGTGAGAGGCGTCGCCAGGGCTCTTTTATACACGCTGCCTTATTCATGTGACACAACCCCGGCGCAACAAAGCGCAAGTGACAGCGTGGAAGTGAAAGACTCAAAGCCACACTTCTCAGGGCCCCTTCGGTCTCCCCCCAGTCTCCCTCCAGTCTCCCTCCAGTCTCCTTCAGTCTCCCTCCAGTCTCCCTCCAGTCTCCCCCCAGTCTCCCTCCAGTCTCCCCCCAGTCTCCCTCCAGTCTCCCTCCAGTCTCCCTCCAGTCTCCTTCAGTCTCCCTCCAGTCTCCCTCCAGTCTCCCCCCAGTCTCCCCCCAGTCTCCCTCCAGTCTCCCTCCAGTCTCCCTGCAGTCTCCTCCCAGTCTCCCTCCAGTCTCCCTCCAGTCTCCCCCCAGTCTCCCTCCAGTCTCCCTCCAGTCTCCCTGCAGTCTCCCCCCAGTCTCCCTCCAGTCTCCCTCCAGTCTCCCTCCAGTCTCTCCCCAGTCTCCCTCCAGTCTCCCCCCAGTCTCCTCCCAGTCTCCCTTCAGTCTCCCCCAGTCTCCCTCCAGTCTCCCCCCAGTCTCCCCCCAGTCTCCCTCCAGTCTCCCTCCAGTCTCCCTGCAGTCTCCTCCCAGTCTCCCCCCAGTCTCCCCCCAGTCTCCCCCCAGTCTCCCTGCAGTCTCCCCCCAGTCTCCCTCCAGTCTCCCCGCAGTCTCCCCCCAGTCTCCCTCCAGTCTCCCTCCAGTCTCCCCCCAGTCTCCCTCCAGTCTCCCTCCAGTCTCCCTCCAGTCTCCCCCAGTCTCCCTCCAGTCTCCCTCCAGTCTCCCTCCAGTCTCCCTCTGTCAACTGTATTTTGATATCCCTCCTTCAGGAGCGTTTGTCTCTCATCTCCTGCTCTACTCTCCCATCACACCAAGTCTAGTACTTTGATGCGTTTGGCATCAGTATCGGGCATATTGAGACTGTGTGTGTATTGAGAGGACAGGTGTGTGTGTGTGTGTGTGTGTGTGTGTGTGTGTGTGTGTTAGGGCTGCATGATTTGGGCCAGAAAAATCGAATAGTGATTTTCTTTTCTTACCAAATATTGCAGTTGCGATTTCACTTGCGATATAGATCAAAACACTTGGATGAACTGTTGGAATCAGGTAGAATGTTTTCCATTAAGAACCAGTGTAAAGCAGCATCGTTCCTGTTCGGAACAATCTGTTGACCGCATTTGACCTAACAGAACTGTATGCAAACTTCTAGTGAATCTAACAGCAGGGAGGAGGAACTGTGCTGCTTGAGTGGCAGGGGGCGGGGCTTGGTGTGTGTGGGAAGCAGCAGCAAGGAAAGAGAGGGAGAGAGACGACAAACAGAGTAAACTATAAAAATTGACTTTACACACGCGGCTGAGCGGCGTTTCAAAATAAAGCGAAATCCCTTGCCATATGGACATTGCACATGTTAATATTGCCCGATTGTGTGTGTGTGTGTGTCTTTGTGTGTGTGTGTGTCCTTGCGCGTGCGTGTCCTTGCGCGTGCGTCTGTTTCGAGAGGAAGACAAAAAGGGCAGAATTAGAATCCCATTTCCCATCTTGTCAGGCGAAATCGGTGCGAGTGACTGGCAGTGTGAGAGAGGGAATTTGTGTGGAGGTTATCAGCGGTGGCAGGTGAGTGCGCTTCAGACAGGAATATTGTCCCTAACCCCCCCCCCCCACGTCCCTCTTCCAGTGTTTAACCGTATCCGTCAGGCCGTTGAGTGATCCACACGGCAGCTGCAGCTCCCTCAGGACCACGATGGGCAGAAACAACACAGGCCCACAGCAGGTGCGCTGGGGTCAAACACAAATGTACGCGTGTCCACTGTCCATGGATTTCTAAAGCAAGTGAGTCTCCCACAATCTCGGCCCAACAGCGCGATTTCCACCATGGGATTTGGATGGGTGGACACTGGAACGGGTGGAAGGAATGGTTCAAATCATTGGAGTAAAAATGGTGGATCCAAATCCCATCCATAGTATTGATCAGAGAGGGAGAGCAGCCTAACTGCAGCAGCCAGCCGGAGACGCCAACAGGACAGAGACAGATTGACTTAGTGGACCCTGCAGCCCCGAATCAACCCACCCCACCTCCACTCCCCACTCCCCCGAGAGAGAGAGAGAGAGAGAGCGAGAGCGAGAGCGAGAGCGAGAGAGAGAGAGAGAGAGAGGTGGAGCAGGAAAGTAAGAAAATCCATTGAAGCTAATGGAATGTCTAATATCTGCTTTTAAAGGACTCGCCCTATTTACCCAATCTGGACAGTGGAGATGAAGTGTGTTTTCCATCAGCTACAATAAAAACGAAGGAGCTGAACATAATTAGGGCCATTTAAGACTGGGAGCACGATGGACCAATCGCCAGACACTCACACTGATCTTATTATCTTATGAAGATAAACGAGCTAGCCGCTGTAATAGGCAAATTAATTATTGTGTGGCTTCTAAATCGCACTCTCCTCTAATTCCCTTTCGCAGGATGTCTTTTGTTTTCATTATTATGGAGGACAAGAGGCTGAGCGTGGAAGAAGAAAGGCCAGATAGCTCCTTCAGGAGAGGGTGTGTGCGTGGGTACTGGACGTAGTGCGCGTTCTTGTGAGTGATTATTGACCTTACCATAATTGACCTATATAAATATATTCACATATATTTTAAAGTAAGTTTGAACATGAAAACCCGGGAGACCAGGGCCTTGAAAATAGTACGAGACATTCCTTTTGGCTCGTAGCAACAGTAATCCGAAAACGGCATCTCTCTTCTTCCTATCTGGAATCATATATAATCCCACTTTTCATTTCCAGCGTAAATGATTTCCCTTCCCATAGATTTAGTAGACTGACATTGGTATTGCGTCATCGGTTTGATCTGTGTGTGGTGAATGAACAGAATGAGGTGAGCCTTATCCCGGCCCCAGCCCCTCCTGGGTGATGATGCTGTGTGTTGTCGGAGCGGTCCTAATGTCCTAATGAACCCTAATTAACCTTCATTAGCTAAGCAGTGATCCACAACGCCTGTGTTGCTGTGTTGCTGGCACCTTCCTCTCTCCCCTGCGTCTCCCCTGCGTCTAGGCGCTGTTTATAATCATCGCATTAATGAGGGGGCTAATTTATATGCCATAGCTCACCTAATCACAGGCACAGACAGCCCTCCCTCCTCTCCTTCTCTCTCGCACCCCGTCACTCAATCTTCTTTGCACCTCAAGTGGACCTCCAGCTGTAGGGATGGGAGGGAGGGAGGGAGGGAGGGGAGGGAGGGAGGGAGGGCTGCCCTCCTAAAACCAAAGTCACTCACCTCTCTCTCTCTCTCTCTCTCTCTCTCTCTCTCTCTCTCTCTCTCTCCCTCTCTCCCTCTCCCTCTCCCTCTCTCTCTCTCTCTCTCTCTCTCTCTCTCTCTCTCTCTCTCTCTCTCTCTCTCTCTCTCTCTCTCTCTCTCTCTCTCTCTCTCTCTCTCTCTCTCTCTCTCTCTCTCTCTCTCTCTCTCTCAAACACAAACACCTATGGAAGGACGTGCACCAAACACACACGCGTCCCTGCTCTCCTTCCTTCCTTCCTTCCCTCCCCTCCCTCCCTCCCTCCCTCCCTCCCTCCCTCCCTCCCTCCCTCCCTCCCTCCCTCCCTCCCTCCCTCCCTCCTTGACGTTTGTGAAGGATGGCCAAGGCCAAATGAGAAGACCGAGGGAGAATCAATCCAGCCGCACATGCTCCTAATTAATTAATAATCAGTTGTGGTCTCTCTCGCTCATCTCCACTGTGGACAAGCATGACCCAGAAAAGGACACGCAGCAGCCAAATGATGGATGACGACAGCTCATTCACATTGCCTGCCCCCCCCCTCCCTCCACCCTCCAACTCATACTGTTGTATTCACCACAACCCTCAGAAATAGACTAGAATACCATCCATGGACCACTATCTAGCACGCACGCACACGCACACACACACACACACACACACACACACACACACCCACACACAAACTGAAATACCCGAATGAATGACAATACAACAATAAATCCCTTCTGGATTTCTGTATCTCACTGCCTAATAACATTGTTCTGCAAATTGGAACGGGTGTGGGCTGCCAAGCCGGTGGCAGCAGCGCTGCGAGGAGTTTGAAGGGGCAAATTCATTTCCGTGCCGCTGCTCTCCTGTCTCAGACACGAGGTTGTTTTCTCTCTTTATCAAACAGACCAGGCCAAGACTCCCCTGCCCCGATTCCCCCACCTCATCTCACTCACACATTCATCATCACCTCACACGTACGCGCGCACACACACACACACCCGCCCGCCTGCACATACACACACTTCTTTGCAACCCACTGCCCTCTCACTTCTCATACCAACATCTCTCCCACCCTCTCCTTCCTTCGCGACACATCCCCCTTACTGTAGCTCCCTGCTTTAACCCCCCCCCCCCACCTTCACTCCCTCTACTCCATGAAGCCACCCAGCACCTCTCTCAACACCTCGTCACTTCTCCCTTCACACCATGCCAACCCTCTACCCGCCCCGCCCCGCCATCACCAATCTACCCCTTTCGTCCTTCTCAATACCCCCCATCTCATCCTCTCCAGGGTAGCACCCTATGCCTGCCTTTAATCATTACCCTCCAAGTGGAGGTAACTGGCATCCCTCAGTAAGTATGCCCAGCATGCACACACACACACACACACACACACACACACACACACACACACACACCATCGCTCCCTCCTCCCACCTGCCATGCCACCCGGTTCTATAATTTAAGTGCTTCGGAAGCAGCTCCATGAACACACCTGCTTTCAGAGCTGACAGTTTGAAGTTAATGCTTTCCTACATTAGGGTCCTATGCAATTAGCCATTTCTTACTGTCTCCAGGTGAGAGATGCTACCGAGGATCACTTAGCTATTTGATTTGGAATTTTAGGACCCCTTAAGGTAAAATCAAATCAGATAAATAAATAAATATAGACGTTTTTGTGAGATGACCGATTTTTGGGATTGCCTCATGGTCTGACAAACACCGCTCTAGCTCTACCAACTTTCACCGCAGATTAAGGGTGACATCGGCGGATGTGGTGGATTACAGATATCTCTAGCTTAAACTGGCAGATTTTGATGGGGATGTTTGGATTATGCGTGGACATCGACTCTAAGGGGTTAACTACTCTAACCTGTGGAAAACACGTCACTATCAGCCATGATAATTGTATGCAAAACCACACACACACACACACACACACACACACACACACACACACACACACACACACACACACACACACACACACACACACTCTCTCTCTCTCTCTCTCTCTCTCTCTCTCTCAGGGCTCCAGCACTCTCAGGTGGGGGCTACTTGAAGTCCTGGCATTTCATCTCCCAGTGTTCCTAATGAAGCCATCCTCAGTAATAATGATCTCCTCTGTCCTTCAGAGCAGCAAGGACAGCCAGCATCGACACTCAGTCACTCTTCTGCTGCTGCTGGCCTTTCCTGGAGATTAGTAGAGAAGACAAACACACGCGGACGGACATAGAAACTAAAAGACCCATAAACGTAGCTCACACCATCTACAGCCAACACAGACTGACAGACTGCAGAGACAGTACCCCTAAAGGAATGTCACCAAAGCTAAATCAATTCATACGTCAACTACATTTACCACAATATCCATATTCACAATTTGTTACAAATTCATAACATGCACCATGGAAATGGCTCTTCTGGGGGAAGGAATCCAATATTTCCAGGTACACTGGTCAATAGGAAAGGGTCTGACTCAACCTCCCTGGGGAAATATGGTGGCATAAACAACCTTTTTATAGCCTTAAAGCTTCAGCAGAAATACAGCGGACTAATCTGGACTGGAGCGCTGTGTTTAAACCTCCAAGGACTCACCTCCACTAATGCTGCCCGCGCAAGAACCCGCCACTCAGAGAAACACGTTCATTGGGATCAATCAGCTCGGAGCTCGACTCGCTCCCCCTGAGCCAGGAGGGTTAGGCGAGCAGGATCCGAGGGCGATTGCTTAAAAGATTTGTTAACTGCCAGGCGGGTTCAGGTGCGAGCTAGAATCAACATACGGTTGAGGGGAGTCCAATGTGAGGACTTCTACAGATTATTTGAGGTACATACTGCATCTTCTGCCTATTACCCACTATCTAATGTATTTCTGTGTTTTTTTTTATATGATATAATATGTTTACATGACTAATAATACCGAGGTAAAGAAACAGCACAGCAGTTCAGAAATGGTACCGGACCGTAAACGACAGAATTGTCTGTTTTCAGAATCTTTCAACAATGTAGTGGTGATTGTACAGTACTGGTATGATTCTCATGAATAGAATTCACTGAGGGACATTATTCAAAACCAGGTCAAAAAAATATAGGGAAGGTGAGACTATTCTGCACAGGACAATCAGTCCAATAACGTTAGCTATCCCTCAGGGTTACATGCCCAGTCAGAATCCCACACCACCCACCTCCTAACCTAATCAATAACTGGGACATGGGCCCATCTTCTAACGCAGAGGAAACTAGATTACCTGGATTTGTAAAAACCTGGTAATCCAATAAGTTTATACTGAATAGAGCTGCGCCCAGTTGACCAGAAATGATATGATTCAGATGAATCTAGGGAAGTGCCTTGACGCAAACATACATTTTTCATTGGAAACTTGGTGGTGGTCCTTCAGGTGCGCGCGTGTGTGTGGGGAGATGACCTGTGTGCACGCGTGCGTGCATAATCGCACGACAGGTTGTACTCACATCGGGGTACTCTTTCACAGGGACAAAGAGCTTCTCCTGGAGCTGCACGATGGGGCCCACTGCGTCAGGGAGCTCGCTGCTCCGCTTCTCTGTGCTGCCGTTTAGCGTGTCGTTGTACATGTCCTTGCGCACCCGGCTGATCTCTGGAGGACAGGAGGAGAAACAAACACTGTCAGTCGGATGACCGTCAGAACAACACAGAAACTACAATAAACTGCGAGACAGTAAGGATAGCAGTCATACCATAACAAATAAAGATTAACCTGGATTCATAGACCCGCTCATACCACCACATAATCTGCGACAATGAGGAAATATACGGTAAATCCTATATAGTAGCTGAAGAATCAGGACATCCGTATGACAGGTAGAGACAAACACCTGTCTCCTTCAGCTACCTCCAACTGGTCTACAGATGTAAGTCCTAACCACACCTGTCTCCTTCAGCTACCTCCAACTGGTCTACAGATGTAAGACCTAACCACACCTGTCTCCTTTAGCTACCTCCAACTGGTCTACAGATGTAAGACCTAACCACACCTGTCTCCTTCAGCTACCTCCAACTGGTCTACAGATGTAAGACCTAACCACACCTGTCTCCTTCAGCTACCTCCAACTGGTCTACAGATGTAAGACCTAACCACACCTGTCTCCTTTAGCTACCTCCAACTGGTCTACAGATGTAAGACCTAACCACACCTGTCTCCTTCAGCTACCTCCAACTGGTCTACAGATGTAAGACCTAACCACACCTGTCTCCTTTAGCTACCTCCAACTGGTCTACAGATGTAAGACCTAACCACACCTGTCTCCTTCAGCTACCTCCAACTGGTCTACAGATGTAAGACCTAACCACACCTGTCTCCTTTAGCTACCTCCAACTGGTCTACAGATGTAAGACCTAACCACACCTGTCTCCTTCAGCTACCTCCAACTGGTCTACAGATGTAAGACCTAACCACACCTGTCTCCTTCAGCTACCTCCAACTGGTCTACAGATGTAAGACCTAACCACACCTGACTCCTTTAGCTACCTCCAACTGGTCTACAGATGTAAGACCTAACCACACCTGCTCTCACTTACACAACTCTGGTACATTACGTAGAGGAAACCATGGGCATACACGCATAAGAAAACACATCGGTGCTTGTCTGCCTGAGATAATGTACTGCTGCAGGAAGAGCTGGCCACAAACACATTTAAAATGCAGGCATGAATGTAACATCTCTGGGTGGCTTTTGTCTCTTTCATAGTACGAGATGACTTTGATTCTGAAGGGATTGCTGAGTATTCCTTTCCACCGTCATCCATCGACAATGAGTGTGGAAACGTTAAAGAAAAGTATGAAAACAACAAGGAAACAATGCATACCTATTCATGAAAGCGGTCAACTGTCAAGCCTGCCAGCTGTGCGCCTATTACTGATAATGCAAATGTACGTAAACAATCTCACACAGACAGACACACATTCAGACATGAGCCAAACATGACATGTACACACATACTTGATAAAGATAACTTAATCCTTCACATTAATTCAGCCAACACACACACACACACACACACACACACACACACACACACACACACACACACACACACACACACACACACACACACACACACACACACACACACACACACACACACACACACACACACACATTGGGTGGCTATGGTATGCCAACAACAGCTATAGGCATGAAAATAACAGATGTACAGACATTTGAGAAGCTTAATTCAAAGGCTACAGAGCGACAGACAACTCAGACTGGGGAGTCATGTAACCTCAGGCATAACCTCAATAAACAAGTCGAACCGCTGGGCCTGTGGGCCTCCTCTCAAACTCTCTCAGCGGCAGGGAAAAAAAGACGCCAGTAAGTCAATAGTGTAGTATTGATGACCGAGAGGAGTGAGAGAGAAAGGGAAAGATGAGCAGAGACAAATAAACAGACAGACAGATAGAGGGAGGGAGGGAAGGAGAGAGAAAATGAGACAGATTAAATGAAAGAGAGGGAGAACGTGAGGCACGCCTGCCTTGAACAAACCCGTGGAGACTATATGTCATTCACATGGCCTGTGCGCACCGCAGAGGAGAAGCAGGGAGATGGAGGACCGGTAATCATGGTAAATTACTTTTAGAGACATTCGGTCCTTTTAACGAAAGGGGGGGGGGGGGGGGGGGGGGGTTCTAACTCTCCGTTCCGTAGTTAAACCAGCGGATGTTACCCCCCGAGGAGAGAAAGGAGGGAAGAAGTGGGGAGGAACGAGAGAGAGAAAGCGAGCGAGTGAGAGAGAGAGAGAAGGAAAGGAAGGGGGAGAGAAAGAAGGAAAGGGAGAGCGAGAGGCAAAAGAGATAAGAGAGAAAGAAGGCGATGGAGAGAGAGAGAGAGAGAGAGAGAGAGAGATAGAAAGAGTGAGAGAGATATATGGAGAAAGAGAGCGCTCTAAAAGGTGGGGAGGACAATTAAAACCATCACCCCTGTGAATATTTCATCAAATACATGAACTATCCTCGTCCCAAGCTGCCCCGGCACACATGGGCTAATTGTATTACGGGGGGGGGGGGGATGAATCCTGATATAATATTCTCTGGGGCAAACCAAGAAGGATGGAGAGATGTAATTAAAATGGAGATGGCTTCCCGACATACTGCCATGCATTCATCATATACATAAAGTACACTGATACGCCCACCACATCCATGACTTTATTGGTTTCTTCACACGCGGGGAGGGTCCACCGAGACCTGCAAACACACACACACAACCAATGTGACACACACACAGAGAGAGAGGTACAAACGCCTCCTCCGGTAACCTCGGCCTCGACCAGCGTGGAAGTATGGTCATTATACAGACGTCCGTCATCATCACATTGATCCTGTATGTCGGGGAGCCCAGTGTGATGGCAGGGTGAGGTTGCAGCTGGTGGATGGCTTTATGGGCCTATTGTAATGGTAGGTGATTTACAGCCCCCCTGTGGGATGGTCAAGGCTGGCACTGTGGGAAAAAAAAACATCCCTCAGAGAAAAACTTCCTTCAAGAGGAGCCCGAGGAGTAAAATAAACAAGACGAACTGTTAGCCACTCTGGATAAGGGATAAGAGCATCTGCTGAATTACTCAAATGTAAATGTGAGGAGGAAAAAAAAAAAAAATGCACTGAAACCCTTCTCTGCTCTACACCATCCCAGACAAAGCACTGGCTCTAGTGGTATCGACAAGCTGGCACATGCTACCGCTGCCAAATAATGGAAGCATCTGTATTTCAGATCCCATGAATGCAGATGGAATGGCTCCAGTTGCTATTGTTGCAATAATCTCCAGTAGCACAGCATCTTCATTTTGTAATGTGTGGGAGTAACAGTAACAGCTAAGGTACATAGAAGAAAGAAAGCTCATTTAGATGTGCTGTGGTGTACGGGCTATTGTCGAAACACGAGGTACATAGGGAAAGGAAACCCGCCTTGAGAGCATCGCAACGAAAATCAAATCCAAGGGGATTTGGGACCGAGCCTGAGGGAATTCCAACCTGAATTATCTTAGTAAATCATCCAGCGTCGTTATGCACATAGCTCTGTCCTACATGTGAAATGTCTGCTACGTACATAAATAACGATCGTGTTTTTCTCCCAAGCGTCTGGCATGCCACTTCTGCCTTTAAAACACATGAGATATGTGAAGGGATTAGGGCTGAAACATGCAGAGGCGATATACTGAGGCCCTTTGTCGGGCGTGACAGCAGCCAATTCAGCGTTCATTTTCCCCCTCCCCGGGATGCCATACATTTCAGTTATCACTCTGAAGTCGTGAACACTGCTGCTGTTTCAAGCTCTCCGATGAAATAGACAACCCCAGCTAATGCAAGGGGAAGGGGAAGTGGCAGGGATAAACTACTGCCAAGTTAATTTAATGCATGATTTCAGGGAAACGGTGTGATCTTATAAAAATCACGCTGGGTAATTTAATGAAATTGTCAGATTAATATTTGATCGTGTGCAGATGTTTATTGATGCTGGGAATTAGAAACAGGACTCCCGCGGGTCTCGCAGGTCCCGCGGGATTCTGGTCGGTATGGGAGTCAAGTTCTAGAGTCAAGTTCAGGACGGGACAGGATCAACAGTCCACAGGAACAGTTATAAACAGAGTTTTTTTGGGGGGGGGGTGGAAATATGTCATGTGAGGAGCATTTCATAAAAAAAACAACGACTGTGTCGGCTAGGCCTAATATAGTTTACTTAATAAAAATCAATTTAACAAAGGGTAATTCCCCCCCCCCCCCCCGCCCCCCCCCCCCCTTCCACGGGTCACTCGCTTCAGTTGTAGCCAGTCACTATAGGTTACCTCAGATGCCAATCTACCTCAGTAGGCTAAATGATGAAGCCTTCAATAGAGGAATTGCAACGTGTTGTTGCAGCCAAAGACCTATCACTAACATTCTCATTAGAGCCAAGGAAAGAGCAATGTTTTAGATCAATTTGATGGAGTTGTCTTTGGCAATGAAGGAACCGAGCACATGGCTTGTAAAAAACAAAATGGTGCTGTTTAATCAAATAGGATACCAACCGAAGAGCTGGACAAGCGGCCTAAAGCGACATAGCTGCTCTACTTTCCAACAACTCACCATCAAGCCCAATCGTTTGCGTATTTTACTAAACCCGTGCCATCTGAGGTGAAAAGTGAAATAAAAATAGATTGACTTATGCAGTATTGCCACTCAGTAAAACAAACAATGTTGTACATGTTAATGTATTGTAAATGTTGATATGTGTACAGTGCTCAGCTGCAGGCTGCAGTTTGATGCCGGTGCTGTGCAGAGACAGACCATCCTGCTGGGGTCTCATGTCCTCATCCTCCAGCTTAATCCATCTACCTTTCGGGTCATTTAGAATACGCTGTTATCCAGAATGACGCAGGCCTACAGTCAGTACATTTAACTAAGATACTGTAGGTAAGACAAGCACATACCACAGTCGCATATTGCATTATTTGAATCATTTTCAATACTTCCTAAACAAACACAATAAGCTACATATTTCTGGGTGCAAAAATGAGCGCGGGACGGGAGTGATTTTTATTGGGAAAAGACAGGGAAAGTTCCAGGGGTTATAGAACTGTTGCGGGATCAGGACAGTACAGGAAAATAATTGACAGGACAAGACGGGACAGGAATGGATTTTCACTCCCACGTCAACCTCTACTAGGAATGTCTCGACTATGAGACGTAAATCAGTGTGAACGAATCGTGTATGTCGGGTTGTGCTTTCGAAGTAATGTCCAGTGGTCCGACTGGAACCCCAGTCCCGAGGACGATTAAACTGTCCCCGGTGATTTATGGACAGGGTTATTACAGCATTTTTTGGGGGGTGATTTGTCAGCTTTCTGAACCCCTCTGAATTCAATAAATGTCCTGCTCTGGTCTGAAGGGCTAATCTTTCTGCACTGCTGAGCACACCCTGCTGCCACCTGTGTATGCGGGGACACACTTTCACTCGTGCTCTCACACACACACACACTCTCGCCCGCGCACACACACCTATACAGGTATACATTTAGTGCAAAAGGTAACGTAACATTTACTCTATTGTAAAGGAACAGTGACAATCTGACGAGGATATGATGACATTTGTGATGCCCATCCAAGTGATCCTGAGAGAGAGAGAGATTCAACACACACCGATTCATTCGACCTACGATTGAACACAATCTGCCGCACGTATCCGCAGCAACGAGCCTCTGCTTTCCTGAACGTCGCCCGCTATTAGCCTAGCCTGAGAGCAAATGACCCTCACAGACACAAGCTTGCACCCACAAACCCTTAACCATCGCACCGCATCAAAACCTTAAACAGTTAGTTGCTCATTCAATAATCAGAATGAAACAGGGTTGCGGTGAAAATCAAAGTAAAGATCACGAGCAACTGGTCTCTGCTCAATTAACCGCCTGGAGGAGATGTGACAATTGTGCCATAAGATTGATCCTATTACTGAAAAAGCAGCTGGTGAGTTGGGGCTTCTGCTGATCCCCAGAATGTGCCCATATAAAAAAATATACAATATTATACTATGGTCTAAATACTGTAGTATTACTGTATGTATATACTGTAGTATTCACTGTAGTGTTTTTTTGCTGACTTTACTGTAGTATTTACTATAGTGTTTTTGTTTTATTATCTTTGACATAGAAGTGGAGGCTTTCTCCTTCAGGAAACCTACTGGAGAAATACTAAAAGAGCATGTTTTCCAGAACCTGTAAGTAGGTAGGACTGGGGTCTGAACGGAGAGCTCAGAGCATCTGCTCTTTTCTATAACCTGTATGGAACACAATGTGGTCTATACCATATGTAGGTTTCTCACTTGGGATATGGGGGAGGGGAATGGGCAGGGTATATGCGAATTAAATACTGTAGTATTTACAATAGTAAAAAAAGTGTTTTTGCAGACATTACTGTAGTATTTACTGTAGTATTCTACAACATTCTGTAGTAAGAAATACACATGATCGAGGGACACTACATTGTGTAGTATAGTATTCTACCGTTTATTACCGAATTCCATAGTAAGTACTGTAGTATTCTATAGTAAACTGTAGTATTTTTTTTAATGTGGGTGAGATCAGTGTATCAGATGCAGTGTGTGTGTGCGAGTGTGTGTGGGGGTGCGTGTGTCCGCGTGTGTGTGTGGGGCTGTGATCAGCTGGTGCCCTAAGCAGGCCGCGTTCTTCACCAGACTGACATGATATGATATCACCTTCCTTTATGGTAAGGGCAGCACACACACCACAGAGGAAGATCGAGACATGCAGACAGAAATTACAAAAAGTTAGATAATGAAAGCGAGCGAGAGACCGAGATAGAGAGAAAAAAATGAGAGCATGAGCACGTGAGACAGAGAGAGACAGAGACAGAGAGAGAGACAGAGACAGAGAAACAGACAGAGAGACAGAGAGAGAGACAGAGAGACAGAGAGAGACAGAGAGATAGAGACAGAGAAACAGAGACAGAGAGTGCGAGAGAGAGACAGAGAGACAGAGAGAGACAGAGACAGAGAGACAGAGAAACAGAGACAGAGAGTGCGAGAGAGAGACAGAGAGACAGAGAGAGAGAGAGAGAGATAGAGAGAGAGTATCGTCCTGACACCCTCCTGTGTTTGTAATTACGGGGCTCTGTGAGTGGCGACCACATCGAGAGTGACGGTTCAGTCAGGACGGGGGGATGAGGGTGAACGCTCAAACAGAGACGCCATCTGGACCTGTGCTTTCTTCAGAATAATAATTATCATCCTTCGCCCCCTCCCTCTCTCTACAGTGTACCTGCTTTGTGTCCACCTACGAATACAGAGCCCTGATCCCAGCTAAATCAATCCATCACAAGATGGACTTCAGCTCCGGTAATTTGTGATGATTCCATTTTGGGGGGGCAAATAGGGAGATACATCTCTGTGTATGGTCCAGTTGCCTCATTCTCCTCTATGAAAATATATACTGCTCTAGTTTAGACCCCTAATGGCTGTGGATTCTCTCTAGAGAATACATGGAGAGGAACTAGGAAGACCAGTTCAAAGGTCAGATGATATGGGACCAGCAAGCACCCTTCAGATGACGGTCTTCAGATGACTAGGGGGCTGTGTCATTGGGGGACAAGGTGCCATATTTAGTTGCCCAGCCGGCAGGCCGCAGCTCATATCCCACTGCCATTATTGACTCAGGGGCCCGGTGGGCACAAACCAGCTGTGCCCTAAAGAAAGTCTCCTGAAACCTCTCGCTCTGACAAAAATGAGCAGGGATACTCCCTGTCACGAAGAAGAGAAGAGAAGGAGGAGAAAGGAGGAGGGGGAGGGGGGATGCGCACCCTGCACTGCCTGCTCTGGCACAGACCCCCAATGACACAGCCCCCTAGTCAATTAGCTTAGTGTGGTGGAGCTAGCATAGCCTAGTAGCATAGCCTAGTAGCATAGCCTAGTAGCATAGCCTAGTAGCATAGCCTAGTAGCATAGCCTAGTAGCATAGCCTAGTAGCATAGCCTAGTAGCATAGCCTAGTAGCATAGCCTAGTAGCATAGCCTAGTAGCATAGCCTAGTAGCATAGCCTAGCAGCAGAGCCTAGCAGCAGAGCCTAGCAGCAGAGCCTAGCAGCAGAGCCTAGCAGCAGAGCCTAGCAGCAGAGCCTAGCAGCAGAGCCTAGCAGCAGAGCCTAGCAGCAGAGCCTAGCAGCAGAGCCTAGCAGCAGAGCCTAGCAGCAGAGCCTAGCAGCAGAGCCAGTTGAGTATTTTAGCCAAAATGGCGCCGAAGCAGAAGGGAGATGCTTTACGTGTTCGTTTATTTGCGTTGTTTGTAACTTCTTTTTTTACTATTTTTGTACATAATTTTGCTGCTACCGTCTCTTATGACCGAAAATAACTTCTAGACATCAGGACTGCGATTACTCACCACGGACTAGCAGAATCCTTTTTCTTCTTTTACGACTCTGACGAGCCCGAGGCAGAGGATAAGAAAACCCTCACCCAGAGGTGGCTCTCCTAGTAGCCGGGGACTTTAATGCAGGGAAACTTACATCAGTTTTACCAAATTTCTATCAGCATGTTAAATGTGCAACCAGAGGGAAAATAACTCTGGACCACCTATACTCCACACACAGAGAAGCATACAAAGCTCTCCCTCGTCCTCCATTTGGCAAATCTGACCATAATTCTATCCTCCTGATACCTGCTTACAAACAAAAATTCAAACAGGAAGCACCAATGACTAGATCAATAAAAAAGTGGTCAGATGCTAAGCTACAGGACTGTTTTGATAGCTCAGACTGGAATATGTTCCGGGATTCCTCCAATGGCATTGAGGCGTACACCACATCTGTCATTGGCTTCATCAATAAGTGCATCGATGACGTCGTCCCCACAGTGACCATACGTACATACCCCAGCCAGAAACCATGGATTATAGGCAGCATCCGCACTGAACTAAAGGCTAGAGCTGCCACTTTCAAGGATCGGGACTCTAACATGGAAGCTTACAAGAAATTCCGCTATGCCCTCAGACGAACCATCAAATAGGCAAAGCGTCAATACAGGACTAAGATCGAGTCATACTACACCGGCTCTGACGCTCGTCAGATGTGGCAGGGCGTGCAAACCATTACAGACTACAAAGGGAAGCACAGCCGAGGGCTGCCCAGTGACGCGAGCCTACCGGACGAGCAAAACTACTTCTATGCTTGCTTCGAGGCAAATAACACTGAAACACGCATGAGAGCACCAACTGTACCGCAGCCGATGTGAGTAAGACCTTTAGACAGATCAACATTTACAAGGCCGCAGGGCCAGACGGATTACCAGGACGTGTACTGCGAGCTTGCGCTGACCAACTAGCAAGTGTCTTCACTGAAATGTTCAATCTCTCCCTATCCGAGTCTGTAATACCAACATGTTTTAAGCAGACCACCATAGTCCCTGTGCCCAAGAACACTAAGGTAACCTGCCTAAATGACTTCCGACCGTAGCACTCACGTCTGTAGCCATGAAGTGCTTTGAAAGGCTGGTCATGGCTCACATCAATACCATCATCCCAGAAACCCTAGACCCACTCCAATTCGCATACTGCCCCAACAGATCCACAGATGATGCAGTCTCTATTGCACTCCACACTGCCCTTTCCCACCTGGACAAAAGGAACACCTATGTGAGAATACTATTCATTGACTACAGCTTAGCGTTCAACACCATAGTGCCCTCAAAGCTCATCAATAAGCTAAGGACCCTGGGACTAAACACCTCCCTCTGCAACTGGATCCTGGACTTCCTGACGGGCCGCCCCCAGGTGGTAAGGGTAGGTAACAACACATCCGCCACGCTGATCCTCAACACAGGGGCACCTCAGGGGTGCGTGCTCAGTCCTCTCCTGTACTCCCTGTTCACTCATAGCTGCACGGCCAGGCACGACTCCAACACCATCATTAAATTTGCTGATGACACAACAGTGGTAGGCCTGATCACCAACAACGACGAGACAGCCTATGGGGAGGAGGTCAGAGACCTGGCCGTGTGGTTCCAGGACAACAACCTCTCCCTCAATGTGATCAAGACAAAGGAGATGATTGTGGACTACAGGAAAAAGAGGACAGAACACACCCCCATTCTCATCGACGGGGCTGCAGTGGAACAGGTTGAGTTCCTTGGTGTCCACATCACCAACAAACTAACATGGTCCAAACACACCATGACAGTCGTGAAGCGGGCACGACAAAACCTATCCCCCTCAGGAGACTGAAAAAGATTTGGCATAGGTCCTCAGATCCTCAAAAGGTTCTACAGCTGCACCATCGAGAGCATCCTGACTGGTTGCATCACTGCCTGGTATGGCAACTGCGGCCTCCGACTGCAGAGGGTAATGCGAACGGCCCAGTACATCACTGGGGCCAAGCTTCCTGCCATCCACGACCTCTATACCAGGCGGTGTCAGAGGAAGGCCCTGAAAATTGTCAAAGACTCCAGCCACCCCCTACTCATAGACTGTTCTCTCTGCTACCACACGGCAAGCGATACCGGAGCGCCAAGTCTAGGTCCAACACGCTTCTAAACAACTTCAAGCCATAAGACTCCTGAACATCGAGTCAAATGGCTACCCGGACTATTCACACCCCCCCTCCCCCCCTCCACACCACTGCCACTCTCTGTTGTCATCTATGCATAGTCACTTTGATTAACTCTACCTACATGTACATACTACCTCAACTAACCGGTGTCCCCGCACATTGACTCTGTACCGGCACACCCCTGTATATATTGTTATTTTTTACGGCTGCTCTTTAATTACTTGTTACTTTTATCTCTTATTCTTATCCGTATTTTTTTTAACTGCAGTGTTGGTTAGGGGCTTGTAAGTAAGCATTTCACTGTAAGGTCTACACCTGTTGTATTCGGCGCATGTGACTAATAAAATTTGATTTGATTTGATTTTTGAAACCCACTGTACGCTGGTGCAGATGGCCGCCTGATCAGGAAGACAGGGCTGACAGTCCTCATTATCCACCGTGCACACAGCAACACACAGAGCAATACACAGGCAGATATATACACACACACATACATAGACAGATACACACACAGGCAAAGACAGCAATAGCAATACTCGGAGAGAGAGAGAGAGCATGTATGCACCAGAGGAGGCTGGTGGGAGCAGCTATAGGAGGACGGGCTCATTGTACTGGCTGGAATGGAATCAATGCAACGGTCCCAAACACATCAAACATATGGAAACAATGTTAACTAGTAACCCTAAACCTTGTCCATAAGTTTAAAATAGCCTTTGTCCTCGTGGGGACGTGGGGAATGTCCCTACGAGGGATACTTTTTTTCCTATCCTTGTGGAGACTTTTGGGGATTTCAGTTCCCCACGAGGATAGAAGAACAAGACCACACACACACACACATACATGCGCGCGTGCTCGCGCAATGCAGTGATTTCTGCACTATATACAGTAAAAGAGCAAGGCTGTACCTTTTGTGATACGCTGTACTGTGGTTAGGGCAGGAGCTCAGCCAATCACTCCATGTCAGCTTGTGGACCGGTATATGCTGTACGTCACAGGAGGTTGGTGGCTCCTTCATCGGGGAGGACGGGCTCGTGGTAATGGCTGGAGCGGAACCAATGGAACGGTATCAAATACATCAAACACATGGTTTCCACGTGTTTGATGCCATTCCATTTGCTCCGTCCTGGACATTACTACGAGCCGTCCTCCTCTCAGCAGCCTCATGTGCTGTACGTATGTACAGGGCAGTATTAAATGTGTTTGTACGCGTGTATGTGCATGGCTATACCGTGAGTGTACGGAGCTGCTTTTGAGCAGCTGCTGCCTCAGGAGGTGCTGACACAAAGGAAATGATGAATCTCAGTGGTGATGGCTAAAAATGGGCCAGGAGTAAGGATGGTGCTGGGCTGGGCAGGGAGGCCAGCATATGGTCACAGCGTCACAGTGACATGGACGCCACATGCCCCGGGGCTGGCCTGATGGCCGCAAGGCCTGATCGGCTCACTAGCACCTCTCAACAGACCTGGGCAAGGACAAACTGGAGGGAAGACAGGCAGCAGAGAGACACTGAACTAGAGTGAGACAACGTGAGACAATGAGAGACACTGAACTAGAGTGAGACAACGTGAGACAATGAGAGACACTGAACTAGCGTGAGACAACGTGAGACAATGAGAGACACTGAACTAGCGTGAGACAACGTGAGACAATGAGAGACACTGAACTAGAGTGAGACAACGTGAGACAATGAGAGACACTGAACTAGAGTGAGACAACGTGAGACAATGTGATGATATGAGACATGGATAAACACTGAGCTAATGTGAGCCACTTAAGAGACACAGATACTGAGCTAATGTGAGTCACAGAGACACTGAGCAAATGTGAGACACCCAAATAGACACTGAGCAAATGTGAGACTGAGATACTGAACATGCCAAATTTGGTAAATGTACAACAATGGCTGTGTTGACTGGGCAAATATTAGTAGGCAGTTATGCTGACCCTTGGTCACATTTAGCAAGGACACTGTGAAACACAATGAGACAAGGAGAGACTGATAGACTAAAATACACTGAAACACAGCTAAGACAATACATGACATACAAACTGCACTCAGTGATTTCATTTGCGGATGAACAGCAGAATACTGATGAAACATTCCTGTGCTGCTCTGCATGCTTTGGTTCGGGCTGACATAATTGGGTTGTGCTGTCACAAGACATGCGGTTAAAGAGTTAATGGTTTAATGCTTGTGAATGAGTGGCTGCAGACGTCACATGTTCAGGGCAAGGGAGGTCGGCTGGAGGATTGCAGCTCCGAAAATGATCGACAAACATTTTCAGCCCTCAGAAAGCAAAACCCCCCCCAAAAAATGTTTCAGAGCCAAAATAAAACATTTTAGTGTAGCACATCAGGACGAATAACATTTTGGAGCACAGAAATCCCACGTTGGGAGCAGTATGATAACTCATCTTAACGAATCCAAAGACATCATTCACACGTCTCAACCTCAATATTTCAACTAAAGATAGGCCTTTATTTCAACTAAAGATAGGCCTATATTTCAACTAAAGATAGACCTACAGTATTTCAACTAAAGATAGACCTACAGTATTTCAACTAATCTGACATCTCGCAGCTGAAACATAAAACATTTATAATCCACCTTCAAAAGAGGAGTGGAGAATACTCCATCTTTCCTTTGAGCCGTTAGTGAGCCGGGATAATTGAGGTCAAGGATTGCTCATTTTTCACAGCCGGGTCCAGATTCTCTTTATCAGCATTAAACCAGGGGGGGGGGGTCGAAAAGATGGTTCATTAGGTGAATACCTTTGAATGTCCTTTAGGGCGAGGCTTGGGCACCGGCCCAGAACATTTGAAAATCACCTCAGCCCAGAACATTTGAAAATCACCTCAGCCCAGAACATTTGAAAATCACCTCAGAAAGAGGTTAGATCCTATTATAAAAGGTATCTCCTACTACACCTTGAACTTGGAGCCGCTGACAGAGGGAAAACACATCAATCGTTTAGGTTACGCATGCAAACAACAATCCCAGAAAGTGTTGAAGCGTTAACTTTGTATTGAGAAGTGGAAGAAAAATAGCCTGTGGTCAGAGAGACTGACATAGCAGACCTGCCCTCTTGAAGGTTTGAAGCATTCACAGTTGTACAGGACACTAACAGCTTTCACTGCAGCGCTGTTCTTTGTTAGCTTTTTAAATTAATTACAGTAGGGTAATTAACATTGCAGTATCTAAACAGGTGGTCCAATCCAACATATGTGCTGTGATTAGAGAGAAAGAGCCCTAATTTGGCTAAAGCAGACCCAGAGGGCACACAAGAGTGGTGCGGCTGGGTGGTTAGAGCATTGGGCTAGTAACTGAAAGTTTGCAAGTTCAAATCCCCGAGCTGACAAGTTACAAATCTGTTGTTCTGCCCTTGAACAAGGCAGTTAACCCGCTGTTCCTAGGCCGTCATTGTAAATAAGAATTTGTTCTTAACTGACTTGCCTAGTTAAATAAAATTACAAAAAAAGAGCAATTGCATATGACTCACAGATTAAGATGTCAACCTTAAACCTCTAGGACAGTGGTATTTGAAGTTGTGGGGGACAGGGTACTGAGGATTTCAACTGTATATATAGTGGAAGTTTACATACACCTTACCCAAATACATTTAATATCAGTTTTTCACAATTCCTGACATTTAATCCTAGTAAAAATGCCCTGTCTTGGGTCAGTTAGGATCACCACTTTATTTTATCAATGTGAAACGTCAGAATAATCGTAGAGAATTATTTATTCCAGCTTTATATTCTTTCATCACATTCCCAGTGGGTCTGAAGTTTACATACACTCAATTAATATTTGGTAGCGTTGCCTTTAAATTGTTTAACTTGGGTCAAACGTTTCGGGTAGCCTTCCACCAACTAGCCTTCCACCAACTTCTGACCCATTGGAATTGTAATACAGTGAATTATAAGTGAAATAATCTGTCTGTAAACAATTGTTTGAAAAATTACTTGTGTCAAGCACAAAGTAGATGTCCTAACCGACTTGCCAAAACTATAGTTTGTTAACAAGAAATTTGGGTGAATTTTGGCCCATTCCTCCTATCAGAGCTGGTGTAACTGAGTTAGGTTTCTAGGCCTCCTTGTTCGCACACGCTTTTTCAGTTCTGCCCACAAATTTTCTATAGGATTGAGGTCAGGGCTTTGTGATGGCCACTCCAATACCTTGACTTTGTTGTCCTTAAGCCATTTTGCCACAACTTCGGAAGCATGCTTGGGGTCATTGTCCATTTGGAAGGCTCATTTGCATCCAAGCTTTAACTTCCTGACTGAAGTCTTGAGATGTTGCTTCAATATATCCACATAATGTTCCTCCCCCATGATGTCATCTATTTTGTGAAGTGCACCAGCCCCTCCTGCCGCAAAGCAACCCCACAACATGATGCTGCCACCCCCGTGCTTCACGGTTGGGATGGTGTGCTTCGGCTTGCAAGCCTCCCCCTTTTTCCTCCAAACATAACGAAGGTCATTATGGACAAACAGTTCTATTTTTGGTTCATCAGACCAGAGGACATTTCTCCAAAAAGTACGTTTTTTGTCCCCATGTGCAGTTGCAAACCGTAGTCTGGCTTTTTTATGGCGGTTTTGGGGCAGTGGCTTCTTCCTTGCTGAGCGGCCTTTCAGGTTATGTCGATATAGGACTCGTTTTACTGTGGATATAGATACTTTTGTACCTGTTTCCTCCAGCATCTTCACAAGGTCGTTTGTTGTCGTTCTGGGATTGATTTGCACTTTTCGCACCAAAGTACGTTCATCTCTAGGAGACAGAACGCGTCTCCTTCCTGAGTGGTACGACGGCTGCGTGATCCCATGGTGTTTATACTTGCGTACTATCATTTCTACAGATGAACGTGGTACCTTCAGGCGTTTGGAAATTGCTCGCAAGGATGAACCAGACCTGTGGATGTCTACAATTCTTTCTGAGGTCTTGGCTGATTTCTTTAGATTTTCCCATGATGTCAAGCAAAGAGGCACTGAGTTTGAAGGTAGGCCTTGAAATACATCCACAGGTACACCTCCAATTGACTCAAATGATGTCAATTAGCCTATCAGAAGCTTTTAAAGCCATGACATCATTTTCTGGAATTTTCCAAGCTGTTTAAAGGCACAGTCAACTTAGTGTATGTAAACTTCTGACCCACTGGAATTGTAATACAGTGAATTATAAGTGAAATAATCTGTCTGTAAACAATTGTTGGAAAAATTACTTGTGTCAAGCACAAAGTAGATGTCCTAAACGACTTGCCAAAACTATAGTTTGTTAACAAGAAATTTGTGGAGTGGTTGAAAAATGAGTTTTAATGACTCCAACCTAAGTTCATGTAAACTTCTGACTTCAACTGTATGTATTTTTAGAGTACAGATTATTTTCTGGGTTTTTGAAAAATATCATTTGAAAAATACAACTTTATTGAGATCATGTATTTTATTGGTTTCATTTTGATGAATGAATTGAAGGTTAGGTTGTTAAATGGGGTCCCTTGAAATTCTGGCAGAAAAAATGGGATCCCCACTGAAAAAAATGTGAATACCACTGCCCTAAGATGTGATTTCCTTGAGAATAATTAATTGAATGGCTTCAATACATCTGAGGGGAAGCAGAAGCAGCAAGAGGATGATAAACGATGTGAGAGCAAAACCTATTGATAAAAATTAGGTCACTCATTGCCTGGGCATTTGAGCTTTTTCATGTCTCAATCAATAGGTTTCATCCATTCTCTTCACATGCTCTTTTTCATGCCTACCCCTCAGCCTTACCCCTCAGCACCCCCCCCCCCACACACACACACAGCCGTAATACTGTAACCCTGCCAATGACTTACGTACTCAGCGTTCTGTGGCGGAAAAGGGTTTCAATTACAGAGAGTGCTTTTAAAATGAGAAATGTGAATGCATTATAGAAGTAGACACTGATGTATTCACTCATAATGGTGCTATCGCAGGAAGCACCGAGAAATGATACGGAATAATAGAGAGCATGGCTAATAGAGCCGCCGTGGTCGACTCTAAAGAATAGAGTGAATAAAAAAACGTGATTGATTGTCTCGTGAGGTTGACTGTTTACTCTCTTGACTAAGCTAATAGCATGTTGACCCTGTGACCTTTGGCTGTTGTGGATACATCTCAGTCCAAGGTGCTAAGGGGGGCAATGGGGGTTGGAGTGGGGGTTGGCGGGGTTAGGGAGAGAGCCTCTTAGCTCTTTTCCTTTTGAATGTCAGCCCTCTTCAGTTGGCTTCAGACAGAAGAGAAGGATCATATTAAAGGGATGAGGGAAAGCCTCTATCGCTTCACTTGATGGAGCGTCTATGACGAGCCGTTATTATACATTGCTAACATACATAGTTATCGTGCATTATCATACAGTACATTAACATACATAGGGCTCTATTTTCGGGCTGGAAAATGTGACTTTGTTAAGGCGGCGCTAGTGTCAAACGCGCGGTCTTATGCAATTTGGTCTTGTAAAAGCAAGCGCTTTGTAATCTACCTGTCTTATATCAGCTCGCTTGCGCTGAGGTGGGAGGGTGTGGAAATATTTGAGGTGCGTCCTTAAAAAGGTGCACCAACGTGCCAATGACAGGCAGCGTTACTGGTGATAGTTAAGACTAAACCAGAAGCTGATCTTAGCAGTAACGCAATCGGTTACAGAATCGATTTAGCCAGCAGAGGCACACAGCAGCCTAATCAGTAACCTAACCGGTAACATATGACCAATGTTTCATTCAAATATCACGAGCCGCAAAACAGTCAACTGACATTCCAGTTTTTTCTTTATATTGGAAAATGTTTGTTCCGTGCAGCTTCTGTGAAAGCTTTGGACTAATTAGATCCATGTGGAAGTCTGTTTAGGAACATCCAGTTATTACAAGACTGTTTATTGGTTCTTCTTGATCCATTATTTTGTTGATAGATTACACCTTCGAACTGTCAAACTGCGGGAATTCCAATCTCTGTCCTTGGTGCTGAATCCGCTTGTAGCCTAGCTCTTTTGTTTGTTTACCTTTTACGTGGCAAAGTCCCTAATAGGCCATATCAGGTGATGGTAGGCTAATCTAATTATAGCGCTTGGGCAAGGTCCAATTGTCCATGGCATGAACATACATTTTCGAAGTGTGAATGCAATGTGTGTAGACGAATATTTCCAAGTTGAAGCCAATAAAAAAAGAACTAGATTGGCTACATGTTTTTTTTATAACTAAGCTTATTGTAGGGTTAGTGTATACTTAAGCAATAAGGCCCGAGGGGGTGTCTGGACACAGCCCTTAGCTGTGGTATATTGGCCATATACCACAAACATCCGAGGTGCTATTATAAACTGGTTACCAACGTAATTAGAGCAGTCAAAAGAAATGCTTTGTCATACCCGTGGTATACGGTCAGCCAATCAGCATTCAGGGCTTGAACCACCCAGTTTATAATATTTAATGAACTCTATTCAATGGATAGGGCAAGCATCCATGCCTCCTGCCGAAGAGCCCTTAGGACTACGTGTTATGCTCATGGAACGAGAGGTGCGATTTATGACATCATGCTTCTGACCCGATCCTATTTAGAAATAGTGTTGTTGGTTTAAAAATCAGATTGATTGTTTGTCGTTTAATTTGATTGAAAAACAAACTTAGGAGAAAGATTCACCGTCCGCGGGTTTATGGTGAGAATGTACGTGGCTTGAACGTATTGTGATTTACATTTCAACTGCTATTTCTGGAGAAGTACAAATATGACCTGTCAGATGGTTCCATGGTGTTTATAAAACATGACATTTGCGAGCTGTATAACGGTGAGTGGACATTCCCCCTTTCTCTTTATATTGGATCTTTATCCAGCTCCTGTCAAAGGTTTTGACTTGCATAAAACTCTACATAGTCTAAGTTGCCTTCTCTGTATTATACGCCCAAGGGGCGCAATTATGGTGCCTGTAACTGTATATAGACATAGCCTACTTAAAACAAGCTGATGTATAGTTTTTATTATGATTTGATTAGAATTAAACGTTCTTTTTGGGCCTTATCGACGGGGCTGCTGTGGAGCGGGTCGAGAGCTTCAAGTTCCTTGGTGTCCACATCACTAACAAACTATCATGGTAGAAACACACCAAGAAAGTCGTGAAGAGGGCGTGACAACACCTTATCCCCCTCAGGAGACTGAAAACATTTGGCATGGGTCCCCAGATCCTCAAAAAGTTATACAGCTGCACCATCGAGAGCATCCTGACCAGTTGCATTCCCGCCTGGTATGGCAACTGCTCGGCATCTGACCGTAAGGCACTACAGAGGGTAGTGCGTACGGCCCAGTACATCACTGGGGCCAAGGTTCCTGCCATCCAGGACCTATATACTAGGCGGTGTCATACGAAGGCACAAAATATTGTCAAAGAGTCCAGTCAAAGACTCCAGTCATCCAAGTCATAGACTGTTCTCTCTGCTACCGCACGGCAAGCAGTACTGGAGCGCCAAGTCTAGGTCCAAAAGGCTCCTTAACAGCTTCTAACCCCCAAGCCATAAGACTGCTGAACAATTAATCAAATGGCCACCTGGACTATTTGCATTGTTTTTACACTGCTGCTACTCTCTGTTTATTATCTATGCATAGTCACTTTACCCCTACCTACATGTACAAATTACCTCGACTAATCTGTATCCCTGCACATTGACTCAGTACCGGACCCCCTGTATATAGCCTCATTATTGTTATTTTATTGTGTTACTTATTTAACATTTCAATTTTTTTACTTTAGTTTATATTTTCTTAACTCTATTTTCTTAAAACTGCATTGTTGGTTAAGGACTTGTAAGTAAGCATTTCACAGTAAGGTCTACACCTGTTGTATTCAGCGCATGTGACAAATAACATTTTATTAGATTTGATTCATCAATAGCCTAGTGACTTTAATCTTGCTTATTGATTACGTTTGGAATGTCCATGTCCAGACTGTAATGTACACTAGGCCTAGCCCCTGTATCAGTATTAATGCTATAGCCTATGTTTAACAATGTATTTCCATGTTGAAACAATGCATTTACAACAATGTGCACTATAAACATGTTCAACATATTTAGCAAATATGGGGCGAACTAGGCTATAACGGACTAACGTTCAAGTTGATGAGAACGCAAATAGGATAAAAGACTGTAAACACACAACTTGAAGCAACCACATAGCCATGGAGCGTGTTCTGATTGGCCAGTAAGGGGCCAAGTCTTGACACACCCACAACTTGTTTCTTCATCAAAACCCAGCCTTTTCGCGCCACCGCCGGCTCATTCCTGCGGTGAAAATACACACCCCTGAGCCTAGAACGCTACCGCCAAAGCTAAGATCTACCATTGCATGAGGTTTGTTTAAATAAAGTTGATAGTCTATCTGCCACAGCACTCGGGCTGAGGTACTCTAGCCGTCATTCTAACCTGTTGATACCTACAGACTCAGTACAGAGGGTAAGATGTGCTTTTAAACACATACAAGGGATATCACAGGTTTTGCTGCTGCATAGACAACAACACACCATATCAACTAACCAGGCCAAAATTCCCCATCATCTTCACCATACTTATCCCTAAGGGAACTTATCCCCATCCATCCTAATGCTGCAGTGCATGCCGTAAGTGACGGGATCATTACTCCACAACACAGGGATGGGATCCAAGATAATTCTGAATAAATTCACTTTGACCCCGCCCCCACACCCAACTTCACTTCTGAAATAACGAATTACTCCAATTACGTGATGAATAGGACCACTTTGTCTAATTGTGAGAGGAGCTGGAAGGATTCTCTTGTCTCTCTGGGACTCCTTGATGCTAGAGAGAGAACGAGAGCGAGCGAGCAAGAGAGAGCGCGAGAGAGAGGTCAGACAGACAGACAGAGAGACAGAGAGACAGAGAGACAGAGAGACAGACAGACAGACAGACAGACAGACAGACAGACAGACAGACAGACAGACAGACAGACAGACAGACAGGCAGACAGACAGGCAGACAGGCAGGCAGGCAGGCAGGCAGGCAGGCAGGCAGGCAGGCAGGCAGGCAGGCAGAGAGAGAGACATAGAAGAGTGAAAGAGAGTGAGAGACAGTTAAGCAGAGGCAGACACAGAGAGCTACAACTATGGAGAGATATAGAGAGTGCCCTGAGATCAAACTGCATCCTTCCACAACTTTTAATGGCGAAAAGGAGACCTTGGAATCGTCCCTCTGTGTGTGATTACCATTCGCTGACATCAGCCTGCTTCTGTCTGTCTAAGACTCTGAGTGCATTTGATGAACTCTGTTAGTCTTCTTCTTGTCTGGCTAGTGAAACACTAACTATCCAGGGGAAGTCAACTTCCCACTGGACACACACTGGTTGAATCAATGTTGTGTCCACGTAAATTCAACGAAATGACATTGGACCAACATGGAATAGACATTGAATTGACGTCTGTGCCAAGTGGGTTGTTTCTTGTTAACTGTCACTCTAGTAAAAGCATGTTCACTCTTCAATGTGATTTCCCAGGGTGCTAGTGGTCTGTACCAATAGAAAAGACAATAACACTTAGCTACTAACTCAATGAGGATAAATTAGTTTTCACCAGTGGTGGAAGAAGTATCGAATTGTCATACTTGAGTAAAAGTAAAGATAACTTAATATACTTATAATAGAAATCGTCTCAAGTAAAAGTGAAAGTCAACTAGTAAAATATTATTGAGTAAAAGTCTGAAAGTATTTGGTTTTAAATAAAAGTAGAAATCATTTTAATATTCTTTATATGAAGTAAACCAGATGGCACAATAATACAATTTAAAAAAAAAAGATGGATAGCCAGGGGCAAACTCCTACACTCAGACATCATTTACAAATGAGTCTGCCAGATCAGAGGATGTAGGGATGACCAGGGACTTTCTCTTGATAAGTGAATGAATTTGATAATTTTCCTGTCCTGCTAGGCATTCGAAATGTAACGAGTACTTTTGGGTGTCAGAAAAAAGGTAAAAAGAACATTATTTTCTTTAGTAATGTAGGGAAGTAAAAGTCGTCAAAAATATAAATAGTAAAGGAAAGTATTTATACCCCCCAAAAATGACTTAAATAGTACATTCAAGTATTTTTACTTAAGTACTTTACATCGCTGGCTTTCACACACTTTATATACAGTTAATGTGTGCAAATACATTTGGTTAAACGACAAATACAGTAGCAGTACCCAGTGGGGGGCGAACACACACACACACACACACACACACACACACACACACACACACACACACACACACACACACACACACACACACACACACACACACACACACACACACACACACACACCAAAAAAGTACTTAATCATCAGTGCCTTGACCTTACTGTGCACTCTCATGTCTGTATCTCTGCAACACTCCTCTCCTCCCATCCATTTGAGTGTGTATTGGACTTTCAGGGGCTGGGACAAACATCCTAGAGTACCTGAATACCTCTAGCAGTGATTCAATTCATCACCCTTGTTACCGAGCAGAGCAGCCCTGCATGGCTGGCTGCATTGACTGTCCATTGAGAGCATTCATCTGCACTAACAACGGCCTGGGTTTGTGCATTCAGTACTCAGCCACGTCGTCTGCCCCGGGCCACTGCACAGGCACATCACTCACAGGTGACAGCTCAGGGCTCAGTGCTCAGAGGAGGGGACTCATCACACACACACACACCCGAACAGTACCAACCGGGACAACTTTTACCTCAGTCATATGGTCACTGATACGTTCTGACCATGAACATCTAGACACGGTTCGGTAGTACCGTCACTGAAACGGACGTGATCGCCTGCCTAGGACACACCTGTCGTGTATGATTAATAATGGAGGTAGTACTGTGATGAGTTACCTTGCTGGACACCTGTGTTCCCCAAGCTAATGCCTAGGCTATAGCTCAGAGGGCTAACATAGTGTTGTGGCACGGAGATTACCCGGATTCAAACCCAGTCAGTCACACTGACACAGACGACGTTGTAAAGCCCGAACCCAGAGTGAGCTCATGGAGTGAAATTGAATTGCAGAGATTCCTCATCAGCATTCTAAAACCATGACTCACAAGCAGGCATTTGCACTTGAACGTCACTGGAGAAAAACACCAACTAATTGCGAATTCCCGCTGAATAGCTTTGATTATGACATGTGTGAGACCTAAATTACACTGAAAAAATATATAATCGCAACATGTAAAGTGTTGGTCCCATGTTTCATGAGCTGAAATAAAAAAATCCCAGAACTGTGTGCACAAATTTGTTTATATCCCTGTCAGTGAGCATTTCTCCTTTACCAAGATAATCCATTCTACTGACAGGTGTGGCATATCAAGAAGCTGATTAAACAGCAGTATCATTACACATGTGCACCTTGTGCTGGGGACAACAAAAGGCTACTTTAAAATGTGCAGTTTTGTCACACATCACAACACCACAGATGTCTCAAGTTTTGAGGGAGCGTGTAATTGGCATGCTGACTGCAGGAATGTCCACCAGAGCTGTTGCCAGAGAATTTAATGTTAATTTAGCTGTCATAAGCCGCCTCCAATATCATTTTAGAGAATTTGGCAATACGTCCAACAAGGCCTCACAACCACAGACCATGGGGGGGGGGGGGGGTGCTGCTGAGGAGTATTTCTGTCTGTAATAAAGCCCCTTTGTGGGGAAAAACTCACTGTGATTGGCAGGTTCTGGCTCCCCAGTGGGTGGGACTGGCTGCCAACTGGGTGAGCCTATGCCCACCCATGGCTGCACCCCTGCCCAGTCATGTGAAATCCATAGATTAGGGCCTAATGAATTCATTTCAATTGACTGGTTTCCTTATATGAACTGTAACTCTACATTTTTATTCAGTATAGAAAATCATAACCGGAGGCTGTTAAAGGCGACAGATTATACACACATATGTAAGCACACACACACACATGCACACCCAAGCACGCACACACACACTCCCTTCCCCACACAGACTTCCTCTATTATCACTTGTCACTCGCAGCCGATACACACAGGTGGACTGGGGTTATCAGACAACTATCTCCTATAAAGCGTGTCCTATGTGGGTTGAGATATAGCCCTCCATCCCCATACTCATTTATCTAGTTTCATTCTTCACCGCACACTACAGCAGGTCACAACGGAGGGGAGAAGAAAACACCGACCTGGAGCTTCACGTATGATCAATGTGGAGGCCGAGCCCAAGCTGCAGACGATATTTTACACGCCAGCCCCGACTTTAGAAGGCGGAATAGCGCTGACGTCTGCAGAAGCCAGTGGTTTAGCGTCGCCCGGGTGATACTGGCAACAGAAAAGCACAGCTGCAGACTAGCGCAATGAGGATATTGTATATGTGAATTCGCCCGACCTGTTAAGAATCAGATTGTATGTCGTACAATACCCGACACTCAGACACATACGTGTAGTCAGATCATGCAAACAGAATCAAACCAAGTCTATTACTGCAACACTGTAATGTCCCTTACTAATCCAGTCCACGTGCATCCAGGCTAAATCAATTACTGATTTGAAGGATAGCAATCTGCAATGTCTATTGATCAGATAAAACACACACACATAAAGAGCTAAGGGAAACGGGCAGGGGCTGATTCCACTATATTTAACTACATGTCGTCTGTGGTTATTATTGGAAGTCAGGACTGAGTTCGATAGAGGAAGTGAAACCAGTGTCCCCATCCTCCCTCTGATCAGAAGGCATATGTGCTTAGACATCTCTCTGTCTGTCTGCACGTCACAGCACAGCACTCAAACACACCCACCTTATCAGTCACATACAGAACAGACTAACAGGAAGACACAAACAGACAGCAACACTCACAAATTATGGTTTTTATGCATTGCAGGAAATGCGAATGTGTTGTGTATTCAAGGCTTATAAAGGGTGTAATTTCCACTTTAAAATGTCTGACTTGATTTGCCCAAATGACAAACATATCAACTCCTACAAAAAAAACGTCCATTCGTTATAATCAATTTCCTGTTACTCCAGGAGTATTTTCATGCTGTAGCAAACTGGCTCAAATGAAGATCCCACATCTGTATGGTCTATGGGAATGTATTCACGTTATGTTCCTTTTTCTAGTCTGTCCTGTGACTTAGTGTGGAATAAATACGCAAGGCTTTCCAGATGAGTGGGAGTGCTGTGCAAAGGGATCGTCTTGCTTCACACACAGCTGTGTTCCAGCACCACCCAAATCCAGCATCCCTCGACCCACCCCTCACTCACACCAGCACAGCCTGCAGCTCCATCAAGCACTGATGCCTCAGACCAAGACCAACGCGAAAAGCAAAAACTCGTGAGAGAGTACGTCTGTGATTAACCGGCACATTCAGACAGGTTAGACCCCCGCAAGAACGTGGGTGGGGGCCGTGGGTCTCTCGTCTGAGCTGATAATCTAATGGTAAGGAATCGTAAAGATGAAGATTTATGAACATATGACATGGCAGATTGACAATAATATGCACAGACTTCTATTTAACTTTGGCTACATTTGGTGTGTTGTTTCAGCCCCAAATCAGCTGCAGCATATCGGCCTAACCTTCCACTGACCGAATGAATATGCCAGGCAGCAAAATCTACAGAAAGCACTTGTTTTGCGCACCCGTTGATTTGATATGGGCAGCTAGAAGTTCTTCATTACGTGTTCTTAAAAATGTTCATGTGATAACATGACACTTTTCCCCCAACCAATCGGGTAATAGAATAGCCTAAAGAAACGAAATAAACAAATTCTCTTTACATGCACACTGTAAAGAAACCGTACTCCGAATTCACCAAAACATTTCTGAAATGACCGGTATATAGCCTATGGAGGCAAAGCAAGGCGGTTACCACAGTGAACGGCATTACATGCTCTGGAGATGAACTGAAAAGGATAAAACCCGATCCTAATCTCAAAAGGCTTCCCGCTTCCAATAAAACCTCACTCTAATGAGTCCATTCAAAAGTTTGATGTCTATAAACTAGTCTAGTAAGCCTAAATAATTGAAATGGTGAAACATAGCAGCAGAATGTCGAGGGGAAAGAGGCTGGCTACCCAAAGAGATGGAAGATAGAAGAAAATGAAGGCTAAACCCGGTGGGAGCCAGCACCCCTGGCGCCTAATCCACCAAATTCCCCAACAGTCTCTCTAGTACTCTAACTCCCACACATTATTGTCTATATCATCTAGATTCTAGAATATACACTTCATGATGATGATTGTCGACACAGAAGTACAGAAAACACAAAAATATACTTTGGCCTAATAACATGCGCCAAAGACGGTTAGGATGCACTGAGTGAGAACGGTTTCACTTCATTGTGCTGTGAGGATAACCGTGCAATTGCTTCAAATATTATCTGTGTAGGGACAAAGTACCATATCAGATAGGCATTGAAACATTCCTTCAAAAACAATTTTCCAAATGTAAACATATGTCATTTTTTTCTGCCACCTCATGCATTAATGATTTATTAACTTGAATTTGAGTCCAAATGCGATATCCAGTTTAGGTTAATTCTAGAATAACTCTCTGGAGAATATGTGAATCAGTAATCAGATTTTAATATGTGTTTATGTTTAGGTAGGCTATATGGTTTCACCTGTTTAATCCACTTTTTTTTCATGTCAACATAAAGTATTAAAAGTACCGGTGTACTCTTCAAGTGAAACGCCTCAAGGTTATGGGGCTTGAGTAAAACGAATGCAAACCAGGGTATTTGCAACAATTCAGAACTGTAAACTAGCCTACTGTTGTGTCTGCATTGATATAACTATGTTTCCAATGATGTCAACACATTCACGCCTCTGTAAAATGTATGGCTCATGATTCCAGTCCACAGAAAGCAACAAATACTCCCAACGCCGTCCTATGTAAAAAAAAAAAAAAAAAAGGAAGGAAGGAAGGAAGACTGCGCTTTCACTATGAGAAACTCGGTCCATGCGCATACCCTACCACATGTGTAACCTCAATTTAGGGTGCTTGTCTATTCACACACATTGATCCCAAGTTTACCTTCATCAAGCAGCCGTTCGAGGTGGTTAAAAATCCCGCAGAAGTTGGGTAGGCTGCTCATCAGTTTCTTATCATTCATGAGCTGCATGAGATAGTCTGGGGTGGGCTTCGGTTTCTCCTTCGATTCCATTTCCCCAACCATATTCCAAAAAATGAAGAAGAAAAAAATCTGACCCAAACTGAACCAACAATGGAACAAAAATAAATATGTTCGCGTAGGCTATAAATTAATAAATATGATATAAAAACACAAGAATACAAAAAATAAATCAGTCTTTCTCACTCCTCCTCACTGTCTCTTGTTGGTAAACGCAGTGAGCTGTTCCGTCTCCTGGTGCTGCGTTCAGTTTCTTTACGCAATGCACTGCAATTCTACTACACCGTCTGGCTGTCAGCTCTTCCGAGGACAGGTGATAAAATAAAATTAAAAAGAAAAGGAACAATTTAATACAAATATGAAATGGCGGAGAGGTAGTTTTTTCTTATTTTTGTTACCCTTATAATTCCACAAGTTATCGGAATGAATAATCAACTCCCGCGTGTCCACTGCCCTTGATTTATATTTGAAACGATTGGTCTTCTTTCTGCTTTCTCCCACCGAAGTTCTTGAGGCTGTGAAAATGTTCTTTTCCCCGAGTTCCCCAGAGCTTTCTGTGTATTGTTATGTGTGTGTCTGCACACTGGAAACGTCTGTCCCTCCTGTCTCTATTCTCGATAACGGAGCTTTTTCAATGAAGCTGGCATTTGGTCTCCTGAAACCGTCTGGCTGTGTTTTGCGAGCCGGTCACATGACCACACTTCACAGCGGAGTCTCTCAGCCGAGATCGCGGGCGCGCGCACCGCCGGGGCCGAGTGTGGGAGGACAAATGCGCTTGCGCTTGCACATACACACATACGCGCACACGCACGAACAGTGGTGTAAAGTACAAACTTCTTTCAGGATAGGTGGGTCCCCTGCGGGACGGTTGAGCTAACGTAGGCTAATGCGATCAGCATGAGGTTGTAAGTAACAAGAACATTTCCCAGGACATAGACATATCTGATATTGGCAGAAAGCTTAAATTCTGGTTAATCTAACTGCACTGTCCAATTTACAGTAGCTATTACAGTGAAATAATACAATGCTGTTGATTGAGGAGAGTACACAGTTTTGAACATGAAAAGTTATTAATAAACAAATTAGGCACATTTGGGCAGTCTTGATACAACATTTTGAACAGAAATGCAATGGTTCATTGGATCAGACTTAAACTTTGCACATAGACTGCTGTCATCTATTGGCCGATATCTAAATTGCACCTGGGCTGGAATAAAACATTATGGCCTTTCTCTTGCATTTCAAAGATGATGGTACAAAAAAAATACAAAAGAACTGTTGGTTTTTTCTTTGTTTTATCTTTTACCAGATCTAATGTGTTATATTCTCCTACATTCCTTTCTCATTTCCACAAACTTCAAAGCGTTTCCTTTGAAATGGTACCAAGAAAATGCATATCCTTGCTTCAGGGCCTGAGCTACAGGCAGTTCGATTTGGGTCATTTTAGGCGTAAATTGAAAAGGGGCCGATCCTTATTTAAGTAAAATACTTTAAAGTTCTACTTAAGTAGTTTTTTTGGTATCTGTACTTTACTATTTTTATTTTTGATTACTGTTACTTCACTACATTCCTAAAGAAAATAATGTACTTTTTACTCCATACATTTTTCCTGACACCCAAAAGTACTTGTTACATTTTGAATGGTTAGCAGGACAGGAAAATGGTCCATTTCACACTTATCAAGAGAACATCCCTGGTCATCCCTACTACCTGATCTGGCGGATTCACTAAACACAAATGCTTTCTTTGTAAATTATGTCTGATTGTTGGAGTGTGCCCCGGCTATCTGTACATTTTAAAAACAAGAAAATCGTGCTGGAATTTTAAATGGTTTATACTTTTACTTTTGATACTTAAGTACATTTTATCAATTACATTTACTTTTGATACTTAAGTATATTTAAAACCAAATACTTTTAGACTTTTACTCAAGTAGTATTGTACATTGGTGACTTTCACTTTTACTTGAGTCATTTTCTATTAACTTATCTTTACTTTTACTCAAGTATGAGAATTGGGAACTTTTTCCACCACTGCACACACACACACACCTTCAGACAAGCACACAGACAAGACAGACACCTGCATAGCATCTTAAAAATAAATGATAAATATGAAGGATTATGCATATTATGGTGATCAGAATATTGGGCTTAGTTAAATGGTTATGCAACAGGTCTAAAAAATATGAATATTTCAGATCTATCTTCCATTGGCAGGCTGTGCAGGAATGTCAGTGATATTCACCGTGAGAGAGAGAGAGAGATTGACTAAATGCCAGGACACATCAGAGTGAATTGCAGTTAAACTGAGAAGAAAATCTATAACTTTATAACATGGTTATATTTTCTTAAAAAGCTGTGAAACTGAAGGAGATGCTTTAGGTAATATGTTGAAAATGAACTCTACAGTTAAACTTAGTTGAACTATTGGGGATTTTGTGAATAAACACATCATCAGAGGTAGTGCATGCGATCTAGCATAGTTTGTGGGAATGTCTCATTTTAAATAGAAAGGCGAGAATGATGTTGTTGTGTACTATTATAGGTACCGTGTGGCTCAGTTGGTAGAACATGACTCTTGCAATGCCATGGGGGACCAGTACAAGAAAGTATGAAAATGTATGCCCTCACTACTGTAAGTCGCTCTGGATAAGAGCATCTGCTAAATCGCAAAAATATTATGCCTCCATAGTTACTGATGTTGAGTTACGAGCATTACGAGCATTTCACAAAACTATGTTAATTCCAGTGAAGGCAAGGGATGTTTTACTTGTCCACACAATAAGCATGAATTATAACTAAATAAATTAAGGTTAAATAAAATAAAAAATAAATAACTGCTTAAATTCTGTCATTAAAGTGTTTATAGAAATAGTTGAATTGGCTTAATGGTTTTGCCTTCCTTTTGTTAAAGCACTTTCCATGCCCGGAGCTGGCTGGCTTTTAGATGTATTAGAAAAACAATTGCCCCACTTTCTGTTTGATGTCACTTTGCCTGCCATCCCTTTTCACGTGAATGAAAAAACCAGGGGCAATGTTTTAAAAACAGCCCGAAAACAAAGCTGGGAAGTAAGTGTGAAACGGGCTGAGGGGGTTTGAGAAGGCCGAGGAGGGCTGTGGGCCTGGCACTGACAGCCCTGAAACAAATGACCCAACAGAACAGGAAGGGGTTGTCCTGGGTCTTTTCCATTACCTTTTCATCCCTTTGTGCCTCCACAGCCATTCTCATGGAGATAAACTTGGATGCGGAGGCTGGCTAGAGTCTCGTCCTCCTCTCTTGCTCTGAGATTGTGTTTGAAGGAAGGGGGTGTATTTATGCTTCCCCTCCATCCTCCACTCCCCCCTCCTCAAACCCCCTAGCCCCGCCAGCTCCCCAATCCTCCACTCACTCACCCAGTGACGGCACCCTTGTTTGAGGGCAGAGGAATTACGTTAATGAATGCATTCCTGCACACATAGACTGTGAAACCAGGCAAAGAGAGCAACCAGGTCTCTGTCTCTCCCAACTTGGCTGGGAGAACACTGGCGCTCTCAATCTTTTTCCCAACTCTGCCTTTTTCAATCCCTCCGTCTTTCTCTCACACTCTACCCCTTTAACACTCTCTCGCCCTCCTTCTCTCTGGCTCTCTCTCTGTCCCCCTACCCCTCCTCATAAACTCCTCCTCAGTGATGGCAAGTGGGCCAGTGGGGTTGAACCCAAAAATAAAAGCAGCCTATAAACTGATGAAACCGGATCTAGACTCAGCGATGGGGGGCACGGGGTCAAGCCTTTACCATAGCAACGCCACCCCAATGAGATGTGTCATTGGGGTGGATATTAGATGTCACCCTGCTTCTTTGCTTCTAGCAGTGAATAACAACTATGTTATTGCCTCTATGGAAATCAGCTTTGCATCGTTTAAAATAGTTTTTCTTTATAGAACAACAGGCTATGAAGTCATGGAGAGAGAGGCACTGAATGAGATATCAATGGAAGAGGTTATTTGATTAGCCGACACGGGAAAGTGTAACATTGTACATAGTATGTGAAGATTGTTAGCCGTGATACTATAAAGAAGTAGCATACTACTTCCACAACAATTTGGTTTATTGTTACTCATCATTCTGTCCATAAATGCACACCAATTCCACCAGAAGTGAAAGGTCTTCATCACTTTCGTCATAAAATTCCATCATACAGCATGAAATTAAAATCATTTATTTTGAATGACACCCCCGTTGCTTTGATGTTCACACACCATTAAATGCCGTTTGCATCCAGACACCCTGGCAGTGGCGTTCGTTCGATAGAGCTGGAGCCCACATACAGCCATAAAGAGACCAACAAGCTCTCACAGTCTCATGGCAGAATTAGTCGTTCATCCATGTTTCTCAAACGTCAAATTTCGAAGTTCTTCCAAACATAAAATGTTGAAGTGTTTGGTTACTTCTCTGTATGCTCCAAGGTTACGTTTAGGCATTAACTCTGAATTCTGAAGGTTAGGCATTAACTCCGTATGGTTAAAGTAAGGCTTAAGGTTTGGGATAGGCTTCAACAACAATATCAATAACCTTCTATCGATGGATTTGAACAGGCTACCTGGAACCAGGGGCAGATGCTTAGGCCCATTTGCCATCCCTGTCCACAAAGCCCTAGGTAAACCAAAGCCTACTTTAAGGTAACAGCGCTCACTGTTGCCCCTAGTGGCGGGTTTCTACATCATCCCCCGACAATCTCAGACATGGGCTGCAGTCCAAACACTTAAAAGACACACCCTCGTGCACTTACCCTCGCCTTATGCCCTTGGGGGAAACCCCACAGCCATATTTGCAACGTAAGCCCCTCAGCCCTCGTTTTTAATGGAGTTTGCGAGTGTACAATTATGTTCACCTCGGGCCTGAAACGCCCCATAATTCAATTCGAGATGATTGTACATCCGCTAAGAAAAGTCAGCCAAAACTTTAAACCTCAACGTCAATATGGAGTCAACGTACACGTGTAAGTAAAAACGAATGTAAATAAGTTAGAAATTGTGCTACTAATGCACATGATGGCACAAACACGTCTCGTAAAAGCAATGATGTTTTTGTTTGGTTATCTTTTGGAAATTGTAGAAATAAAACATATTCCTTCTTCAGAAGTTCTAGCTAGGCAGGCTAACATTAGTTAGTTAATTAATTTGCTAGCTATCATACAGTAGGCGTATATTAATCATTATATAGTTAATATAAGTAAACATGCACTCATAATTGACTGTAGTGCATATAAAGCACCCACAAGCTACCGGTGGCTAAAAACACAATCGTCGCAGGACGAACGAGTGATGAATTTCCAGGCAAGGGTGGTCCATTTAAATGAATTCCTTCCTCCCTCGCCCCTTGCCCTGCAAGTGTATACTCATCAGACGTCATGATACGTCATCAGAAGTATCCACTTAATTTTAGGGCTGAGGGGGTAGGGTGTGTCTTTTAAGTGTTTGGAACGCAACCATGGATGGGTGTCGATAACAGACTTGTATCACAGGTGACCTGGCTGAAAGAGACACCGTACTGTGCAGGCCTCACCGCACCAATCGACCTGTCTCCAGGTTTTTTTTTGGTTACCAGGTTCTTTGTAGCAGGAATCTGCCGGGTGCTAATTTGATGCGCTGTTGAGATAAAAGGGGAGGGGGGGGGGGCTCATGTTAATGTCAGCATCAGAGGATCGGAATGCAGGCTATTTATCGCAGGAGTCAGACAATCCCCACAGCCGGGGACAGCCCCCGCCCGGACAGATCGGCTAAATAAATAGAGGAGTAATTAACAGAGCAGCGAGAGGACAGGCATCAATGGGAGGAGGTTTCGTTACAGCCCAAGCAGAAGAGAGAGAGAGAGAGAGAGAGAGGTGGAGGTAGAGGGGGGGGTGAGATAGATGGAGGAAAAGTGAAAGTGAGGGCTGGGGAATAGAGAAAGAGAAAGAGGTGTGGACAGAGAGTTGTCAGAAGTGTGAAAGACAGGGTAGGAAGAGAGTGCATGGTGTATAGAGTGAAAGAGAGGGGAGGAGAGAAAGAGAGGAGTTGAAAAGAGAGAGAAAAATTGTTTAAAGAAAGAGAGATTCGGGGACATGGAAGGAAGGGGAGTAGTAGGGAATAAGAGGGTAAGCGAGAGTGGGTATGAGAAAGAAAGAGTATAAGGGGGCAGAAAGTGAGAGTGGTGTGGGGTTAAAGAAAGTGGGGAGGGAAGAGGAGAGTGAGTTGGAGACAGAGTTCTTGGACATAAAAAAGTATGGCACCTGCTGTGCATCCGCTACATCATCAACTCAACAATAAATCACAACATAAACATCATGACAACAGAATATGTAGAAAGAGACTAAAAGTCATTCTCCGAGTGCGTTTTGATATGTGGTGTTCTGATTGGTTCATTTCCCAGTGAACTCCTGTGTCACTGATGGCTTAATGAGATTATAACACAATTCAGGAACAATAAGGCTCTGTTGCAGTGAGCAGCGGCCATACTGTAAATCTGACTAAATGTATAGTTACTGTATACATAGGCCCTACATACATACTGTCTGATTCAGAGTCGAGGACAGTAAAGTGCATTCGGACCCATAACTGACCCGTGGTGCGCTTAACACATTACCCATAATGCAACATTCTCAACTGGATCAAGCTGACCACATTTAATGGCTCTAAAATGTTACTGTTGTGGAGAGGTCACATATATGTGAAATAACATGTCCTGTATACTTCAAAAGGTACTCACACTCAAACCATGAAAAGTTGCACTTTAACCTTTTGTATTCTTTCGAGCATGGATTAAATGAAGTGTATTCTTGCATCTCGGCCTCCTTGGGAATTTTCCTTTTCATGGTTTGAGCGCAGGCCCCTTTTGAACTCAACAGATATGTTTTCTCTAACGGACCGGTCACCATTCATTTTAATCTAGATTAAGTGCAAACCCTCATACTGGCTAAATAACATGTCCTTCCATGCAACATATTACAATGGCTCTACAATGTTCTCTTCTGAAAACAACCCTGGACTGCTTTGACACAACAATACCAATTTAATACTTCCTGTTTCACTTCTCTATGAGCTGCAGTCTGAAACACATTTTCTTTGCTGCTAAAACAGAGAGAATATTTAACATGACAGTCTTTTCAACTGTGATTACAACACAGCACTTGTTTTCAGGCTCTCTCTGCGTTTGATTGAAGTTTCCCTAATGGTTATTGATTTGATCTTCAGGGTAAATAAAAGCAGATCTCCTAAACGTGGTGTTGATGCTTGGAGCTCTCATTCTATTTGTCAGCACACAGAGAGAGGGTTCATTAGATAGCTGGAGGGCAGTGTGTCTGACTGTCTGATCTGTCATTCATGCAGGCATAGTTAGAAAGTTTAGAGAAACAAAACGCTAACTTCAGCAGAAATGCAGCCTTTTAAATATGTGCGGATGCTCATACTGTAATTAACCCTCTGTAATCCTGACATAGTTACTATGGGTCATTCATTGTAAGTCTAAACCTATCTTCGCCATGACATCCCTCATGGTGTACTCTATTTGTGCGTGATTGTGCCATGTGTGGATCTGTGTTGAACATCATTGTGTCTGTGAGTGTGTGCATGCCACGGTATGTGTTTGCGAAACCAGTGTACAGTCACAGTGGACAGTGAGTCCATGGCTTGTGGGAACAGAGGGTCTGATTGTTTGCCGGTGAGGGGAATACAGTGTGCCATTGTGACATAAATGATAAGGGGAGCGGAGAACCGGGACACAAAGACATTTTACCGTACTTCCACAATGGAGACATCGCCACCACGACCACTTTCCACCAATGGAGGCACCGCCTGTGTGTCAAAGGGGCGACAGAGACAATGGCTGTTTGCCGTGTCATGGAGCCCACGACCATTCACCTCTGTCCATTGTTTTGCCCCCCCCCTCGCTCTGGGCTGGCCACTGCTTATTGTGGAGATTGGGTGACAGGCTGCCTGGTACCGGTTGCAGCAACGCGGTTCTGTGGCGGTTTTGGAAATGTTATGTGTCTCATGAAAAGTCAGGTTGTTACAGAGTCGCTCCAAAGTCTCTTTCGTCTTGTCTCTCCCGTCTTAGCAAGGCGATGATTGAACATTTTGCCACCCGGATTTCAAGTGGGAGTACAGGAGTAGCAGACACTACTAATAGCATCATGCCAACTGTCAGTTAGCCGTTGTTGGTGTTCTGTTGGGCTGCTGGTGCCATACCACCTTATCAACTCCAGACACAGGTCTGATATTGGCTTGTCTACATTGGTGTGGCGCCTCATAGCAGTGGTGTGATAAGTGCTTGTTAGCAGGGTCCATACTTCTGTAATAAGGAAATAACACCATTGTACTGTACACAAATAGGTCTGAAGCCCTAATTATTTGACTTAAACTATTGATCACCTTTTCCAAAGGGCCCGCGTGTTCGATGATAAAGAATCGGGTTACAATCAACTTATTTTCTATAGTTTCATCCTTCCAAGAAGCAGCACAAACTTTAGCTGCACAAAAGGTTACATCTTGACGTGCAGGGGTGGTGGAGTGATGTTTTTCTCTGCCTCGCTCTGGTCCTCGCCGGTCCGGTGCGTGACGTCCATCGCTGATTGGCTCAGTCTGTGTTCATATTATAAATTGTATTTTAATGTTTAAGGACTCTTGGAAGATTAGTCCAAATGGGGACTAAAAGAGATCAAAATCAAAATCAAATCAGTAGGTAGGTTGTCATGTGGTTCTTTAAGCTGGGTGACCGGTCCGTGAGCTCTGTCGTTCTCGTCAAGCTCCTGAATGACCGACAGTGGTCCAGGGCAGTGGTTCCCAAACTGTAGGGTGCGCACCCTCAGTCTGGCTTTCAACTTATTTTTCAACGTTGCAATAATAGAAGGCAAGGTGCAATTTCGAAATTGGGTAGTGCATCATCAGTTTACCTCTTGTCAGTCAATGCATACCTTAGAGAGCTATTTATAAATTGTCAGAAATGTCCAGATTAACTAACCCATATCAGCTAACATTGTTTTGCTAGGTTTTTTAGCCCATAGATTTTGTTGTAATGTTTCAGTCACTTAAATATCACATGATTACACATTGGACAACTCAGTGGCCTTGTGGTTAGTGTCCGCCCTGAGATTGAAAGGTTGTAAGTTCAATCCCTCGCTGAGTCATACCCAGGGGCGTGTATTTATGTACACCAAGAGAAGCCAGGCTTCCCCAAAACATTTACCAAGGATTTTTTTTTGAAACATATCAAATCATTTATCTTTCGTCTCTCTGTGTTTCATAAATGTCCTTCAATTTGCAAGAGGCTGAATCTATCTCAATGGAGAAAGCATCCGAGCGAACGAAACAGCAGCCGTCTGTCTCAGTACATGTAGAGTATCTATCTGATATTGTTTGGTCAGAAAGAGTATGACATTGTTGCCGCCCATTGCGTTGAATGCAAGGGAAGCCAGCGAGCATTTGGTGTCCCTAGCTAAAAAATTAAAATAAATAATAGCCAATCAGCATTGCGATAAACTGAGTGAGCTCAGCTGTGAATAGTCCTGGTGCACCAAAAAAAGTGTAAAGGGAATACAATTTGGATTTGGCTTCAGACCAATCACACCACAAATCAAATCCAATCAAATTTCATTTGTCACATACACATGGTTAGCAGATGTTAATGCGAGCGTAGCGAAATGTTTGTGCTTCTAGTTCCAACAGTGCAGCAATATCTAACAAGTAATCTAACAATCCCCAACAACTACCTAATACACAGAAATCTAAAGGGGTGAATGAGAATATTTACATGTAACTATACGGATGGCCGAGCGGCATAGGCAAGGTGCAATAGATGGTATAAAATACAGTATATACATGTGATATGTCTAATGTAAGACATGTAAACATTATAAATAAAATACAGTATATACATGTGATATGAGTAATGTAAGATATGTAAACATTATTAAAGTGGCATTATTTAGAGTGCATTGTATAAAGTGACTAGTGATCCATTTATTAAAGTGGCCAGTTGATTGGGTCTCAATGTAGGCAGCAGCCTCTCTGAGTTAGTGATTGCTGTTTAGCAGTCTGATGGCCCTTTACTGACCTCGCCTTCTGGATGTAAGCGGTGTGAACAGGCCGTGGCTCAGGTGGTTGATGTCCTTGATGATCTTTTTGGCCTTCCTGTGACATCTGGTGCTGTAGGTGTCATGGAGGGCAGGTAGTTTGCCCCCGGTGATGAGTTGTGCAGACCACACCATCCTCTGGAGAGTGACAAGCCAAATTTCTTCAGCCTCCTGAGGTTAAAGAGGCACTGTTGCACCTTCTTCACCACACTATCAGTGTGCGTGGACCATTTCAGTTTGTCTGTGATGTGTACGCTGAGGAACTTAAAACGTTCTACCTTCTCCACTGCTGTCCCATCGATGTGGATAGGGGGGTGCTCCCTCTGCTGTTTCCTGAAGTCCACGATCATCTCCTTTGTTTTGTTGACGTTGAGTGAGAGGTTGTTTTCCTGACACCACCTCCTCCCTGTAGGCTGTCTCGCCGTTGTTGGTAATCTAGCCCGCTACTGTTGTGTCGTCTGCAAACTTGATGATTGACTTGGAGGCGTGCATGGCCACACAGTTGTGGGTGAACAGTTAGTACAGGAGTGGGCTGAGCACGCAACCTTGTGGAGCCCCAGTGTTGAGGGTCAGCGGTTTTGTACCTTCGAGCCAAACGTCCTGTATTGTTGTCTTCCTGTGGTTAGCTAGCTGGCTAAAATTGTCCCTTTCCTAAATTAGCCATCGATGGAGATAGGGATTTGGACTTGTGGTTTTACTTAATTCTCCGTACAGGCCAATGATTATTATGGCAATTCTGATCCAACCATAAATTCATACATTGTGCCTCTGGCCCTGAGAGGATGTAAGTTCAACATGTAGTCAGATATAGTATGCTAATGTTAACTAGCTGGACTGGCGTATCATTGCCCATGAAATGGAAGTTAGGCTAGCAAGCAAGTATTTCAGCCAGGTAGCCTAGGACAACAAAAAATAAAAGCGTGTACTGTATGACAGAGTCATAGACCGTTTAGGCAACATGAAAGGAGGATGGCATTGGCGTTTCTCTTCAAGTAGGGTGAGTCAACATGTTCTTTCTACTTGCACGCACACAACACACACACACACACACACACACACACACACACACACACACACACACACACACACACACACACACACACACACACACACACACACACACACACACACACACACACACACACAAATCAGTACCATGGACAGACACATGATATTTAGCTAATGTTGACTAAATCGTTTTTGGTATCTTTTAGTTGTCACTGTGTTAGACTAAGCAGAGGTGATTAGATGATGTTGAAATGGTGCTGGAATAGTGGAGGCAGCTCCTGTTTTCTTTGCGACTTGTGGTAACTCTCTGTGGTTCTAAATCAATAGTTGTTTAGTGGTCCGAAAATGTTGGAAACATTAACTTGCTTGACCGTGCTGTAGGTCATGTCACTGTTTGTTACTTACAATAAGTTTTGTGGACTTCACTGGGCAGATGTTGCTTTCCGGTTTTGTAATGAAACAAATGTGTGGTTGAATTTATTCTAACACTGTGTCTTCTTCTTATTGTCTTGTTCTTAGGCCTATATATCACAGTGTCAAGGCATATGAACTACGAGGTTATAGAACAAACAACGCAATTATCACAACACATAGGTAGTAATATGGCTTTTTTATGGATTGCCTTCCCAGGTGATTTTACCCATACACCACTGCTTTAGGACCATGTGGATGCCTCCGAGCGTCGGGTAGGCTGTTTGAAGTGTTTATCAGACTGGATTAAAAAAATTATAATCATATAATCACTTCTAAAACCAAAGTCGCGCCTCTGTGGAAAAATATATAGAATTGTTAGAAAATTAGGTTTAAAACTGCAACATTTTCTTTGCACCTCATGGCAAAATGTGTAGAATTGCAAGAAATACTTTTTTTGCAGTTTTTAAAGATTGTGTTTTTACTGACTCAAGAGTCATGATTCGATTTTTCAGAGTGACTCGTTCATTTTTGTCGTTTGTTTTGACCTGCTGGAGATGTGCTCCGACCTACAACTGTCTATCATGTGCGCAAGGGAAAATAGATCATTCTGCATGCAGGAAGCATGGAGAAGAAAAAGGCATGTTTAGAACTAATAATTGATCACATGGTGCAAGAATGAAATCAATGAATTGATTATTGAATGTTATGATGGACACAGCCTCTGCTCAACTAACTCGAACTCGAGTACGAATCGTTTGGGGGGCTGCAGTTTGCGAAATATAGGCTATTTTGCGTATCACTCACGGCCATCAAGAAAAGCATTCCGCCAAGTGTCGTTTACAACCTTGTCCGGATGCGGCCACCACAAATAGACCTCGTTTCAACTGTATCAAGAAATAAGCTTATTTGTATGCCTAGCATGCTCTGGGTATTACTGACTCAAGTGAGCGAAATTAGTTGAACGATTCGATCTATTGACTGAACGACTCCAAAAGATCCGAGTCAGTAAAAAGAGCCGAATTTCCCATCACCAATGGGAGAATGTCGAGTTCGGCATCTCTCTGATTTTCCTAGTGGTGAAAGGGTGCGGCGATGGAGACTGCATGGGGTTGAGGATGACTCACTAAATTTGCAAACGTAGATTGTGCGGTGAAAATGATGCTTGTGTCATCCCAAATGTCCAATCCGTGTAATTCACTGAAAGTCCACCACCAACGTGGGATAGCCGAGTCATGCACTTGTAGTTCACTGCCTTGGTCGGAGGAAAAAAAAATCTGATGCTAGTTTGGTATAGCTAGAACCGGTGTCACCATTCTGTAACCCTAATTATTTGACTTAATTAGGCTATCTATCAACTTCTCCGAAGGGCCCTGGGTTCAATGATAAAGAGTCGGGTTACAATCAAGTTATTTTCTACAGTTTAATCCTTCCAAGTAGCAGCAGCACAAACTTTATTGGCACAACAGGTTACATCTCCATCACTTCACTTCTCTGTCACTCATCTTTACCGTCAAACCTCCTCGTGTGGAAGTGAGTCTGGTTAGGGTATTTTCAGAATAAGAGGCCAAACATAAAATCTCAATGGCAATGCCGTAATAAAAGTCTCAGATACACATTACATATTTTTGATTATAAAATATATATTTCTTATTCCAAAACCATGCATATAGGTGTAACAACAGGTGGTGGGGGAGTCGAGGGAACCCAGATTATTTTCAACAATATTTTCAGTAACAGCCAGAGATTAAACTGTGGCCATTTATTCTTGTCCCTCTCTATCTTTTTATGGTGTGCTAGCACTGCAGACTAGACATACGGGTTAGCAGTGGTCAGAGGTAGAGTCAGGACATTCCCCAGTGACGATAGATGATATGTGACCCAGTCTCTAACTGGGCCTGTCCAGCAGCCCTGCCTGTGCATGTGAAGTGCCAGAGAGGAGACTCAGGGCAGGCCAAACAGCCCTGTTGTTTTGATTGCAATAGTCTCTCTATTCATTCCCCTCTTAGCCCACATCCGCTGTGACAGTGGAGCAGAAGAGAGGCGGTGATGTGTCTGTGGAGAACCAAGGCAGGCTGTTAAATGGCAGGGCCAGCACGGGTGGCACGGGGGTGGATTTATGGGATCTGACAGACAACTACAAATCGCATATACTGTAGTGGAACCAGGAAAACATCCCAGGAACTATTTCATCATGAACATCAAACTTCATCATGCATGCTCATTATATCTGTTCTAATTGTATAATCCCTTAGCCCCCTTTTTCCTAACTACTGTAAGCAACTGCTGTTCACAATGGCTAGTTCTCAATTGTGTAAGCATTTGAACCATGTGAACCATGATGAGCTGGAACTATGAATGAGGAAGAACTTGGGTGGTCTTGATGGAGAAGAGAGGTCCAAAGATGAGTGCCTGGAGGGGTTATTATCTGGCTGATGTGGAGAACACTCTGTCCTAGTCCTACCCCATCATCACACCCTTCTCCCTCCACACACACACACACACACACACACACACACACACACACACACACACACACACACACACACACACACAGTGTACTGCAGCGCTGGTCATGGCCGTTCTGCCGCCCTAGGCAAGACAAAATGAAGTTGAAAGACGTCTAAAATACAGATTTTTCCAGACGAAGTTAGGTTCAATTTACGTTCCGAATGAAAAGTGAAAAGACGTATTTTCCAGACGTTGAAATCAGGTTAATTTTTGGTTCTGAATGAAAGTTGAAAAGATGTTTGGGCCAAATCAAGGCTGGTCCAGACCAGACAAAATCTGAACCAAACATAGACGTCTATGATTGGTTCAGATTTGGTCCGGACTGGACCAAAAACCAACGTCCGTGGACATAGAAATCAAGGGGTGTCCGGACTGCACCAAAAAAAAAAGTCCAGTCCGTAGCTGAAGTTCATGATTAGTTAATTGTTGGAGTCAGATGTGTTAGTTGCTGGGGCAAAAGTGTGATACCAACCAGGCCCCAGAAGACTGGAGTTGCCCCTCCCTAGCCTACTGTCACGACTTCCGCCGAAGTTGGTCACTCTCCTTGTTCGGGCGGCGTTCGGCGGTCGTCGTCACCGGTTTTCTAGTTGCCACCGATCCACGTTTTCTTTTTCCATTTGTTTTGTCTTCTTTGTACACACCTGATTTCCATTTCATCATTATTGTTCCCTATTTAACCCTCTGGTTTCCCCTTGGTTTTGTGCGTGTGTAATGGCTGTCTGAAGAAGTAGACCAAGGCGCAGCGTGTTGAGTGCTCATATTTAATTTTAATCGAGACATTTTGAACAAAACAAGAAAATGACAGCCAAACATTTCTGTCAGGTAAATCAAAACACTAAACAGAAATTAACTACCCACAAACCCCAAAGGAAAACAGGCTGCCTAAGTATGACTCCCAATCAGCGACAACGATGTACAGCTGTCCCTGATTGAGAGCCATACCAGGCCAAAACAAAGAAATACAAAGCATAGAAAAAAGGACATAGAATGCCCACCCAAATCACACCCTGACCAACCTAAATAGAGACATAGAAAAGGCTCTCTCAGGTCAGGGCGTGACAGCGTGTTTGTTCTGTGTTAAGCTGTTGCGTATATTTGTGAGCTGAGTTTGTTTCTCTGCGTGGAATATTTTGTTGTTTTGTTGAGTAAAGACCTTTATTACTCATTCTCGGTGTCCTGCGCCTGACTCTGTCCCACCTGCTGCACATTGACTCTTGACACCTACCGTGTTGCTTGAAATGTTATTTTAGGAATGCCTGTCTATGTGGTAGGCCTACCGTTTGTAAAACACGGACAGGACTAAAAAAAGACGTCCAAAAGACGTTGGTGTCGGTCCTTGCTTACTGATCTGTAGCCATGTCGGCCACAATGGAATTTTATGAATGCCCATCCATGTGGTAGGCCCACCATTTGTTAAACAGCCCATGGCATTGGCTTTATTAGTCCTGATTCCTGTGACTAATCAATTTAAGCTCTGAATATCAGCTACCCAACTTTATCAGGAGGAGTTATCCTGAGCCTATTTGCAATGTGTTTACACAGCAGGAAATGCAGAAGAGGTATTTTCTTTTTCGCTATGATCAGGTCGTAAAAAACTCATGACAATTTTGCCTACGGGATGAAACTCCTGGACAGCAGTTGTGACTAGCCTGATTGTCCATCCCATATGGTCCATTTTACTTTGATCTGTCCTGTTTTTAGGATATGTTGTTTGTTAACATGTCAGCACATTTATTATTTGATTGGGTGCCATTCAGATTAGGCTATTTGATCGGAGAAACCTGCATGATGTAAAAAGTTTCCATGTCATTACATTGTCACTCATTTTATCTCCAGCCTGTAGGCTACAGAAATAGCTACATACTCTTTGTACCATACCCTATATCTGCTATATGATTTATATTAGATAATTTTTTTCACGGAATGTTGGTGGAGTGCCGCAGCGATGCGTCTCTCCAACAGCGCCCTGGAGAGGTGCGCAGGGAATGGACAAGATAAATATTTTGTGTCCCTGCCTGTGACAAAATGGGCACTGCTTATCATAGGGCGGCATCAGCGCTTACCTAAAGTGCTCATACGCCACTGGTTGAGAGAAATTGTCATTGTTTTTAGGCAAAATTACGTGAGGTTTTATGTGTTGTTGGTGGTGCATCTTCGTCAGTTTAGCTCCGAAAATGCCGCCCTCGTCAATCTGCCGCCATATGCGGCCGCCTAATCCTTCCTAATGAGCAGGCCTGCCTTGGTGTACTGTTAAACTGTGTGTCTGTGCTGACTGTGGCTAGAGATGCTTCTTCCCATCACTTATCTCATCACTGATATATCTGCCTGCCTCCATTATTGAATACTCATATAATATTTAGGAGCAGAGGATATCAAACACAAATTCAAACATGTAAAATATATTTTTCATGAGGATGGAGCCCTTTCTAGATGAAGTTGTTAAAATGTATGTGTGCGCTACGCACCTGCATCAGCCTGCATAGATGTTTGGGGTGGATCGATAGATGACAAAGCCTCAGTGTCTTGTTGAGTGTGTTTATCATCTGTTTCGTGTCAAGAGTGTCCTCTGGTTAGACTGCGTCTGGCGGGATTTACAAAGGGTCAATGGCTGCAGTGGTGCAGACTGTGTGAGTGTTACTTACCCTCGGATCACCCCCGTGTCTGAGACCAGGCTAAAGTAACACTCTCACATCTCTGTGAGGTTTAGCACAAAGTTTGGATCAATACCCTTCTCGTCTCGCCACGGGGGAGAAGATTTCGCCCCCCTTCGGCGTGTTTCAGGAGCCTAACCCTGCAAGGCCCTTATTAAGCCAGCTGTCTAGCCTGGTTTTAGGGAGGTTCGGAGCGTCTTTATTTCCCCCTTCAACATCTGCACGGAATGTTCCACGCCGAAGAGCAGGGCAGGGCAGGCATGTTTCCGTTTAGCAGCTGTTAGTGGGCTTTACAGACGTAACGCACTAGGCCCAGCATAGTCGGCTCAGTCTCAGTCCCATATACCTTCTCAGGAGGATGCCTTAGAGTGCTGGGGGCTGGGACTCGATGAGGGAGGGAGGAGATGGGGGTGGAGAGGCCATGGTGAGTTTAATTGGGATTAGTCTAATTACGCGCTTGTCATACCTTTGAGTGGGCCTATGGGCTGGTGGGTGGTGGGGGTCAGGGAGGCGGAGCTGGGGGCTGGGCCAGCAGGAATGCACTGCCTGGCCTGAGCTATGCTGCAGAGAGGTATCTAGAAGGGTGTTGTGTGACAATACGTTACACCTACACCAAAACTGACTTAGATGCAGTTTGTGTATGGTAAGGCCGAGAGTTTTTCCTGGTCAGGTCACATGCTCAAGAAAAGCTAGAATCTACCACTAAATTATATCACTGTCTCTGGTACAATTCATGGCAGAAACAACAAAAGCAGCTAATTGGTTTAGCCAGAGAGGAAGAGATGAAGCGAGAGGGTTTAGTAAGGAATTTTTGTATGGAGGTCAATAGCTAGGTTCCCATTCAATTGGCGACAGATGTTAATGCGAATATTCTAAAATCCGCATAAAAACAATATGCACCTTTTCCTACCAGAGATGTTTCCATCAAATTAACTTGTCGCAGATAAAAGGCTGTGTGTGTTAATGCAGTGCACATAAAAATACCATACCATTTCCATCTCATTTCCAACTCTACTGATGGTTCTCATAATTATTTTTTGCGTTATATCTATCTATTTATCTAGGCAAATCAGTGAAGAACAAATTCTTATTTACAATGACGGCCTACCCTGGCTAAACCCTCTCCTAACCTAGACAATGCTGGGCTAATTGTGCGCCACCCTATGGGATTCCCGCTCAGTTGTGATACAGCCCGAGATCGAAGTGTAGTGACAACACTATGCACTGCGATGCAGTGCCTTAGACTGCTGCACCACTCGGGATCCCCATAAAGCAAAGTTTACCCACTCTGGTTTTGGCACGTGCACTCTAGCCAACAGCGCTGTCTGTTCACTATTGGTTAGAGCACATATACTGTAAATCCTACATGATGATATGATGATGATGATTATATGGACATGAGAGCAAGATTATTACAATTTTTCAAACGGCAGCCAAGCATCAATTATCATGTCACCAGAATAAGACTTGATATTTATTGGAAAGGAGCATCAAGCTCATCACCTTGTACTTTCATCATCCTGTGAAGTTCATAACTTATTTCATCTGTAGCTTAATAAACTGCATTCTTTCCCAACAAGTGGTAATGGGAGGACCACACATGTCATCATGTGACTCCAAGTTTATTTCGATATGATAATTATTATATAAATATTTGTGCATAAAAGTGTTTCCACCGACATTTTTTGCATAATTATTTTTATCAACACAAAAATATCTCAACTTGTCTAGTGTATTTTGTTTCGTCAAATGTGGAAAATGTACCAAAAAATGTTGTTTCCATCAGAACTGTCATAAGATTTTTTTATCCGACATGTACTTTACTGACATAAAAAGGTTGGATTTCAGCAACTTAGAAAAAAAACCTACTTTATATCAGAATTGTGAACATTGTTCACGTGCGTATCTGCCCTCTCATTGGCTAGAATGGTCCCACCTGATCTTGCCTCATCCCGTCTGCCTTCCATCAATGTATTTATATTGTTAGAGTGGTCACTCGACTATCTTGTCAGTATAATAGATCATCTTTGGTTTAGCCTAGATGATTTTATCCAGATGTCGGTCACACCTGGGAAGGTCATTGGAGGGGTAGGAGAATTATAGTATGTCTGTGAGGAGTTTTGAGTGCCTCTGTAAACTCCCATGGTTATTTGTGGCTGCTGGATGACTGCAGCAGGCTAGGTGGAGTAACTGTCTGGGAGCAGGTGCACACTTCTCAAAGGGAACCAGGTGAAGGGAAGCTTTGCAGGGCAAGGGGTTGGTTTAAAGTCTGACACCACGTCTTATGTGTCACTGCTCTTTCTCTGTATATTTCTGATCTAATGTTTTTGTTAAAGGTTTCTCTCCACAATATGTTGCAATAACAGGGGTTAAACATTATACTTTCTTTTCAAACAATCCTGACAAACATAGCCATGATTTAATTGGACAACATTCATAGCATAATAATTGGGGCTGCTTTGGGATTATGTGCCCTCATACAGTATATGTAGATGTATGGAAACAGTAGGCTGGTGGGATCTGGTAGCAATCTATTATCGTTTGAGACAAAAATAAAAATAAAACACACAAACACACACTGCCTATGTCTTGGTTTAACCTTTTACTGCAGTGGGCTAAATCAGGGTTACACAAAGTGTTCCTTGGTAGTCCTAAATCTACTTTCAAACAAAAGTATACACCTCACTTAAATGGATATGGGCTTAAAAAGAAGAAGACACCTGTACCATATCAGATAAAGGCGAATCCGACCATGACCCTGTGAAGAGAATTTCGTTCTCAATGTTCTTAAACTGAACTTTAATTAAACTACTCAGTCTGCAACCCAGAATTTGTAAGATTCTGGTTGAATGAAACAGACGGAGTCCCAGCTTACAATAGTCAAAAATGTTTATTCACGAGGGCTCTGAAGTCCATTTTACAAAGACATCCATTTTATAGCTCACTTCATATCCTACGCACATACATACACACAAACAGTAGATATCCTACGCACATACATACACACAAACAGTAGGTGAGTTGTGTGCTTCTCCAGAGTTCTCACCACTGTGTATCACTACCCAGCGCTGTCCGTTCCATTCCCCAGAGATTAGAGAAACCTTGAAGTACTCCCTGTCCTATCATAAGTTTCTCAGAGTCCTAGCCAGGTCGAGCCAAACACAGTCTCTATTGTTCTCGGTATTTTCTTCGGCACACGCATACACACATTTATCTCCCTCCCAGTCCAACCTAGTTGGACATATGTTTAATACTTTATACATGCCACATAAACAACTAATTAGTTACGTTTCAGGGTAGAATTATTTAATCATTTTCTTTAAACATATAAAATCTTTTATCAGACCCCTGGTGAGACAAAACCGTGACTCGTCAGTGAAGAGCACTTTTTGCCAGTCCTGTCTGGTCCAGCGACGGTGGGCTTGTGCCCATAGGCGACATTGTTGCCGGTGATGTCTGGTGAAGACCTGCCTTATAACAGGCCTACAAGCCCTCAGTCCAGCCTCTCTCAGCCAATTGCGGACAGTCTGAGCACTGATGGAGGGATTGTGCGTTCCTGGTGTAACTCGGGCAGTTGTTGTTGCCATCCTGTACCTGTCCCGCAGGTGTGATGTTCGGATGTAAGTTTTCATAACTGTGACCTTAATTGCCTACCGTCTGTAAGCTGTTAGTGTCTTAACGACCGTTCCACAGGTGCATGTTCATTAATTGTTTATGGTTCATTGAACAAGCATGGGAAACAGTGTTTAAACCCTTTACTAGGAAGATCTGTGAAGTTATTTGGATTTTTACGAATTATCTTTGAGAGACAGGGTCCTGAAAAAGGGACGTTTCTTTTTTTGCTGAGTTTACATCACAGAAGACTGAAATATAACAAAATCGTTTGACATAGAAAAACATAGAAAGTGGGTTTCTTTCAATAAGGTTTACTAATGATGAAATTATGAAAAAATATGATTAACATTCCACCCATGAGGCCACTAGGTCATTTGACTGCAGGAAAGGGCTACTGAGCATAATGAAAGAGCTAGCTCACTGAGCAACCTGCTATGGAGATGATGTTGAAAAGCACGGCGTAGACCAGATGCAGGCACATTCGAGGAGACGTAATAAAAAGGGCCGACCTGGAGATGAATTAGATAGAGAACAAACTGTGACTTGTGTGTTTGGATCATCTGTGAAGCGATGCTGTCTCTTGCTGGTTGACAGTTGTGCATCCTATAATGGCTAACTGGAATAGATTAGGCACATTTGCAATAGTGCTATATGCTATTTTCGATGCGCCTGGCAACATCATGTCAGCTCCCCTGCTGCTTTTTTAAATAGAGTTGCTTTATCTTGAATATAAAGCTATTGTTTACAGCTTGGGGTTTGCTTAAGAGTAGTTTGAGGTTTGCTGAAGTTGTTTCAGAGTAGAAAACATCTCCAATTTTCGATCCCATGGGGACATTAGACAATGCTGCTTATCAACAACAAAAAGTAACATGCTTCTTTCAACATCACCAGAAACAGGTGGAACTCCCTGTATGGATTCCTCCCACCCATTTTGTGAGAGCTCATTATCCATACTCGTTCTCACACACACACACACACACACACCCACACACACTGACATTTCTGTCATTAAACAACTAGGATCCGCTATCAATCAGTGAACAGACAGAATAATGTAGTCCACAGTACAGCCTCGCCAGCGATGGCTGCTAGCTAAGAATAGGGCCTTTCATCTACTCTCGTGCTGACGCTGCCAAGCACATCACCTGTCACCTGTCACCTGCCACCACCGTCTGACTCTCTCAGAAGCGTTGAAGCGTCAAGGGGATTTGACTATAAACTTTTATTATGTTTTTATATTTAGGTGTCTCTAAGAGCACATTATTGACTCCAACTGCTGGTCTAAACAGCACTTTTCTACTAAAGTAGGCTTTTTGAATTGAGTAACCTACGTGTTGACGTTATGGTGAAGTAATACTGTATAAACGTAACATAACATTTACGTTCCCATCATGTGCCAGAGTAATAGCGTCTAGAATCTGTAAGGGCATCGAGTGTCTCAAACTTTCAACAATCCATCTCAGAGAAGATACAATATTTTACTTGAGGTTGAGGTGCAGCTCTCGGGGGGTCTTGGACGGTTGGTGGCCTGGCGGTTGGGAGCTTGGGCCGGTGGCCGAGAGGTCGCTGGTTCGGGTCGCCGATTTGTCTTGGTGGGAGAACTGTTGATGTGCCCCTGGGCAGGGCGCTTGAAGTTCAGCCGTTTCCAGCTACAGTAGTCATTTACAACATTAACAATGTCTACACTGTATTTTTGATCAATTTCATGTTATTTTAATGGACAAAAAAATAATTTTCTTTCAAAAACAAGGACATTTCTAAGTTACCCCAAACTTTTGAACGGTAGTGTAGGTTACTGTTCATGATGACAGTTTCATTGACTGGAAAATAGTGTTACAATTACATACAATTACATTATTCCATGACAGCTATGTGATATGCAATAAGTGATGAATCATGTACCTTTTGTTGAGTCCCTCAGCGCAACACACACACACACACACACACACACACACACACACACACACACACACACACACACCTTATCTATCTCTCTCTTTGATACATTCTGTACAGTAAACAGTTAAACACATATACAGTAGAAGTTATATTCAATAAGTTGGTGCATTACATCAGATGGGGGATGGCGATGGAATGAGAAAGATAAGTTGTAAAGAGGACCATAGACGATTAAGAAGTGATGGATAAAGGGAATGGGAACATGGACAGACAGAGACAAAGGAGATGGACAGGAGGACAGAGTAGAGAAAATTAAAAAGGAAGACTGAATGTAAAGAGAGCGAGAGGTTAGAATATATACTGCTCAAAAAAATAAAGGGAACACTTAAACAACACATCCTAGATCTGAATGAAAGAAATAATCTTATTAAATACTTTTTTCTTTACATAGTTGAATGTGCTGACAACAAAATCACACAAAAATAATCAATGGAAATCCAATTTATCAACCCATGGAGGTCTGGATTTGGAGTCACACTCAAAATTAAAGTGGAAAACCACACTACAGGCTGATCCAACTTTGATGTAATGTCCTTAAAACAAGTCAAAATGAGGCTCAGTAGTGTGTGTGGCCTCCACGTGCCTGTATGACATCCCTACAACGCCTGGGCATGCTCCTGATGAGGTGGCGGATGGTCTCCTGAGGGATCTCCTCCCAGACCTGGACTAAAGCATCCGCCAACTCCTGGACAGTCTGTGGTGCAACGTGGAGTTGGTGGATGGAGCGAGACATGATGTCCCAGATGTGCTCAATTGGATTCAGGTCTGGGGAACGGGCGGGCCAGTCCATAGCATCAATACCTTCCTCTTGCAGGAACTGCTGACACACTCCAGCCACATGAGGTCTGGCATTGTCTTGCATTAGGAGGAACCCAGGGCCAACCGCACCAGCATATGGTCTCACAAGGGGTCTGAGGATCTCATCTCGGTACCTAATGGCAGTCAGGCTACCTCTGGCGAGCACATGGAGGGCTGTGCGGCCCCCCAAAGAAATGCCACCCCACACCATGACTGACCCACCGCCAAACCGGTCATGCTGGAGGATGTTGCAGGCAGCAGAATGTTCTCCACGGCGTCTCCAGACTCTGTCACGTCTGTCACGTGCTCAGTGTAACCTGCTTTCATCTGTGAAGAGCACAGGGCGCCAGTGGCTTATTTGCCAATCTTGGTGTTCTCTGGCAAATGCCAAACGTCCTGCACGGTGTTGGGCTGTAAGCACAACCCCCACCTGTGGACGTCAGGCCCTCATACCACCCTCATGGAGTCTGTTTCTGACCGTTTGAGCAGACACATGCACATTTGTGGCCTGCTGGAGGTCATTTTGCAGGGCTCTGACAGTGCTCCTCCTGCTCCTCCTTGCACAAAGGCGGAGGTAGCGGTCCTGCTGCTGGGTTGTTGCCCTCCTACGGCCTCCTCCACGTCTCCTGATGTACTGGCCTGTCTCCTGGTAGCGCCTCCATGCTCTGGACACTACACTGACAGACACAGCAAACCTTCTTGCCACAGCTCGCATTGATGTGCCATCCTGGATGAGCTGCACTACCTGAGCCACTTGAGTCGGTTGTAGACTCCGTCTCATGCTACCACTAGAGTGAAAGCACCGCCAGCATTCAAAAGTGACCAAAACATCAGCAAGGAAGCATAGGAACTGAGAAGTGGTCTGTGGTCCCCACCTGCAGAACCACTCCTTTATTGGGGGTGTCTTGCTAATTGCCTATAATTTCCACCTGTTGTCTATTCCATTTGCACAACAGCATGTGAAATTTATTGTCAATCAGTGTTGCTTCCTAAGTGGACAGTTTGATTTCACAGAAGTGTGATTGACTTGGAGTTACATTGTGTTGTTTAAGTGTTCCCTTTATTTTTTTGAGCAGTGTATTTTCCACCCACAGTTGTTCCAATTTGATTCCAGTTGTTCACAGATGAATCCAATACATCTGGTAATTGGCAATCAATTGAACAATCAACAGAAGCCTTTCAGGAAATACACCTGTAGCTCTCTTCACGACAACAGACACAGGTTGGTTCTTTGAAACGGGCGTTTATTGCATTGCACGTATTTTTCTCCGATGCATCCACGTCACGCCGTGAGAACTATATGTTTGAATGAACACAGTAACGTTGATAAATTATACAGTACTGAAACAAAGAAATACAAATGGCGCTTGGCGCGACAATACAAATGGCGCTTGGCGCGACAATACAAACTGAACTTGGCGCGACTATAAACAAAGTTCTATAGGTTGAACAAAATACCTCGTTGGCTGCTTGTCCTGAAAAGAGGTTCTTGAATTCTTAAAGTCCCTTGAAAGTCCCTTTACTGTCTTTCTTAGCCTCTGCCATCAACAATTATGACTCAGACTAAGATCTGCTTAAGTTAGATTGCACACAGTCAATTAACAAATTCAGTAGCAGTAACACAACAGAGATCGTTAATTTCGGGATGGAACATAAAAACACAATCAATGGCCTAACGTTAATTTACCTGTTACATCACATTTAAATTCTTATCTATACATCAATAAATTATTTATTTACTTACTACATCAAATAAACCTTGAATTATGTATTAATCATGCATAGTGAACACAGCATCTATGTAACAACACTTACAACACCCGAGGAGCGATTGGGAATGTGTGTGTGTTTATGTATGTTAGTGTACACATGTGCTTGTGTGTGTCATGGGGGTCTATACACTGAGTGTACAAAATTAGGAACAACTGCTCTTTCCATGACAGACTGACCAAGTGAATAACATTGATGTCACCTGTTAAATCCACTTCAATCAGTATAGATGAAGGGGAGGAGACAGGTTATAGAAGGATTTTGAAGCCTTAAGACAATTGAGACATGTGTGCCATTCAGAGGGTGAATTTTAAGTGCCTTTGAAAGGGGTATGGTAGTAGGTGCCAGGCACACCAGTTTGAGTGTGTCAAGAACTGTAACGCTGCTGGGTTTTTCACACTGATGTATGAAGAATGGTCCAGCACCCAAAAGACATCCAGCCAACTTGACACAACTGTGGGAACTGTGTGTGTTTGTGTGTTTCTGTGTGTGACCATGGTCCCAAGGTTGCTAATCAACAGGGATAAAGCGTGAGATGCCAGAACCAGCCAGGTCACCCGTGATAGAAGTCAGTATTCAACGTCCATCCATGTCTGAGGACATTGGGACAGTAGTAAGCGTTCTTACCTTCAAGAAGGTTTCTGTTTTGGTAGGGTGTTGTGGGCAGGGGTTGTGGATGGGTGTCAGCACCTGCCTCTGATTCAAAAGGTTGCAAGTTTGAATCCAGTGATCGAAAGTTGTTTTGGATATTTTTGTTTCAAGCCTGTGACAAACCTTAACCCGTACCTTAACAATTCAGAGTTAATGCCTAAACTTAACCTTAAACACTTTGAAATGTGACATTTGGAACAACTTCGAAATTTGACTTTTGAGAAACATGGATGAACACAGTCTCTGACGTGAGACTGTGAGAGTTGGTAGACCAGAACAGTGCCCTTGTTCTGTATGATATACTGGACAATCGTCAGCAAGAATTCTCTTCTGAGTACACCAGCAGAATCCCTGTCCTGTTTTAAATATATAATCGCCATATATTGAAGTCAGTTTTTTTTAAAGGGGAGGATTCAGCACCCATTCAGAGAATGTTATTTTATCTGCTTAGAGGCGTGGTTTCTAAAACCTCCAGAGGCAATGAGATCCTCTACTCTCACTGTGGCGCTGTGAAGCTGTAACGGGCTTAAGAGAATATCCCATTAGTCCTAACACTATTAGGGTTGATGACCTCAGAATTCCCTCATCAACAGAGGCATGTACAGTGTGTCTGTGGCTGGTCTGTGTGTCACTATGCGTTGCTGGTATCTCCCTCTCTTTGTCTAATTTAGTCGATAATGTATAAGTTACAGTAAACTGTTCTTTGAGGTCAGTCAATGATGTCAACACATATGATGTCCAGACATTCCTTACAGCCAGCTCCCATTACATACCATGTCACAACTGTCGAAAGGATTGGACCAAGGCGCAGCGCGTAAAGTGCTCATCTTCTTTTATTAACGTGAACACTTAACCAAAATAAACAATACAACAAAACAGTTCCGTAAGGTACACAGACTATACAGAAAACAACTACCCACAAACCCAAAGGAAAAAAGGGCTGCCTAAGTATGGCCTCCCATCAGAGACAACGAAAGACACCTGCCTCTGATTGGAAACCATACTCGGCACCACATAGAAAACAAACATAGAAAATGAAAACTAGAACAAATCCTCTCTAAATAAACCAACCCCAAAACACACAAAAACAACACCCCCTGCCACGCCCTGACCATACTACAGTGACAAATGACCCCTTTACTGGTCAGGACGTGACATAACAGGGATTCACATACAACCCAATTATAAAGTATTTTCTGTTCTTTTTTTTAAAGGAAATAGCAGATATTATATTTAAAAGGTTTGTAAACATATTTGTATATTGCATATGATCTGCAATGTTATGTTGGCTTCGTAATGTTGCCTGTGTTATGGTAAGATGTGTCGTCTCCTCCAATTTATTAGCCAGTAGCTAGAAATGATTAGTGAGAGACTACTATCCATCTCTTGAGGGCATCGAATGTCTTTAGAGCTTTCTTTTTCAGACTTCAATAGTATGCTTCATGTCAGGTGACAACAGATGTTCCCTATGTGTAGTCAACACCATAATTAAGTATCAATGCCATGTGGTTGAAACGTTGTATATCATTCTAAACATCATCATAGTTTTCCAGCAACGCCTTATGTAGGGGAAAAGTGTTTAGGGCTGTATCATGTCACATCACTTAGCCACATGTCGCGCCCTCTGCCTGCGTCGGCTCGTTCCACTGATGAGCCAAACAGCCTTCTCTGTGGTCGTTAGCGACATTAGCCGCTAATGAAGAGTCTCTTCAGACAAGCAGTGCTTAATGAAGGGCCTTCCCTGTTTCCCTCATCTTTTTCTCTGTCTTTCGACGACACGCCATCAAAAGTTTCTTACCGAGCAATCCACCCGGACCCTGTTCAGAGGAGTTGGAGTTTAAACACTCGAACGGAATGACTTTGGTCCCAGAGGAACAACTTTCTCTTTTTCCTTCTGCAATTGGAAAGTGTGGACGCACACTTTGGAAAGGGTTTAATTAGTGCTAATGGTTTGTTTTGTTTCAACACTTGGTTATGGTTGAGGGGCTGTATGTCTCCATAGGCCCACTGTTCTCTCTATGAAAACACATTAGTGACTGTTCACAGTGCCTCTGGGTGTTTCGGTTATCGAACGTTTACATGATGCTACTTCTGTAACATCCGTTTTCAAATACTGACTGATATCACCAGGACCGGAACCTATTGCAATGTGCGTCCCTGTGTCTCTCTTTACATCCAATTACCTGTTTTGCCTGTGTCTGTTCTGGTTTGGTGTGTTCTGAAATAGTTCTGCTGTCTATGTGAGGAGGTGTGGCTATAGCTCTGCTCACTGTGCTCTGTCTGCTGTATGTCTTTTTATCTTTGCTTACTCAGGCTGGTGGAGAGTTTTTAAATAGTCCCCTGCAAGGCAGATGAATGGTGTGGTCCGAGTCACTCTGGGATGCAGCAGCAGGCCACACTAGCAGAGGGGCGGGGAAGGGCCCCTGCTGACTGACTGTGTGTGTGTGTGTGTGTGTGTGTGTGTGTGTATTGTGCCCTTCTGACCCCCAGATGCACAGTAGAGGTCACAGGGTCCTTTTGGGTCAGTGTTGGGCGGATTACTTGAAAAATGTAATCCGTTACTGATTACAGTTACATGAAAATAAAGTCATCAGTAACGTAATCCTTTGGATTACTCAAAATGAGTAGCATAATCCGATTACTTTTGGATTACTTTCACTTCTAACACCCAGACATATTCTAAAACGATTTAAAAATGTAGCATTATTTCATTTAGTAACATATTTCCTAATTGGGGACTAGTATGAGACCATAACAACACTATAAATCACATTCTTTATTCTATGTGTAAGACCATAGTCACAGGGCTCCATACTAACATTTTCAGTTGGGGCATCAGCCCATGATTTGGTCACACCAAAATGTTGTTGCAGGGTCACGCAATAAATCAAATGTAGCCTAATCATCTTATAAAGTCATTTAAAGTGCTTCATTTAAAAAGTGGACTAGGTGGCATTTTTCAAGAAATACATTGTTTAATCTAACATGTCCAAGGAGGAATTCATTATTCCAGATATTTTTTATGTGCAACCTACACCAGCGGTTTTGTTTTACTGTCAAAATAGGGTTCCGTAAGTTTAATGAATAGGCCTATGCACTCATCTTGAAATCGAATGGCCGATGTGAATTCCTTTTGTTCGCTACAGGTAGCCTAGCGGTTAAGAGCATTGGGCCAGTAACCGTAAAGGTTGCTGGTTCGAATCCCCTGAGCCGACTAGGTGAAAAATCTGTCCACGTGGCCTTGAGCCAGGCACTTAACTCTAGTTGCTCCAGATAAGAGAAAAATGAGTGTTTCCCAACTCTGGTTCCTCCTTTACATTTTACTTATTTAGCACAGTGTTTCCCAACCTGGTCCTCGAGTAAACATTTTACTGTAACCCTGGACAAGCACACCTGATATAAAAGGGTCAACTAATCATCAAGCCCTCGATGAGCTGAATGAGTTGTGTTTGTACAGGGCTACAACAACAATGTGTACTGTTAGGAGTACTGTTGGGAAACACTGTGCTAAATAACTCAAATGTAAAACTGTACTGTACATGATAAATAAAATACAGAACTACAGAAAGCTGAGGCCCTCTTCTACAAGAGACCACGTTTTTTCCTGTGATTGCAATCAGAACGCATCTCTCTCTCTTGCTACATAGCACAGGAAGGAGAGAGAGAGTGAAAGTGTACTGCTAGGAAGCAGCGGGCAGGAACTCTGTGTGGTCAAGACAACTGTCTGATTTGACTAGAAGGCTAGGTGTAAATGTTTTGAAAGCCATACCTATTTATTCAACCAGTTTGAATACAAAAGAAGCCATCCACCCTTGATGAGCGATCAGCAGAACAATAGAATCTTGTGAGAAGTCAGGAGGGTGCACTAAATGACAGCAATGTTTTCTACATTTTTCCTCTTGATATTAGATGAAGTAATCCTAAATGTAATCAGCTGTTTTAAGAATGTAACTGTAATCCAATTATATATATATATATATATATATATATATATATATATATATATATATATATATATATATATATATATATATATATATATATATTTATATATATATTTATATATATTTATATATTTTTTTTTTAAGTAATTGTGGAAAGGAAAGGGAAAGGGGGATACCTAGTCAGTAGTACAACGGAATGCCTTCAACCGAAATGTGTCTTCCACATTTAACCCAACCCCTCCGAATCAAAGAGGTGCGGGGGTCTGCCTTAATCAACATCCACAGTTACTTCATATTTGTAATCGGATTAAGTTATCCCCGTTACATGTAATCCGTTACTACCCAACCCTGCCTTTGGTGCCTGTCAGAGTGGGCTTACTCAGTAACGTACAGTACTGCTCAGAGGGGTTCCCAAATCTCCACTACAGAACAGCTACAGAACAGCTCACAGGGTACAAGTAGAAAGTGGGTTACAACAGAACGTGTGCCTGGCCGGCCCCATGGGTGCCTTGCCAGCAGGGACTAAATAACTAAAGGAGTGTGCTGAGACAGCAAAGGCCAGTCTCAGCATCATCCAAGGAACAAGACCTACTGTATCAACACAAAACCACCCTGAAAGGATGAAGTCACAGAGTTCGAGTGGGACTGGACTTGACCGTTGACATTCTGACTGATTCCACACTACCCAGTCATTGGAATGAGTGTGGAAAGCCATTACAACTAAGGAGTGTTTATAGTAAGGGAAAACCCAACCAGAAATGTATAAGACTGTCCCTTTACTGTAAAGTGGTGGCGAGGTGATGGCCACTAGAATACATGTCATCTTCATTGGGGTGCCACACCCTGTACTTGTGTATCTCAGTCAGTAGAGCAATGGCGCTTGCAATGCTAATGGTTGTGGGTTTTGATTCCCGCTTGGGCCACCCATACAGAAAATGTATGGACGCGTGACTGACAAAAATATAAACGCAACATGCAACAATTTCAAAGATTTTACTGAGTTACAGTTCATATAAGGAAATCAGTCAACTGAAATAAATTCATTGGGGCCTAATCTATGGATTTCACATGACTGGGAATACAGATATAGATCTGTTGGTCACAGATACCTTAAAAAAGAAGGTAGGGGAGTGGATCAGAAAACCAGTCAGTATCTGGTGTGACCACCCTTTGCCTCATGCAGCGCGACACATCTCCTTAAAATAGAGATGATCAGGCTGTTGATTGTGGCCTGTGGAATGTTGTCCCACTGCTCTTCAATGGCTGTGCGAAGTTTCTGGATATTGGCGGGAACTGAAACACGCTGTCGTACACGTCGATCCAAAGCCGGGATTCATCCATAAAAGAGCACACTTCTCCAACATGCCAGTGCGCATCGAAGGTGAGCATTTGCCCACTGAAGTCGGTTACGACTCCGAACTGCAGTCAGGTCAAGACCCTGGTGAAGACCAAGAGCACGCAGATGAGCTTCCCTGAGACGGTTTCTGAGAGTTTGTGTAGAGATTCTTCTTGTGCTAACCGACAATTTCATAATTTGTCCGGGTGGCTGGTCTCAGACGATCCCGCAGGTGAAGAAGCCGGATGTGGAGGTCCTGGGCTGAAGGGGTTACACGTAGTCTGCGGTTGTGAGGTCGGTTGGACATACTGCCAAATTCTAAAACGACATTGGCGGAGGCTAATGGTAGCTCTGGTGGACATTCCTGAAGTCAGCATGCCAATTGCACGCTCCCTGAAAACTTGAGACATCTGTGGCATTGTGTTGTGTGACATTTTAGAATGGCCTTTTATTGTCCCCAGCACAAGGTGCACCTGTGTAATGATCATCCTGTTTAATCAGCTTCTTGATATGCCCCACCTGTCAGGTGGATGGATTATCTTGGCAAAGAAGAAACGCTCAATAACAGGGATGTAAACAAATTTGTGCATCAAATTTGAGAGTAATATGCTTTTTTTGTGTTTAGGTAAAGATTTCTGGGATCTTTTATTTCAGCTCTGTGTATGTTAGGATTGTATTTTCTTGGTATCAGAAGTTTTCAATTACACATGTGTTGACACAAGTGGTGACACTCAAATCGTCTACTGTGCTTATATGGGCTAGATACTACCAATGCTGACTAATGACACGATTGAATAAAACAATGAGGTTAGCCCTTCCTGAGTGATCTGGCTTTTAAGAGTATGTGAAATGTTGTGATCACATTACTTATGAGACCTCTCTCTGGTTCCCAGTGTCAGGTGGTTGGAGTGGTGAGGAGGTTTAATTGAAACAGCACTCTGAAATGCCCTTGTGCTTTTGACAGCGAACCCTGGCTCTCTGAAGAGGCTTGTCATCAGAGCTGTGCCTGCCATAACGATCATTGTAGCCTACAACTCACTATTGCATCAGATTAACACTCAAAAAGGCGTCTAAAAATACTGAACACACAGCCTGGGTCATATTCAATAAAAATGAAACGGAAGCAAAAAGGGCTGAAACGGTGAGGAACTACCTATTAGAAACGCTTGTTTTTGTTTTCTGGGACAAAGTTAATAGACATACTCAAATATATTACCGCAACAGTTGGGAATGTTTCAATCAGTCCCCAGGGTCAGTGTGGCGTTATGTGTCTGTATGTGGGTGGAACACTTGGAGGCGAGGTGAGAGGAGCTTTCACGTTTCGTCGTGACCCCAGGAATACCAAGCCCGTGTCACCTGGCATTATGCTGCTAGTATTCCATTGATCTTCTTGATGATCGTACAGTACATACTCTGCTCGCTCACCACTTACGCTTCGACGGGCCTGCTAGCCCAGCTTGTATGGGAGATGTTAACATGGTATTCATTGCGAGTACAGCTAGAAATGTACCGATGTCATTCTGGTCCAGAGGACTACTGGCAGTGGCAGCAGTACCCACCTGTGGTTCCGGTCTAAAGCTCCGTGAGCAGGTTGGGTTACTACTGACCACCAAGCCAAACCGCCCTCCAGTGCCAGTGTTGATCAATAAAACCGGGCCACTCGGCCTCTCAGGCTACCCGGGCACCGTTGGAGAACCAGCCAGCTCAATACACCAAACCACCCCACAGACCACAAGGTCGGCTCTGTGGACCACGCATCTCACAGCTGCACTCCAATTCAATTACAGTCAAATGGTGGAATGTCACAAAAGCCTTCGTAATGGACGTGGACAGCGAGTGGCACGCGAGCGGTCAGGGAGGTCCGCGGTGGCACATGTAGTCTAGAATGGGGGTCAGAATGGGTGGAGGAGGAGAGCAACGCTTTCCCCACTTTCCCTTACAACCTACCTACACAGATCCCACTTATTGTATTCTATTTCAAACCCCTCAAAGAAAATGAAGGCTTTCTGAAATGTGGGATAATCCTTTATGACATGAAATACAAATAGTGAACACAGTTCTGTATATTAAGGCGGCTCTGAGTATAAACGAATGTCTTCTTTTTCTCCCTCTGTCACTCCCTATTATTAGAGGTGGAATTCTGATCCCTTTGTGAGTGGCTATCAGAAAGAGCCGACTGGGCCGCTTTGAAGTCTGCCGATCGATCAACACCAATCTGGGGAGAAATTGGAGAGCAGGGGGAACATGCATAATGTCTTCCCCCAGGCAGGTCCGACACCAGCGATGAACAGCCCAGTAGATCTGGAGGAAGATGTGATATGATGTGGCCAGACAGGGGAAATGGATGAATTGATGGGCCTGGTTCTGTTGGGCTCACTGGGTATTGAAGTGACACACGTCACATACAATGAAGTACAGAAATAGACAGACATGAACAGAAGTGATTCATTTGTGTCAGACATTTACTGGTGTCATGTAGATACAGGAAACCAGGGTCAGGTTAGGGTAATATTGGGAATAGCAGAAATCAGTTTTGAAAACAGAGTCGGTTTGTAAGTGTGTGTGTGTTCTATAAATTACAGTTACAGAACCGTACTCCATTCTTCTCAATATGTTTCTATTGTTCTCATGTGTGTCATCAACTAGGCTCCCAGCCATGGGCAGAAGACGAACAAATAAAATGTAGCGCTTCTGCCTTAGAGGGCATCACCAGTAAACTACTACACCTCTCTCTCGCTTTATCTCTCTCGCTCTCTCTGTTTTTCTCTCTCTCTCTCTCTCTCTCTCTCTCTCACTCCCTCTCTCTCTCTCTCACTCCCTCTCTCTTGCTCTCTCCCTTGCTCCGCCACGGCTCCACCGTTCTAATTGAAGTGGTTAATTAACTAGAAAAAACACATTAACACCTTTCCAGGCCATTAGGAGATGTGGGTAGGGAAAGGGTTGGATAAAATCGTCTGAAGTGCGTCATGCTTCCTCTCCTGCCATCGCCCCGGAGACGGGGAGAGTGACGGTTGCCTGGCCACATGGGCAGGTGCAAATATGAAGGCAGCCAATCGGACAGTTTTAATTTGTTTTTCTGTCGCGTAGCCGTGCCAAGGCCAGGAAAGGACACGGGAGCTAATGTGCATTGTACAAAAGAAATGTCATCAGAACAATATTTGATGTGGCATTTTATGGCACCTCTCACAAAAATGTGAGGGAAAACAAATACAGACGCACACCTTCGTAGACACACCAATACGTGCAGACAGACAGACAGACAGACAGACAGGCAGGCAGGCAGGCAGGCAGACAGACAGACAGACAGACAGACAGACAGACAGACAGACAGACAGACAGACAGACAGACAGACAGACAGACAGACAGACAGACAGACACATTAACAGATGCTGCAGATGCAGTTAGATATGGCTGATGGCCAGGAGCAGAGAGATTAATACGCATCCTTTGGCTCTAATAGAGGGAGTCACACAGTAGGTGAATAACGGAGAGAGAACAGAGATACAGAGGCAGATGCTCATCAATTCAGCAGTAACAGTCACTCTCTCTCTCTCACACACACACACACACATGCACACACAAACACACACGCACACACACACACACACACACACACACACACACACACACACACACACACACACACACACACACACACACACACACACACACACACACACACACACACACACACACACACACACACACACACAAATCTCATAGAAGTCCTTTTAGAGAGGCAGACCATGGAGTATCAGACACACACACACAGAGAGAGAGAGGGGGGAGAGAGTGTAAAGCCTTGTCAGGGGCCTGCTGTTCATTTCCACAGCCCAGTACCAGCTCACCAGTGGAACCCAGGGACAGAGCCACCCTGGTCCCAGGCACACAATCCCTCACTTATGCCTACCATCCTCCCTGCGGTCTGCTCCTTCTGATTCAGAACCCAACAGCCCAACCATTCTCACTGCCATTGCACAATGGGAGGAATGTCTTCAACGTGTGTGTGAGAGTGTGTGTTAAAACAGATGTGGGAAGCCTTTGGGACAGTCGTTATTTTGAGCAAAAACTTCCCTCTTTTGCCCTCGGAAGAAATCATGCACGACTCGAGTGACAAACATACAGTATATCTTTCTCTCTTTGTCATGCAGATGTTAGTTAACATTCACATTGTTGGCATGTTGCCTCTTGTTGTGGGACTGTTCACCCTTTGTCAAAGTAGCTTGGGCAGACTGTGTGTTCCATTATACTGTAGCAGCCTGAGATGAAGTATGCGCGGCCATTGCATAAGCTACACCTCAAGGGCCATACCTCCCACCAAATTCCCCAGAATGGGAACAATCCGTCCAAGTGTCTGCTAAACGGCCTAGCCATGGGACAAACAATGTCTTATCCAACAGAACTGATGGTGGGAGGAATGGAGGGATGAATGGATGGAAGGATGGCGGAAGGGAGGGGGCATTATCATCTGCCCCAGAGAGCGCCTGACCGGCCTGGTGTGGGTATTGGTAGGCATGGGAGGGTATTGTCTTCTCATTCTCCCCTAACAAAGGCATATTTTTCCAGTGCCCATACATTCCATAGGAACAAGTGTCACAGTGTCCGGAAGGATCGAACGGTGGCAAAGGCAAGGTCAGGAGACAAAACAATGTTTCACTGGTCCAGTCAAAGGAAAGATGCAAAGTGATACTTCCTCTCCCCATCCACAGATCTATCTTCTTCTGCTTCTGTCCCCTTCTCTCTGTTTATGTCCGCTTTTCTCTGTTTCTCTCGCTCATACTCTCTTTGTCTCTCTCCCGCTGTCAGACACTCACTTTAGGCTGTCACTAGACTCACAGCATTGTTTATTTTCTATAACTGACTTCTTCCAATTATGGCAGAACATTATTTACCTGAAAGCAAAACTAAGACCTCCCATGAATGCTTTTATTTATGTAAATGCCTCCAATGAAGAAAAACTCTCTCTCTGTCTCTCTAACACTCTCTGTATCTCTCATATGCACACACACACACACACACACACACACACACACACACACACACACACACACACACACACACACACACACACACACACACACACACACACACACACACACACACACACACACACACACACACACACACACACACACACACACACACAGTCTTGTACAGCTAACCTTGTGGGGAAACACAATTCAGTCCCATTTACCCTATCCCGTACTCTTACCCTTACCCTAACCCTAAAACTAACCCTAGCTCCTAACCCTGACCCTAAACCTAATTCTAACCCTAACACAAATTCTAAACTCCCTAGAAATAGCATTTGACCTCGTTGGGACAAACAAAATGTCCCCAATTAGTCAAATTTTGTTTGTTTACTATTCTTGTGGAAACTTCTGATTAAACACATCCACACACACACACACACACACACACACACACACACACACACACACACACACACACACACACACACACACACACACACACACACACACACACACACACACACACACACACACACACACAAACAAACAAACAAACAAACAAACAAACAAACAAACAAACAAACAAACACACAGACAGACACATCTCACACATGAGACTAATCTCTCAGCCTCACAGCATGCGTAGTGTCCAGATCGTTACACAAACCTCTAAAGCGTTACTGCGTGTTTCTCACAGCCAGTGCTTCAGCCCCATTTAAAGAAAACAGGAAAATCTATATTTCTTATTAGCAATCCCTGCTGATGTGCCTGAGGCTTGGCTTTTTTCAACGTTTCTTTCCTTTGTGCTGTTGGAAAATAGGGGAGACTGGGAGCAATTGTAACACCTTGAATTTCTCCTAACAGAAACAAGCTAGAGTGATGAAACTCTCTCAGTACATGCCCCTTTTGAATCTCTTCCTGCTTCAAAAGTTTCTGCCAAATATCTCAGTATTTGCTATTTTTTTCACAGGCTTTATTTTTCTTATACTGTCCTGAGCATTAATATCTAATAATTCAAACTAGCATAATTTTCATCATTATACTGTATGTTGGTTAAACATTGACATGATTGACATGTGTCACTATGGTTATCTCTTGCTAGGCACAAAAGGTTTGTCATGGCTGCTAGGGTTTGGGAACAATTGTAATGCAGTGTTACATGCTACCTGTACCCAAAAACTTCCAGTCTTTATGCTAAGCTAGTTAGCTTTGGCTTGCGAAAATACCTCAAGCTTCCTTCATACTAGACGCAGACACATACATTTGGTATCTACGAGTTCATCTGACTCTGGGGATTGCCAAAATCCCAAACTATCCCTGTAAAATGACCCTGAGCCAAGCAGCCACTTTATAAAAACAAGTGATTATAACTTTAAGATAATTTTATTTTAACCAGGCAAGTCAGTTAAGAACTAAATCTAATTTACAATGACAGCCTACATCGGCCAAATTCGGACGACGCTGGGCCAATTGTGTGCCACCCAATCACAGCCAGTTGTGATACAGCCTGGATTCAAACCAACAATTTTACTGAGTTACAGTTCACATGAGGAAATCAGTCAACTGAAATAAATTCATTAGGACCTAATCTATGTATTTCACATGACTGGGAATGAATGTATCTGTTGGTTACAGATAACTTTTAAAAAAATGGCCTCACAATGGGCCTCATGATCTCAAATCAAATTTTATTAGTCACATGCGCCGAATACAACAGGTGTAGACCTTACATTAAAATGCTTACTTACGAGCCCCTAACTAACAACGCAGTTTCAAAAAAATACAGATAAGAATAAGAGGTAAAAGTAACAAATAATTAAAGAGCAGCAGTAAAATAACAATAGTGAGACTATATACAGGGGGGTACCGATACAGAGGCAATGGACGGGGGCACTGGTTAGTTGATGTAGTATGTACATGTACAGATGAAGTCAGAAGTTTACATACACTTAGATTGGAGTCATTAAAACTCATTTTTGAACCACTCTACAAATTTCTAGCTAACAAACTATAGTTTTGGCAAGTCGGTTAGGACATCTACTTTGTGCATGAAACACATAATTTCTCCAACAATTGTTTACAGATTATTTGACTTATAATTCACTATATCACATTTCCAGAGGATCAGAAGTTTACATACACTAAGTTGACTGTGCCCTTAAACAGCTTGGAAAATTCCAGAAAATGATGTCATGGCTTTAGAAGCTTCTGATAGGCTAATTGACATCATTTCAGTCCATTGGAGGTATACCTGTGGATGTATTTCAAGGCCTACCTTCAAACTCAGTGCCTCTTTGCTTGACATCATGGGGAAATCTAAAAAAATCCGTCAAGACCACCACAAGACTGGTTCATCCTTGGGAGCAATTTCCAAACACCTGAAGGTACCACGTTCATCTGTACAAACAATAGTACGCAAGTATAAACACCATGGGACCACACAGCTGTCATTCCGCTCAGGAAGGACATGCGTTCTGTCTTCTAGAGATGAATGTACTTTGGTGCGAAAAGTGCAAATCGATCCCAGAACAACAGCAAAGGACCTTGTGAAGATGTTGGAGGAAACAGGTACAAAAGTATCTATATCCACAGTAAAACGAGTCCTATATTGATATAACCTGAAAGGCCGCTCAGCAAGGAAGAAGCCACTGCTCCAAAACCGCCATAAAAAAGCCAGACTGCGGTTTGCAACTGCACATGGGGACAAAGATCGTACTTTTTGGAGAAATGTCCTCTGGCCTGATGAAACAAAAATAGAACTGTTTGGCCGTAATGACCATCGTTATGTTTGGAGGAAAAAGGGGGACGCTTGCAAGCTGAAGAACACCCTCCCAACCGTGAAGCATGGGGGTGGCAGCATCATGTTGTGGGGGTGCTTTGCTGCAGGAGGGACTGGTGCACTTCACAAAGTAGATGGCATCATGAGGAGGACAATTATGTGGATATATTGAAGAAACATCTCAAGACATTCGTCAGGAAGTTAAAGCTTGGTCGCAAATGGGTCTTCCAAATGGACAATGACCCCAAGCATACTTCCAAAGTTGTGGCAAAATGGCTTAAGGACAACAATGTCAAGGTATTGGAGTGGCCATCACAAAGCCCTGACCTCAATCCTATAGAAAATTTGTGCGCAGAACATAAAAAGCGTGTGCGAGCAAGGAGGCCTACATACCTGACTCAGTTACACCAGCTCTGTCAGGAGGAATGGGACAAAATTCACCCAACTTATTGTGGGAAGCTTGTGAAAGGCTACCCAAAATGTTTGACCCAAGTTAAACAATTTAAAGGCAATGCTGCCAAATACTAATTGAGTGTATGTAAACTTCTGACCCACTGGGAATGCGATGAAAGAAATAAAAGCTGAAATAAATAATTCTCTCTACTATTATTCTGACATTTCACATTCTTAAAATAGAGTGGTGATCCTAACTGACCTAAGACAGGGAATTTTTACTAGGATTAAATGTCAGGAGTTGTGAAAAACTGAGTTTAAATGTATTTGGCTAAGGTGTATGTAAACTTCCGACTTCAACTGTAGGTAGAGTTATTAAAGTGACTATGCATAGATGACAACAGAGAGGTGCAGTGTTGTAAAGAGTGGGTGAGGGGGGCACTGCAAATAGTCTGGGTGGCCATTTGACTAGATGTTCAGGAGTCTTATGGCTTGGGGGTAGAAGCTGTTTAGAAGCCTCTTGGTCCACGACCTGGTGCTCCGGTACCACTTGACGTGCAGTAGCACAGGGAAGAGTCTATGACTAGGGTGGCTGGAGTCTTTGACAATTTTTAGGGCCTTCCTTTGACACCGCCTGGAATAGAGGTCCTGGATGGCAGGAAGCTTGGCCCCAGTGATGTACTGGGCCATTAGCACAACCCTCTGTAGTGCCCTGTGATCGGAGGCCGAGCAGTTACCATACCAGGCAGTGATGCAACCAGTCAGGATGCTCTCGATGGTGCAGCTGTAGAACCTTTTGAGGATCTGAGGACCCATGCCAAATTTTTTCAGTCTCCTGAGGGGGAATAGGTTTTGTTGTGCCCTCTTCACGACTGTCATGGTGTGTTTGGACCATGTTAGTTTGTTGGTGATGTGGACACCAAGGAACTCAACCTGTTCCACTGCAGCCCCGTCGATGAGAATGGGGGTGTGTTCTGTCCTCTTTTTCCTGTAGTCCACAATCATCTCCTTTGTCTTGATCACATTGAGGGAGAGGTTGTTGTCCTGGCACCACACGACCAGGTCTCTGACCTCCTCCCCATAGGCTGTCTCGTCGTTGTCGGTGATCAGGCCTACCACTGCTGTGTCATTGGCAAATGTAATGATGGTGTTGGAGTCGTGCCTGGCCGTGCAGCTATGAGTGAACAGGGAGTACAGGAGGGGACAGCGCACGCACCCCTGAGGTGCCCCTGTGTTGATGATCAGCGTGGCGGATGTGTTGTTACCTACCCTTACCACCTGGGGGCGGACCGTCAGGAAGTCCAGGATCCAGTTGCAGAGGGAGGTGTTTACTCCCAGGGTCCTTAGCTTATTGACGAGCTTTGAGGGCACTATGGTGTCATGCTATTTCTGTGCATTAAAATAGCCATCGATAAAATGCAATTGTGTTCGTTGTCCGTAGCTTATGCATCGCCATACCATAACCCCACCGCCACCATCAAATCAAATCAAATGTTATTGGTCACATACACATGGTTAGCAGATGTTATTGCGAGTGTAGTGAAATGCTTATGCTTCTAGATCCGACAGTGCAGCAGAATCTAACAGGTACAATCGAACAATTTCACAACAAAACCTAATATCTAACAAATTCCACAACAAAACCTAATACACATAATCTAGTAAAGGAATGGGATAGGAATATATAACTATAAAATATATGGATGAGCAGTGACAGAGCAGCTAAGATGCAATAGATTGTAAAGAATAGATAGTGAATGATACAGTATACATAATATACATATGAGATGAGTAATGCGAGATATGTAAACATTCTTAAAGTTTCATTATTAAAGTGACAAGTGTTCCATTTATTAAAGTGGCCAATGATATCAAGTCTGTAGGTAGGCAGCCACCTCTCTGTGCTAGTGGTGGCTGTTTAACAATCTGATGGCCTTGAGATAGAAGCCATTTTTCAATCTCTCTGTTCCAGCTTTGATGCACCTGTACTGACCTCGCCTTCTGGATGGAAGCGGGGTGAACAGGCAGTGGCTCGGGGGGTTTATTGTCCTTGATGATCTTTTTTGCCTTCCTATGACATCGGGTGTTGTAGGTGTCCTGGAGGGCAGGTAGTTTGCTCCCGGTGATGCGTTGTGCAGACCGCACCACCCTCTGGAGAGCCTTGCGGTTGTGGGCGGTGCAGTTGCAGTTGCAGTACCAGGCGGTGATACAGCCCGACAGGATGCTCTCATTTGTGCACCTGTAAATGTTAGTGAGGGTTTTTGGTGATAAACCACATTTTTTAAGCCTCCTGAGGTTGAAGAGGCGCTATTGCGCACAATTGTCCTCAAAGCGTGCAAAGAAGTTATTTAATTTGTCTGGAAGCAAGAAGTCGATGTCTGCGACATGGCTGGTTTTCTTTTTGTAATCCGTGATTTTCTGTAGACCCTGCCACATAAGTCTCATGTTTGAGCCATTGAACAACAACTCCACTTTGTCTCTATACTGACACTTTGCTTGTTTGATTGCCTTACGGAGGGGATAACTACACTGTTTGTATTCGGACATATTTCCAGTCGACTTGCCATGATTAAATGCGGTGGTATGTGCTTTCAGTTTTGCGCGAATGCTGCCATCAATTCACGGTTTCTGGTTAGGGAATGTTTTAATAGTCACAGTGCGGGGCCTCCCAAGTGGCGCAGTGGTCTAAGGCACTACATTGCAGTGATAACTGTGCCACTAGAGATTCTGGGTTCGAGCCCAGGCTCTGTTGCCGGCTGCGACCGGGAGGCCCATGGGGCGGCGCACAATTGTCCGGGTTAGGGAGGGTTTGGCTGGCAGGGATATCTTTGTCTCATCGCACACTAGCAACTCCTGTGGCGGGCCGGGTGTATGGTGTTTCCTCCGACACATTGGTGCGGCTGACTTCCGGGTTGGATGGGCATTGTGTCAAGAAGCAGTGCGGCTTGGTTGGGTTGTGTTTTGGAGGATGCATGGCTCTCGACCTTCGCCTCTCCCTATTCCATACGGGAGTTGCAGCGATGAGACAAGACAGTAACTACTATCAATTGGATACCACGAAAATTGGGGTGAAAAAAAAATAAATTGTCACAGTGGGTACAACATCTCCTGTACACTTCCTTATAAAATCGCTCACCGAGTCAGCGTATACGTCAATGTTATTATCTGAGGCGACCCGGAACATATCCCAGTCCACGAAGCAATCTTGAAGCGTGGAATCTGATTGGTCAGATCAGCATTGGATAGACCTAAGCATGGGCACTTCCTGTTTTAGTTTCTGCCTATAGGAGGGGAGCAACAAGATGGAGTCATGGTCAGATTTGCCAAAAGGAGGGCGGGGGAGGGCGCACAATTGGCCCAGTGTGCACGCATCCAAAGCCTCACTTGAAGATCGCTCCGGCACCCTCTCCTCCAGCGGCGTTGTTTTGGGTCGGCCTCTGGAATCAGTTCAAATGCCCTGGGTGGTGCAGACAAAGGATCCGCTTTGGGAAAGTCGTATTCCTGGTCGTAGTGCTGGTTGTGCTGGTAAGTTGACGTCTCTCTGATATCCAATAGTTCTTCCCGGTTGTACTTTTAATAACACTTAAGGTTTTCTGGGCTAACAATGTAAGAAATAATACATGAAAAAACGAAATACTGCACAGTTTCCTAAGGACTAGTAGCAAAGCGGCCATCTCTATCGGCGCCATCTTGTACTTTTTTGACCATGAGGCACTCTGTTCACAACGTTGACATCAGCAAACCGCTCGCCCACACAACGCCATACACATGGTCTGCGGTTGTGAGGCCGGTTGGACGTACTGGCAAATTCTCTAAAACGACGTTGGATGCAGCTTATATAGAGAAATTAACATTCAATTCTCTGGTAACAGCTCTGGTGGACATTCTTGCAGTCAGCATGCCAATTGTAAGCTCCCTCAAAACTTGAGAGATCTGTGGCATTGTGTTGTATGACAAAACTGCACATTTTAGAGTGACCTTTTATTGTCCCCAGCACAAGGTGCGCCTGTGTAATAATCATGCTGTTTATTCAGCTTGATATGCCACACCTGTCAGGTGGATGAATAATCTTGGCAAAGGAGAAATGCTCACTAACAGGGATGTAAACAAATATGGGTATCGATTACATCTGGGATCTTTTATTTCAGCTCATGAAACATGGGACCAACACTTTACATGTTGTGTTTATATTTTTGTTCAGTGTACAAATACTAACTTCAATAGCCTTAGCCCTGCAGAATGCCAAAAGAGCTAGACTGGACATCGTCATCAGACTATTCTAAAAATGGCATTGCACAAACGGGTGTTACTGTAAATATTGGTAATGTACATAAAAGCACTTATATTTATTGCAACATCATTACATAGGTCTATGACAATATGATAATTCATAAACATGAATAGATTTTATTAGGTGTTACATTTCATCAACGCTAATGTAATGTCCAGACCTTTCGGACTGAAATCAATATTGTAATCCGACCCTCTTATGTACAGACCTATGATAGTATAAATGATTAGGAAACAGATGTATTTTTATATAAAAGTGGTCTCTCCCCTACACAAGTTAGAAGGACAGCCTTTCGGAGAGTTCATGCTGTTGTAGATTTGTACCTCTATTGGCACTGCACTATAAAAAGTATGGATTCTGCTTTTATTAACATCTGTGGTACAGTATATCATGTTTCATTAAAGGAAAATGTGTTGATTGTTGTGAGGCTGCAAACATATTGATTACAGTACATTCAGTATGCACCTGGATTCATGTTCTGTTTACAAATCCCATTATTACGCAACAGCTTGACCGGACGAAGCAACGGTTACACCTTAGAAATCATTTATATATCTGAGGAATATCTTTAACCTGCATTTTACATCCTTCTATTTTAAAGGTTACTATCTGCAGGAGCAATCTGGTTAAGTGGAATTGTCAAGGGTGAACGGCCGTATCCTACCATCACCACAGTAGTTAGTGTAACAGTTGGCTACACTCAAGCCTCTGTATCCTGGTGACTTTGAAAACAGTGCTGCTTCAAAGTCACAGATAAAAGACAGATTAGGTCGACACTGTGACACACAAGGAGCATTCTGGGTAGGGGATGTGATGGGAAATCAGAGGCCCAACCCTTTCTAAAGACTGTGTGATAGATCCACTTTAAAATACGTTGAGAGGGAGAGAAGAGGGAAGAAAACTCCTGGCAACACAGACAGAAGTGCTGTCCTTGCTGGGGATAATTGGGCTGTTTCTTTTGTTTCCTCCCGGGTCCTTCACTCCTTCCCTTCCCTCTCCTCCACTCCGCTCTCTCACTCTCCCTCTATTTACTTAGCAAAGGAAAATTGTTTACTGGGGACAGGGGCAGGGGCATTAAAAGAGGGAAAGGGGGGTGCAGGCTTTCATTGTGATTGATTAAGAGGGCCATGGGAAAGGGCCTTTGGGATAATACACAAGTTTCACGACCGCCAGATTCAGTGCCTGTTTGCGAGTCGGCGCAGGATTTTCACGAGTGACATTGCAAAGCACCATAACATGAATTTACAAGGGTAAGTTAAGCAACAAAGCAGGTATGTAAGTGAAAGAGAGAAAAATGCAATATGGTATGTCAAACTAATCCGAAGGCCATAGATGAAGAAAGGAAGTGTTGCCAATCATGCCAACTTGAGTAGGCTACACATAGAAAATTGCACTACAGAGACATTTCATTTTTACTTTTGCTTTTATTTCACCAGTTCATTTGTCAATCCAGGACCATATTTCTACTTTGTGGCCCTAGTGCTGTGAGTGGGGCTTGTGCATCAACCTGGTCTCAGAGCATTTCATATTATTCTGTAGGTAAATCCCAGACACTCCATTTAGCATGATATGTTACATTTTGCATGGTATGTATTCATCCATTTCATATGATATGTTACGAATTCCAATTTGTTGTTGATAACGTTAGGTAAGTGGCTAACGCTGACGTTAGCTAGGCTAGGGGTGTGGGGTTAAGGTTATAGGGCTAAGGTTTGGAATCAGGTTAAAGGGCTAAGGTTAAGGTTAGGGGAAGGCTTAGCTAAAAGGGTTAAGGTTAAGGTTAGGGGAAAGGTTAGCTAACATGGTACGTAGTTGCTAATTAGCTAAAATGCTAAAGTTCTTTGTGATGAGATTCGGACACTCAACCAAATGTAACATATCATACTAACTTGAGTGTCCCGGAATGACATTTACTATGTTACGTCTAGTCTGTGTGAATGGAGCACTGACAAGAGAACTCTCACTGTTATGCCTGAATAGAGTTTTGTTGTATTCTATACTGTTATGTACTGCATTGGACAGTCATTGTATAGTACTGTATTGTAATGTACTGTTTTTTACTGTACTGTATTGCATAGGAGACAGCATTGTGACTGAGCAGGAGTCCACAGGGCCATCTCCTTAGGTTTCCCACCATTTCATTTCACTCACTCTCTATACACAAATTCATATTACTCATCATGACATTTTTCATTTCTACCCTTTGATTAGAAACCCTTTCTTTCCATTCTCATTTTTTATGTGTAACGGTAATCTGTTAATCAATACTCTTTATGATTATTTTCTCGGATGCCATTTCCACCCAAGATCTATAAAAGGCAGGATATTGTTTGTTCCCACTAATCCACTGATACATATTCCACATTGTTTATTGCATGTCATAATGCATTATGGTCACAACAAATCACCTAATCAATTATCTTTATGATCAAATCCCTGAAAAATGATCTTATTCACATATACAGTAGATATTCACCAACAAGCCAATAATTTCCCCCAGTCATGGCAAAATCCTCAGCAGCAACAACTTTGATCGTACTGCAGATAGTGCGATCGATGGATGATGTCTAGTTTGATAGATGAATGGTCTCTGTGAAAGCATTGCTGGTTCGAAACATGGTGCACCAATTAGGATTCTAAAGAGGTTAGGGCAGGCAGCAACATAAGTACACATGGCTGATTTGATTATTGGCTATTGGTCGGGGAGGAGGGACCTGGTCAGTAATATAATGCCCTCGGGACAAGGTCAGCTCCTTTGAAGAGGCTTTGCTGAGGATTACCATGGAGATGGAGTGAGTGTGTGTTTGTGTGTGTATGCGTGCCTCGGTGTGTTAGTGTTTGATCCATGATAAGATCCTGCTGGTTTCTCCTTACGTTATGCTTGCTTGCTTTGAATCCAATGAATTTTCACCACTTTGAACAAGCTCCTCACACCGTCAGTCCTCCTACATCTTTCTCTCTCTAGGAATATACAGTAGTGGGCCTTGTTATATTTTTATTTATGAGAAACTGATAAATGTGGTGGGGCTGATGGCTTTGGTGTTTGGGGTTTGCCTTTTCTTCCCACTTCTACAATATCATTAGCACCACAGAGGTGCGTGATCAGGCTATACAGCCTGCAGGGTTTTCCATACATCGCATGGACAGGGAAAAATAACTTTGCGGGAAAAACAAAGGCGGAGGAGTATGTTTCAACAACCCACAGTGTGAATGTAGGAATGTACAAACCCTTAACATGTTCTGTTCCTCTGACCTGGAATACCTCACAATCAAATGCAGACCCCATTATCTCCCGAGATAATTCACTATCACAGCTGTCTTCAGAAATGGACCAAAATGCAGCAGAGTTAGTATTCATCCTTCAATTTAATTAGAAAGAACACTATACAATTACAAAAACAAGGAAACTGACAGCCAACAGTCCTGTCAGGTGCAACCACACTAAACAAGAAACAATTACCCACAACCCCAAAGAAAAACACACACTACTATATAGGACTCCCAATCAAAGGCAACTCAACACACCTGCCTTCAATTGGGAGTCCAATCACCAACACAACACTTAACACACACAAAAACCCTGCCACATCCTGACCAAAACTAACACAATTACGCCCTCTGCTGGTCAGGACGTGACAGTACCCCCCCTCAAGGTGCAGACCCCAGAATGCACCTAAAAGAAAAACAAACAATAAGGGAGGGAAGGGAGGGTGGCTGCCGTCAACGACGGCATTGTGCTACACCCTCCCTCCCCAACCCACCTCTCCTGGAGGTGGCTCAGGTGCAGGACGTGGACCTCGCTCCACCTCCGGCATCGCCCACTTCGGTGGCGCCGATAGCTGCGCCGGGCAGACGGGCCACTCGGGCTGACCCTGGCAGACGGACCACTCTGGCTGGGCCGGAGGACATGCGGGCCACTCGGGCTGGGCCGGAGGACAGGCGGGCCACTCGGGTTGGGCCGGAGGACAGGCGGGCCACTCGGGCTGGGCCGGAGGACAGGCGGGCCACTCGGGCTGGGCCGGAGGACAGGCGGGCCACTCGGGCTGGGCCGGAGGGCAGGCGGGGCACCCTGGCAGATTCGGGCAGGCGGGCCACTCGGGCTGGGCCGGAGGACAGGTGGGCCACTCTGGCAGACCCGGGCAGTCGGGCCGCTCTGGCAGACCCGGGCAGTCGGGCCGCTCTGGCAGACCCGGGCAGTCTGGCCGCTCTGGCAGACCCGGGCAGTCGGGCCGCTCTGGCATCTCCGGGCAGACGGGCCGCTCTGGCATCTCCGGGCAGACGGGCGGCTCTGGCGGCTCCTGACTGGCGGGCGGCTCTGGCGACTCCTGACTGGCGGACCATATCACCTCCACCATACCAGACACCCTTGACCCACTACAATTTGCATACCGCCCCAACAGAGCCATGGACAATGCAATTGCTGTTGACCTGCACACTGCCCTATCCCACCTGGATAAGAGGAATACCTATGTGAGAATGCTGTTCATATCAGGTTTCAACGTAAGACCCAAGTGCAGACTGTGTGAAGTGACAATGTTTATTGTAACAACAGGGGCAGGCAAACGACAGGTCAAGGCAGGCAGGGGTCGATAATCCAAACTAGGAGCAAAGGTACAGGACGGCAGGCAGGCTCAGGGACAGGCAGAGTTCAGTAATCCAGAGATGGAGTAAAGGTACAGGACGGCAGGCAGACTCAGGGTCAGGACAGGCAAGGGTCTAAAACCAGGAGGATGACAAAAAGAGAGGCTGGGAAAAGACAGGAACTGACAGGACAAACGCTGGTAAGCTTGACAAACAAGACGAACTGGCACAGACAGACAGAAAACACCGGTATAAATACGCAGAGGATAAGTGGGGAAGATGGGCGACACCTGGAGGGGGTGGAGACAAGCACAAGGACAGGTGAAACAGATCAGGGCGTGACAGTTCATCGACTATAGCTCAGATTTTGACACCATAGTGCCCTCAAAGCTCATCATTAAGCTCAGGGCCTTGGGTCTGAACTCCTCCCTCTGCAACTGTGTCCTAGATTTCCTGACGGGTAAACCCCAGGTGGTGAGGGTAGGCAACAACACCTCTGCCACGCTGACCCTCAACATGGGGGCCCCTAGGGGTGTGTGCTGAGCCCCCTCCTGTACTCCTTGTTCAGCCATGACTGCATGGCCACGCATGACTCCAACTTGATCATCAAGTTTGCTGATGACACAACAGTGGTAGGCCTGATAACCAACAATGACAAAACAGCTTACAGGGAGGAGGTTAGCACCTTGGCGGAGTGGTGTCAAGAAAATAGCCTCTCACTCAATGTCAACAAAACAAAGAGCTGATCATGGACTACAGGAGACAGAGGAGGGAGCACGACCCCCATCTTCATCGACTGGGATAGAGTCAAACCTTCAATTTCCTTGGCGTGCACATCACTGAGGACCTGAAATGGTCTCACCACACCGACACCGTGGTGAAGAAGGCACAACAGCACCTCTACAACCTCAGGTGGCTGAATACATTTGGCATAGCCCCTAAGACTCCCACAAACTTCTACAGATGCACCATTGAGAGCATTCTGTCGGGCTGCATCACTGCCTGGTACAGCAACTACACTGCCCTCATGGCTATCCAGAGGGTGCTGCGGTCAGCCCAACGCATCATCGGGGGCACGCTGCCGGCCCTACAGGTCATTTACAGCACTCAATGTCAAAGGAAGGCCAAGAAGATCATTAAGGACCTCAGTCACCCAAACCACAGACTATTCACTAGGCTACCGCTGGCAGACGGAGACAGTACAGGTGCATCTAACCGAGAAACTAAAAAACAGCTTCTACTACCAGGCCATCTGTTAAACAGCCATCACTAGCCATCTACCAGGTCAAGCACACTCACTCACAAAAAAAAAACCCACACAAGCGATCACACACACAACTCATAGTCACAAACACACGCACATACATACACTATTTATACACAAAGGTATGTGGACACCCCTTCAAATAAGTGGATTCAGCAATTTCAGCCACACCTGTTGCTGACTGGTGTATAAAATCGAGGCTACAGCCATGCAATCTCCATAGACAAACATTGGCAGTAGAATGGCCTTACTGAAGAGCTCAGTGACTTAAAATGTGGCACCATCGTAGGATATCAACTTTCCAAAAAGTCAGTTTGTCAAATTTTTGCCCTGCTAGAGCTGCCCGGTCAACTGTAAGTACTGTTATTGTGAAGTGGAAACGTCTAGGAGCAACAACGGCTCAGCCGTGAAGTGGTAAGCCACACAAGCCCACAGAATGGGACAACCGAGTGCTGAAGCGCACAATGCTTAAAAATCGTCTGTCCTTGGTCGCAGCAATCACTACCGAGTTCCATACTGACTCTGGAAGCAACGTCAGCACTATAACTGTTCGTCGGGAGCTTCATGAAATAGGTTTCCATTTCCAGCCACACACAAGGCAAAGATCACCATGCGCAATGCCAAGCGTCGGGTGGAGTGATTTAAAGTTTGCCGCCATTGGACTCTGGAGCATTGGAAACGCATTCTCTGAAGTGATGAATCACGCTTCACCATCTGGTAGTCCGACGGACGAATCTGGGTTTGGTGGATGCCAGTACAACGCGACCTGCCTCAATGCATAGTGCAAACTATAAAGTTTGGTGGAGGAGGAATAATGGTCTGGGGCTGTTTCATGGTTCAGGCTAGGCCCCTTAGCTCCAGTGAAGGGAAATCTTAATGCTACAGCATACAATGACATTCTAGACGATTCTGGGCTTCCAACTTTTTGACAACAGTTTGGGGAAGGCCCTTTCCTATTTCAGCATGACAATGCCCCCGTGCACAAGCGAGGTCCATACAGAAATGGTTTGCTGAGATTGGTGTGGAAGAGCTTGACTGGCCTGCACAGAACCCTGACCTCAACTCCATCGAACACCTTTGGGATGAATTGGAACACCGACTGCGAGCCAGGCCTAATCGCCTCACTAATGCTCTTGTGGCTGAATGGAAGGAAGTTCTCGCAGCAATGTTCCAACATTTAGTGAAAAGCCTGTGGAGGCTGTTTTAGCAGCAAAGGGGGAACCAACTCCATAAATGCCCATGATTTTGGAATGAGATGTTCGACGAGCAAGTGTCCACATACTTTTGGTCATTTAGTGTATATACATACACACTTACAGTTTTGCACTGACATAAATCATTGAAATATTTCTACTAATGTACTTTGTATTTTAGTTACACTGTTGATACACAGCACATTTTTTTTGCATACTGGATTCTTGATATACAGTGAATTCAGAAAGTATTTAGAGCCCTTGACTTTTTCCACATTTCGCTACGTTACAGCCTTATTCTAAAATGAATTAAATTGTTGTTTTTCCCCTCATCAATCTACACACAATACCCCATAATGACGAAGCAAAAACAGGGTTTAAGAAATTTTGCTAAATTATATTAATAACAAATAACGGAAATATCATATTTACATAAGTATTTAGACCCTTTAATCAGTACTTTGTTGAAGCACCTTTGGCAGCGATTACAGCCTTGAGTCTTCTTGGGTATGACACTACAAGCTTGACACACCTATAGATTGGGGAGGTTCTCCCATTCTTCCTTGCAGATCCTCTCAAGGCTTGTCCCGAAGCCAGTCCTGCATTGTCTTGGCTGTGTGGTTAGGGTTGTTGTCCTGTTGGAAGGTGAACCTTCGCCCCAGTCTGAGGTCCTGAGCGCTCTGTAGCAGGTTTTCATCAAGGATCTCTCTGTTCTTTGCTCCGTTCATCTTTCCCTCAATCCTGACTAGTCTCCCAGTCCCTGACGCTGAAAAACATCCCCACAGCATGAGGCTGCCACCACAATGCTTCACCTTAGGGATAGTGCCATGTTTCCTCCAGACGTGATGCTTGTCGTTCAGGCCAAAGAGTTCAATTTTGGTTTCATAAGAAACTTGTTTCTCACGGTCTGAGAGTCCTTTAGGTGCCTTCTGGCAATCTCCAAGCAGGCTGTCATGTGCCTTTTACTGAGGAGTGGCTTCCGTCTGGCCACTCTAGCATAAAGGCCTGATTGGTGGAGTGCTGCAGAGATGGTTGTCCTTCTGGAAGGTTCTCCCATCTCCACAGAGGAACTCTGGAGCTGTCAGAGTGACCATTGGGTTCTTGGTCACCTCCCTCACCAAGGCCCTTCCCCGATTGCTCAGTGTGGCTGGCAAACAGCTCTACATTTTTACATTTTAGTCATTTAGCAGACGCTCTTATCCAGAGCGACTTACAGTAGTGAATGCATACATTTAATTTCATTTCATGCATTTTTTTTGTACCCCTCTAGGAAGGGTCTTGGTGGTTCCAAACTTTTACCATTTAAGAATAATGGAGGCCACTGTGTTCTTGGGGACCTCCAATGCTACAGAAATGTTTTGGTACCCTTCCCCAGATCTGTGCCTCGACAAAATCCTGTCTCAGAGCTCTACGGACAATTCCTTTGACCACATAACTTATTTTTTTCTCTGACATGCATTGTCAACTGTGGGACCTTTTATAGATAGGTGTGTGCCTTGACAAATCATGTCCAATCAATCAAATAAACCACAGGTGGAGTCCAATCAAGTTGTCAAAACATCTCAAGGATGATCAATGGAAACAGGATGCACCTGAACTCAATTTTGAGTCTCATAGCAAAGGGTCTGAATACTTATGTAAATAAGGTATTTCTGTTTTTTATGTTTAATACATTTGCAAACATTTCTGAGAACCTGTTTTCACTTTGTCATTATGTGGTATTGTGTGTAGATTGATGAGGAAAACATTTAATTTAAATCATTTTAGAGTAACAAAATGTGGAAGTCACACATTTTTTGTTGTTTTGGCTCTGTACTCCAGCACTTTGGATTTGAAATGATACAGCTTTAATTTGAGGGTATTTTCTTCCATACCGGGTAAACCGTTTATAAATTACAGCACTTTCTGTACATAGTCCCCCCATTTTCATGGACCAAAAGTACTGGGTCAAATTAACTTATTATATATATATATATATATTTTTATTTTTATTTTTTTATTTTATTTAACCTTTATTTAACTAGGCAAGTCAGTTAAGAACAAGTTCTTATTTACAATGACTGCCTCCCTGGGGAACAGTGGGTTAACTGCCTTTTTCAGGGGCAGTACATATCATTCTTAGTATATCTTGTAAATTCTTCCGGTGTTCACACTTATAGATTGCATTTTGATTACTGTTATAGTGCTATTTGGATGGTGAATTGGATTCGTCTCGACGGTCTTGATTTCGTTTCTTTTTTTAAACTTTTCTACATTTTTATTATTTGTGTACTTGTTTGGCATTTTACTGAAGTGTTAGGGTAGATAAGCATTTCCCTGCACTAGCTATAACACCTGCTAAACTGTGTACACAATCAACAAACTTTGATTATATATCCTATTACGTTGCTATATTATACATTATATATGTCATTCTATGATTAGCACTCAAAAAGCATTGTATCTACTGTCTACAGTGCGTATCATATGAACACTCAGCTCAGCACACCAACTGTCTAATACTGTATCTATGAGTCAGTACAGTCACATAAACCTCATGAGGTAATGCATTAAGAATTACACACCAGGCTATGTGATTCATCAATGATCATTGATTTGATCTTCAAAACCAGCCAGCATCTACACCGATCCGCAGATGTACTGTATAACATGTTTGAGATATGAGGTCCGTTGCTCTTAATGAGCCCTACTAAGTTTGTTTATGCAACTGACATGTTTTTTAAAGTATGCTTGTTCTCCAGGAGCTGTCAGAATTTTCTCAAAGTTGATCACAACCTCCTCGGCATAATGTTGTGACCAACCTCACGCAATGCGATTGTTCAAAGGCACCAGGCAAACTCTGATCCCCTTGTAGTGCTCTGGGGAGGGTTGTGACCAACCTCAGGCAATGCGATTGTTCAAAGGCACCAGGCAAACTCTGATCCCCTTGTAGTGCTCTGGGGAAGGTTGTGACCAACCTCACGCAATGCGATTGTTCAAAGGCAGCAGGCAAACTCTGATCCCCTTGTAGTGCTCTGGGGAAGGTTGTGACCAACCTCAGGCAATGCGATTGTTCAAAGGCACCAGGCAAACTCTGATCCCCTTGTAGTGCTCTGGGGAAGGTTGTGACCAACCTCAGGCAATGCGATTGTTCAAAGGCAGCAGGCAAACTCTGATCCCCTTGTAGTGCTCTGGGGAGGGTTGTGACCAACCTCAGGCAATGCGATTGTTCAAAGGCAGCAGGCACACTCTGATCCCCTTGTAGTGCTCTGGGGAGGGTTGTGACCAACCTCAGGCAATGCGATTGTTCAAAGGCACCAGGCAAACTCTGATCCCCTTGTAGTGCTCTGGGAGGGTTGTGACAAACCTCAGGCAATGCGATTGTTCAAAGGCACCAGGCAAACTCTGATCCCCTTGTAGTGCTCTGGGGAAGGTTGTGACCAACCTCAGGCAATGCGATTGTTCAAAGGCAGCAGGCAAACTCTGATCCCCTTGTAGTGCTCTGGGGAAGGTTGTGACACATCGTGTTAGAGCAAGAGAGAGGGCTAAAGCGACAGATAGACAAATCACAATATACATTCATTACACTGGCACTATACTGAGAACATCAAAGATGTTGCGTTTGCTTGTATTTCTGAATGTGCATGTGAGTGTGTGTTTTTCTATACATATTTGTTTGTACAAATGTAGTGATTACATTCCTACCCAACTGTGGATACTGTCTGGCCATAGCTGATGGAAAGCCATATTAGCTGGCTCAGGGGAATATATTTACCTGCTGTCAGTGCTGCAGCAAGCATAGATCATTGTCATTTAAATGAACAACAACAACAACCAAAGATGAAAAAAAAAACGTAATTACATTTTACCTTTGCAAGAGATAGACTAGATTTGGTTAGCCGGGGAACATCAGAGGGAATCAGAGCGCCTGTTCAGGACTCTATGATGAAGCTCTGGTTTAATGTGTGCTGACAGCTGAATGGCTTGTGAACAGAGGAGCGGGGCCCACTCTGTGGACTGATACATATCCAGGCCACAGAAAAATCAACAAAACATACCTAAACCAGGTCAACGTGGGCCACTCTTATTTTTTGTATAGATCAGCACTGTGATAATAATACAAAAAAAAAACGCATCACAATTGCTAGTACTGGGTTGGTCGCGATGCGTGCCAGTGAAAACCTGTCGCTAGTACCATCGAAGGAACTGCTCATGCACTGACATCTAACTGATCAGCTCGTTTTACTCAGGGCTACAGTGTATGAGCAGCCGTGTATGGTGTAATCATTAGAATAATGCTTCGCTGGGTTCCGAGCAGCCTGTGCACACGTGTTAACTAAGTAGTGCCTGGGCTACAGGCTCCACTCTAAAGCAATGTTGGGCACGTAACGTTTGCAAATCCTCCTCCACGGTCGCACTCATGTCTGCGCACTTAACAACTGTATGTCAGGGGTCTTTTATGACTTCTTATAAATGGACACTGGAGTTAAATGCAGCAAACACCCACCTACACTTCTCACCAATCCTTCCCATGAGTTTTCTGGCATTGGTATCCTCGTCACGTAGAATGAGAACAGCCCTTGGTGCTGGCCAAACAGTGCTGCCACTGGGTTTGGAGCCAGGTCCGGCTTCACCAATTCACTGCAAAGTAAAGCCCTCCTCAGGGCTGGAGGCCAGTCCCCAGTTCCTTTTCTGCTTGGCCTTTCACAACTCCCAGCATGGCCATTTCACTCTGGCCTCTCCAACTGCAAAGGCCTGTTTTTCCACACTGAGCCCCTTCTTTCTCCCATGTGTTATCCTATCTCCTTTAGGAATCTGAACGGATGGAAAAGATTGTGTTGATTTCAGATGGAGTGAATTGAATTTCTATGCAATGAGGGTTATAAATAGTCATTGTGAGTGTGGGTGAAAATCTGCAGACTATGAATGCCATGGTTGGGGAGTGGATTTGTCTATTGAGGAGGATAATCCAGAGGTCTATCCGGGTCTCTCTCCCCGGGGCAAATAATGTACCACCTTCATCTTAACATAGCTGTGTACATAGAGAGACCTATAGATACAGTAATTGTGAACCATGTTTTCTGTGTCCTATTCATTCCATCATTGTGATGTACCTAATACTGTCTCTGGCCACCATGGCCCAGAGCACTGGTGATCATCACAAATCCATATGACAGAAAAAAGGAAGGCAAATATCTGTGTCGTCCCTCTCTTTTACCCCCTCCATCTCTCCATGTGGGCTGGAGTAGAGCTACTGCCTTCTGTAGGTTGAATAGATTATTACACTGAAAATACCCCCAGAGTTATCATTCACGATTTTCAATCTCTCATACCACGCACACTTCCTCAACTCCCTCCCTCCCTCCCCCAGATGATGCGCAAACACAAATATGTGATGCTGATAGCATCTCTGGCTCGTGTTTAGACTGCCTGCTCCTGTTGTTTCTGTCTCTACTCTCTTATCTCTCTGATGGTGCTGTGCGTGTGTATGTGTGTGTGCTCGTCTGTGTGTGTGTGTGTGTGTGTGTGTGTGTGTGTATGTGCATGCATGCGTGTGTGCTCATCTGTGTGTGTGTGTGTGGGTGTGTGTGCATGCGTGCGTGTGTACGCACGTGCGTGTGTATGTGTGTGTGCTCGTCTGTGTGTGTGTGTGTGTGGTGTGTGTGTGTGTGTGTGTGTGTGTGTGCATACATGTCTGTGTATGCACGTGTGTGTGTGTGATGGGGGGGAGTCTGCTGGGACAGTGAGAAGCATGCTACTACCCTATCGTTTTCAATGAACGCCGTCAACATCACATGTAATATCATGTCATTTTTACATGTACACAACATGCCATCAATGGTTAAATCTGGACTATCTTAATGGAAAACTGTCATGTTAACAGAAGAGATACACAGTTTGTCCATTTTTCGCATCAATCTGAGTCAATCAGAAACCCCTTTACCTCTGTTTTGGTAGATAGGTTTAATTTAGCTGGGAAAGGAGTACCATAACCGTGCACAGAAAATGTAACGCCTGAGAAGAAATGTTACCGTTTGGCATTTGCGCCTAGCTTATCAAGCCATGAGCTTTTCTTCATTTGACATAGACAACAAATCATCACTCGCTATCTGGTGAGCCGTTTCAAAATCTCACTGCGCCAATGATATTGCCGCGAATCTCCACGCCTTCATCTCACAATAAAGGTTCTCTGTCAAACAAGGATACGAACACAAAATTCAACACATGAACATTTCATATGTCAAGGAAATTCACATTCTGCAGAAGGCATGAAAGGGATATGCAAATGAGACATTTGATCACAGTCATCTCCATCATGCTTAATCTCCACGGAAGATACGTCGGCCTTATAATAATGTGACATTTCTAATGGAACGTCGGTTCACATGACCGTGCCACAACTGCCTGGTGTCGATGATAAAGGTCTTCATAATCATCATCATCACCATCATCATTCCTATCAGTGTAGTCACCCACCTATGAAGGTTTGACTGATCTAGCCTCAGATCCTAACCGTCTCTCTGGATCAAACACAAAGGTTATGGATCAAACATGCCCAGTGTTGGTTGGGGAATGTGCAATCTGATTCATGTGATAACATCTTACCATGCAGCTGGAGGCACACCGTGCAAACCAGACTCCCGGGGGGGAGAGAGCGGTTTTCCTCTCACCATATCTCATCTAGGTGGTGCTGAGACTACGTACTGAGGATAGATGGGATGTGAGTGCTGTTTTAGTCAATCTCAGTCCAGGTAAAGAGAGATCTCCTGTTAGGATTATGGCGTACAATATCTACTGACTACCGTTGACAGCATCTCTCCACCACCTTCACTAACCCATCTGTGGATCTGTGGGTGTGAGTCTTTGTGACCAATAAAGTCCATCAACTGGAGGAAGCAGCTAAACACAAAAAAACTTAATTAACGAGAGAGTTTCCTTTTTCTCCTTGTCCCGGACCATTTCAAAGAGCTGCCGGCTGACGGACACAGACCCTGAGTAAGCACAAAGGCTGGGAGAGGATGGGGGCTCCGGAGGGTCACAGCCTCCATTATAGTCCCTCGTATAGCTATTGACAGTTTTATTACTGACACACACACACAGCTCCGCATTTGACGGGAACCCTAAGGAACGCCAAGCTTAAAGCACATTGAGTAATAGTGTCATCATAAACCACAGGACGCCCTTGTTTATAAAGCGGTGCCGCTATTCCTTTTCCAGCACTACGATTACAGCCATTCCTGCAACTAGTACTGCTAATATTTGCTATGAATACTATTACAGCTTTATTTTTTCAGCTTCAAGTAGTCACGATTTGCCCATTATCTTGTGGGGGGATTGTAGTGTCATTATCATAATACTAATGTGTTTTATACAGTACCTTCGGAAAGTATTCAGACCCCTTGACCTTTTCCACATTTTGTTAGGTTACAGCCTTATTCTAAAATGTATTAAATTATTTTTTCCCCCTCATCAATCTACACACAATACCCCATAATGACAAAGCCAAAACAGGATAATTATAATTTTTGCTAATTTATAAAAAACAAAAAACTGAAATTTACATAAGTATTCAGACCCTTTACTCAGTACTTTGTTGAAGCACCTTTGGCAGCGATTACAGCCTCAAGTCTTCTTGGGTATGATGCTACAAGCTTGGCGCACCTGTATTTGGGGAGTTTCTTCCATTCTTCTCTGCAGATCCTCTCAAGCTCTGTCAATTTGGATGGGGAGCGTTGCTGCACAGCTATTTCCAGGTCTCTCCAGAGATGTTCGATCGGGTTCAAGTCCGGGCTCTGACTGGGCCACTCAAGGACATTCAGAGACTTGTACTTAAGCCACTCCTGCGTTGTCTTGGCTGTGTGCTTAGGTGAACCTTCGCCCCAGTCTGAGGTCTTGAGCACTCTGCAGCAGATTTTCATCAAAGATCTCTCTGTACTTTGCTCCGTTCATCTTTGCCCCGATCCTGACTAGTCTCCCAGTCCCTGCCACTGAAAAACATCCCCACAACATGATGCTGCCACCACCATACTTCACCTTAGAGGTGGTGCCAGGTTTCCTCCAGACGTGACGATTGGCATTCAGGCCGAAGAGTTCAATCTTGGTTTCATCAGACCAGAGAGTCTTGTTTCTCATGCTCTCAGAGTCTTTAGGTGCCTTTTGGAAAACTCCAAGCGGGCTGTCATGTGCCTTTTACTGAAAATCATCAAAATCAAATCAAATGTATTTATATAGCCCTTCTTACATCAGCTGATATATCAATGCTGTACAGAAACCCAGCCTAAAACCCCAAACAGCAAGCAATGCAGGTTTAGAAGCACAGTGGCTAGGAAAAACTCCCTAGAAAGGCCAAAACCTAGGAAGAAACCTAGAGAGGAACCAGGCTATGAGGGGTGGCCAGTCCTCTTCTGGCTGTGCCGGGTGGAGATTATAACAGAACATGGCCAAGATGTTCAAATGTTCATAAATGACCAGCATGGTCAAATAATAATAGTCACAGTAGTTGTTGAGGGTGCAACAGGTCAGCACCTCAGGAGTAAATGTCAGTTGGCTTTTCATGGTCGATCATTGAGAGTATCTCTACCGCTCCTGCTGTCTCTAGAGAGTTGAAAACAGCAGGTCTGGGACAGGTAGCACGTCCGGTGAACAGGTCAGGGTTCCATAGCCGCAGGCAGAACAGTTGAAACTGGAGCAGCAGCACGTGGCTTCCATCTGGCCACTCTACAATAAAGGCCTGATTGGTGGAGTGCTGCATAGATGGTTGTCCTTCTGGAAGGTTATCCCAACTCCACAGAGGACCTCTGGAGCTGTCAGAGTGACCATTGTGTTCTTGGTGTTTCCAAACTTATTCCATTTAAGAATGATGGAGGCAACTGTGTTCAATGCTGCAGAAATGTTTTGGTACCCTTTCCCAGATCTGTGCCTCGACACAATCCTGTCTCGGAGCTCTACAGACCATTCCTTTGACCTCATGGCTTGGTTTTTGCTCTGACATGCACTGTCAACTGTGGGACTTATATATATACACACTGCTCAAAAAAATAAAGGGAACACTAAAATAACACATCCTAGATCTGAATGAATGAAATAATCTTATTAAATACTTTTTTCTTTACATAGTTGAATGTGCTGACAACAAAATCACACAAAAATAATCAATGGAAATCCAATTTATCAACCCATGGAGGTCTGGATTTGGAGTCACACTCAAAATTGAAGTGGAAAACCACACTACAGGCTGATCCAACTTTGATGTAATGTCCTTAAAACAAGTCAAAATGAGGCTCAGTAGTGTGTGTGGCCTCCACGTGCCTGTATGACCTCCCTACAACGCCTGGGCATGCTCCTGATGAGGTGGCGGATGGTCTCCTGAGGGATCTCCTCCCAGACCTGGACTAAAGCATCCGCCAACTCCTGGACAGTCTGTGGTGCAACGTGGCGTTGGTGGATGGAGCGAGACATGATGTCCCAGATGTGCTCAATTGGATTCAGGTCTGGGGAACGGGCGGGCCAGTCCATAGCATCAATGCCTTCTTCTTGCAGGAACTGTTGACACACTCCAGCCACATGAGGTCTAGCATTGTCTTGCATTAGGAGGAACCCAGGGCCAACCGCACCAGCATATGGTCTCACAAGGGGTCTGAGGATCTCATCTCGGTACCTAATGGCAGTCAGGCTACCTCTGGCGAGCACATGGAGGGCTGTGCGGCCCCCCAAAGAAATGCCACCCCACACCATGACTGACCCACCGCCAAACCGGTCATGCTGGAGGATGTTGCAGGCAGCAGAACGTTCTCCACGGCGTCTCCAGACTCTGTCATGTCTGTCACATGTGCTCAGTGTGAACCTGCTTTCATCTGTGAAGAGCACACGGTGCCAGTGGCTTATTTGCCAATCTTGGTGTTCTCTGGCAAATGCCAAACGTCCTGCACGGTGTTGGGCTGTAAGCACAACCCCCACCTGTGGACGTTGGGCCCTCATACCACCCTCATGGAGTCTGTTTCTGACCGTGTGAGCAGACACATGCACATTTGTGGCCTGTTGGAGGTCACTTTGCAGGGCTCTGGCAGTGCTCCTCCTGCTCCTCCTTGCACAAAGGCGGAGGTAGCGGTCCTGCTGCTGGGTTGTTGCCCTCCTACGGCCTCCTCCACGTCTCCTGATGTACTGGCCTGTCTCCTGGTAGCGCCTCCATGCTCTGGACACTACGCTGACAGACACAGCAAACCTTCTTGCCACAGCTCGCATTGACGTGCCATCCTGGATGAGCTGCACTACCTGAGCCAGCTGTGGGTTGTAAACTCCGTCTCATGCTACCACTAGAGTGGAAGCACCGCCAGCATTCAAAAGTGACCAAAACATCAGCCAGGAAGCATAGGAACTAAGAAGTGGTCTGTGGTCACCACCTGCAGAACCACTCCTTTATTGGGGGTGTCTTGCTAATTGCCTATAATTTCCACCTGTTGTCTATTCCATTTGCACAACAGCATGTGAAATTTATTGTCAATCAGTGTTGCTTCCTAAGTGCACAGTTTGATTTCACAGAAGTGTGATTGACTTGGAGTTACATTGTGTTGTTTAAGTGTTCCCTTTATTTTTTTGAGCAGTATATATATATATATATATATATATATATATATATATATATATATATATATATATATATATACATACATACACAAGTGTGTGCCTTTCCAAATCATGTCCAATCAATTGAATTTACCACAGGTGGACTTCAATCAAGTTGTAGAAACATCTTAAGGATGATCAATGGAAACAGGATGCACCTGAGCTAAATTTCGAGTCTCATAGCAAAGGGTCTGAATTCTTTTGTAAATAAGGTATTTCTGTTTTTTATTTGCCCCCCAAAAAATGTACATCCATTTTAGAATAACAAAATGTGGAAAAAGTCAAGGGGTCTGAATACTTTCCGAAGGCACTGTATGTATTCCCACTGTGCACACACTGGTTGAATCAACATTGTTTCAATGTAATTTGACAACATATTGTGACGTGGAAAATACATTGGATTTGAAAAAAAAGGGTCATCAACAAGTACTGTTTTCATCTAATTTCAAACAGCGTAGTAAACATTGAAATTAGGGTAAAACTTGAATTTAAAAACATTGACTTACTCTGACTAATAGGTTACGTCAATCTAATTTCAACTATGTATACGTTGAAATTGAGAATTTCATGTAGAAATGTTAAAAATCTTTTTCATCCTATATTCAATATATATATATATATATATATGATTTGACATCCTATTTATAGGTCTAATGGCAAATACTTCTAAACTTCCAAATATCCAATCAACCATGGATGAATGATAATATACCTAGCTACCCCCCGAAATGATGGTGTCCTTTGTTGGGAAAAATCTGAAGTCAATGTTGCCTACATAGACCCAACCTCACTCCAAACACACTATCACAAACAGATTGTGTAAGAAAAAAATTGAGGACTTACTTTCAACTACTCAATGTTATTAGTAACACTTTATTTCACACCTAGCGTCATAACAATTATAACCATAGTATGTCATAACTCGCATAACCTGGTCATAGCATTACCATTACACATATATTTAGACGTGTTGTGACATATTGCGATATTTCATGTTATGGCTGGTTATGACACCGACAAAATAGTGTCAAAGCCCACAAATCCTAACACAGCCTTCCCTATAGCTCAGTTGGTAGAGCATGGTGTTTGCAACGCCAGGGTTGTGGGTTTGATTCCCACGGGGGGCCAGCACAGAAAAAAAAAAAAAATGTATGAAATTGTATGAAATGTATGCATTCACTACTGTAAGTCGCTCTGGATAAGAGCGTCTGCTAAATATGTAAAATGTAAACAAGCAAACCATTCCATTCTACCTGTAAATAGTATTTATCTAACAATTCATAGCATTTGCCATTTTATTACCATTATTCTGTCACTGAAGACTGGGATGAATGCAGGAGCAGTACAAAACAGCCTCTTTGGGACTTATGACTGACATATGGTCATGTACATGATAGGCCTATCTGGCTTATATTACACTGAACAAAATTATAAACGTAACATGTAAAGTGTTGGTCCCATGTTTCATGAGCTGAAATAAAAGATCCCAGAAATGTTCCATATGCCCAAAAGGCTTATTTGTTTACATCCTTGTTAGTGAGCATTTCTCCTTTGCCAAGTGACAGGTGTGGCATATCAAGAAGCTGATTAAACAGCATGATCTTTACACAGGTGCACCTTGTGCTGGGGACAATAAAAGGCTACTCTCAAATGTGCAGTTTTGTAATGCAACACAATGCCACAGATGTCTCAAGTTGAGGGAGTGTGCAGTTTGCATGCTGACTGCAGGAATGTCCACCAGAGCTGTTGCCAGAGAATGAAATGTTAATTTCTCTATCATAAGCCACCTCCAACGTAATTTTAGAGAATTCGGCAGTACGTCCAACCAGCCTCACAACCGCAGACCACGTGTATGGCATTTTGTGGGCGAGCAGTTTGCTGATACGAAAATATAGCGAGAATTAATAGAAATCCTTTACACATATGGTATTGACTGAACAGAGTGCCCCATGGTGGCGGTGGGGTTATGGTATGGGCAGGCATAAGCTGCAGACATAGATTTTTTTTTAAATTTAACCTTTATTTATCTAGGCAAGTCAGTTAAGAACAAATTCTTAATTACAATGACGGCCTACCGGGGAACAGTGGGTTAACTGCCTTGTTCAGGGGCAGAACAACTGATTTTTAACTTGTCAGCTCGGAGATTCGATCCAGCAACCTTTTGGTTACTGGCCCAACACTCTAACCACTAGGCTACCTGACACCCCTATGAATCAGTCTCTAAACCCTAAACCTGAACTAAATCTTGTAATAAATAATGTGGAAATTGTGCAAGTTGAGGTGACTAAACTGCTTGGAGTAACCCTGGATTGTAAACTGTCATGGTCAAAACATATTGATACAACAGTAGCTAAGATGGGGAGAAGTCTGTCCATAATAAAGCGTTACTCTACCTTCTTAACAGCACTATCAACAAGGCAGGTCCTACAGGCCCTAGTTTCGTTGCACCAGGACTACTGTTCAGTCGTGTGGTCAGGTGCCACAAAAAGGGACTTAGGAAAATTGTAATTGGCTCAGAATAGGGCAGCACAGCTGGCCCTTGGATGTACTAACATCAATAATATGCATGTTAATCTCTCCTGGCTAAAAGTGGAGGAGAGATTGACTTCATCACTACTTGTATTTATGAGAGATATTAACATGTTGAATGCACCGAGCTGACTGGTTAAACTACTGGCGCAAGAGGTCTCTTCACAGTCCCCAAGTCCAGAACAGACTATGGCAGGCGCACTGTACTACATAGAGCCATGACTACATGAAACTCTATTCCACATCAAGTAACTGATGCAAGCAGTAAAATTAGATTTAAAAAACAGGTAAAAATACACCTTGTGGAACAGCAGGGACTGTGAAGCAACACAAACATAGGCACAGACACATGCATACACAGACACGATAACCTAGGCACTATACACACGGGTACACATGGATTTTGTATTGTAGATATGTGGTAGTGGTGGAGTAGGGGCCTGAGGACACATAGCGTGTTGTGAAATCTGTAAATGTATTGTAATGTTTCTAAAACTGCCTTAATTTTGCTGGACCTAATGGGGATCCATAATAAATACAAATGAACACAATTGCATTTAATCTATGGCAATTTGAATACACAGAGATACCATGAAGAGATCCTGAGGCCCATTGTTGTGCCATTCATCCACTGCCATCACCTCATGTTTCAGTATAATAATGCACAACCCCATGTCACTGAAAATGATTAAAATGTTCCAGTTCTTCCATGGCCTGCATACTCACCAGACATATTACCCATTGAGCATGTTTGGGATGCTCTGGATCGACGTGCATCACAGCATATTCCAGTTCCTGCCAATATCCAGCAACTTCGCACAGCCATTGAATTGGAGTGGGACAATATTTCACAGGCCACAATCAACAGCCTGAACAACTCCATGTGAAGGAGATGTCATGCTGCATGAGGCAAATGGTGGTCACACCAGATACTGACTGGTTTTCTGATGTGGATCTGCATATCTGTGTTCCCAGTCATGTGAAATCCATAGATGAGGGCTTAATTTATTTATTTCAATGGACTGATTTCGTCATGAACTGTAACTCAGTAAAATCTTAGAAATTGTTGCATGTTGAGTTTATATTTTTGATCAGTATATTACCCTTACAACAACAAAAAATGTCCTGTGATACTGTAGATTTGATACATTTTCCTATTTTGGAATCAACTTTTGTTTGTTCATAACATTATTATTGTAGTCCTTCATGGTTTTGCTTTAATGCTGCAATATGTAACTTTTTGGGGCGACCCGACCAAATTCACATAGAAAGTGAGTTCTCATTGAAAGCAAGTCTAAGAAGTGGTAGATCTGTTCTATTCGCTATATTTCTATGCTTCCCGTTCTTAAGTTTAGTTTTGCGTCTTTTCCATTTGGTTTTGTACACCAGCTTCAAACAGCTGAAAATACAATATTTTTGGTTATGGAAAATATATTTCACAATGACTCTTTACGCAATGACTACTTGTTCTGTCACATAAACTGAAATTAGGCAAACCATTAGAATTTTCGCAACCAGGATACGGGGAGACATTCGATCTGTTAGCTGCAGGCGCTCCTCATATATTGGAAGAAGAGAAGCAGGTAGAGAATCCCAGTGAAACATTTTTAAATTGTCCGTGTCTCCTTATTCATCCTGTTTTCAGGTATGTAACATTTATTTTAATTTTTTTTTAGAGATAACATGTTTATCTAAACTGTGATGAGTTTTAAAAATTTTTTTATTAAAAACTTTTTACACCTTTTTCGTGATATCCAATTGGTAATCTTGTCCCATCGCTGCAACTCCTGTACGGACTTGGGAGAGGCAAAGGTCGAAAACACGACCCTGCCAAGCCGCACTGCTTCTTGACACCCTGTCAGCTTAACTCGGAAGCCAGCTGCACCAATGTGTCGGAGGAAACACCGTACGACTGGCCACCGAAGTCAGCGTGCATGCGCCCGGCCACAAGGAGTCGCTAGAAAGCGATTGGACAAGGACAGCCAAACTAAGCTAGGTAACTTTGTATGTGAATGAGACAAGATGACGTCTCAGATTAAATCTATTTTCGCTGTAAACGTTTTGGCTCTTAAATGTTTTTATTTGTATATTTTTTTTTTTTTTACAAATAATGGCTCGTATTAAGTGCATTTGCATAAGTACATATGAACTACGCCAATGATATGTATTTTAGATACACATTCATAAAAATGAACCTTCTAACAGTCGCATGCTAACCGCTAACGTTAGCTAGCTAGCCTACTATAGCTAGCTAGTTGTTGTTAGCTAGCTATCCATGGGTTTTTGTTACATTTAATACACAGGCCACTTCTGTAATTTATTTGTGCAATTAGCACTGTAAAGCCTACACTATACAGAGTGAATCAGATGTACTGTTGCCTCATCAATGCATTGATGTATTTAGTGGTTTTGCACACCACCATCTTTAGTGATAGGGTAGCTAACGTTAGCTAAACAAACACAAATGAGATCATAGCTAACTGTTAGCTAGCTAGCTACATGAATAGCAGAGAGCTATGTTATGAAAATATTTTGAGAAGGTGTGAAAGTGTTTGCTATTGCCATAATATATTTGGTATGACATTTAGTTTACAGCTTTCCTTAGCGGTGCATAGTAGCATACTCTATTCCAGGGTTTGGAACGCAGCAAAGCGCCTATACAAAGCCCTCCCTCTGTCACTCAGAAACATATTCCAGTGTCTGCCAGCCAGCTGAAAATCTTTGCCACTGTGTGTGTAGGCTACCTGCCCCTCCCCCTCCGAAGCATAGCTGTAGCCTACTGACGCTACAAACGTGATTCAGAAATTAGGGAGATTAATTGTATATTTTATTTAATTAAATGCTAGTTAAGGATACTATAGTTATCACATTTCACATAGGATTTATTAAATACTAAAGATGTGTTTTTAATTCTGCTGGCGCTCTGCACACACAGGCTTGTTAGCTAGCTAGCTTCTCTGGTTCGACGTTAATAACCTGTTAGGGATAGGGGGCAGTATTTTCACGGCCGGATAAAAAACGTACCCGATTTAATCTGGTTATTACTCCTGCCCAGAAACTAGAATATGCATATAATTAGTAGATTTGGATAGAAAACACCATAAAGTTTTAAAACTGTTTGAATGGTGTCTGTGAGTATAACAGAACTCATATGGCAGGCCAAAACCTGAGAAGATTCTATATGGGAAGTGCCCTGTCTGACCAAAATACAGGATCTTTGCTGTAACGTGACATTTTCTTAGGCTTTCATTGGCTCTCAGAAGGCGCTAGAACGTTGAATGATAACTCTGCAGTCTCTGGGCAAAAAACAGTAGGGGTTTTGGAGAGTGGTACTTCTGAGAACAATGACACTGGTGCGTGCGTGCGTGCATGTGATGACTCCATTTTCTTCTTTCAGTGTTTGAACGGATAGAACGTCTCCCGGTTGGCATATTATCGCTATTTTACGAGAAAAATCGCATAAAAATGTATTTTAAACAGCATTTGACATGCTTCAAAGTACGGTAATGGAATATTTTGAATTTTTTTGTCACGAAACTCGCCGGCGCGTCACCCTTCGTATAGTGACTTGAACGCATGAACAAAACGGAGCTATTTGGATATAACTATGGATTATTTGGAACCAAAACAACATTGGGTGTTGAAGTAGAAGTCCTGGGAGTGCATTCTGACGAAGAACAGCAAAGGTAATCCTATTTTTCTTATAGTAAATCTGAGTTTGGTGAGTGCCAAACTTGGTGGGTGTCAAAATAGCTAGCCGTGATGGCCGGGCTATCTACTCAGAATATTGCAAACTGTGCTTTCACCGAAAAGCGATTTTAAAATGGGACACCGCGATTGCATAAAGGAGTTCTGTATCTATAATTCTTAAAATAATTGTTATGTTTTTTGTCAACGTTTATCGTGAGTAATTTAGTAAATTCACCGGAAGTTTTAGGTGGGTATACTAGTTCTGAACAAAACATGCTAATGTAAAAAAGCTGGTTTTTGATATAAATATGAACTTGATTGAACAAAGCATGCATGTATTGTATAACATAATGTCCTAGGAGTGTCATCTGATGAAGATCAAAGGTTAGTGCTGCATTTAGCTGTGGTTTTGGTTTTTGTGACATATATGCTAGCTTGAAAAATGGGTATGTGATTATTTCTGGCTGGGTACTCTCCTGACATAATCTAATGTTTTGCTTCGTTGTAAAGCCTTTTTGAAATCGGACAATGTGGTTAGATAAAGGAGAGTCTTGTCTAAAATGGTGTAAAATAGTCATATGTTTGAAAAATTGAAGTTCTAGCATTTTTGAGGTATTTTTAATTCGCGCCACTCTATACCATTGGATATTGGTGAGGCGTTCCCTGTCCCTAACAGGTTTTAAGCCATTCGAAGTTCCTCCATAGACGCTGCTCCTCCGTAGGTATAATTCTGTGGGCCCAATTCAGATAATGCATGTCATCACAAGATGCCCAGTGCTTCAAGCCAAGCCTCCTCCTCCACCCTCTCTCACTCTCTCCCCACCAGCAAAATTTCAGTTGCATCTTGTGCCCTACACTTACCTTTCATTCACTAATGTAAACTCACTGAGTTATAGCTTTCCCGCTCCATAGCAAGCTGCTCTATCTGCACTGCATGATTAGTTAAGTAATTTAATGTCAAGCTAAATGTAAAAAAAAAGTATGATGTCAGAGGTTTAAAAAGGAACAGAAAGGAGCGATATATAAACTGGCACTTTTTGACGTTCAGAACTTTATTTTGCTGGTCGGACAGTGGAACGGAACAAAAACAATAATGGTTCTGTTTGGAACGAAACGATTGGAAAAAAATGTTGGTTCCAACCTCTGCTCTATTCTGATTTCTGAGAAAGTAATGCATCTGCTGCACCTGGTGGAGGTGAAGACCTTGAAGGAGGCTGCAGAAACAAACTTTCAAACAAAAGGAAACTTCTTGGCAGGGATAAAACACATTTAAATGAATAATACGATTTAGAGTTAAATCCTTTGCTGTTGTTGTTATGATTTTTTTTTTTACAGTCATGTTGTTTTTAATCGTATTTTGAATAAATTATTTTAAAAAAAATACACTTTATGACCATCCTGTGTCACTTTACTTGGACTTAGAAAATACACTTTATGACACTGCCAAGCAGAATTATGACCATCCTGTGTCACTATCCTTGGATTAAGAAAATACACTTTATGACACTGTAATGAAGCATTATTACATTTACATTTACGTCATTTAGCAGACGCTCTTATCCAGAGCATTATGACCATCCTGTGTCACTTTACTTGGACTAAGAAAATACACTTTATGACCATCATAATCATATAAGCCAGATAGGCCTATCACGTACATGCCCTTATGTCAGTCATCAGTCACAAAGAAGGTGTCTTGTCTTGTCCTGCTGCTAAATATGCTTCTCCATACATCCCAGTCATCAGCAACAGAGCATTGAGGTACGTGCATGTCCGACATCAATGTGTGCACAATTACAATTTAATATGTTCAATTTCAGAAAATGTTAAAACAAAAATGCTGTTTAGAAGTAGGCTATAGTTTAATGGAATGGTTTGCCTTGTGTGGTATGTTTTGTGGGTTTTGACAATCTTATGTAGGGGTCATAACCAGCCGTAAAATAACACAATACATGTCACAACAGGTCTAAATATATGGGTCATGACTCATGATAGTATTCATGACAGGTTATGAAACGTTATGTCAGTTGTTATAACATGATTATGACCATGCCATAACGTGTTATGATGCTAGATGTTTTTTTTATATTTATATATATATATTTTTAATTTAACCTGTAATTAACTAGGCAAGTCAGATAAGAAAAAAAATGTGTTATTCACAATGCCGGCCTACACCGGCCAAACCCGGACAACGCTGGGCCAATTGTGCGCCGCCCTATGGGACTACCAATCACGGCCGGTTGTGATACAGCCTGGAATAAACCAGGGTGTCTGTAGTGACACCTCTAGCACTGAGATGTAGTGACACCTCTAGCACTGAGATGCAGTGCCTTAGACCGCCGCGCCACTCGGGAGCCAAATAAAGTGTTACCAAATATTATTTAGGGTGCCATTCACTAGTTTTGATGTCTTCACTATTATTCTACAATGTAGAAAATAGTAACAATATAGAAAAACCCTGGAATGAGTAGGTGTGTCCAAACTTTTGACTGGTACTGTATATTTTATATAGGATGAAAAATATTTGTTAATGTTTCTATGTGGAATTTTCAACCCAATTTCAATGTATCCATACTTCTGACGATTATGTTGACTGGCAGGATTTGTGACTGTTGACAAATTTGATCCTCCAGACCTCTTTCTAAGAATGGACATTTGCCCGGTGGATTTGCCCGGTGGCTCCCTCCAGCCTCCTGCCTATGCTCTCATGTTCTCCTGAGGGAAATCCTGTGGCTTGTATTGACTCTGTCAGAGGAAGCAGGGTGAGGTGGACTTAGGAAGGTACGAGGTAACCTGACCCCTTGTCAGGAGCAGGCATTACACAGTTAAAGAGCAGAGTGGTCTCAGGGGTGAAGGAAATCGTGTGACTTCAAAGTACTGCACACCACACACACACACACTGACAGAACAGGTTGTGTGCTTCGGTGTCATAATCTGTGTATCATATATCTGTGACACACACACTGTTGAGATGATCTATGAACATTTCTTCAATGTCACCTCTACACCCTTGCATCATTAATGCTGGGGAGGGACTTAGTGGGTATTGTGCTACATAAAACCAACATTAATCAGTGTCTGTCACTTCTACAGGCTCCTGGGGTTGGTCTGGATCCAATAAAGCTGTCATGGTTTACGGCAAAGCTCCAGACTTGCACTGCCGGTGAACCAGCCATCTCTGGTCATTTATCCAGGGTTGTTTTGGCAAGTGCCAAAGCCAACCAGCTCTCTCCTTAAGACAAGGGTCCCCCTCACTACCCAAAACCCCCCAGAAAGCTTTGCACGCAGCTCGCCAAAACACTGCAAAGGGGTTTCACGCCTGAGCACGAATTTGATTGAGACTGCTTTCTCTTTAGTGTTTCATTCGTCATTGTAATGAGCTATAATCAAGGGGGGGGGGGGGGCGGGGGGGATTCACAATGTAGTGTGTGAACAAACTATTCACAGCCTAGGTTCATTTGAATATGAATCTCCACAGTAACCAACCATAAAACAGAGGAAGACAAAGAAGGCCTCGCTTGAGGATTCTGCCTCAGTCGCGGTGCCCCCCCCTCCACTCCCAATCCCACCCCTCAACCACCATCCACCCCTCTCTGTCCAGCATCTCTGCCCTGCTCAAGGCCCAGGCTTCCTAAAACATGGGCTGCTTAATGAAGACAATATCATATTATTTCCCCTTGAATGACACAGAGAGGACTGGCGCTCTTTGCAGGGCTGCCAAGGACAGTGGACAAAGAGCAGAGGCAGGGAGAAGGAGAGCACAGCCCCCCACTCCAATCCATAGTGCACAGGGGCCTGGGACTGAGCACACATCCAGGGGCCAGGGCCAAAGCTTTCCTCATCTCTCACAGCCAGAGTATGACTCTATCGTTTGCATAGAAAATACAAATATTTTCTTTGTGAATTACTAAATATAAGCTTATGCACTGTAGCAAATACGAGCAGGTCTTTGTGATTTTTCAGTGTTAGTCTGACACAATCTTAGTCCTCGGAGATTACTTCTTTTTGGAGAAAATATATTCTTGGGGGATGGAGGTCCCATGTTTCATGAGCTGAAATAAAAGATCCCAGAAATGTTCCGTATGCACAAAAAGCTTATTTCTCTCCAAGTTTGTGCACAAATTAGTTTAAATCCCTGTTAGTGAGCATTTCTCCTCTGCCAAGATAATCCATCCACCTGACAGGTGTGGCATATCAAGAAGCTGATTAAACAGCATGATCATTACACAGGTGAACCTTGTGCTGGGGACAATAAAAGGCCACTCTAAAATGTGCAGTTTTGTCACACGGCATAATGCCACAGGTGTCTCAAGTTGAGGGAGTGTACAATTGGCATGCTGACTGCAGGAATGTTAATTTCTCTACCATAAGCCGCCTCCAACATCGTTTTAGAGAATGTGGCAGTACGTCCAACTGGCCTCACAACTGCAGACACCCTGTAACCACGCCAGCCCAGAACCTTCACACCCGGCTTCTTCACCTGCGGAATCGTCTCAGACCAGCCACCCGGACAGCTGATGAAACTGTGGGTTTGCATAATTTACATTTTACATTTTAGTCATTTAGCAGACGCTCTTATCCAGAGCGACTTACAGTAGTGAATGCATACATTTCATGCATTTATTATTATAATTTTTTTTGTACTGGCCCCCCGTGGGAATCAAACCCACAACCCTGGCGTTGCACACACCATGCTGGCGTTGCAAACACCATGCTCTACCAACTGAGCCACAGGGAAGACATAATCAAATCATTTCTGCACAAACTGTCAGAAACCATCTCAGGGAAGCTGACTGCAGTTCGGGGTTGTAACCGACTTCAGTGGGCAAATGCTCACCTTCGATGCCCACTGGCACGCTTGAGAAGTGTGGTCTTCACGGATGAATCCTGGTTTCAACTGTACCGGGCAGTGTGTAGGGTGTTGTGTGGGCAAATGGTTTGCTGATGTCAACGTTGTGAGCAGAATGCCCCATGGTGGCGTTGGGGTTATGATATGGGCAGGCATAAGCTACAGACAACGAACACAATTGCATTTTATCGATGGCAATTTTAATGTGCGGAGATACCGTGACAAGATCCTGAGGCCCATTGTCAGCCCCATGTCGCAAGGATCTGTACACAATTCCTGGAAGCTGAACATTTCCCAGTTCTTCCATGGCCTGCATACTCGCCAGACGTCACCCATTGAGCATGTTTGTTATGGTCTTGATCGACGTGTACGACAGCATGTTCTAGTTCCCGCCAATATCCAACAACTTCACACAGCCATTGAAGAGGAGTGGGACAACATTCCACAGGCCACAATCAACTCTTTCCGAAGGAGATGTGTCGCACTGCATGAGGCAAATGGTGGTCACACCAGATAGCGACTGGTTTTCTGATCCACACCCCTACTTTTTTAAAGGTGTGACCAACATATGCATTTTTGTATTTCCAGTCATGTGAAATCCATAGATTAGGGCCTAATGAATTTATTTCAGTTGACTCATTTCCTTATATGATCTGTAACTCAGTAAAATCTTTGAAATTGTTGCATGTTGCATTTTATAATTGTGTTCAGTGTAAAAAGGAGTGCCTCACATCAAAAGAGACAGATAAAAAAAAAATACCCGGGCACAGAAAAAAACCTTTCTGATTAATCTGAAATCGGTTCAGTTTTCAACTTACTTAAAACAGTAGGCTACTACTCATACAGTCAAACTGATTTTACATGGATTGAGTTGCCATTTTCCTCATCAACCTCTATAATGATATCCTACAGCGTCACCGAGCTCACCCCAGAACCCCTTGGGCAGTAAATTGATGCAGTGTGGTAAAATTGGAGCGCTTCGACCACAGGCATCCCACTCCTTAATAATTCTGTGCAGAAATGATTAGGGTGTTCTTGACAGACACCACTCCAATCCAGCCTTAATGAATGAAGACCCCTTATTTCAATAATTACATGAAGCAATAATTGCTGTGAATACCTTAGTTCTAATACACTTGCATGAAGAGGAGGGAGGGGAACAACGTTGGATAAATATATTTTCTTAAATGATTATTGCATAATTCATAGTTATGAAAGGGCCCACTGGGAAAACAAAGATGAGGTATGAGAGGGAGGGAATCTGGTGTTGTGCATATTAACTGAACCATGTTCATGAAACTAAATTACACCATTGAACACAATGTAATGTACTTGTTATTGTGTCTTTTACGGTCTCAGGGCACCATTGAAAATGAGACTCTGGTCTCAATTGTGCTTCCCTGATTAAATAAAAGTTAACCAATGTTATAGGTTACCATTGAACACCACCCATAGTATAATACTCTGAATTTATCATACAACTTCAGCAATAGAATCGATGACACGTTATATGAATCTATCATTCTTTGGGTACCAAAACATACCCATAAAAGAACAATTGTCATATCACCTTTTCCATGTCTTCATCCACATTCATCTCTCCCTTCACCTACCTCTCTACGTGCCCTATCACCTACCCCCTCTCTCCACCCATGTACTCTCCCTGCCCCCTGAAGCACCATACTTAGTGCACCACCTGCTGGTGACAGGGTTTTCTGACCCCACACTTGGTAGGGCAGTGGGATTGAGGTTACTGAAAAAGCCTTGTACTAAAAGTTCAGAGTACATTGAAGAGGGTCAGCTAGAGCAAAGTAAGGTGTAGAATACAAATAGGATTCCCTATAAATAGTGTTCCATGCCAAATAAAAGGCTTTGTGCGATTAAGGTTCGAAGAGCTACGCCTTCCGTGGCATAGGGGATCCCCGCACCAAACACACACACACACATCCAGGCAGTTTCCATGTTGTGACTAGAGGGAACCGCTACGACCGGAAGTTCCTTTTTGCAGCAGGTTAGGAGAGCATTTTAGCTAACCCTAACCCTTTTTCTAACCAATGTCTCCTAACCTGCCGTCTTAATTATTCTAACCTGCTCCGAAAAAAATCACTTCCGGTCATAGCTGTACTCCCTCTAGTCAGAACCAGGTTTCCATTGACCCGGGTTTATGAAAAAATAAATAAAAAAGATTGGGATTTGTGATGGAAACGGCAGCTATAGGAGAAATGTTCTAAAGATTGTAATTTTTATCCATTTGACAGGGGTGTATTTTTATTTTTGTCAAACTTTCTTTATTACGAAAAATTATGGAAGTGGCGGTTTTTCTTTGGGGGGGGGGGGGGGGGAGCGTCACTAGTAGCGAGGTTACTGAGTGCCTGGGAGGTTTCCTTGTGGCTTGCTCCAGTAATGAGTTAAACATATGGTCATGGCGTTCCTCCAAGGTAGGGAGTTCTTCAATAAGGTTCTGAAGTAGCTCCTCCTGTCTTCCAATGGTGGCTCCTTGCAGGGAGACAGCAGTGTGGAGCTGGTCTGAGCCTGCTGGGTCAGTCATGGCCAGTTCGTACTATCAAGACTCAGTATAAGACCCAGATGCAGACACAGGAGGCGGATGGTTCGGTTGTCAGAATATTTATTTATTATCACAAAGGGTCAGGGAAAAGGGCAGGTCGAGGGCAAGCAGAGGTTCGTAATCCAAAGCAGAGTCAACAAGTGACAGAATGGCAGGCATGCAGGCTCAGGGCAGGCTGAAAGGTCAGAACAGGGAAGACTAGAAAACAAAACTGGAGAGAAGGTAACACATGGAAAACACGACTTGACGAGACAAGACGAACTGGCAACAGACAAACAGAAAACGCAAGTATAAATACACAGGGGATAATGTGGAAAAATAGGAGACACCTGGTGGGGTGGAGACAAGCGCGAAACAGATGAAACAGATCATGGTGTGACACTGAGCTCAATTTCGAGTGTCATAGCAAACGGTCTGAATGATTATGTAAATAAGGCATTTCTGTTTTTAATTTTTATTTTATTTACAAAAATGTCTAAAAACCTGTTTTCGCTTTGACATTATGGGATATTTTGTGTAGATTGATGAGATTTTTTAGTTTTTTTTAATCAATTTTAGAATAAAGCTGTAACTTAACAAAATGTGGAAAAAGTGAAGGGGTTTGAATACTTTCCGAATGCACTGTAGATGTTTCAAGTAGACCACCATAGTCCCTGTGCTAAAGAACGCCAAGGTAAACTGTCTAAATGACTAATCGCCCCATAGCACTCAGATCTGTAGCCATGAAATGCTTTGAAAGGCTGGTCAGGGTTCACATAAACACTATCATCCCAGACACCCTGGACACACTCCAATTTGCATACCGCCGTAATAGTTGCACAGATGATGCAATCTCTATTGCACTCCATACTGCCCTTTCCCACTTGGACAAAAGGATACCTACATGAGAATCCTGTTCATTAAAACTACAGCTCAGCGTTCAACACCATAGTGCCCTCCAAGCTCATCACTAAGCCAAGGACCCTGGGACTGAACACCTCCCTCTGCAACTGGATCCTGGACTTCCTGATGGGACGCCTCCAGGTGGTGAGGGTAGGCAACAACACATCTGCCACACTGAACCCCAGGGGCCCCTCAGGGGTGCATGCTTAGTCCCTTCCTGTACTCTCTGTTCACCCATGACTGTGTGGCCGCGCACAACTCCAACACCATCATTACGTTTGTCGACGACACAACGGTAGTAGTCATCATCACCGATGGACGATGAGACAGCCTATAGGGAGGAGGTCAGAGACCTGGCAGTGTGGTGCCAAGACAAAAACCTCTCCTCACCATCAGAAAGTCATAGGAGCTGATCGTGGACTACAGTAAACGGAGGGCCGAGCACACCAACACCTCTTCTCCCTTAGGAGGCTGATAAGATTTGGCATGGGCACTCAGATCGTAAAAAATGTGTACAGCGGCACCATTGAGAGTATCTACAGAGGGAAGTGCCGTGTGCACGGCCAAGTACATCGTTGGGGCCGAGCTCCCTGCCATCCAGAACCTCTATACCAGGCGGTGTCAGAGGAAGGCCCTAAAAATTGTCAAAGACTCCAGACACCCAAGTCAGACTGTTCTCTCTGCTACTGCACGGCAAGCGGTACCAATGCACCAAGTCTGGAACCAACAGGACCCGAACAGCTTCTACCCCTAAGCCATAAAACTTCTAAATAGTTTGTTAACATACTGTAGTTAGTCCAGATATCTACAGTATTTGGTTATCTGCTTTGACCCTTATTGCACAAACTGTTTTGACTCATCACACACGTTGCTGCTACTGTTAACTATCTGCCACTTTATTCCTGGTTATATGTACATATCTACCTCGATTACCTCGTACCCCTGCACATCGACTCGGTACTGGTATCCCTTGCATATAGCTAAGTTATCGTTACTCATTGTGTATCTATTATTACTTTTATTATTACGCATTTTACTTTTCTATAATTTCTCCCCCAAAAACTCCTCTCTGCATTGCTGGGAAGGGCCCATCGGTAAGCATTTCACTGTTAGGCCACACCTGTTGCTTACGAAGGATTTGATTTGAATCCCAAAGAGCAAGCAAAATCAAAAACATTACCATAGGCACATTCGCTCGCACAAATCCCTTGGATGAAACCTAGGAAGGAACCTAGCTCAGAGGGATAGCCCATCCTCTTCTGGCTGTACCTGTTGTACAGCCTATCCAGTGTCAGTTTGTGTCACACTGTGTATCTTCCTGTCTCTATCTGATAACAGTGCTGTCTACCTCTCAGAACCAGTAAACATCTCACTGTGAGGAGTCTGTCTGTTCCCTCTATCTGTCACGGGAGGGAGCTTCGTTATTTCCTCTCCTTCTTATTATTTCACCTTTCCCTGACATTCAGGGATTATTGATGATGTCTCCTGTCTCGCTGTGCAGCCGCCCTTTGACCTGTGGACAAGTCTTGTTGCGCTGCAGATAAATGAAAATATCAGAACCCCATATTGGTTTCATAGCCAGGGATATAGGGAGAATCTCGGTCGCATACTCCTCGCATCCTTGAGGAGAGAGAACGTGAGGAGTATGCAATTGAGATCCTCCCCTAAACTAGACACACTGTCGGGGTTGCTTTGATTGTTTTCTCTCCTTTCTGAAAACAACTACTCTCCTCAACCGAGAGGCTAGGTGAGAAGACTGGCTGCTGCACAGACAGAGATACAAAAACAAAAGTCATTCAATTATTAATTGGGCTTAGGAGGAGGGGTCAAATGAGTGATGCCTGGTTTAATAGCAGTCCCTGGCATTTAAGTTCCTGTCAGAGGCAAGAATGAATTCTGGAGACAGGTTATCTTTACTATCAGAAGTTGACATCACACCCTGGAGCTAAATGGAATGCAGGCTTGATGAATATATATCAACACAGAACAAAAAGGCCACAAGAAACAGGACAGGGGCTGTCAGTGGATAGAAATGGGGATCAGGACAAACACCCACAAGGGCCTGTTAAGTCCCCAGTGTTGATGTTGTCTGTGACTAAAGACAGTTGAGAAGCTTTACAGGTAATCTCTGATGAAGGAATGGATAGGGACAACATTACTGGATTAGTGTTAGGGGCTCAGGATGAAGATATTACATTAATTAATTCTCATTAAAAATTGCAATTGGCCATTTTTAATTAATGGACACAATTTCAATTTCATTTGAGCTCAGGGAGTCCTGAGAATGAAAGAGCAGAGTCATGCATGTGTAGCTTACTTAGCAGAGTGTCTCTCTGCAAATGGTCACTTCCCACTGGGTACAAACTGGTGAAATAAACATTGTTTCAAAGTCATTTGTGATGTGGAATCTATGTGGAAAATATATTGGATTTGCAAAAAGTCATAAACTGTTGTTTTGAGGCTGAATTTTCAACCACAGAATTATGTCATCATGGTAACCAAAGATAAAATATGTTGAATTTGTACCTTGGAAACAACATCAGATCTTCAACGTAATATCCACTAGAAGAAAAAAACAATAGGCTGGGCAGCATGTCCTACTGGAGAGTTGATCTATCTACAGCTATCCCTTTGGTCTGTCATCCAGGGTATTAAAGGGATACTTCGGGATTTTAGCAATGAGGCCCTTTATCTACTTCTCCAGAGTCTGATTAACTCGTGGATACCATTTGTATGTCTCTGCGTGCTGTTTGAATAAAGTTGCTAACTGGCGTTAGCGCAATGAGTGGAAGTCTATGGGTATCTGTTAGCATGCTAGTAGATACCCATAGACTTCCAGTCATTGGGCTAATGCTAGTTAGCACTGGCTCGCGAAACTACTTCTAACTTCCTTCATACAGGACAGAGAGACATAAAAATGGCTTCCGCGAGTTCATCTGACTCCGGGGAAGTAGATACTTTGGGATCATTGCCAAAATCCCATAGTATTCCTTTAACCTATTGAGAATGATTGTTGTGGAATCTCCACCTAATAGATTCAGAGTTGCTATCATAGGCATTCTAAAGGGTAGGTTTAACAGAGCAAATTAAATATATCCATATTTTATCATACACTGAGTGTACAAAACATTAGGCACGCCTTCCTAATATTGAGTTGCACCCCCTTTTGCCCTCAGAACATCCTCAATTCATTGGGACATGGACTCTACAAGGTGTCGAAAGCATTCCACAAGGATGCTGGCCCATGTTGACTCCAATGCTTCCCACAGTTGTGTCATGTTGGCTGGATGTCCTTTGGGTGGTGGACCATTCTTGATACACACGGGAAGCTGTTAAGCATGAAAACTCAGCAGCGTTGCAGTTCTTGACACATTCAAACCGGTGCGCCTGGCACCTACTACCATAACCCGTTCAAAGGCACTTCAATCTTTTGTCTTGCACATTCACCCTCTGAATGTCACACTTACACAATCCATGTCTCAATTGTCTCAAGCATTACAAATCCTTCTTCAACCTGTCTCCTCCCATTCATCCAAACTGATTGAAGTGGATTTAACAGGTGACATCAATAAGGGATCATACTTTCCACCTGGATTCACCTGATCAGTAAATGTCATGGAAAGAGCAGGTGTTCCTGTTTTGTATACTCAGTGTACATCCAGTCCTCGTAATTTACAGCATTTCCCTCATTCAGACAACAAAAAAAGGCGCAAAAGTAGCCAAATTAGCGATAAGGGCAACTTCTGCGCGGTGCTCAAGTTCAGAGAGATTGTCTGTCAAGACCGCTGTGAAGCGGAGACCCTGAGCTCTGAAGTCATGTATAGTGTTACTGTACAGCCACTGCATTCTGCACACCGTGTACTTTAATAATCTCAATTGCAATCCATGTCATTTGGTTGTGCTATTCAATGAAGCACAGTGATAACACATTAAGTTGTTGTACAAATATAACACTGTATTCCCATTTGAACTTTGTTGTGCTTTTAAAATGGTTGAAAGCATAGCGATAACACATTTAGGTGACAACTAAACCAAAAAATAGACATTGATTTTCCATTGGAATTTGGTTGTGCTAACCTGTTGTGGATAGGGGGCAGTATTTTCACGGCCAGATGAAAAAAACGTACCCGATTTAATCTGGTTACTACTCTTGCCCAGAAACTAGAATATGCATATTATTAGTAGATTTGGATAGAACACACTCTGAAGTTTCTAAAACTGTTTGAATGGTGTCTGTGAGTATAACAGAACTCATATGGCAGGCAAAAAGCTAAGAAGATTCCAAGCAGGAAGTGGCCTGTCTGAGAATTTGTAGTTCTTCTTTTGGTTCTCTATCGAAACTACAGTATCTGAGCTGTTACGAAGCACTTTCTAAGGCTTCCATTGTCTCTCTAAAGCCTTCAGAAAGCGGATTGAGGCGTCTCCTGTCTCTGGGCAGAGTATACTAGCACAGTTTGTCAGTGGTCTGCCTGGTGACAAAGAGATTGGATATGCGCGGTCCCGCGACCATGCTGTTTTTTATTTTCCTCTTTGAATGAATACACTATTGTCCGGTTGGAATATTATCGCTATTTTATGAGAAAAATACCATAAAAATGGATTTTAAACAGCGTTTGACATGCTTCTAAGTACGGTAAAGGAACATTTAGAATTTTTTTGTCTCGAAATGCGCTCGCGCGTTACCCTTTGGATAGTGACCTGAACACACTAACAAAACGGAGGTATTTGGACATAACTATGGATTATTTGGAACAAAAACAACATTTGTTGTGGAAGTAGCAGTCCTGGGAGTGCATTCTGACGAAGATCACCAAAGGTAATACAATTTTTCTAATAGTAATTCTTAGTTTAGTGAGCCTCGAACTTGGCGGGTGTCAAAATAGCTAGCCGTGATGGCTGAGCTATGTACTCAGAATATTGCAAAATGTGCTTTCGCCGAAAAGCTATTTTAAAATCTGACACAGCGATTGCATAAAGGAGTTCTGTATCTATAATTCTTAAAATAATTGTTATGTATTTTGTCAAAGTTTATGATGAGTAATTTAGTAAATTCACCGGAAGTTTTGGGTGGGAATGCATGTTCTGAACATCACATGCCAATGTAAAAAGCTGTTTTTGGATATAAATATGAACTTGATTCAACAAAACATGCATGTATTGTATAACATAATGTCCTAGGAGTGTCATCTGATGAAGATCATCAAAGGTTATTGCTTCATTTAGCTGTGTTTTGGGTTTATGTGACATATATGCTTGCTTGGAAAATGGCTGTGTGATTGTTTTTGGCTATGTTCTCTCCTAACATAATCTAATGTTTTGCTTTGCTGTAAAGCCTTTTTGAAATCGGACAATGTGGTTAGATTAACGAGAGTCTTGTCTTTAAAATGGTGTAAAATAGTCGTATGTTTGAAAAATTGAAATGATTGCATTTTTGAGGTTTATGTATTTCGCGCCATGCTCTACCATTGGATATTGGCGAGGCGTTCCGCAAGCGGAACGTCTGTCCTCTTAAGATGGTTGAAAGCATTGTGATAACTTATTAGGAATTCAACAAACTTTTTTTTGAATGGTTGAAAATAGGTTGTAACGTATCAACCAAATAATACCCAATTCTTCACGTTGAAATGAAGTGGTATGCCCAGTAGGTGGATTACCGTAATGGATATTTCAATTTATCAATGGGCTAGTGATTCATTGCCTATCATCTTCTCCTCTCTCTTTCTCATTTGCCGAAAACTAAGTAGCTTTTAAGCAATTGGTTAATGTGTAATTTCTCAAATCGTTCCGATGACTAGAGGGAGACACCATGAAGGGCAATGAAAAACAGCAGTCTTTTCATGCATTCGCATCAAACATCTTGAACATCAGACATGACCGGATATAAAATAACAACTTGACCGTTCCTCATTACCAACGGTTACATCTAATCCAATACCTCATATATGCATCAGGCTAAATCCCCAGTCGTGTTCTCTTCATGTGGGCTCTGTGGACATGGTGAACTTGGGGAAAATGACACACTGTTTAAGTCCTTTAAGATGAATGAATTTCTTCTGTCATCCTCCTGGAGGCTCAGAGTACCTGTGGGTCCATTAGGCATGGGGAGCTGTGACACCTCCGGGGAAGGCTGGGTGGGCGGGGGCCACAAATTGATTCTCCTCTCAGGCGGAAGGAGAGGATTGGAGGGAGAGGGTGCAGAGGGGACCTGGGGGTGGTAATGGAGCTTTTGGAGTGAGCTTAATGCCTAGGATCAGAGAAATCAATGGAGAAATATAGTTTGGCCTCCCTCCAATCCCCTCTTGCCTCCTTTGTCTAAGTGGGTAGAGGTCAACGACATAGAGGCGTCTGTCTGGTAAGACATGACTGAAGCCTCCGGTCCTCCACTGGTTGGTCACACATGGATCAGCAGTCCTGGATCTATGCATCTCGGTCAGTCAGAGAGACTACCCCGGGGACCGTTCACATGTGTGGTTTACGAATGGTTGGTCGGCGACCGAGTGGGGATTTAACCATCAAAGCCGGTTCTTATGTACGTTGTTCCACTGGCTTTGAATCCTTCCTCTATCATTAGCCCATCTTTTGAGTCCTTTTACCATTCTCTTCCACAGAGCCTCCAGCAGAAGCCAATGTTAAAGCCAATGTGGAAAAATTCATAGGCAAGACATTCTGCACGCACATGTACTCATATACTGATACAGTTGAACGGTTAATGTGATAAAATACTAGAACTAAAATGTTGATTTGATACAACTGGGGGTGTGGGCATGAACAGTCCTTCATAGATAACTGGGGTCCCGGTTGGCTCTCCTGGATCGGAACCGGATCTCAGACAGCTTGGAGTTGATGCCAGTGCCAATTTGTCCCTTCCTGGCCAATGGGAAGCGGGCTAGAGTGGCATCTGCGGAGGGAGAGAGCGACAGCACAACAACAGTTGGAGGAGGGAGGACGGCGCAGGAGTGACAGTAAGGAACACAGCCGTTTTTCAGCCCTGCCAGAGCTGTCACGCCATTAAAAACAAAATGATGATGAATGAAGGGGGCTTACTGGATCGGAAATGGGCCCGGCCGCCTCCGCCACACACACCCTCTCAATCCTCATCCTCTCTAAATCATGTTTCACTTTTTTTTTATTGAATTACGGTGGCACAGCACTCAAGCGCAACCTAATAATGCATGTGTAAATGATTCAGTTTTGGGATGCTACTTCAACTGTATCAGTGAGATATAGTGGGGTCCAGAGTTATTGACACCGTTGATAAAGATGAGCAATAATGATGGTATAAAATAATTCATTAAAATACTGAGCTATATTGCATGCAAAAAAAAATGGGGAACTATATTATTTTATAGTAATGCAATTGCTCAGAGAAAAATACTTTGTTTGTATAGTCCAAAACGTGATTTTCCTGTGTTATATATATACACTCGGAACAAAAATATAAACGCAACATGTAAAGTGTTGGCCCCATGTTTCATGAGCTGAAATAAAAAAAATCCCAGAAATGTTCCATACACACAAAAAGCTTATTTGGCATTCTGACTGCAGGAATGTCCACCAGAGCTGTTGCCAGAGAATTTAATGTTAATTTCTCTACCATAAGCTGCCTCCAATGTCGTTTTATAGAATTTGGCAGTACGTCCAACTGGCCTCAACCACAGACCCCGTGTAACCCCACCAGCCCAGGACCTACACACCCAGTTTCTTCCCTGCGGGATCGACTGAAGGGGGGTGGGGGGGTGCTGAGGATTATTTCTGTCTGTAATAAAGCCCTTTTGTGGGTAAGAACTAATCCCAGGTGGGTGGGCCTGGCTGCCAAGTGGGTGGGCCTATGCCCTCCAAGGCCCACCCATGGCTACACCTCTGCCCAGTCAGGTGAAATCCATAGATTAGGGCCTAATTCATTTATTTCAATATACTGATTTCCTTATATGAATTGTAACTCAGTAAAATCTTTGAAATTGTTGCATGTTGTGTTTATAGTTTTGTTCAGTATAGATAATTAACCTCACCAGTTATGTTTTGGCCTAGCTTTTTTGGTAACTTGTTAATGGAAGTGTTATTTCCACACTATGGAGGTTGATATAATACTGTGAAATTGTGAAAATGATGATAATTCTCTTTTAGTATAAGAGCGGTTTGAAAAGCCTGAAATTTCAGCCTGTTGTTGTCAGATGGTGTTTTGGCCTGCCTGGTGACATCACCAGATCAATAAGAAAGAGAGCTCCAAACCTCTCTGCAAATAACAGCTCGTCTTCAGTTTACCCTTCCCACTCAGACCACCCCCAGACAGTCCTAGCAAAATTCTTGATTGAGAAATCTGTCTTTGCTAAGAAGCAATTTTTTTCCCGTATTGTTTTTAACCATTTTAATTTAAAACAATCACAGTACGGTACTTCATTGTTACCCAGAAATGATTTAATATTTAGATAAAAACGGCTGCATTGGACCGGCTTCCATTGGTCCAAGTAATAATTGTTTTGCTCAAAAAGGCAGGGGTCAAAATAATTGACACCCCTAAATATATATTATGAGGTTGGGAGATTGGGAACCTATCTGGCCTAGCTAAAGCCAACTTCATAACATTTCTAGGTGGCAAGTAGTAGTACAGAGAAACAACAAATAATCATTATAATCTGTACATATATTTTTCAACATGACAAATCTGAGGGGGCACATGCCCCTGTGCCCCCTATGGGTCAAAGATCATACCTCCAAGACATGCTAACCTCCCCTGTTATTGGTAATGGTGAGAGGTTAGCATGTCTTGGAGGTACGATATAAAATGCTAACCTCCCCTGTTATTGGTAATGGTGAGAGGTTAGCATGTCTTGGGTCTTGGGGGTATGATCTTTGGCCCTCTGTAAATGATCTATAATCAACATGGTAGCATCCACATTAATGTTGAATTGTTTAGAAACATATTCTATTCTTATTTATAATAAAAGTGACTCCAAAATGACAATACATTATGTAGCATTCAATTCTGTTGGGCACAAAATAATCTGAAACACAGTCAAAATGAACTGCATCCAACAAGTTTGGTATTTTGTCCCATATTCCTAATACGCAATGACTTCAAACTTGTGACTACAAACTTTTGGACTACTTTACTTATAAGAATCTTTAGTGGTGTCAATAATTTTGATCCCTACCTTTCTGAGAAATTGTATGAATTTAAAGTAATATAATATCCCAATTTTTGGAGCATACAATATCGCTATTTGAATTATTATTTGAATGATTTATTTTATTCAGTCATTACTGCTCATCTTTATTATAGGTGTCAATCATTTCAGACCCCACCGTATCTTTCTAATGATGGAGAAGGTGAGTGCTTTCACTCACCAATGAATGACCAAGTGAAATTGGAGAAAAATACAATGAAAGTTGGTAAAGGTTGTTTGTAAGGCTGAGGATCAGGTAATCACTTACTGTAGATGGCGTTGAGCTTGTGTGGGTCCAGGGCGGTGCGGTGGTTGGGGAAAGTTGGTCTGCGGCTCCGCCCCCCTCGCAGGTTGCTGTTCAGCAGGGTGTCCATGTCGAACACGCCCAGCAACAGAGTGCGCGCCATCGCCGTGGGAGACTGCGTCTGATTGGCTGCATGCCAAGACCGCATTTCACAGAAGACGCCGGAACTTGGGTATACCTCCACCTGGTTTACCTGCACAGCCAATTGGGAGACAGTGCGAATGTGATCAGAATCAAAACCCATTTAGACCTCCATAACCTTTGGAGGATCGATATCGTGTCCTTGGGACTATTTGGTTCTATCTGTGCAAAGCATAGTTCTGAGATATTGAGCATCAAAGTTTTCACATCCCAGATCTCAGAACTGTTTTGTAGTGAATTCTTCTTTCATAACCCATTATGGTCCTCACCTTAAAGGTACCTAAAGTGCAGAGAATCATATAGTCCCAAGGTCTCGATATGTTAATGTTGGCTACGTTAACAATCTGTCTTTATCTGGAATGAACAGCAAGTTTCCTTACATGGCCAATCCCACTAACACAGTGTGTCTCTGAGCATGTCCTCATCCCGGGTATGTCGGCTGCTGAGCCAAACAGAGAGCTGTGAGGGTCGTCGTCCTCTGTGATGTCACTCAGCTCTAAGTCTCCGTCCACACTGTGCTCACTGATGGCCATCTCGGGTCCAAAGTTTGGCATGCTTCCATTCACGTCGTCCTGAGTCATAGCTAAGCGGTTGGACATGGGCTGATGATGAAGTGGGGGACTGAACCCTCGGCCAGAGTGTCCTGACACAGAGTGGTGTGTGTATGTGTAGCTCTCGCCCCTCACTATTGCTGTGGAGACAGCCTGTGGGGACACTGAAGGGTGGGGGGGGTGGTTGGCTTGGCCCAAGTTCTGCCACATGGTAGACAGCAGGTCAGGGATCTCTGAGGGATGACACCACAAAGTTAAGAAGAAACACACATGAGGGAAAGTGATCAATTTAGAGCAGGTGAATTATAAAACTGTATTGACCTTACTCATCCTCACCCTTTACTAGCATGTTTTGCAGCCATTGGTTTTCGGCTGCCATTTCGGCCTTCTCTTTCTCCAGTTCCCGAACACGTGACCTGAGGAACTGGATCTCTGCAGTGTGGGAAGGGTTAAATACATCTGTCTCCATCTTCATGGTCTGTGAAGGAAAGAGAAAGGCAGATGACTGATGAGTGAATGGTTTTGACTCACTTAGGAGAGACTTTCCATCTACTTTAATTGTATTGCCTAGATATACAGTGCCTAGATATACAGTGCCTTGGAAAGTATTCAGACCCCTTGACTTTTTCCACATTTTGTTACGTTACAACCTTATAAAATGGCTTAAATTAAGAAAAAAAATCCTTAGCAATCTACACACAGTACCCCATAATGACAAAGTGAAAACTGAGTTTTGCAAATGTATTAAAAATAAAAAACAGAAATACCTTATTTACATTTTTGCTATTAGACTTCAAATTGACCTCAGATGCATGCTGTTTCCATTGATCATCCTTGAGATGTTTCTACAACTTGATTGGAGTACACCTATGGTAAATTCAATTGATTATTGATCATTATACCCTGATGAAGACAGCTTGTCTGTCGAAACGTTGGATATTAGGTTACTATAGTGATATTAGGTTACTAGAGTGTGCGGCTCTAGAGTTCCTCTTTGGAGATGGGAGAACCTTCCAGAAGGACAAGCATCTCTGCAGCACTCCACCAATCAGGACGTTAAGGTAGTGGCCAGACGGAAGCCATTCCTCAGTAAAAGGCACATGACAGCCCACTTGGAGTTTGCAAAAAGGCACCTAAAGACAGACCATAAGAAACAAGATTCTCTGGTCTGATAAAACCAAGATTGAACTATTTGGCCTGAATGCCAAGAGTCACATCTGGAGGAAACCTGGCACCATCCCTACGGTGAAGCATGGCTGTGGGGGTGTTTTTCAGCAGCAGGGACTGGGAGACTAGTCAGGATTGAGGCAAAGATGAACGGAGCAAAGTACAGAGAGATCCCTTGATGAAAACCTGATCCAGAGCACTCAAGACCTCACACTGGGGTGAAGGTTCACCTTCCAACAGGACAACGACCCTAAGGACACAGCCAAGACAATGCAGGAGTGGCTTCGGGACAAGTCTCTGAATGTCCTTGAGTGGCCCAGCCAGAGCCCGGACTTGAACCCGATCGAACATCTCTGGAGAGATCTGAAAATAGCTGTGCTGCAACGCTCCCCATCCAACCTGACAGAGCTTGAGAGGATCTGCAGAGAAGAATGGGAGAAACTCCCCAAATACAGGTGTGCCATGCTTGTAGTGTCATACCCAAGAAGACTCGAGGCTATAATTGCTGCCAAAGGTGTTTCAACAAAGTACTGAGTAAAGGGTCTCAATACTTAAGTAAATTTGAAATGTCTGTTTTTATTTCTAAAAACCTGTTTTTGCTTTGTCATTATGGGGTATTGTGTGTAGATTGTAAAAAAAAATAATGTCTTAATCAATTTTAGAATAAGGCTGCAACATAACAAAATATGGAAAAAGTCAAGGGGTCTGAATACTTTCCGAAGGCACTGTATATATATATATATATACTGCTCAAAAAAATAAAGGGAACACTTAAACAACACAATGTAACTCCAAGTCAATCACACTTCTGTGAAATCAAACTGTCCACTTAGGAAGCAACACTGATTGACAATACATTTCACATGCTGTTGTGCAAATGGAATAGACAACAGGTGGAAATTATAGGCAATTAGCAAGACACCGCCAATAAAGGAGTGGTTCTGCAGGTGGTGACCACAGACCACTTCTCAGTTCCTATGCTTCCTGGCTGATGTTTTGGTCACTTTTGAATGCTGGCGGTGCTTTCACTCTAGTGGTAGCATGAGACGGAGTCTACAACCCACACAAGTGGCTCAGGTAGTGCAGCTCATCCAGGATGGCACATCAATGCGAGCTGTGACAAGAAGGTTTGCTGTGTCTGTCAGCGTAGCGTCCAGAGCATGGAGGCGCTACCAGGAGACAGGCCAGTACATCAGGAGACGTGGAGGAGGCCGTAGGAGGGCAACAACCCAGCAGCAGGACCGCTACCTCCGCCTTTGTGCAAGGAGGAGCACTGCCAGAGCCCTGCAAAATGACCTCCAGCAGGCCACAAATGTGCATGTGTCTGCTCAAACGGTCAGAAACAGACTCCATGAGGGTGTTATGAGGGCCCGAAGTCCACAGGTGGGGGTTGTGCTTACAGCCCAACACCGTGCAGGACGTTTGGCATTTGCCAGAGAACACCAAGATTGGCAAATTCGCCACTGGGCCATGTGCTCTTCACAGATGAAAGCAGGTTCACACTGAGCACATGTGACAGACGTGACAGAGTCTGGAGACGCCGTGGAGAACGTTCTGCTGCCTGCAACATCCTCCAGCATGACCGGTTTGGCGGTGGGTCAGTCATGGTGTGGGGTGGCATTTCTTTGGGGGGCCGCACAGCCCTCCATGTGCTCGCCAGAGGTAGCCTGACTGCCATTAGGTACCGAGATGAGATCCTCAGACCCCTTGTGAGACCATATGCTGGTGCGGTTGGCCCTGGGATCCTCCTAATGCAAGACAATGCTAGACCTCATGTGGCTGGAGTGTGTCAGCAGTTCCTGCAAGAGGAAGGCATTGATACTATGGACTGGCCTGCCCGTTCCCCAGACCTGAATCCAATTAAGCACATCTGGGACATCATGTCTCGCTCCATCCACCAACGCCACGTTGCACCACAGACTGTCCAGGAGTTGGCGGACGCTTTAGTCCAGGTCTGGGAGGAGATCCCTCAGGAGACCATCCGCCACCTCATCAGGAGCATGCCCAGGCGTTGTAGGGAGGTCATACAGGCACGTGGAGGCCACACACACTACTGAGCCTCATTTTGACTTGTTTTAAGGACATTACATCAAAGTTGGATCAGCCTGTAGTGTGGTTTTCCACTTTAATTTTGAGTGTGACTCCAAATCCAGACCTCCATGGGTTGATAAATTGTATTTCCATTGATTATTTTTGTGTGATTTTGTTGTCAGCACATTCAACTATGTAAAGAAAAAAGTATTTAATAAGATTATTTCATTCATTCAGATCTAGGATGTGTTATTTTAGTGTTCCCTTTATTTTTTTGAGCAGTGTATATTCTTTAGTGATCTAGGTTATGACGTCAAGCAGAGTATTTAAGTGGCTACAACGCAACAAAAGGGTTGCTGTAAACTTATAACACCTCCCATCTGTGGCTCTATCACTGCCTTTTTCTCACTTTTCTCCATACAGCAGCTAGAGTTGAAATCAGAGGTTTACATACTCTTAGGTTGGAGTCATTAAAACTCATTTTCAACCACTCCACAAATTTCTTGTTAACAAACATTAGTTTTGTAAAATCGGTTAGGACATCTACTTTGTGCATGACATACATAATTCTTCCAACAATTGTTTACAGACAGATTATTTCACTTATAATTCACTGTATCACATTTCCAGAGGGTCAGAAGTTTACATACACTAAGTTGACTGTGCCTTTAAATAGCTCGGAAAATTCCATAAAATTATGTCATGGCTCTAGAAGCTTCTTATGAACTAATTGACATAATTTGAGTCAATTGGAGGTGTACCTGTGGATGCATTTCAAGGCCTACCTTCAAACTCAGTGCCTCTTTGCTTGACATCATGGGAAAATCAAAAGAAATCAGACAAGACCTCCACAAAATTGTAGACCTCCACAAGTCTGGTTCATCCTTGGGAGCAATTTCCAAACGCCTGAAGGTACCACGTTCATCTGTACAAACAATAATACGCAAGTATAAACACCATGGGACCACGCAGCCGTCATACCGCTCAGGAAGGAGACACGTTCTGTCTCCTAGAGATGAACGTACTTTGGTGCAAAAAGTGCAAATCAATCCCAGAACAACAGCAAAGGACCTTGTGAAGATGCTGGAGGAAATGGGTAGAAAAGTATCTATATCCACAGTAAAACGAGTCCTATATCGACATAACCTGAAAGGCCGCTCAGCAAGGAAGAAGCCACTGCTCCAAAACCGCCATAAAAAAAACTGACTACGGTTTGCAACTGCACATGGGGACAAAGATCGTACTTTTTGGAGAAATGTCCTCTGGTCTGATGAAACAAAAATAGAACTGTTTGGCCATAATGACCATCGTTATGTTTGGAGGAAAAAGGGGGAGGCTTGCAAGCCGAAGAACACCATCCAAAACCGTGAAGCACTGGGGTGGCAGCATCATGTTATGGGGGTGCTTTGCTGCAGGAGGGCTGGTGCACTTCACAAAATAAATGGCATCACGAGGAGGAAAATTATGTGAATATACTGAAGCAACATCTCAAGACATCAGTCAGGAAGTTAAAGCTTGGTCGCAAATGGGTCTCCCGAATGGACAATGACCCCAAGCATACTTCCAAAGTTGTGGCAAAATGGCTTAAGGACAACAAAGTCAAGGTATTGGAGTGTCCATCTCAAAGCCCTGACCTCAAATCCTATAGAAAATCTGTGGGCAAAACTGGAAAAAGCGTGTGCGAGCACACAAACCTGACTCAGTTACACCAGCTCTGTCAGGAGGAAGGGGCCAGAATTCACCCAGCTTATTGTGGGAAGCTTGTGGAAGGCTACCCGAAACGTTTGACCTAAGTTAAACAATTTAAAGGCAATGCTACCAAATACTAATTCAGTGTATGTAAACTTCTGACCCACTGGGAATGTGATGAAAGAAATAAAAGCTGAAATAAATCATTCACTCTACTATTATTCTGACATTTCACATTCTTCAAATAAAGTGGTGATCCTAACTGACCTAAAACAGGGCATTTTTACTAGGATTAAAATGGCAGGAATTGTGAAATACTGATTTGAAATGTATTTGGCTAAGGTGTATGTAAACTTCCGACTTCAACTGTAGATGCTAAGATCCCAAAGAAGTGGAAGAGGGCATTCAAACCATTCAATTGTAGTTCTTACAGGAATGAAATGGTAACCTCTGTTTTTCAATAGGACTTTTACAAATGAAAAATAGTCCTGACATTTAAAAAGCTATAATTTCCTCAAAGGCTCTGTGTATTTTAAAGCTATTTCTAAGTTTAAATGTGTCACCTTTGACAGAAAATGGAAACAGACATTCACAGAACGCTGTGACAAACACGTATGAAGCAAGAAGGAGGATTAATAACAGCATTTAGGGGTAAAAGAACACTTCCATTAACAAGTTAACAAAAAAGCTAGGCCAAAACATAACTGGTGAGGTTAATTATATATACTGAACAAAACTATAAACACAACATGAAACAATTTCAAAGATTTTACTGAGTTACAGTTCATATACGGAAATCAGTCAATTGAAATAAATAAATTAGGCCCTAATCTATGGATTTCACATGACTGGGCAGGGGCACAGCGATGGGTGGGCCTTGGAGGGCAAATGCCCACCCACTGGGGAGCCAGGACCTGCCAATCAGAATGAGTTTCTCCCCACAAAAGGGCTTTATTACAGACAGAAATACTCCTCAGATTCATCAGCTGTCCAGGTGCCTGGTCTCAGATGATCCCTCAGGTATAGATGCCAGATCTGGAGGTCCTGGGCTGGCGAGGTTACAAGTGGTCTGCGGTTGTGAGGCCGGTTGGACGCACTGCCACATTCTCTAAAACAACGGAGGTGGCTTATGGTAGATAAATTAACATTCAGTCATCTGGAAACAGCTCTGGTGGACATTCTTGCAGTCAGAATGCCAACTGCACGCTCCCTCAAAACTTGAGACATCTGTGGCAATGTGTTGTGTGACAAAACTGCACATTTTTAATTGGCCTTTTATTGATCCCAGCACAAGGTGCACCTGTGTAATGAGCATGCTGTTTAATCAGCTTTTTTGATATGCCACACCTGTCAGGTGGGTGAATAATCTTGGTAAAGGAGAAATGCTCAATAACAGGGATATAGACACATTTGTGCACAAACTTTGAGAGAAATAAGCTTTTTGTGCGTATGGAGCATTTCTAGGATCTTTTATTTCAGCTCATGAAACATGGGACCAACACTTTACATGTTGAGTTTATATTTTTCTTCAGTATACATACTTAGAATTCCTCTCACACGGAAACAAAAATGTCACTAGAAAGGCTTTGATGAACATTCAATTAAAATTAAGTTTCATTGTTCTTAAAGTTATCCATTTGTTTTTTCAAAGCTATCAGCTATTCCAGGAAAATAAGATGCCTGAAATTATGGTTGCTCCCTGAAGGGAAAGGGAAAAAAAGGGCAAATATTATAATCTGTCATCTCACTCATTAATATGCAAATTGAATCGTGTTTAGTCAATTATTTTACCATGGAAGTTGGGTTGTTATATGCCACATCATATTTGAAGAGATGCAGAAAACATTACGTTGATGCATTTTCAATTTGAATATTAATGAAGTTTACATCATTTACCAGTTCCCGGATTTAACAGGTCCTTGCATTTATTAAAGTGTACACAACAAACATTTCTACAAGGCAGAGCTAGAAAACAAGGCAATCTGACATGTTGGAATAATCCTGTAATCCCAGTATTTTAGCAGTTCAGCAGTGCATCCCTCTGACAACAGTGACATTACATCTAGTGTCATTTTATACATTTACATTACATTTAAGTCATTTAGCAGACGCTCTTATCCAGAGCGACTTACAAATTGGTGCATTCACCTTATGATATCCAGTGGAACAACCACTTTACAATAGTGCATCTAAATCTTTTAAGGGGGGGGGGTTAGAAGGATTACTTTATCCTATCCTAGGTATTCATTATTCTTATACAAGTTCTATAGGTGGAAAATACAGAATGCAGCCGATACTGGGCATTTCCATGTAAAAGGACCCATGACCACCAGCATGTGAAGCAAAAAATCTCTATTTTTTTTTATATAAAAGCATATACATTGTTCAACCATTTCCCCATCATAAAAATGTGGAATAAATAATGGCTTTGATTTCTGGTCAAACAGATGGGTCTTAGACAACATCTACCATAAAAAGTCTTAAAAGCTATTAGAAATACATCAAAACACAAATGTGAAGTAAAGACTAATATACACACTATAGTTTGATAAATTAGAATTTGCATTCTGTAAGTTTAACAAACATGCCTTGTGCCGTGTAATTCCGTTACCAAAATCCCACACATCTTTAAGATATTTTCAAATTTCTCTCCCTCATGAGGGAGGATAATGAAAGTTCACAGAAGTAACAAGTAACGGTAGACCTACCAATTATATATAGTGTTTTTATTGATATCAAGTTTGTTTATGAATTATTAAAGATACACTATGCAGAAATATCTATGCCATTTCCTGGTTGCAAAAATTCTAATATCTAGCCTAATTTTAGTTTGTGACAAAACAAGCAAGTATAGTGTGGAAAATCATTGTAACACCTAAACTGCTGTAAAATATATATTTCCATAACCAAAAATATTGTACAAAACCGAAAGTAAAAATAAAACTTAAGCACGGGAAGCATGGAAATAATGCACATAGAACAGATCTACCGCTTTTTAGACTTCCTTTCAACGAGAATGATAGTGTCACGTTCCTCGTATTCTCCCTCATCGGAAGATATGTCGAAATCACTCGATGACCAATACGCAGCGGGTTGACTGTTCCACATCATATTTATTATAGATGGAAACGACAAAACAAAATAAACACGCAAAGGAGACAGTTTCACAGGTGAAACGAAACACAGTGCAAAATACAATTACCCACCAATACCAAACACAAACACACCCCACTATATGGGACTCTCAATCAAAGGCAGATAGACAACACCTGCCTTCAACTGAGAGTCCCAACCCCAATTAACCAAACAGACATACACTCACTAGACTCCACATAGAAATACCTAACCTAGAACCTAACCCAACACTCACAACCCCACTATACCATAACCAAACATAACTCTGCCACGTCCTGACCAAATATAATACAAAAATACCTAAGTATATGGTCAGGACGTGACATAACCCCCCCTAAAGGTGCATACACTGAATGCACCAAACCAACAGAAAAAAACACAAAAAAAAAACACACAATTAACCCCCTAACTAAAGGGAGGGAAGGGAGGGTGGCTGCCGTCAACGACGGCACAGTGCTACACCCCCCCCTCCCCAACCCACCTATATTGGAGGTGGCTCCGGTTCTGGCCTACTGTCCAACAGACCGTAGACAGACCTGTTGGGCTTAGGACAGTAGGCAGACTTCTTTGGTTCTGGTTCGTGGGCCGACTCCTTCGGTCCCAGGCTGTAAGCAGACTCCTTCGGTTCTGGGTTGTAGGCAGAATCATCACAGTCATAGTTAATCAACTTTACTTTAGAATTGTGACCAGACTCACCCGGTTCTGGTAACGGGCATGTGGGGGAGGGTTCTTGAAATGCAACATCCAATCAAAATCTTGACGCTGGGAACCAGCAGACCATTCACTCTGTTTTTGCAAAACAAAATTCTCCAGTCCTCCCATTCTTTCTGCAGACCTCTTTGAGTCTTAATTCGGAGCAGATATTTAACAGAGTTTTTGGAAAATGTGGTTGCATAAAAAAACTGAGGGAGATTTTACTGTAATTCTGAATAGAAACTTCGTAGCTGTACAGTTCTTCCAGTAAATGTGTTTTGTGAAATGTTCCGTGTAAATTGTTCAAAGTAGTCCTTGTGCATAAAGTTGCATGGTTTATTAAACTTTGAAACCAATGGTTTTGTTTGGCATACATTTTAAAGTGAAAAATCTGAGTCACAGTGTAATTCCGTTACTGTGGAATTGCCCTACTACACTGAACAAAATGATAAACACAACATGTAAAGTGTTGTTCCCATGTTTCATGAGCTGAAATAAAATATCCCAGAAATGTTCCAAAAGCACAAAACGCTTATTTCTCTCAAATTGTGTGCACAAATTGGTTTACAACTCTGGTAGTGAGCATTTCTCCTTTGCCAAGATAATCCTTCCACCTGACAGGTGTGGCATACCAAGAAGCTGATTAAACAGCATGATCATTACACAGGTGCACCTTATGCTGGAGACTAGGGTTGCAAAGGGTCGGAAACTTTTCGGTAAATTTCCTGAATTTTTCCGGAATTTTTCCCTGGGAAGTTAAGCCCTGGAATTTGGGGAATTTTGCTTAAATTCGTTAAAAAAGTTAGTTTATAATAGTGAACATTTTATGTGGGATACACATAAGGCAATTCTAGGTCTTGTGGCATATTTTGGTTAAACTATCCCCAATTCAATGGAATTGCAACCCTCTGCATGCACAGTGCATTCTTCCATCACATGTACAGCTGATTCTCAAGATCTTGCACACTAATGAGATGCTATTGAGCCCACACTACTACACTGTCTGAGCCAAGGACTACATGCTTTCTGGTAAGTTTTGATTAAAATACTGGGTGGGGTGAATATATTTTATATGACATACATAATACATAATTTGTTAACCTGTTATGGCTAGGGGGCAGTATTTTCACAGCCGGATAAAAAACGTACCCGATTTAATCTGATTATTACTCCTGCCCAGAAACTAGAATATGCATATAATTATTAGCTTTGGATAGAAAACACTCCAAAGTTTCTAAAACTGTTTGAATGGTGTCTGTGAGTATAACAGAACTCATTTGGCAGGCCAAAACCTGAGAAGATTCCATGCAGGAAGTGCCCTGTCTGACAATTTCTTGCCCTTCTTGATTATCTCTATCCATTACAGGGGATCTCTGCTGTTACGTGACACTTCCTACGGCTCCCATGGGCTCTCAGAAGGCGGCAAAAAGCTGAATCGTGGCTTTGCAGGCTCTGGCTGAAAAAAAGTAGCGCGTTTGGATAGTGGCTGGACACAGTACTGTGAGACTCAGGCGCGTGCCCGAGTCGACCCCATGCTTTGTTTTCTTTCGTCTTTTTACCTAAACGCAGATTCCCGGTCGGAATATTATCGCTTTTTTACGAGAAAAATGGCATAAAAATTGATTTTAAACAGCGGTTGACATGCTTCGAAGTACGGTAATGGAATATTTAGAAATCTTTTGTCACGAAATGCGCCATGCTCGTGACCCTTATTTACACTTCGGATAGTGTCTTGAACGCACGAACAAAACGCCGCTATTTAGATATAACTATGGATTATTTTGAACCAAACCAACATTTGTTATTGAAGTAGCAGTCCTGGGAGTGCATTCTGACGAAGAACACCAAAGGTAATCAAACTTTTCTAATAGTAAATCGGAGTTTGGTCAGGGCTAAACTTGGTGGGTGTCTAAATAGCTAGCCGCGATGGCTGGGCTATCTACTCAGAATATTGCAAAATGTGCTTTCACCGAAAAGCTATTTTAAAATCGGACACCTCGATTGCACAAAGGAGTTCTGTATCTATAATTCTTAAAATAATTATGTTTTTTGCGAACGTTTATCGTGAGTAATTTAGTAAATTCACCGGAGGTTTGCGGGGAGTATGCTAGTTCTGAACGTCACATGCTAATGTAAAAAGCTGGTTTTTTATATAAATATGAACTTGATTGAACAAAACATGCATGTATTGTATAACATAATGTCCTAGGTCTGTCATCTCATAAGGATCATCAAAGGTTAGTGCTGCATTTAGCTGTGGTTTAGTTTTTTTGTGACATTATATGCTAGCTTGAAAAATGGGTGTCTGATTATTTCTGGCTGGGTACTCTGCTGACATAATCTGTTTTGCTTTCGCTGTAAAGCCTTTTTGAAATCGGACAGTGTGGTTAGATAAAGGAGAGTCTTGTCTTTAAAATGCTGTGAAATAGTCATATGTTTGAAAAATTGAAGTTTTTGTATTTTTGAGGAATTTGTAATTCGCGCCACGCCTATCATTGGATATTGGAGCAGGTGTTCCGCTAGCGGAACGTCTAGATGTAAGAGGTTAACTAGTAAATAGTAGCCTACAGCAAAGTGTGTTTAAATAATTTCTAACTTAACAATTTCTGCTAGTTAGTTTTTGCTACCATGTGGGTTTTAGTTTGCTTGAGCCTGCTAACTGAGGAGTGTTAATTCACCTGTTTCCATACATGTTTAATTTTAAAACATTATCTTACAAAGGAGTTGTTTAATCTAACTGCTGAACTATATATCTGTAAATGGAATTGCATTTTTATTTATTTATTTACTTATTTTTTTCTAATCTTTACAGGAAAATTCTACAGGCACTATCTAATGTGTGGAGACATTTCACTGCAGCTATTGTAGAAGGAAAAACTGTGTAGAATTGCAAATACTGTTCCAAATCATATGTGAAGAATGCAACAAAGATGCAGAATCATCTGGCCAAGTGCATAAAGTTCCCTCAGAGCTCACAACAAGCAACCTCTGACAAAAGTCGCTCTACTCCTATTCGAGGTGAAAATGATGAATCAACCTTATCGATAGCAACAGCTCATGCTCCTCCTGGAATCATAATTTTTTTTTTACTCAATGGAGGAACATAGTCAGATAAATGCTGATTAATGTCTTGCTCGAGCTGTTTCTGCAACTGGTTCACCTCTGATGCTCACAGGCAATGTGTATTGGAAGAGATTTCTGAATGTTCTGCGCTCAGCATACACCCCTCCAACCAGACATGCTTTATCTACTCATTTGCTGGATGCAGTGTTCAACAGAGTTCAAGTGAAGGTCAAGCAAATCCTAGAGAAAGCAGACTGTATTGCAATCATCTCTGATGGGTGGTTGAATGTTCGTGGGAAAGGAATACTTGACTACATCATCTCCACCCCTCAACCAGTATTCTACAAAAGCACAGACACAAGGGACAACAGACACACCGGTCTCTACATTGCAGATGAGCTGAAGGCAGTCATCAATGACCTTAGACCACAGAAGGTATTTTCACTGGTGATAGACAATGCTGCGAACATGAAGGCTGCTTGGTCTAGTGGAGGAGTCCTACCCTCACATCACACCCATTGGCTGTGCTGCTCATGCATTGAATCTGCTCCTCAAGGACATCATGGCACTAAAAACAATGGATACATTCTACAAGAGAGCCAAGGAAATGGTTAGGTATCTGAAGTGTCATCAAGTTATAGCAGCAATCTACCTCACCACGCAAAGTGAGAAGAATAAGAGCACCACATTGAAGCTACCCAGCAACACCCGTTGGGGTGGTGTTGTCATCATGTTTGACAGTCTCCTGTAGGGGAAGGAGTATCTCCAAGAAATGGCCATATCACAGTCTGCCGATATGGACAGCCCCATCAAGAGGATCCTCCTGGATGATGTATTTTGGGGGAGAGTGGTAGGCAGCCTGAAACTCCTGAAACCTATAGCAGTAGCCATTGCACGGATTGAGGGAGACAATGCCATCCTGTCTGATGTTCAGACTCTGCTTGCAGATGTAAGAGAAGAAATCCGTACTAGTCTGCCCACTTCACTGTTGCTCCAAGCAGAAGAAACTGCAGTTCTGAAATACATCAAAAAGCGTGAAGACTTCTGCCTGAAGCCCATACACGCCGCAGCGTACATGTTGGACCCCAAGTAAGCTGGCAAGAGCATACTGTCTGGTGCAGAGATTAACCAGGCCTATGTTGTCATCACTACCGTGTCTCGCCACTTTGGCCTGGATGAGGGCAAGGTTATTGCCAGTCTGGTGAAGTACACTTCCAAGCAAAGGCTTTGGGATGGAGATGCAATATGGCAGTCATGCCAACATATCTCATCAGCCACCTGGTGGAAGGGACTTTGTGTATCTGAGGCTCTTTCCCCTGTTGCCTCCATCATTGACACCATTCTGTATACTTCTGGCCCTTCTTTGGACACTGTGTTAACTACCCTCCAGACGAGCTTCAATGCCATACAACTCTCCTTCTGTGGCCTCCAACTGCTCTTAAATACAAGTAAAACTAAATGCATGCTCTTCAACCAATCGCTGGCTACACCTGCCCGCCCGTCCAGCATCACTACTCTGGACGGTTCTGACTTAGAATATGTGGACAACTACAAATACCTAGGTGTCTGGTTATACTGTAAACTCTCCTTCCAGACTCACATCAAACATCTCCAATCCAAAGTTTAATCTAGAATTGGCTTCCTATTTCGCAACAAAGCATCTTTCACTCATGCTGCCAAACATACCCTCGTAAAACTGACCATCCTACCGATCCTCGACTTCGGCGATGTCATTTACAAAATAGCCTCCAATACCCTACTCAATAAATTGGATGCAGTCTATCACAGTGCCATCCGTTTTGTCACCAAAGTCCCATATACTACCCACCACTGCGACCTGTACGCTCTCGTTGGCTGGCCCTCGCGTCATATTCGTCGCCAAACCCACTGGCTCCAGGTCATCTACAAGACCCTGCTAGGTAAAGTTCCCCGTTATCTCAGCTCGCTGGTCACCATAGCAGCACCCACCTATAGCATGCGCTCCAGTAGGTATATCTCTCTGGTCACCCCCAAAGCCAATCCCTCCTTCGGCCGCCTCTCCTTCCAGTTCTCTGCTGCCAATGACTGGAACGAACTACAAAAATCTCTAAAACTAGAAACACTTATCTCCCTCACTAGCTTTAAGCACCAGCTGTCAGAGCAGCTCACAGATCACTGCACCTGTACATAGCCCATCTATAATTTAGCCCAAACAACTACCACTTCCCCTACTGTGTTTATTTATTTTGCTCCTTTGCACCCCATTATTTATATTTCTACTTTGCACTTTCTTCCACTGCAAATCTACCATTCCAGTGTTTTACTTGCTATATTGTATTTACTTCACCACCATGGCCTTTTTTTGCCTTTACCTCCCTTATCTCACCTCATTTTCTCACTTTGTATATTGACTTATTTTTCTACTATATTATTGACTGTAAGTTAGTTTTACTCCATGTGTAACTCTGTGTTGTTGTATTTTTCAAACGGCTTGCTTTATCTTGGCCAGGTCGCAATTGTAAATGAGAACTTGTTCTCAACTTGCCTACCTGGTTAAATAAAGGTGAAATAAAATAAAATAAATAATCCTCCAAATTCCACCAACATCAGCCGCCTCAGAGCGCAACTGGTCCTTGTTTGGGAACACACACACCAAAGCACGCAACAAGCTGACCAATACAAGGGTGGACAAATTGGTGGCCATCCGGGCAAATTTGAGGCTTTTTGAGCCTGACAACGAGCCACCCTCAACAAGGTTGGAAAGTGACAGTGAAAATGAGGCCTCAGAGTCTGATGTTCAAGAGGTGGACATTGAGGAGGTCCAGGGAGATGGCATGGAAGCCTGAGAGGAAGACAACCAAAGCTTTAGTTTCTAGACTATCATTTTACAGATGTACAGTTGAAGTCGGAAGTTTACATACACTTAGGTTGGAGTCATTAAAACTCGTTTTTCAACCACTCCAAAAAACATCTTGTTAACAAACTATAGTTTTGGCAAGTTGGTTAGGACATCTACTTTGTGTATGACACAAGTAATTTTTCCAACAATTGTTTACAGACAGATTATTTCACTGTATCACAATTCCAGTGGGTCAGAAGTTTACATACACTAAGTTGACAGCTTGGAAAATTCCAGAAAATTATGTCATGGCTCTAGAAGCTTCTGATAGGCTAATTGACATTATTTGAGTCAATGGGAGGTGTCCCTGTGGATGTATTTGAAGGCCTACCTTCAAACTCAGTGCCTCTTTGCTTGACATCATGGGAAAATCAAAAGAAATCAGACAAGACCTCAGAAGCAATTTCAGGCATTTCCAAACGCCTGAAGGTACCACGTTCATCTGTACAAACAATAGTATGCAAGTATAAACACCATGGGACCACACAGCCATCATACCACTCAGGAAGGAGACGCGTTCTGTCTCCTAGAGATGAACGTACTTTGGTGCAAAAAGTGCAAATCAATCCCAGAACAACAGCAAAGGACCTTGTGAATATGCTGGAGGAAACAGGTACAAAAGTATCTATATCCACAGTAAAACGAGTCCAATATCACCTTAGCCTGAAAGACAGCTCAGAAAGGAAGAAGCCACTGCTCCATAACCACCATAAAAAAGCCAGACGAGGGTTTGCAACTGCACATGGGGACAAAGATTGTACTTTTTGGAGAAATGTCCTCTGGTCTGATGAAACAAAAATAGAACTGTTTGGCCATAATGACCATTGTTATGTTTGGAGGAAAAGGGGGGAGGCTTGCAAGCCGAAGAACACCATCCCAACCGTGAAGCACGGGGGTGGCAGTATCATGTTGTGCTTTGCTGCAGGAGGGACTGGTGCACTTCACAAAATAGATGGCATCCCGAGGAAGGAAAATGATGTGGATATATTGAAGCAACATCTCAAGACATCAGTCAGGAAGTTAAAGCTTGGTCGAAAATGGGTCTTCCAAATGGACAATGACCCCAAGCATACTTCCAAAGTTGTGGCAAAATGGCTTAAGGACAACAAAGTCAAGGTATTGGAGTGGCCATCACAAAGCCCTGACCTCAATCCTATAGAAAATTTGTGGGCAGAACTGAAAAAGTGTGTGCGAGCTAGGAGGCCTACAAACCTGACTCAGTTACACCAGCTCTGTCAGGAGCAATGGGCCAAAATTCACCCAACTTATTGTGGGAAGCTTGTGGAATGCTACCCAAACCGTTTGACCCAAGTTAAACAATTTAAAGGCAATGCTATGAAATACTATTTCAGTGTATGCAAACTTCTGACCCACTGGGAATGTGATGAAAGAAATAAAAGCTGAAATAGATCAATCATTCTCTCTACTATTATTCTGACATTTCACATTCTTAAAATAAAGTGGTGATCCTAACTGACCTAAGACAGGGAATTTTTACTAGGATTAAATGTCAGGAATTGTGAAAAGCTGATTTTAAATGTATTTGGCTAAGGTGTAGTAACCATCTGATTTCAACTGTATGTTCAAAACGTTTTTGGGAGATGCGATGGATCATTGGGGATCATTCAATATTCCCTTTCTTTTGTTGTTCAGTGAAATCATCCCATGTGATGAGTCGACTCATTTAATTAAAGTTCAATTCGTAACTAAATAGTTTTTTATTTTTATTGGAAGGATTCCGTCATTTGCAATTATGTCTACTTGTGATAAGGTAAAAGGTTTATGTTTCTGTCTCCATATGATATGGTAAATATATCCAATGCAGAAAACATGTTATCCAGAGCGTTGGTGACTAACTGTGTTGCTGGCAACAATTTTAATTGTGCTTTTTAGCGACGTGTACTGACACCGGCCATATTCAACGGGAGTTCAGCACTCATAAATTCATTATTCTGCGCTCTAGTACACTCAGACTAGAGTGCCCTGAAATCGACGTAGAAAGCCAGAGCGAATTTATGAAAGCACCCGAATGTCCATTGAGAACGCATAACGACTATACCATTTAGCTAAGCTAAGAATGAAGGGAATAATCAAGTCAATAAACGTTGGGTAGTTAGTTAGATAACCCATAGTTAATATACTGGCAAGTTTGATGTATAAGTAGACAACTAACATAATGGTAGACACTGCTGTAATATGTTATGTGGTTCGTAAGGACAGCGTAGCCAACATAACGTGTAAGGTAACTTGTTTGAAAAGTCATTAATTTATTACATTGCTCAACATTTGTCATCAATAGTTAAAGCAATGAATTTGCATCTGCTCTCGTTGTACTTCAGCTGCATATTTTCCACCATTTTCTTCAAATCTGAAAACGATATGTAGCCACTCCCATTTCCTGAAGAATTGCTTTATGGGCCCTAAGTACGGAAATAGTGTCCTCTGCACGTATACTTCATATTTTGGCGAATTTAGTACGACATCCGGGAACTTTTGGCATACTAACTATATCCATACTATGACCAATAAGCATACTATATACTCAATTCACGTCACAAATAGTACGGTTAGTGTGGGTAATATGAGTATTCAAACACAGCTCAAGAGATCTTGCAGGCATCTGCAATGTAATCTGGCAGGTACACCTCTTTTGTTCCTGTTCACCTGCTCAGATGATACTGACACGGATCTTACAAAGCCTGGATAGGTAATTTACATATCAGCTAACCACATCGTATGTTATTGCAATCTGCTTCCCGACGGCAGATGAGATGTGGTTGATGCGTGTAACATCTGAGCAGTGGAAAGCAACCCTTGCCTTGTCATGTGATTGGTTCACCTGTGTGTGGCAGGTGATATACTGTACTAGCTAATTAGCGCAATTAAGCAACTACTCATGCCACAGCAGTGTCATGTACTGGAGGGTCAATGGACTCTCTTTCTCTTGTTGGCTTCAGAATTTGAATAGCATACATTGAAGATAGCATCACTAGGCTTTGCATTTAGTATTAACGTTACTCTTTGTAGCTACAGTAGTTAGCTAGCTGACCGCTAGTGTGTGGATGGTCCATCATCCTAAAACCGAGTTGGTGGATTGATTCCATGATATGCAGCTGGCCACCTGCAGTAGCCATTGAATAAACACTCCGTACGCCAATGTAGTATTCCAGTTAATGTTTCCAAATGTGACCACACAAACACTAATGTGCAATTAGTTGAAGTAGCTAGCTATACAGAGCGGAAAAGATCTTACTCTATTGCCAATGCTAACCGTCTCTATTCTTTGTTGTAGGATGCATTCTTGATTCCGCTCCCCCTCACATTTAGACGGCTGTGGTTCCGGCATTTCTTGCATATTATCGTAAAGAATATCCTAAAAGTGACTCGTCGTTTCTTCCTTCCTTCTCCGTTTCAATATGCAATAGTCGCGTGTTTGTTGTTATCAACTGACATTATCAAATCAAAACATTGAAAGTGAAAGCAAGCATGCTGTCAAAAAAACATATCCGGTGTTTAAAGCGATCGTTTCCGGTATGACGTCAAGTTCAAATTAGTATTTTTCTCTCTCCGAATGTGTTTTTTTGCACCTGTGGGTTACGTTCGTAGTAGGATTATGTCTGGTACAATGTATGTAAAATATGTTTCAATTTGAAACAGCTCATAAGCTATTTTGGACGCTGCCAGGTACATTTAACGAGATAATAATAATAATAATACGGAAACTAGTAGGACTTCATCTCCCATAGTCCTCGAGACGTGTAAATACTGTAATGGAGATCCCCAGCAGTCGTATGACATGAAGTTCTTCACCTTAAAACCAGAGGACGTAGCTACATCCCCAGCATGATTGGTATGTGAGAAAGTTGTAGTGAGTCGTTTCGTCCGTTAATTTGACGTTGTCAGTTCTAGGTTATTTTGTGAATAACAGCATTCCCACGAACCCGTGATGCCTTGTGCATAAGATAGCTGTTTTTTTGTGCCTGGCTTGCTACTGGTCAGTTGACAATATAACAAGCTGCTGTTTTGTAGAATAGCCCTTATGTGTGTACACGAGAGTTGTATTCATCCTTACAAGATGTACTATCACCTTGCTGGGTTATAATTTACAAGGTAAACAGCTCTACTACATGTTCACGTGAACATGCAGCTGACACTGTCAAATCCACGACACATGCCAGCCAGTGACAGATGCATCGTAGCCAGATGTTCTGGCCCAAGTTTTTGATGGTGTTTGAGTGACAGAATACCATGAATTAACCACTATCTGGCAACATGTTTATTACTTTAATCTTCCTTTTATTCCTATCAATATAAGGTCAAGTATAGGACAAAGATGATATTTTCAGTGTGTTCAGATTTGTGCAAAGGTCTGAGTCTATCCCTGTTGCTAAGTTATTAAAATGGTGTCACTCAGTTGCCTATTATTATCAACACTTTGTTTTGGAGGGCCAGAAGGTGTTTCTTCGATCGATTTCTAAGGTTTAGTTTGACTGACAGTTCTACTCCTAGAATATGAAGGAAGACTGTTGTCATCTTGGAGCAAACAGAAAATAGAGAGATGCTCTCAAGAAATGTCTCCGATAAAATTCCCTAAACCTGAAGGCAAGAGCAACATTAATCTGAGGTATATCTCCAGAGAATGAAATAGCTTTCCACCCTCTTGAATTGTCAGATTTTTGAGAAGCTCAGGAGTGAAGGTCTGAGGAAGACGGATCGATTGTGTCTTGAGTCTCCGGCCCATCAACTCTGAGACTGTCTCTGGCTCACACATCCCCAGGAGATAGGGTTTGGTTTGAGCTGGCTGAATGGTGCTTGTCTAGTAATAAGTTGCGCTAGGCCTATAGAGGGAAGGGGATGAGAGGGAGTGTTGAAGGGAGGGAAAAGTCATCATCCAGGAAATCTGAAGGGCCAATATTTCTCTCATGTTGATGATCGCACACGCCGCGGCCCCAGAACTAGGTCTATCACAAGAAAACAGACAGACCTTTATTATGGGGAATGTCATTATATTCATGTGAAATGGGACTTTTTAAATCACCTTGATGATACAGCAAGTTGTAATAATAGCTGAGTCTGCATTAGGAAGATATAATCTTGCTCATATGATATTAAAATGCAAATGACTGAATGTAACTGTAATATATAGCCTAGGCCTAAACAACATGTCCCGTGTGGCTCAGTTGGTAGAGCATGGCGTTTGCAATGCCAGGAGTGTGGGTTTGATTACCACAGGGGGACCAGTACAAAAAAGTATGAACATTTATGCACTCACTACTCTAAGTGGCTCTGGATAAGAGCGTCTGCTAAATGACTAAAGTGTAAAAATGTAAACAACACAGGAGAGGGGAATCAAACACACCTGGACTACCTGCCTTGTGAATTGCCAAATCCTTACCAATTGCCATAGGCTATGTCTTCTAGCGGAGCAGGACTGTGTGGCAGTAGGTATTGAGTCTGAGCGGTGCTACTCCGAGGGGCCAGAGAAGTCTTCGATAGAGGTTGAGGAGAGCGAGAGGGAGAGACGCCAGTGTACTCCTGGGACGGGCGAGAGGGGTCAGGATTATTTACTCGCTCTGTTTGGAGACCAAGGAGAGAATAAATTGCTATTGATTTTTGGTTTGTTGCAGCTAAGTATCTTTCCTGCCTTTGCATTGACTCCGGGCCAAGAATAATTTTCTTTAATATGTATCCACATTCGCTTTCTGCGTTTCTCCTCATGTGATTTCATTGCAGTGGTTTGTTGTCAGTTTCTTCACGTGGAGTTCAGCAGTCTTGTGAACGTAGGCCTTTGCCAAAGAGTGACCACTAGAGCATGGCAGGTTAGAGGTTACAGTGGAGAAGGAGTGAATGTGTGGGTTTTATTTGGAGTTTGGGTTAGACTGACTAATTATGACTACAGACTAGTTAACTCAGCCTTGACAAGCTAGACTCCCTCCCACTGATTCAAATCAAAGTTAATTGGTTGCACACACAGTTTAGCAGATGTTATAGCGGGTGCAGCGAAATGATTACGCTACTTGTTCCTAGCAATGCAGTAAAATTGAAAAAAAAACTAAAGTGTCATGTCAAACAATATCAATGATTTGACAGCCCTCAACCCAAACAAACTGAACATGGTAGATCATAAGCTGTGTTCTAGCTCTGAATTTGTATAATCTTTGGGGCCATGGAATGACTGGGTAGACTTGTAACAAGGTATTTGCATATTCATAGAAAAATGATCAAACGGTTTAGGCCTACTTTAACACATGTTTAACCACATTATCTGGATAGGTGTATGATAAAGGGTATCTTTCTTCGAAGATTCAGAGGATATCAAACATGCAGCATTTCTTCCCTCAAAAATGTATGTTATGCCCCTTTGTTATAAGTCCTAATTGTGTATTTCATTCCATGACCCCCATGGTTGGTTGGGAGTAAAACAAACACTAGTGACACAAAGGCAAAGGCTTTTGGAGAAAAGATGTGGAGTTTCAAATGGTGTCAGTTATAATCACACATTTACATTCAATAGGTCTTTTAGCGCTTTATCTGAATTCCGATGTGTTTTTATTCATATTTCCATTTATTGCTTTCACTGGAGGCACAGAGGAAGAGGATCTTGAGAAATCTGGGCATCAGAGTGTGATGGCAGAAAGGAAATTGGTGTGTCAGTCACAAGTTTTCATATCTCCAAGCTGGCTGTCATGAAAAGGGGGCAGCAAGAGAGAAATGATTGAAAGAAATGGATTGAGAGAGCAGGAGGGAGAGAAGGAGCAAGCGGTAAAGAGAAAAATGAGCAGAAGTGACTGAAAGGGACAGATACTCCGATAGGGCTGACGCAGTGTTAGTGCCTAATTGCCTCTGGAAAAGATAGAAGCCTCTCGGAAATCCAAGAGGATAATGACTGTATTACTGTCAATCAATGTTGAATGCAAGGTAAATACATAGTCACCAGGCTGAAGGGAAGAGGGATTATTGAACCACTACACACAGAAACCTAAATCCTCAATGGATTTCAATGGGTTCATATCACCCTTGTCTTTGCCAGGTCCTGGTATTGCCCCACTGAGACGATGTCAAGGTCACCTTGGTGGGGTGTGGAGGGACGGTGAGGAGAGTCTCATGACAGGGCTTTGTGTGTAGTTTTGTGCGTTGCTCTAGGTCCTCCAGGAGTCTAGGTCATTGTAGTTCAATTGTTGATTTTCTGCCTCAGGCACAAAAACGTACAGCACATCCCCAGAGGACATGATCTCTCGTGTGTGTGTGTGTGTGTGCGCGCAAGCCAGTTCCTGATCTAGAGTCCTTTTACTGTTGGGGACCCCAGTCCTTTTCCTCTAAGCACATCTCTCTTTGAGTCATTTTCCCTGAATTAATGCTTTATTGTTTAGTCAATGATTAGACCCCCGAATAATTGAAAGCGTCAGTGCCGCTGGCGAATGAATGGCCACCTGAAACGCAACCGGTGCCTTTCAGCAAACGCCGCAGTTTCTAATGAAAAGCCGCAGATGGGGTCTGGGAAAACAAATTCTGGCTGAAATTGGAATTGGTTACAGTGGCTCTCATGCAAATATGTGCCGCCAGCAGCCACGGCGCTAATAACAGGGAAGTGGCGAGGGCGCAGGTGAGATGGCTGCCACGGAGAAATGAAATGGAGATGGAAGGAGGAGAGGGGAAAGGGGGGAGGCAGGCAATATGGATCTGAAAGATCAGGGGAATGAGTAGGAACACCTGGCCTTTTGCTGATACCCCTGGGCTTGTATCCATCTAATACAGTACAGCCTACCTTTTCAGTACGCACTCTGCCTCTCTGAGTTGTTCAGGGGTTTCAGTGGAGTGTTCACAGACCAGAGAAGTGCTTTTATCTGCAGTTTTGTTTCAGAATTACATTGATTGATGAAGGGGTCAATGTGCACTTGTTCTCTACATGGCTTGTTATCTGGACAATATTCTGATTTGTCATCGACATCAACAGCACATCTGGATGATCAATATGGAGAACGTGACTTTGCTCTACCTTAGCGACTCTGTCTACCTCTCTGACAGAGCCCAGCCATGTGTACATGCGTTGTGTCGCTCTGTCCCTCTTGAGGTGCTGCAGGTGGCAGACGCAGGCTAATGGTTAATTACCATTGTTAATGACTTCCCTCTGTCTCTGTCCCCGTCAGATGGAGCGATAACAGGCGGCTTGGCAGAGCCAAACGACACAGTCGAAGCAACTACAGCAACACAGGGCTCACATAAGAACTTGTTACATTTGTTATTAGAGAAAATAGTTCTAAACATCAATTGTTATATTGTCATTGAATTTGCCAAGTACAGTTTCTATCATTACTGATATCCGCTGATGAAAATAACCTAGAAATCATTTTTTTATTGTACTGACACTATCATTTCTTTGCATTTTCTGTTCCTGTAGTGGCACAGAACACACAAAGCAATCTTAGCTTCTTCATCTTTGTGCTATTGGTAGAACGTGACATTGCTTGCCTAGTGAGGTAATGCAGCCAGCCAGTGTTCCAATAACCCAGCAGACGTACAGTAGTATCACACCATATCTGTCCCAAATAGCTACACCTCTGCTCACTGTGCATACACAGACCCAATACAGCTTCGCTGCAGTCTTATCTCCAGGGATACTCTTATTTATCTCCATCCCTTGGTATTGTATGGGGATGTAGTCTGGCCACATATTGCAGTGGGGGGGGGGGGGGGGGGGCATAGAGGTATTCCTGAAGGCTCCATTCTGCAGACATGGCCGCTTCCTTCAAATGTAATAAGCGAGGACAGATGGAGGGAGGGGGGTTAGTTCCTGGCTTTCATGGACCGGGGTCGGGGTTGCGGTGGGGGCGGCTGATGAACGGGCGCTGCGCTCCAGAATCCACCCGACCGTTGATCTAAGAGAGAATCCTCCAGTGGACAGTCACCGGGCCCGAGAAACCTGGCACTGGCCCCATAGCTGCTGCTAGCCTCCACGATGGATAGCCTGGTCCTGAACCGGGCTCATCGTACAGTACCGTACAGCATCGCTCCACAGCACCCGTCACACATGACCAAACGCTGCATCTGACTGTACCAGCTATCAGGATAAGGCTCAAGAAAGAAGGGAGAGGAGAGGGAGGTGGAGGGAGAAAAGCTCTTAGCCCCAGTGTTGGATGGGAATTTGTTCTCTTAATTGCTCAAAGTGAGTTCTGGAATTGAGGAATCCATCTTCTTTATAGTTATGTGCGGGGGAAATTCGGGCCTATGGGGTTGGCAGTATTTTACGGCGGTTTTGCCAGGGCCATTTGGGTGCTTTATCCCTAATCAATAGGAAGAAGAAAGTAGTGACGTGGGCTGTGCACTCGTAAAGGAGACAGGTGGCCCAGCCAAGTCCTCTGATAGTATTGCATTAGCGTCTGGAGAGCCTAACAGGGCCCCTTTGGGAAACTGCACTGTCGGGTTTAACTCCCTGGAGCGATCAAGTCCTGGGCTGCTGTCAGTAGGATGAAGGGAGTCCTTTTACAGAGATATTTTCAACTCCCTGCCTTCTCCATGTAGCAGCGTTACTCTCCCTCTTCCTCCCTCTTCAATCTTCCCCCTTTCCCCTCCCAGTCAATCTCTCCCTCTCCTCTCACATCATCTCACCTCCCTCCTGCACTAAAGAGTCCCCAGACCCATTTCCCTCCGATGCAGCAGTTGAGAGTTGAGCCAATCCGTCTTCATATTTCTGCCTGTGTGCGGGCCGTATCGATCTGACCGCCTGCCACTCCGCCCAGACACACAGCATTGGCTGGCCGTGATAACCTCCCTGCCCCCCCCTCCTGCCCCCTTGGTCTGAGTGACATCGCATCTCTCTGCCTCTCTCTCTTTTTGAATTACTGTCATGGGACATTAACAGTAAATAACACACATTTCATTATGCATAGAGTGGTTTTGACAGTTAGATTTTGCTCCAGTCTAGATTGTCCCGCCATCTCTTTCTCTCTTTTCTTATTTTGTGAAAATGCCTGTTTTGGGAATGGAAATATTGGTATTCTTCTCTGTGCATGCAGCCAGGTTTGAGGAATTATGTTGTGAGTCGTTAGCCTTCCAGTGAGCTCTCTGCTTGGTAATCCGGCCTGGTGGAGTTGGTGCTCCATGATTGCATTCTGTCACTCTTCCTCCCCAGACTGAGAACTCAGGTAATCTGTGCACGTTATGGCCCCATCACCAAACTGACGGCTTCTGTGATGAAACATGACAAAGGAGGAATTTACTCATTTGTTAGCCACTTGGATTGGATGCAAAACAATGAGGGACATTATGGAAATCTCAGTGACGGGACAAATTAGAATCAGCCCTTCTCATGCACTTTGGGCCACCGCTCGGACTGGATTGGCTGTAGTGCTGCCAGAGATCGGTCAACCGAGAGATGGTTGTGTCATAGTGGTCATTGTTGATGTTGCTCTGACTTGAGGTACTGTGGTCTCTTCTGTGTAGATAAATCAGGTATGTGATGTGATATAGCATGGGTTCAAACCGATAGCGTAATGGTGTCTGTCCACTTTCTTGTTACAATCTCAGAAGGCTTTGTAGTATATTTGTCTCAGAATAATGTTGCAGAAACACTATTCTAAAGGGAATGTCGCACATTGGCAACAAGCAATCGCCTAACTGAGTCAACTCCTTAAGCGCCAAATGGAAGAATACCTTATTATTCCTTCTCAGTCATTAAATCTAAAACGAACTAATTTCCTGTAATAATTATGATTAATGCTGCGTTCCCATGACTACTCCACACTGTGTATGTGTTAGTGTGTGTACAAGATGTTTCTGTGTATGATTAGCTTACGTGTACGTGTTTATGGGTGTACTCAATGTATGGGCAATTCCACTGTAACGGAATTATGCTGAGACTCAGGTTTTTCACTTTAAAATGTATGCCAAACAAGACCCATTGATTTCAAAGTTGAACAACTCTATGCACACGGACTTCTTTTAACAATTTTCACAGAACATTTTACATAAACACATTTACAGGAAGAACTGTGCAGATACAAAGTTTGGTAACAGAATACAACTGAGGGACATTTTACCAATATCATGTTATCAAACTTTGCATCTGCACAGTTGTTCCTGTAAATGTGTTTTTGTCAAATCTTCTGTTTTTGTTTAGCATTGTAGAATAAAAAAGTTTGGACACACCAAATCATTCAAGCGTTTTTTCTTTCTTTTCTACATTGTAGAATAATACGGAAGATATCAAAACTATGAAATGGCACATATGGAATCATGTAGTAACAAAAAAAGTGTTAAACAAATCAAAATATATTTTAGATTCTTCAAAGTAGCCACCCTTTGCCTTGATGACAGCTTTGCACACTCTTGGCATTCCCTCAACCAGCTTCATGAGGTAGTCACCTGGAATGCATTTCAATTAACAGGTGTGCCTTGTTAATTTGTGGAATTTCTTTCCTTCTTAATGCGTTTCAGCCAATCAGTTGTGTTGTGACAAGGTAGGGGTTGTATACAGAAGATGGACTTAAGTCCATATTATGGCAAGAACAGCTCAACTAAGAAAAGAGAAATGACAGTCCATCATTACTTTAAGACATGAAGGTCAGTCAATCCGGAAAATGTCAAGAACTTTGAACGTTTCTTCAAGTGCAGTCGCAAAAACCATCAAGCACTATGATGAAACTGGCTCTCATGAGGACCGCCACAAGACAGGAAGACCCAGAGTTACTTCTGCTGCAGAGGAAAAGTTTATTGGAGTTACGAGCCTCAGAAATTGCAGCCCAAATAAGAGTTCAAGTAACAGACACATCTCAACATCAACTGTTCAGAGGAGACTGCGTGAATCAGGCTTTCATGGTCGAATTGCTGCAAAGAAACCACTACTAAAGGACACCATTAAGAAGAACAGACTTACTTGGGCCAAGAAACACGAGCAATGGACATTTGACCGGTGGAAATCTGTACTTTGGTCTGATGAGTTCAAATTTGAGATTTGTTTCCAACCACCGTGTCTTTGTGGGATATATAGTAGCTGAATGGATGATCTCCGCATGTGTGGTTCCCACCATGAAACATGGAGGAGGTGGTGTGGGGGTGCTTTGCTGGTGACACTGTCTGTGATTTATTTAGAATTCAAGGCACACTTAACCAGCATGGCTACCACAGCATTCTGCAGCGACGCACCATCCCATCTGGTTTGCGCTTAGTGGGACTGTCATTTGTTTTTCAACAGGACAATGACCCAAAACATACCTCCAAGCTGTATAAGGGCTATTTGACCAAGGAGAGTGATGGAGTGCTGCATCAGATGACCTCGCCTCCAGTCATCTGACCTCAATTCAGAAGGTTTGGGATGAGTTGGACTGCAGAGTGAAAGACAAGCAGCCAACAAGTGCTGAGCATATGTGGGAACTCCTTCAAGACTGTTGGAAAAGCATTCCTCATGAAGCTGGTTGAGAGAATGCATGAGTGTGCAAAGCTGTCAAGGCAAAGGGTGGCTACTTTGAAGAATCTCAAATATATATTTTGATTTAACACTTTTTTTTTTTGGTTACTACATGATGCCATATGTGCTATTTCATAGTTTTGATGTCTTCACTATTATTCTACAATGTAGAAAAGTCAAAATAAACAAAAACCCTTGAATGAGTAGGTGTGTCCAAACTCTTGACTGGTACTGTACATTTTTTAAAGTGAAAAATCGGACACTCAACGTAATTTCGTTATCGTGGAATTGCCTATGTCTGTATGCTTAGTCTATATGCTTTTGTGTGTGTGTGTGTGTGTGCTCACTTGCCTATTCACCTCGCATCATTATGTATTCCTTCAACCACACACATACAAATACACACTTACACCAGGATTGTGTGTTGTAGTAGTGTCAGGAGGACACACTGTTGTAAAATGGTTTTTTGATGTTTAAAAATGATATTATTATGTATATTACTGCCTTCATTTTTACTATACCCCAGTAAGAGTGGGGATCCATAATAAATACATATCAAAACCAGTGTGTGTTTAAACATGTCTAAGTAGTCTACACATCTCCATTGGCTCATCATTTCCAATTTGATTGCAGACATTTCCCCGATCAGCCATTTTACAGTCCTAAATGTATCTCCTTGCCTCTAGGGGCTCTGAAAAGGTTGACTCATTTCAATTAAAATAATAAGTAGAAACGATAGCAGGAAAGAATACCTTTGCTCCAAATCTCACTCATCTTAATGAAAGGGTTCAGGGATTTTCATATTGGCTTAGCCGGCTGAATTTTAAAATCCTGTTTCTTTGTTTTCTCCTGTCTATCATCTGTTCTCCCTGATTCCCGTTATTTCTCCTCATGACTTCTCTTGTTCTCTCTCCTCTGTACCCACTTTCCCTCTCTTTCTTCTCCATTTCCATGGTCTGTCCACCTCCTCTGTTACTTCTGTGTTAAGGTCCCCTATGTCTAGCCTATCGCCTTTTTATTCTCTTCTCCCCTCTCTGACCCCTCAGACCTCTTGTCTCATTCTCGTTTTGCCTCTTTTGACACACAAGCGTCTCTCTCTCTCTCTCATTCATTCTCAAGCTTCATTCTCTGTTTATTGTTCACTATTGTCTCTGAGTTCTCACCAGTCTCTCCTCTCTCTGTCTCTCCAGTGTATGTGAGGTTTAACTCCAGCCATGGCTTCCCAGTGGAGCTGGAGGAGGGGGCCAGTATCGCAGTGCTGAAGGAGAAGGTGGGGAAGCTGCAGGGGGTACAGCCGGAGCAGCTGAGAGTCATCTTTGCTGGCAGAGAGCTGCTTAGCGACGGCACCCTCCAGGTAAGGTCATCATTCTCCCATTTCACTCGACCCTGTCTTTTTGACTGTGCTGTGTGGTGTGTGTGGTTGTCTGTATAGCAATTAGTGGTAGGGTGTGTCTTTTGTTTACTCATGCCCTAATTTCACCACCACACGCTTACACATGGGTGCACAGACACACACACTGCACACTCAGCACTCTCCACACAGTGTTTCCGGTGAAGGCTAGAAGCCTGGCATTCTCTCCCCATCCTGACTGTAACAGTGTAAACAGAGCCTGGGGATCCCGTGAACTTTAGTCCACAGTGCTTCATTAAGTTTGACTATCTTAATTATGCATCAAAACAGTCAGGCTCACAGGGAGCGGCTGGGGAGCCAGGCACACACACTCCCCACTCTGACTCCCGACTGTGTCTCTCCAGTCAGTTCTGCTGTCTCTGCACATTTTATACCTGAGCTCCATTTCCCCCTGACAGATTGCTCCTGAGGCTGGAGTAAGTGTGGGTCTCAGCTTTTGATGGTGGTGCTAGCACAGTGGGAGTGTAGCGTTGTGACTCGACTCTGCCCCCTAGAGTATAATTGAGACACTGTGTTTGTCAGCCTGTGTACAGAATGTCTTTGTCTGTCCCCAAGGGTTTGGGGAGAATAAAGGGCCTCAAAGCATTGAGTGAAGCATGAGGGCACAAAGGTATTGAGAATGACGTGGTGACGCACACATCACTCTCTCATTGGTTGTGTCTGGACCAATGATTCATGTGTTACAGTTGACACGAAGATGACCTTTCTGTGTGTGTTTCCAGTTTTGGCTCTAGGTGTATGCTTACTTTCTCAGTCATTTTTATTGGTTGAATTTTGAAATACATTTGTGAAGCGAGAATACCATTCATAGCAAATAACTGAGGGCAAGGAATGGATCATTTTTGGCACTCTGTGTTTGCTGACTTACTCACCTTCTTGAGTAATGAAGCTAGATTATTTTACTGGTGCTTATTAAGATGTGCTTTTAAATGATAATGATGATAGAGAATATATTCATACGCGCGTACACACACACACACACACACACACCACACTGTATAAGACCAAGTGAGAACACCTAGCCCTTAACATCTTCAACTGGCACCAGATATGAAACTGTTCCAGCACTAAATCCTTCCTTCTTGCTCTGCTTGGCCTGGGCCTGATTTCCCAAAAGCAATTTAAGGCTACATTCATTGTTAGAACCTTCATAGGAGCATCGTTAAGTCTGCCTCTGAACACTCGTAGAACAGCTAACAGGCTGACCACACCGCTCGCGTTGCAAAATAAATGTACACATACAGTACCAGTCAAGTTTGGACACACCTAATCATTCAAGGGTTTTTCTTTATTTGTACTATTTTCTACATTGTAGAATAATAGTGAAGACATCAAAACTATGAAATAACACATGGAATCATGTAGTAACCAAAAACATATCAAAATATATTTTATAATTGAGAATCTTCAAAGTAGCCACCCTTTGCCTTGATGACAGCTTTGCACACTCTTGGCATGAGAAAAATCCTTGAAGGAGTAGGTGTGTCCAAACTTTTGACTGGTCCCGCCTCTCCCATCTCCTCATTGGTTTTTAGGAGTGTATACCCACGTGGGTGATTGGAAGCTGAGCTGAGGTCCACACTCCATTCAGTGGTAGTAATGCACCTCAAAGTTGGCTGCCAACTGCCATATAAAGTCCACAGAAGAAGGAGAAGAGATTACTGGAAACCCTTTTTTCTGTGAAATTCATTGTCAGAGTAAAATTGTACAAAGATCCAGGGGAAAAAAAGGACTTTGTGCATTTCAGGTAAAATAACAAACCAATGTTTATATCCCAGGACAAATTAGCTAGCAACATCAAGCTAGCTAGCTAAATGTCCATGAATGTTTCATGTGTTTCAAGCTGTCCACAAATTAATATTGTTGGTTCAGAGTCCTGATCGTATCTGGTGTGGATGGACAAAATCAACATGCGCGCGATGGCGGACGCACGCGCGTGCTTTTTTTTGTTGTTGTTGCCCTCCTTCGTCACTTTATTCACAGAAGATCTCTGCTAAACATAAACCATGTGATTCTATTTATCTCTCTGTGACAGCCGAGAACTTCAGAACAAAGTTGACTACAAATACAAAGTGGCCAATGTCTTTGCAATTGATACAAACAAGTGACGTAAAATATGCTTCAAATGAAAACTGAGATGACTACATTGAAATATAAACAGTAGGCTATAGTCCTATATCAATAATATTTCAATACATTTCATGTTCAATCGAGTTCTATTTTGCTACTTGAAGGCTACTGTCTGTAATTTGTCTCAATATATTTAATGATGTGTAGCCTAACATGTGCGCAGTGATGTGCCAAATCAATGATTTAATACATTTTTATAGGGTAAGCATTCAAATAAGCCACCTTTAATATTTGCAGCAGTAGGCCTAAGTGGTAATATCGCTCTAGGCACTGAGCAGTCGTCAGTATTGTGTAAATATTTACTAAATAAAATAAAAGTAGCACAATAAAATAACAATAATGAGGCTATATACAGAGGGTACCGGTAGCGAGTCAAAGCAGTCGAGGTAATTTGTACATGTAGGTAGGGGTAAGATGATTATGCATAGATAATAAACAGCGAGTAGCAGCAGTGTAAAATCAAATGGGGGGGGGGGGGGGGGTCAATGTAAATAGTCCGGCTGGCCATTTTATTAATTGTTCAGCAGTCTTATGGCTTGGGGGAAGAAGCTGTTAAGGAGCTTTTTGGTCCTAGACTTGGCGCTCCGGTACCGCTTGCTGTGCGGTAGCAGAGAAAACGGTCTATGACTTGGGTGACTGGAGTCTTTTACAATTTTTGGGCCTTCCTCTGACACCACCTAATATATAGAGGTCCTGGATGGCAGGAAGCTTGGCCCCAGTGATGTACTGGGCCGTACACACTACCCTCTGTAGTGCCTTACGGACAGATGCCGAGCAGTTGCCATACCAGGCGATGATGCAACCGGTCAGGATGCTCTCGATGGTGCAGCTGTAGAACTTTTTGAGGATCTGGGGACCCATGCCAAATCATTTCAGTTTCCTGAGGGGGAAAAGGTGTTGTCGTGCCCTCTTCACGACTGTCTTGGTGTGTTTGGACCATGATAGTTCGTTGGTGATGTGGACACCAAGGAACTTGAAGCTCTCGACCTGCTCCACTGCAGCTCTGTCAATATTAATGGGGGCCTGTTCGGCCCTTCTTTTCTTGTAGTCCACAATCAGCTCCTTTGTCTTGCTCACATTGAGGGAGAAGTGTTGTCCTGGCACCACACTGCCAGGTCTCTGACCTCCTCCCTATAGTTTGTCTCATTGTCGGTGATCAGGCTGTGTCATCAGCAAACTTAATGATGGTGTTGGAGTCGTGCTTGGCCACGCAGTCGTGGATGAACAGGGAGTACAGGAGGGTACTAAGCATGCACCCATGAGGGGGGCGACAGATGTTGAGGATCAGCGTGGCAGATGTGTTGTTGCCTACTCTTACAACCTGGGGGCGGCCCATCAGGAAGTTCAGGATCCAGTTGCAGAGGGAGGAGTTTAGTCCCAGGGTCCTTAGCTTAGTGATGAGTTTTGTGGGCACTATGGTGTTGAATGCTGAGCTGTAGTCAATGAACGGCATTCTCACATGGGTGTTCCTTTTGTCCTAGTGGGAAATGGTAGTGTGGAGTGCGATTGAGATTGCATCATCTGTGGATTTGTTGGGGCGGTATGCGAATTGGAGTGGGTCTAGGGTTTCCGGGATGATGGTGTTGATGTGAGCCATGACCAGCCTTTCAAAGCACGTCATGGCTACCAATGTGAGTACTACGGAGCGGTAATAATTTAGGCAGGTTACCTTCGCTTCCTTTGTCACAGGGACTATGGTGGTCTGTTTGAAACAAGAAGGTATTAGACTCGGTCAGGGAGAGGTTGAAAATGTCAGTAAAGACACTTGACAGTTGGTCCACACATGCTTTGAGTACACGTCCTGGTTATCCGTCTGGCCCCGCGGCTTTGTGAATGTTGACCTGTTTGACCTTGCTCATGTCGGCTACGGGGAGCGTGATCACACAGTCATCCGGAACAGCTGGTGCTCTCATGCATGCTTCAGTGTTGCTTGCCTCGAAGCGAGCATATTACAGTTTTTAATGTCCCGTTGATAGGATAGTCTTAATCGTATATCGTCCAGGCAATTTTCCAATGATTGGACATTGGCCAATAGTACGGATGGTACTGGGGTTTATCCACTTGCCTACGATGTCTCACAAGGCACCCCGACCTCCGCCTACTTTTTCTCTGTCTTTTCTTCATGCGAATGACAGGGATTTCGGCCTGGTCTCGAGAAAGCACTATATTCTTCGCGTCAAACTCATTAAATAAAATTTCTTCATCCAGTTCGGGGTGAGTAATCGCAGTTCTGATGTCCAGAAGCTCTTTTCGGTCATAAGAGACGGTAGCATCAACATTATGTGCAAAAAATGGAACTTACAAGTCCGTAACACGGTAGCCATCCCCTCCGGCGCCATTATCCAACAATGCACTTAGCGATCTCTCTCCGTGGTGTTTAGGGAAATGCATGTTCAATTTTCAACCGTTTGCGGGAAAGATGCATCGTTAAAACACTCATAAACCTAAGTTCCATCGCTATCGGGAAACCAGGCCCTGGTTAGTTAGCAGACTCTGACGCCGGGTCACTCAGCCAGGTAAAGCGCTGTTGCTATGCGTGTCACGTTGTCATCGGTCCCAGAGAGTCTGAAGAAGGCCACAGTGCCAAGCCTCCAGGCTCAGACAAGTCGCTAGTCACTGGTGTTTATCTGCCACATTCTGTGATGTGTGCCTCTGACATTTTGTAGTGACGAGAGGAGCGTTCACTGTTATGTGCTCTATTAGCTTTCTCATCCCCGAGGGAGTGCCATCTCTCTCACACTTCCTTCTACTCCTCTCTCGCTCTCCCTTCCAGTAGGCTACATGTTCCTCTCTTATTCTCCCTTCTACGTCGCCCTTCCTCCCCCTCCACTCCCCCTCTCTTTTTCTTTGTTATCCCTCCTGCTCCATCCCTTCCTTTCACTCATAAATGACACGGCCTAAATTACAACATGTCAGATTTATCTTAATCATTAGGCCTGCTAGGTGTGGTCTCAAATCATATTTTATTGGTCACATACACATGGTTAGCAGATGTTAATGCGAGTGTAGCGAAAAGCTTGTGCTTCTTGTACTGACCGTGCAGTAATATCTAACAAGTAATCTAACAATTTCACAACAACCACCTTATATACACACAAGTGTAAAGGAATGAATAAGAATATGTACATATAAATACCATCTACTGCATAGGCAAGCTGCAGTAGATGGTATAGAGTACAGTATATACATATGAGATGAGTAATGTAGGGTATGTAAACATTATATAAAGTGGCATTGTTTAAAGTGACAAGTGATACATTTATTACATCCAATTTTTTATTATTAAAGTGGCTAGAGATAAGTCAGTATTTTGGCAGCAGCCACTCAATGTTAGTGATGGCTGTTTAACAGTCTGATGGCCTTGAGATAGAAGCTGTTTTTCAGTCTCTCTGTCCCAGCTTTGATGCACCTGTACTGACCTCGCCTTCTGGATGATAGTGGGGTGAACAGGCAGTGGCTCGGGTGGTTGTTGTCCTTGATGATCTTTTTGGCCTTCCTGTGACATCGGGTGGTGTAGGTGTCCTGGAGGGCAGGTAGTTTTCCCCCGGTGATGCGTTGTGCAGACCACACTACCCTCTGGAGAGCCTTACGGTTGTGGGCGGTGCAGTTGCCGTACCAGGCGCTGATACAGCCTGACAGGATGCTCTCGATTGTGCATCTGTAAAAGTTTGAGTGTTTTTGGTGACAAGCCAAATTTCTTCAGCCTCCTGAGGTTGAAGAGGCGCTGTTGCATGTCTGATGGCTGATGTACAGGTACTCTAAGGAGTGAGTCCCCACCTCATACAAGACAAGTTGATTCCGTCATCCAATTTCCTTGTCCTTGAGTTGCCACTTTGTTCAACCATATAAGACAAGGAGTTCTATCCTGCTAATTGCAGTGAAACAATCGGCGCAGACATTGTTTCTTTTTGCAGAGTGGCGCTGAGCTTTTTCACTGTAGAGAATGAGCTGCACAGGGAGTTGGGAGTCCCAGCCCACATTATTCACAGTCTTCACAGGATTTCAGGTGCTTTGCTCAGCCTTTCACAAACATTTGTCTGCATGCTAGGGACTGAGCCACTAAAGACCGCTGTATCTTTCACTTTGCGGCCTTGAAGGGTTTAGTGTTACTTGTTTGATATTGTGCGACATTGCTCAAGTGACTCCTACCCCTATCCAGGCGAAACAGTCAGTTTAGTTCAATTCACCTCACTTCAATGAACTTTTATTCATTCCCAATGGGCCAATGTATCTATGCAGGAAAAAGCATATTACAGCTGAAGTTTTTCCAAAAATGACTTGATCTATAATGCAATTATTGATGATGTGTTGTCGAAACCTCCTTCATGAGTCATGGGGCAACTCACAGGTCCTTTGCAGATTTTCCATTAAAATAGTGGTTACAGACTTGTTGGTCTGGCCCTCTGAAGAGCAGAGGATGAGTGTGGAAAGGTCACAAGCATGCAACATGAATACACTAATGCTCCCTGGGCCTCTGATGCCTCCAATTAGTGTCTGGGAGAGGAATCAGCCAATAGGAGACCTTCTCTAAACACCTGTGGGGAGCACAGATGTACTTATGCTGCCGATGCTCAATTTGTTGTGTGTTGTGGTTATTGGAAAGGATATTTTGTTTTCAATGTCAGTCAATTGTGTCTTATTTAGCTCCACGTTTGTACCTGCCTTTTTACATTATTTTTTTTATCTCATCAGACAAGCCAAGGTAGATTTAGGCTGGAGGCGCTTGTGTGTGTGTGTGTGTGTGTGTGTGTGTCCGCACGCAGGTGTGTGTGTGTGTGTGTAACCGGAAGTTATTTGATATCAGGTCTGTCAACTACTGTTGCCAAATGTTGATAAGACCAGACATTTGACTTTGAAGGAACATGAAAGTAGCCACACTGTCGTTATCTTTACTCACCTCCCTGGTTAGAATCAGGAGTTATAGACAGCAGTAAAGTAATGCATCAAACGGTCACAAACGGCATCACTAACGGCAGTAACGTAAAGCCAATGTGGCAGAGCTGTGAGGGGCTATCAACCAATCAATCAAATTTAATTCATAAAGGAATTTGCACCTCAGCAGTAGTCACAAAGTGCTTTGCAGTAGCTAAGGGATAAACTCTTCCATACAGTTGAATTCAGATTTGAATAGAGACCAATGGGAATATCAATACTAAATATATTGCTCTCTATTTAACTAATTATACAGTGAGGGGAAAAAAGTATTTGATCCCCTGCTGATTTTGTACGTTTGCCCACTGACAAAGAAATTATCAGTCTATAATTTTAATGGTAGGTTTATTTGAACAGTGAGAGACAGAATAACAACCAAAAAATCCAGAAAAACGCATGTCAAAAATGTTATAAATTGATTTGCATTTTATTGAGGGAAATACGTATTTGACCCCTCTGCAAAACATGACTTAGTACTTGGTGGCAAAACCCTTGTTGGCAATCACAGAGGTCAGACGTTTCTTGTAGTTGGCCACCAGGTTTGCACACATCTCAGGAGGGATTTTGTCCCACTCCTCTTTGCAGATCTTCTCCAAGTCATTAAGGTTTCGAGGCTGACGTTTGGCAACTCGAACCTTCAGCTCCTTCCACAGATTTTCTATGGGATTAAGGTCTGGAGACTGGCTAGGCCACTCCAGGACCTTAATGTGTTTCTTCTTGAGCCACTCCTTTGTTGCCTTGGCCGTGTGTTTTGGGTCATTGTCATGCTGGAATACCCATCCACGACCCATTTTCAATGCCCTGGCTGAGGGAAGGAGGTTCTCACCCAAGATTTGACGGTACATGGCCCCGTCCATCGTCCCTTTGATGCGGTGAAGTTGTTCTGTCCCCTTAGCAGAAAAACACCCCCAAAGCATAATGTTTCCACCTCCATGTTTGACGGTGGGGATGGTGTTCTTGGGGTCATAGTTGAGTTGATGCCAAAGAGCTCCATTTTGGTCTCATCTGACCACAACACTTTCACCCAGTTGTCCTCTGAATCATCAGATGTTCATTGGCAAACTTCAGACGGGCATGTATATGTGCTTTCTTGAGCAGGGGGACCTTGCGGGCGCTGCAGGATTTCAGTCCTTCACGGTGTAGTGTGTTACCAATTGTTTTTTTTTGGTGACACTGGTCCCAGCTGCCTTGAGATCATTGACAAGATCCTCCCATGTAGTTCTGGGCTGATTCCTCACGGTTCTCATGATCATTGCAACTCCACGAGGTGAGATCTTGCATGGAGCCCCAGGCCGAGGGAGATTGACAGTTCTTTTGTGTTTCTTCCATTTGCGAATAATCGCACCAACTGTTGTCACCTTCTCACCAAGCTGCTTGGCGATGGTCTTGTAGCCCATTCCAGCCTTGTGTAGGTCTACAACCTTGTCCCTGACATCCTTGGAGAGCTCTTTGGTCTTGGCCATGGTGGAGAGTTTGGGATCTGATTGATTGCTTCTGTGGACAGGTGTCTTTTATACAGGTAACGAGCTGAGATTAGGAGCACTCCCTTTAAGAGTGTGCTCCTAATCTCAGCTCGTTACCTGTATAAAAGACACCTGAGAGCCAGAAATCTTTCTGCTTGAGAGTGGATCAAATACTTATTTCCCTCATTAAAATGCAAATCAATTTATAACATTTTTGACATGTGTTTTTCTGGATTTTTTTGTTGTTGTTCTGTCTCTCACTGTTCAAATAAACCTACCATTAAAATTATAGACTGATCATTTCTTTGTCAGTGGGCAAAAGTACAATATCAGCAAGGGATCAAATACTTTTTTCCCTCACTGTAGTTGTCATTCCACAAAATGGTTGCATCTTGCGTCTCTTTGATATTTAAGTAGAAGTTGTGCACCAATATTGAATTTTAAAAGCCTGTTATATTCAATGAAATGCCCTTTTTAATATGGACCACATGGCGAATTCAATAGATTATATTTATTATACTAATAAAGACTTGCTCAAGTGCCAAAATTCATCATTTTGACATGTCCTTTCATGTACCCTCTCATGACTTCTAGGAAGATTTTAACCCACTTAACCCCAAAATGTCTCCCAAAATTAAAACCACCATTGTAAAGGCCTTGTTAGTTTGTTGCTTTGACAAAGTAATTTCTGAAGATAAATATTTATTTAATGTGATTAGTGAATCATTTTAAGGTGAAGCTTGCATTTAACTGCCCCTCCCTGTTGCACACAACAAGCTTCCATTTCCCCTCTCACAAGGGGATTCATGGCTGATTTAAGACTAAATCGTCAATCCTGTTACAGTCAACCATGTTACTTTATTTGGCACTTACTGTAGTATTTTTGAGATGGGGGGAAAACAACATGTTTTTTTAATTAAGTTAACATGTGCTCTTTGTGACGGAATGTTTCAATTAGGTGAAGGCACTGAATTGGTGAAACGACCTAGTTATTTTTCCTCAGTCTTGCCGCATAGCTTAAGCTGCTAGCTCCAGATCCATCATACAGTCTGAGCTGTGCTAGCTGTCTCGCATAGTAGACCTTCCAGCCTCAGCCACAGGTTCTTCATTAACGCCATATCATTAAAAAAAACAAATCCACGCTGTTGAGCCAAGAAAATTAACCAGATCAAACACATTTTGTTTTTATATTTTGCCAGTCATTTGGCACGCCAGGCTTCTCGGGGTGAAATTATCTCCCGTCTATGGATTAGTTCACAAATGAGGACCTCTCTCTCGCTATCGCATGACTCTCTCTCTCTCTCTAATAAGCTCTTTGTTTTAACTAGGACCTGTTTGCGCTGCCTGCTGCAGCTTATTTGCATCACAAATTGTTCTCAGTTCTCTGAAAATGAACTCCATGAAACAAATGCCAATGTATTCATTTCCTGCAGAAATAAAATATCTACTTGGATCCTTTCCAATCTTTAAAGATCTAGTGTACTGCTGTAGGTGTAAGCACTGGGCTGGGGCTGATTTGGAATGGCTGGTACCATTATAACAAAAGTAACACTTTAAGATAAAGCTTTGACAGCTGGTGACACAAGCACACCTTTCAGAACTGTTTCTCTTTTCATATTTTCGTTCACAGCCAATCACCTGAGTTGCATGGGAAATTTGATTATGCTTAGTTGTTAGCTCACTAGTTCTCCTCCAGTGAAATGCTGGTGTTTTTGAAACAAACATTTCCTGTTGTTGTTTACCCGACTATGGTTTTTGACAGGGGAGAGTTTTTTTTTTTTTATTATAAAAAAAAATAAACAAATTCTCCCACACGGAGACGTACAAAGAAACTTCAGGGAGACAAACTTCAAAAATGAAACTTGAAAGCTTTCCAGGAGAGTAAGCTATCGTCAGTGATTAACGCCAGACCCTGTTTGTTTAGCCTACTTCTGCATCAATGGAGGGTTTAGATCTAATATGACTGATGGATTTGCATATCATTTCAGTGACACGTTGAACAAAACACTTTTTAATTGTCAATTTTGGGGTAGATTGAAAACGTGTTGCCCTGAAATGGTACAGCAGCTGTTTTGGAAATTATAAGACAGAGATGTACCTAAACAGATTTCTTTTAAGAAAAAATGTATCCGTAGTTGTATGATCCATATCTTTAGGCATTTTTGATGTGTTCTGATCTAAATTTACTGCAGTGGTATGTGATTCATTTTATGGCTGGTTTACAGTCAATCTGACAACAGGTTTGTGTACTACAATGTGACAACTCTACATAGACAGACGATCTACATGTGCTAAACCGAGCTTTAAATAACTGTCTTTCTCTCTCTGTCTCTCTCTGTCTGTGTACCTGACCTACAGGGCTATGACCTCCCAGAGCAGAGTACCGTGCACGTGGTGCTGCCTCCCCCGGGGTCGGGCCGGTGCTCTGACCTGGCCCTGCAGCACCGTCTGGGTCGAGGGGTGGACAGCCTCACCCGCCTGGACCTCACCTCCTCCCGCCTGCCCACTACCTCCACCGGCCTGGCCGTCATACTGGAAACTGATGATGAGCAGAGAGCCAGGGAAGAACCTGAGCACACAGGTGTGTGTTCGCATGTGACTATACACTGAGTATATACGTCTTGCCCATTCACCCTCTGAATGGTGCACATACACAATCCACGTCTCAATTGTTTTAAGGCTTAAAAATCCTTCTTTAACCTGTCTCCTCCCCTTCATCTACACTGATCTGAAGTGGAATTAACAAGTTTGTATTTTTTTAAATGTTTATTTAACCAGGTAAGCTAGTTGAGAACAAGTTCTCATTTACAACTGCGACCTGGCCAAGATAAAGCAAAGCAGTGTGACACAAACAACAACACAGAGTTACACATGGAATAAACAAGCGTACAGTCAATAACACAATAGAAATAAAGAAGTCTATATACAGTGTGTGCAAATGGCGTGAGGAGGTAAGGCAATAAATTGGCCATAGTAGTGAAGTAATTACAATTTAGCAGATTAACACTGGAGTGATAGATGAGCAGATGAGGTGCAAGTAGTGATACTGGTGTGCAAAAGAGCAGAAAAGTAAATAAAAACAATATGGGGATGAGGTAGGTAGATTCGTTGGGCTATTTACAGATGGACTATGTACAGCTGCAGCGATCGGTTAGCTGCTCAGATAGCTGATGTTTAAAGTTAGTGAGGGAAATGTATGTCTCCAGCTTCAGCGATTTTTGCAATTCGTTCCAGTCATTGGCAGCAGAGAACTGGAAGGAAAGGCGGGCAAAGGTGGTGCTGGCTTTGGGGATGACCAGTGAGATATACCTGCTGGAGCGCGTGCTCCCGGGTGGGTGTTGTTATCGTGATCAGTGAGCTGAGGTAAGGCGGAGCTTTACCTAGCATAGACTTATAGATGACCTGGAGCCAGTGGGTCTGGCGACGAATATGTAGCGAGGGCCAACCGACTAGAGCATACAGGTCGCAGTGGTGGGCGGTATAAGGGGCTTTGGTAACAAAATGGATGGCACTGTGATAGACTGCATCCAGTTTGCTGAGTAGAGTAAGCTATTGTGTAGATGACATCGCCGAAGTTGAGGATCGGTAGGATAGTCAGTTTTACAAGGGTAAGTTTGGCGGCGTGAGTGAAGGAGGCTTTGTTGCGAAATAGAAAGCTGATACTAGATTTGATTTTGGATTGGAGATGTTTGATATGAGTCTGGAAGGAGAGTTTACAGTCTAGCCAGACACCTAGGTATTTGTAGTTGTCCACATATTCTAGGTCAGAACCGTCCAGAGTAGTGATGCTAGTTGGGCGCGTGGGTGCGGGCAGCGAACGGCTGAAAAGCATGCATTTGGTTTTACTAGTGTTTAAGAGCAGTTGGAGGCCACGGAAGTAGTGTTTGTATGGCATTGAAGCTTGTTTGGAGGTTAGTTAACACAGTGTCCAAAGAAGGGCCAGATGTATACAGAATGGTGACGTCTGCGTAGAGGTGGATCAGGGAATCACGCGCAGCAAGAGCGACATCATTGATATATACAGAGAAAAGAGTTGGCCCGAGAATTGAACCCTGTGGTACCCCCTTAGAGACTGCCAGAGGTCCGGACAACAGGCCCTCCGATTTGACACACTGAACTCTGTCTGCGAAGTAGTTGGTGAACCAGGCGAGGCAGTCATCTGAGAAACCAAGGCTATTGAGTCTGCCGATAAGAATACGGTCATTGACAGAGTCGAAAGCCTTGGCCAGGTCGATGAAGACGGCTGCACAGTACTGTCTTTTATTGATGGCGGTTATGATATCATTTATTACCTTGAGTGTGGCTGAGGTGCACCCATGACCAGCTCGGAAACCAGATTGCACAGCGGAGAAGGTACGGTGGGATTCGAAATGGTCAGTGTTATGTTTATTAACTTGTCTTTCGAAGACTTTAGAAAGGCAGGGCAGGATAGGATGGATATAGGTCTATAACAGTCTGGATCTAGAGTGTCACCCCCTTTGAAGAGGGGGATGACCGCGGCAGCTTTCCAATCTTTAGGGATCTCGGACGCTACGAAAGAGAGGTTGAACAGACTGGTAATAGGGGTTGCAACAATGGCGGCGGATAGTTTTCGAAGGAGAGGTTCCAGATTGTCTAGCCCGGCTGATTTGTACGGGTCCAGGTTGTGCAGCTCTTTCAGAACATCTGCTATCTGGATTTGGATGAAGGAGAAGCTGGGGCGGCTCGGGCAAGTAACTGCGGGGGGTGTGGAACTGTTGGCCGGGGTTGGGGTAGCCAGGAGGAAAGCATGGCTGGCCGTAGAGAAATGCTTATTGAAATTTTCAATTATCATGGATTTATCGGTGGTGACCGTGTTACCTAGCCTCAGTGCAGTGGGCAGCTGGGAGGAAGTGCTCTTGTTCTCCATGGACTTTACAGTGTCCCAAAACTTTGAACAGTTGCATATCGCGGGGACTATTCAATGCTATTGCAGGCCGCCACAGGATGTGCTGGTCAAGGGCAGTCAGGTCTGGAGTGAACCAAGGGCTATATCAGTTCTTCGTTCTACATTTTTTGAAAGGGGCATGCTTATTTAAGATGGTGAGGAAATTACTTTTAAAGAAAGACCAGGCATCCTCGACTGACGGGATGAGGTCAATATCCTTCCAGGATACCCGGGCCAGGTCGATTAGAAAGGCCTGCTTGCAGAAGTGTTTTAGGGAGCGTTTGACAGTGGACCCATAGCGGATGTAGGCAATGAGGCAGTGATCGCTGAAATCCTGATTGAAAACAGCAGAGGTGTGTTTGGAGGGCTGTTGGTCAGGATAATATCTATGAGGGTGCCCATGTTTATGGATTTAGGGTTGTACCTGGTGGTTTCCTTGATCATTTGTGTGAGATTGAGGGCATCTAGCTTAGATTGTAGGACTGCTGGGGTGTTAAGCATATCCCAGTTTAGGTCACCTAACAGAATGAACTCTGAAGATAGATGGGGGGCAATCAATTGACATATGGTGTCCAGGGCACAGCTGGGAGCTGAGGGGGGTCTATAACAGGCGGCAACAGTGAGAGACTTATTTCTGGAGAGATTAATTTTTTTAATTAGAAGTTCAAACTGTTTGGGCATAGACCTGGAAAGTATGACAGAACTTTGCAAGCTATCTCTGCAGTAGATTGCAACTCCTCCCCCTTTGGCAGTTCTATCTTGATGGAAAATGTGGTAGTTGGGTATGGAAATCTCAGAATTTTTGGTGGCCTTCCTAAGCCAGGATTCAGACACGGCAAGGACATCAGGGTTGGCGGAGTGTGCTAAAGCAGTGAGTAAAACAAACTTAGGGAGGAGGCTTCTGATGTTAACATGCATGAAACCAAGGCTTTTTCGATAACAGAAGTCAACAAATGAGAGTGGGTTAACCTCCACACCACCTGAGGACCAGAGGAGGAGTAGGATGAGGGCACGGCTAAAGGCTAGCAAAACTGGTCGTCTAGTGCGTTGGGGACAGAGAATAAAAGGAGCAGAATTCTAGGCGTGACATCAATAAGGGACCATAGCTTTCACCTGGATTCACCTGGTCACTGTCATGGAAAGGGCAGGTGTTTCTAATGTTTTGTACACTCGTTGTATGTGTGTCTTGGCTGTTTGGTGTTCCATGAACTCTAAAAGCATAGAAAATGACACAATAATACGTTTTATTTGAGTGTGCATGAACACGCAGGGAGCTCAGAAGTGGCTCTGTGGCCTTGACATTCGTGCCCTATTTGAACAGTACAACTGCTCCCTGAATGCAGCCTTCTAAACGGTTGATTGGGATTCAGCAGTCGGTCTCCAGACATCTGTGGGAAATGGAAATATATACAGGTATTGGCTTTGGCCTCTGTATCCCGCCTCCAAAGGCAAACCTTTTTAAAGCTGTCCTCTGCCTACCCTCCAACACTCGCCTCCTTCTGCCTACCCTCCGACACTCGCCTCCTTCTGCCTACCCTCCATCTGTCTACCCTCCAACACTTGCCTCCTTCTGCCTACCCTCCAACACTTGCCTCCTTCTGTCTACCCTCTGACACTCGCCTCCTTCTGTCTACCCTCCGACACTCGCCTCCTTCTGCCTACCCTCCGACACTCGCCTCCTTCTGCCTACCCTCCGACACTCGCCTCCTTCTGCCTACCCTCCGACACTCGCCTCCTTCTGCCTACCCTCCGACACTCGCCTCCTTCTGCCTACCCTCCGACACTCGCCTCCTTCTGCCTACCCTCCGACACTCGCCTCCTTCTGCCTACCCTCCGACACTCGCCTCCTTCTGCCTACCCTCCGACACTCGCCTCCTTCTGCCTACCCTCCGACACTCGCCTCCTTCTGCCTACCCTCCGACACTCGCCTCCTTCTGCCTACCCTCCGACACTCGCCTCCTTCTGCCTACCCTCCGACACTCGCCTGTCTCTCAACCCAGCCCACCATAAAGTCTCCTTTATCTGCCCCCTCTGATCAGCAGGCTCTCCCCCCATCCTCCTGTAAAGTCATTACCATAATGGAGACCTCTCTTCCAGGAAACATAAATTAGACATGCGAAGGCTTAAAGCCACTCCGCCCCATTTTATTGGGAATCGTGTCAAGGTAGCGCGGCCCACTCCAGCGCCCCCCATGCTTTTAGCTCTAATGAGAATGCTGTTTCTTCCTGGTCCCTCTCGGTGTGTGTGTGTGTGTGTGTGTGTGTGTGTGTGTGTGTGTGTGTGTGTGTGTGTGTGTGTGTGTGTGTGTGTGTGTGTGTGTGTGTGTGTGTGTGTGTGTGTGTGTGTGTGTGTGTGTGTGTGTGTGTGAATGGATGCCTGTATTGTGTGGTGACTTTAAATGAGGCATGCAGGACACGTCCTCCTCTCTTTACTAAATCATCTGCCACCAAGACGTCTGGTTGCTTCTCTCCGCTAATTGGATCAGTGTGTCTGTGTTCTGAGCTGCAGCCAGACAGACTGGAGATGTCCCTTGTCCTTGTGTCATCGTCCTCGCATAATGCGAAAGTATTAGCGTCCGTCTATTCAAACTAAGGAGGACCGTGAAATGCAATGGATGTTTATGTACTGCACGATATAGGGCATAGTACACTTACAACTCATATGTTCTACCATCAAATGTCCTAGGTCACCATTTGCTGAGTCCACTGGCTTCATTTCAGCCTTGCTACAATCTGCTACTGTTTCTCTGCTGACAGAATGTGTGGTTGTGTTCCCATACAGAGCCCAGACCTCACAGCAGCTTCTATGTGTACTGCAAGAGTGTGTGCCGGGCCATCCAGCCGGGGAAGCTACGCGTGCGCTGCAGAGCCTGCAAGCAGGGAACCCTCACCTTGAGCCGGGTATGTCAAGCAAGAATGGAAGACTACAATACTGTAGCCAAGAGCCACTGCCACGGAGCAACTCTCACTGACAAGAGGCACTGCGTTTTAAGATATGCTGTTTCTCAGAGTACAACAAAGTCACATTTTGTTCCACGCCGTGAATCCTTTCTGTTGCTCAACTGAGTAAAATGTCTATTTATCTACGCACAATGGCTTCGAGCTTAGACCGGTAGATCCACAACGAACAATAATCCCACATTACCCTCCATCTATCCCCTCCTTTGTTATTGCATAACACCGTTATTGTTTTTTTTCCTCAAACGGAGGAAATCTGTCACATCTCCACAGTGACAGTAGACTCTAACTCTGCCTGTCTGTTCAGCCTGCGGCCATATTTACCTCAGGTCCATATGGGACTTCTCTCTCTCTGTGTGTGTGTGTGTGTGTGTGTGTGTGTGTGTGTGTGTGTGTGTGTGTGTGTGTGTGTGAGTGAATGGGCAGGACTCCCACAGATAAGGATCCTGCCATTCTTTAGACTACGACTGAGTGTCACCTGTTTGTCCACTGTTACCATGGCAACATTGTCCACTCTCCGTGCCGGTTTCCTGCCGGGGCTGGTGATTACCTACAGTACTTCAAGCTTGGATAGGACCCCAGTCAGTCCCTTCAAATCGCCTTTCCCTTCTCATACCCAGACGACCCAGAGTATCCAGAGTAACACTCTTTCCCCTCTGACCACTGTCCTCTCCATACCTGACCGCAGCCCAACTGAAACTGCCACTCACACTGCTATCTCTCACAACCACAGCCTCACAGACTCCATTGCACCCAACCCTCCCTGACCCCATACATCTAGGAGAAACTGATTGCTCCTGAGACCGACCTGTCAGTCACATAGGTGTGTGTGTGTGTGTGTGTGTGTGTGTGTGTGTGTGTGTGTGTGTGTGTGTGTGTGTGTGTGTGTGTGTGTGTGTGTGTGTGTGTGTGTGTGTGTGTGTGTGTGTGTGTGTGTGTGTGTGTGTGTGTGTGTGTGTGTGTATAGCCGGGGGGGCCTCTCAGAGAGTGTAGGAGACAGGAAATGAGGCTCACAGTGGGTCCCTGTTCCTCAGCCTGGTATCAGAGTAGGTGTTAATTAGCATGCTGCCCTCAGTGTGTGTGCCCGATGCTTTTAGAAAAAGGCTGTGTTTTTGTGCTTGTTCGGTGTGACACAGGGACTGTAATAGATCAACTGAGGTGAGCACAGGTGTCCTCAACTGGCCAATCAGTTTAGCCAATCGAGTGGGGGTCCCTCTTCTGCCCACCGATCGCATAGCTCGGTCAATGCTGTGAGATCAGCACAGCTGGCGCAGAGATAAACCCTGTAAGTTAGACAATAATCGAATTAAAACTTTGCGAGACGGAGACGTTGAATCCGCTTTCCCACCGAAAAAAAAGAGGGCGAGGAAGAGAGACGGGCGGGTTTCTAAATGATTCATTAATCATTCATATTCAAGGGTGTTTGTGTGTGTGGTGCGTAGACACATCAGGGGTCTGTGTGACCTTTCCTGGCTGTCTCTGAGCAGGTGTGTGCGTGCGTGTGTGCAATCTCATGCCCCACCACCAAGGCACACAGGGTACCCTCCCTCTCTCCCCCTGCTTCCTCCCACCCAACAGGGAGTAATGATTTTCTTAACCTTTTCAGAGGCTTATTAAGGCCGCTGTCAGAATGTTTAAATGCTTATGCTAATGAGTGGCGTGCAGGCAGAACAGAGGAGGATTGGTGGGGGGGGGGAAATCATCCCAAAACAATAAGGATGCACCAAGCAATCAATGTCTGAACCAGCGTGTGCTCTGTTGAGGAGGGATGGGCTGGGCCGGCAGCTCTTCCTCATGAGGCCGGAGAGGCTGAACACAACAGGGGTCTCTGACTTTTACACTGCAGTACTGAGGGCCTGGCAGCTGCTGAGGCCCACACGAGGGGGGTGTGGCGCCTGGACCATGGGAGGAGCCCATTTTCCACAACCCACAGATCCCTTTAAGGTCTGTTCGTTCAGCCACCCTGCAGGGACGTTTAATGGCAGCAGGATAGCTGACCTACGGCTGCCAGGGGGTTGAGGGTGGAAACCCCCCCCCCCCCCACCAAGATTTGGCACAGCAGGTGGGCATAGGCATTAAAAATATATTTTTTTTATTCGGATTTTGAAGAAAAAAAATGCTCTACTCTTTTGACCAATCAGAACAGCAGACAGAGCGCAGTTGTTTCCAGGGTGTTATCCCGGTTGCTTTTGGCTAACCGTTGCCTAGGCTAACAGTGAAAGAGAAGTCTGGTCAGGGGACCTCCATTGGAGGGTAATACATGGAGCCCTGGCCACCAATAGCTGGTTGGCTTGGGTTGACCCCGGAGTCAGGGCGGGGTGTCCGTTTTGTGCAATAAGTATTTTTATTTTTTTTGGACTGTCTGTGTGTGAGGTTGGGGGTGGTCTTCTCTGTGGAGATGTTTGTGATGTGGCTCAGGTTTTCAAGCAGTGAAAGGGCCAAATGTGTTTTGTTTAACTTTTTGTTTTTGTTTGGCCAGGCCAAGTTGGACATAGGCTGGATTTGAGTTTTATAAAATGATTAACAGTATGGAGATGTTTCAGGAGGTATGGGGGGGTCTTTAAGGCTAGAGAGGAGGGGTTCTACAGTTGTAATGTGGTGCTGTATTGTACTGTGTTGTATACTGTGTAATGTGTTTGTGTGTGGCGGTTGTGGTGGCACGCAATACGTTTTTGTGTATGGTGGGTGGACGCGGGGTAAATGTGGTGTTTTTAGTGTAATGGGGAAGTCCCATTAAAGTAAAAAGTCTCTCTCCCTCCCCCCAGGGCCCGTCATGTTGGGACGATGTCCTCCTCCCAGAGCGTATCCATGGTGTCTGTCAATCAGAGGGTTGCCTTGGCGGAGTAGCGGTAAGACTAGTGAACTATCCACAAACCACCTCAAAACCCCCTCACTGCCACCACAACGGAATTACAATCTCTTAACATGACCACACCTCCACCAAACATCATGTACCTCGGTCTCTTACCTGCCTTCCATAGGAATTTTACCTGAAACATCATGTACCTCAGTCTCTTACCTGCCTTCCATAGGAGTTTTACCTGAAACATCATGTACCTCGGTCTCTTACCTGCCTTCCATAGGAATTTTACCTGAAACATCATGTACCTCAGTCTCTTACCTGCCTTCCATAGGAGTTTTACCTGAAGTGTGCTGCCCACCCCACCTCTGATGATGACACGTCTGTGGCCCTGGACCTCATCATGCACAATGTGCGGGATGTCCCATGCATTGCCTGCACAGATATCATGTAAGTACGTGTACAATATTGTCTGTGCAGCCTCTATATCGGCCTAATGTAAACAGCATGTTTAACATGAAAGCAATAGACCGACTTAGGCTTACACACACACACGCTTGCAGGCAGGTAGACAGACGCACCCCCCTGGCCCTGTCTCTCCCTCCTGCAGTCTCTCCCTCCTACAATCAGTGGCTCCAGACAAACAAAGCTGTGATTCTGTCAGTGTGGCATATAACAGATGAAGGTCAGCCTCCCCATCCCTGTGATGACGGCGGCCATACTGTCCCTGCCTCACCCACAGAGGACAAAAGAAGGGAGGGCCAGTCCGTCACCTGCTGCCCGCAACCGATACAATGGAGCCCAATCACAGATGCCCTCGTCTCAAATCAAGGACTCGCCGCTACGAGCGTGATTGAAGTGGGGCCGTACAATTATCCTCCTGAGTGAAGCTTTGTTTTTCCCGGCGCTCCTCTCGCCTTGCTGCAGCCACTTAGCACAATCAGCTCCTTGGTTTGTTTAAAAGGGAAAATGGATGAGGAAACCACAGTCGCAGAGTTACTACTGTGAGACTAATACCGGGGGCGTTTCTCCAATATGCATACTACCATGCTCCTCAGTCTCATGCTCTGAGTTCGTTCCCCGAGGACGTTCTCTTGCAAACGTTCTTGGGAGGGCGAGAGTGTGGAGAATGCATGCAATTGTACATTTGAGAAGCTCTGCGCACTCTCCTGCTACTGCATTACCTTTAACTAATACAGATGACGCAAGATAACTACATTAAAGCAAACGCAATTTCATAATTGTCAGCCAGCTATATGTGAATCGTGTTAATCTAGATAGCCAGCTAGTTTAACATGTACAAAATGACCTACAGCTAATGTTATGAAAGGTAGCAGGCCAATGTTGGCTACGAATTCTTCGTAGGTAGGTAGCTAGTTATCAATTCTTTGTCAGTTAGCCTGCGGTCTACAGTGAGGGGGGAAAAAGTTTTTGATCCCCTGCTGATTTTGTACGTTTGCCCACTGACAAAGAAATGATCCGTTTAATTTTAATGGTAGGTTTATTTGAACAGTGAGAGACAGAATAACAACAGACAATTCCAGAAAAACACATGTCAAAAATGTTATAAATTGATTTGTATTATAGTGAGGGAAATAAGTATTTGACCCCCTCTCAATCAGAAAGATTTCTGGCTCCCAGGTGTCTTTTATACAGGTAAGGAGCTGAGATTAGGAGCACACTCTTAAAGGGAGTGCTCCTAATCTCAGCTTGTTACCTGTATAAAAGACTCCTGTCCACAGAAGCAATCAATCAATCAGATCCCAAACTCTCCACCATGGCCAAGACCAAAGAGCTCTCCAAGGATGTCAGGGACAAGATTGTAGACCTACACAAGGCTGGGATGGGCTACAAGACCATCGCCAAGCAGCTTGGTGAGAAGGTGACAACAGTTGGTGCGATTATTCGTAAATGGAAGAAACACAAAAGAACTGTCAATCTCCCTCGGCCTGGGGCTCCATGCAAGATCTCACCTCGTGGAGTTGCAATGATCATGAGAACGGTGAGCAATCAGCCCAGAACTACACGGGAGGATCTTGTCAATGATCTCAAGGCAGCTGGGACCATAATCACCAAGAAAACAATTGGCAACACACTACGCCGTGAAGGACTGAAATCCTGCAGCGCCCGCAAGATCCCCCTGCTCAAGAAAGCACATATATATGCCCGTCTGAAGTTTGCCAATGAACATCTGAATGATTCAGAGGACAACTGGGTGAAAGTGTTGTTGTCAGATGAGACCAAAATGGAGCTCTTTGGTATCAACTCAACTCGCCGTGTTTGGAGGAGTTGGAATGCTGCCTATGACCCCAAGAACACCATCCCCATCGTTAAACATGGAGGTGGAAACATTATGCTTTGGGGGTGTTTTTCTGCTAAGGGGACAGGACAACTTCACCGCATCAAAGGGACGATGGATGGGGCCATGTACCGTCAAATCTTGGGTGAGAACCACCTTCCCTCAGCCAGGGCATTGAAAATGAGTCGTGGATGGGTATTCCAGCGTGACAATGACCCAAAACACACGGCCAAGGCAACAAAGGAGTGGCTCAAGAAGAAACACATTAAGGTCCTGGAGTGGCCTAGCCAGTCTCCAGACCTTAATCCCATAGAAAATCTGTGGAGGGAGCTGAAGGTTCAAGTTGCCAAACGTCAGCCTCGAAACCTTAATGACTTGGAGAAGATCTGCAAAGAGGAGTGGGACAAAATCCCTCCTGAGATGTGTGCAAACCTGGTGTCCAACTACAAGAAACGTCTGACCTCTGTGATTGTCAACAAGGGTTTTGCCACCAAGTACTAAGTCATGTTTTGCAGAGGGGTCAAATACTTATTTCCCTCATTAAAATGCAAATCATTTTATAACATTTTTGACATGCGTTTTTCAGGATTTTTTTTGTTTGTTATTCTGTCTCTCACTGTTCATATAAACCTACCATTAAAATGATAGACTGATCATTTCTTTGTCAGTGGGCAAACGTACAAAATAAGCAGGGGATCAAATTCCTTTTTCTCTCACTGTATGCATATTCAAGGCAGTTAAACATGCCAAAATTAACACCGCATTTATTTATTAACGTATTAAGATAAAGTATTGTAATCAGGCAACTTTTCATTCTTGAAGTCAGAGTTCATTTTCTATCGCTTCAGCTCAAAACCAGCCACCATTTTTTTCAGGAAATATTACATTGTTTGTTACGTGGTTGCATCATATTACGTCAACAATCCTGGGAATATTTCAGTTGAAGCTTGCGTTGATGCATGCTTTGAAATGTGTATGAACGAAGTATGTGTCTGAGAACTACCCCTCCGTGCTCCGTTTCGCATACTTTCAGAAGTAACAAGATGTGCTTTGGCTGAGTGAGTGGGTGGGTGGTTGCTAGGCTTCTTGAGTGCAATAATATGTACAGTAGGTGCTGTATGCAAGCAAGTTCGACCTCGGAGAGCCGGAGGTCTGAAGGATTTCTCTGGCTGAGGTTGGACTGGCTTAGTTTATTTCATTTATTTAGGTGTTACTCAACCAGGTCAGTTAATTGGGTCATTTATGTCATTTGCAATTGAATGGTGTGAAGCAATACATAAAGTCAAGTGGAGATGTTGGGGAGAGACGTCGTCTGTGAGAAGAGGGCAAGAATGAGACGTGTGATAGAGGGACAAGGAGAACAGGTGAGGAACAGAAGAGGGATATAGGGAAAGAGGGATATAGAGGGAGAGAGAGACCACACTCACCTGCGTCGATGTTAGTGTGTCAGTCGTGAACGGTTTCACTTGCTCTCGCTCAGTATCCCTGGCCCCTCTGTCTTTGTAGCAGCCATGATATATCAGAACTCCTCTGAGACCTCCAGTGTCGCACTGCTGCTTTTCCCCTGCCTCCCGCACTAAATGAATCACCCCTGTGGCCTGTGATAGAACAAAACACGTACCAGCGCGGGAAATGCATGTTTACATTGCCAAAACAAGGGAAATAGATAATAAACAAAAGTGAAGTAAACAATCAAAAATGAACAGTAAACATTACACTCACAAAAGTTTCAAAGGGATAGAGGCATGTCATATTATGGCTATGTACAGTGTTGTAGTGATGTACAAAAGGGAAAATAAGTTTAATATACATACATACATACATGCATACATACATGCATACAGTTGAAGTCGGAAGTTTACATACACTTAGGTTGCACTCATTAAAACTCGTTTTTCAACCACTCCACATATTTCTTGTTAACAAATTATAGTTTTGGCAAGTCGGTTAGGACATCTACTTTGTGTATGAAGTTGTCCTGTCCCCTTAGCAGAAAAACACCCCCAAAGCATAATGTTTCCACCTCCATGTTTGACGGTGGGGATGGTTTTCTTGGGGTCATAGGCAGCATTCCTTCTCCTCCAAACACGGCGAGTTGAGTTGATGCCAAAGAGCTCCATTTTGGTCTCATCTAACCACACCACTTTCACCCAGTTGTCCTCTGAATCATTCAGATGTTCATTGGCAAACTTCAGACGGGCATGTATATGTGCTTTCTTGAGCAGGGGGACCTTGCGGGCGCTGCAGGATTTCAGTCCTTCACGGCGTAGTGTGTTACCAATTGTTTTCTTGGTGACTATGGTCCCAGCTGCCTTGAGATCATTGACAAGATCCTCCCGTGTAGTTCTGGGCTGATTCCTCACCGTTCTCATGATCATTGCAACTCCACGAGGTGAGATCTTGCATGGAGCCCCAGGCCGAGGGAGATTGACAGTTCTTTTGTGTTTCTTCCATTTGCGAATAATCGCACCAACTGTTGTCACCTTCTCACCAAGCTGCTTGGTGATGGTCTTGTAGCCCATTCCAGCCTTGTGTAGGTCTACAATCTTGTCCCTGACATCCTTGGAGAGCTCTTTGGTCTTGGCCATGGTGGAGAGTTTGGAATCTGTCTCCCTTTAAGAGTGTGCTCCTAATCTCAGCTTGTTACCTGTATAAAAGACACCTGGGAGACAGAAATCTTTCTGATTGAGAGGGGGTCAAATACTTATTTCCCTCATTAAAATGCAAATCAATTTATAACATTTTTGACATGGGTTTTTCTGGATTCTTTTGTTTTTATTCTGTCTCTCACTGTTCAAATAAACCTACCATTAAAATTATAGACTGATCATTTCTTTGTCAGTGGGCAAACGTACAATATCAGCAGGGGATCAAATACTTTTTTCCCTCACTGTGTGTATGTGTGTATATACATGCATGCATGCATACATACATACATACATACATACTTTTTTCCCCCACTGTATGTATTTGATCCCCTGCTTATTTTGTACGTTTGCCCACTTACAAAGAAATGATCCGTCTATAATTTTAATGGTAGGTTTATTTGAACAGTGAGAGACAGAATAACAGCAAAAAAATCCTGAAAACGCATGTCAAAAATCTTACACAATTATTTGCATTTTAATGAGGGAAATAAGTATTTGACCCCTCTGCAAAACATGATTTAGTACTTGGTGGCAAAACCCTTGTTGGCAATCACAGAGGTCAGACATTTCTTGTAGTTGGCCACCAGGTTTGCACACATCTCAGGAGGGATTTTGTCCCACTCCTCTTTGTAGATCTTCTCCAAGTCATTAAGGTTTCGAGGCTGACGTTTGGCAACTTGAACCTTCATCTCCCTCCACAGATTTTCTATGGGATTAAGGACTGGAGACTGGCTAGGCCACTCCAGGACCTTAATGTGCTTCTTCTTGAGCCACTCCTTTGTTGCCTTGGCCGTGTGTTTTGGGTCATTGTCATCCTGGAATACCCATCCACAACCCATTTTCAATGCCCTGGCTGAGGGAAGGTGGTTCTCACCCAAGATTTGATGGTACATGGCCCCGTCCATCGTCCCTTTGATGCAGTGAAGTTGTTCTGTCCCCTTAGCAGAAAAACACCCCCAAAGCATAATGTTTCCACCTCCATGTTTGACGGTGGAGATGGTGTTCTTGGGGTCATAGGCATCATTCCTCCTCCTCCAAACACGGCGAGTTGAGTTGATGTCAAAGAGCTCCATTTTGGTCTCATTGATCCCAACACTTTCACCAGTTGTCCTCTGAGTCATTCAGATGTTCATTGGCAAACTTCAGACGGGCATGTATATGTATTCTTGAGCAGGGGGACCTTGCGGGCGCTGCAGGATTTCAGTCCTTCACGGTGTAGTGTGTTATCAATTGTTTTCTTGGTGACTATGGTCCCAGCTGCCTTGAGATCATTGACAAGATCCTCCTGTGTAGTTCTGGGCTGATTCCTCACCGTTCTCATGATCATTGCAACTCCACGAGGTGAGATCTTGCATGGAGCCCCAGGCCGAGGGATATTGACAGTTCTTTTGTGTTTCTTCCATTTGCGAATAATCGCACCAAATGTTGTCACATTCTCATCAAGCTGCTTGGCGATGGTCGTGTAGCCCATTCCAGCCTTGTGTAGGTCTACAATCTTGTCCCTGACATCCTTGGAAAGCTCTTTGGTCTTGGCCATGGTGGAGAGTTTGGAATCTGATTGATTGATTGCTTCTGTGGACAGGTGTCTTTTTTACAGGTAACAAGCTGTGGTTAGGAGCACTCCCTTTAAGAGTGTGCTCCTAATCTCAGCTCGTTACCTGTATAAAAGACACCTGGGAGCCAGAAATCTTTCTGATTGAGAGGGGGTCAAATACTTATTTCCCTCATTAAAATGCAAATCAATTTATAACATTTCTGACATGAGTTTTTCTGGATTTTTTTGTTGTTATTCTGTCCTTCACTGTTCAAATAAACCTACCATTAAAATTATAGACTGATCCTTTCTTTGTCAGTGGGCAAACGTACAAAATCAGCAGGGGATCAAATACTTTTTCCCCCCACTGTACATACATACATACATACATACATACATACATACATACATACATACATACATACATACATACATACATACATACATACATACATACATACATACATACATACATACATACACCTGTCTACATCTGTTTCAGGTCAATGACTCTTCATTGGTATGAAATGTGTCTGTCCACTCTGTAGGAGTCCAGTGTTGGTGTCTCAGTGTCCAGACCGCCATGTCATTTGTCTAGACTGCTTCCACATGTACTGTGTGACCCGTCTCAACGAGCGACAATTCATCCACCACCCAGATGTCGGCTACTCACTTCCCTGTGCAGGTAAACTTTTGTGAATGTAAGTCAGTTGCACTATTGAGTTCTGGCAAGAGACTGTATGAGTTGTGGTAAGATTGTGAGTTGTGGTCGGACTGTGTTGTCTGTGTGTGCGCGCAGGTGCTAGTTGTGGTAAGACTGTGTGAGGGGCCTGTCAGTGATGGATTGTGGCTGCTCCCAGGCTACAGCGAGGGGGAGATGGAATCAGAGCTCTGTTGTCACAGGCACACACACTGCCCCAGGAGGACACAGGCCACTGTGTAATGGGGCTCTGGGGAAGGTCACTAACCCTCCATCACTGATAGAGGGAGCTATTTCTTTCTCGCTCTCTCTGTTTGTCTATGTTCTCTGTATTTCTATATTGTTTATTGATTCACCATAGTGAAGTCGTAGGCTCAGGTTTTTTGGGTCTCTGTTTTTCGTTGGATAGGTTTCTCAATTTCTTTCTTTGGTTTTTGCAATCTTCATCAAACCATTTTGTCCATAAGGGATTAAATGTGTTGTTGCCTAATAGTTTTTTTGGTAGATTTCCACACTATTTTCCTTCCATCTATAGCATTTCTTAATATTATTCAGTTCCTTTGGCTTTGATGCCTCATGATTGAGCATTGCTCTGTTCAAGTAGAGTGTGATTTTGCTGTGATCTGATAGGGGTGTCAGTGGACTGACTGTGAACGCTCAAAGAGACTCTGGGTTGAGGTCAGTAGTCTACAGTACTACTGCCAAGAGATGAGCTATAGGTATACCTACCATAGGAGTCACCTTGAAGCCTACCATTGACTATGTGCTGTGCATACCCAGTGTATGACAGAGCTGCAGGAGTTGTGAGCTGTTTTTGTTGATTATGTTGTCGTAGTTATGTCTAGGGGGCATATGGGTTTAGGGAATGCTGTCACCTCCATGTAGGTGTTTGTCCCCCTGTCTGCTGAGGGTGTCGGGTTCTTGTCCAGTTCTGGCATTTAGGTCACCACAGACTAGTACATGTCCCTGAGCCTGGAAATTGTTGATCTCCCCTTTTAGGACGGAAAAGCTGTCATCGTTAAAGTATGGGGATTCTATATGGCCGATATACAGTTGAAGTCGGAAGTTTACATACACCTTAGCCAAATACATTTAAACTCAGTTTTTCACAATTCCTGACATTTAACCCTAGAAAATATTCCCTGTCTTAGGCCAATTAGGATCACCACTTTATTTTTAGAATGTGAAATGTAAGAATAATAGTAGAGAGTGATTTATTTCAGAAGTTTACATACACTCAATTAGTATTTGGTAGCATTGCCTTTTAAATTGTTTAACTTGGGTCAAACGTTTCGGGTAGCCTTCCACAAGCTTCCCACAATAAGTTGGTTGAATTTTGGCCCATTCCTCCTGACAGAGCTGGTGTAACTGAGTCAGGTTTGCAGGCCTCCTTGCTCGCACACGCTTTTTCAGTTCTGCCCACAAATGTTCTATGGGATTGAGGTCAGGGCTTTGTGATGGCCACTCCAATACCTTGACTGTGTTGTCCTTAAGCCATTTTGCCACAACTTTGGAAGTATGCTTGGGGTCATTGTCTATTTGGAAGACCCATTTTCGACCAAGCTTTAACTTCTTGACTGATGTCTTGAGATGTTGCTTCAATACATCCACATCATTTTCCTTCCTCATGACACATCTATTTTGTAAAGTGAACCAGTCACTTCTGCAGCAAAGCACACCCACAACATGATGCTGCCACCCCCGTGCTTCATGGTTGGGATGGTGTTCTTCGGCTTGCAAGCCTCCCCCTTTTTCCTCCAAACATAACGATGGTCATTATGGCCAAACAGTTCTATTTTTGGTTCATCAGACCAGTGGAAAGTTTCTCCAAAAAGTACGATCTTTGTCCCCATGTGCAGTTGCAAACCGTAGTCTGGCTTTTTTATGGCGGTTTTGGAGCAGTGGCTTCTTCCTTGCTGAGCGGCCTTTCAGGTTATGTCTATATAGGACTCGTTTTACTGTGGATATAGATACTTTTGTACCCATTTCCTCCAGCATCTTCACAAGGTCCTTTGCTGTTGTTCTGGGATTGATTTGCACTTTTTGCTCCAAAGTACGTTCATCTCTGGGAGACAGAACGTGTCTCCTTCCTGAGCGGTATGACGCCTGCGTGGTCCCATGGTGTTTATACTTGCGTACTATTGTTTGTTCAGATGAATGTGGTACCTTCAGGCGTTTGGAAACTTCTCCCAAGGATGAACCAGTCTTGTGGATGTCTAAAAAATGTTTTGCTGAAGTCTTGGCTGATTTCTTTTCATTTTCCCGTGATGTCAAGCAAAGGGGTCACTGAGTTGGAAGCTAGGCCTTGAAATACATCCACAGGTACACCTCCAATTGACTCAAATGATGTCAATTAGCCTATCAGAAGGTTCTAAAGCCATGACATCCTTTTCTGGAGTTTTCCAAGCTGTTTAAAGGCACAGTCAACTTAGTGTATGTAAACTTCTGACCCACTGGAATTGTGACACAGTGAAATAATCTGTCTGTAAACAGTTGTTGGAAAAATTACTTGTGTCATGCACAAAGTATATGTCCTAACCGACTTGCCAAAACCATAGTTTGTTAACAAGAAATTTGTGGAGTGGTTGAAAAACAAGTTTAAATGAAACCAACCTAAGTGTATGTAAACTTCCGACTTCAACTGTATGTAGCACACACAAAGACATTTTTCTCTGTTGAGATAATTTGATAGTGGGTTAGGTCTGCTCTATACCAAATTATCTCTCTCTCTTTCTCTTCTCTTTACTATTGTCCCTCATGTCTAACTGTTTCTCTCCCCATCTTTGCCTGTTCCCTTTCTTCTCCGGCCTCGCTTATTCCTCTCTCTTACTCACACGAGAGGAACACTTATGTTGGAGTTTGTTCACTTTGATATCCACATCCTTTCTTCTCAATGCCAGATGTGGCTTTGTAAAGTGGATGTCTCTTTCTATGTTTAGCAGGTGTTTGAGAGTGAGTATGTTTTAGCCTTGGCTATGGAATTGTGTGTGTGTGTGTGTGTGTGTGTGTGTGTGTGTGTGTGTGTGTGTGTGTGTGTGTGTGTGTGTGTGTGTGTGTGTGTGTGTGTGTGTGTGTGTGTGTGTGTGTGTGTGTGTGTGTGTGTGTGTGTGTGAGAGAGAGAGACAAACACACCCTGTGGCCCATTTGCCAAGTGCCATTCCTAGTCTGTTTGTTCAGGCGATCATCACTGTTTGAGCATCTGCAGACAGGAGATTTGGCAGAAAGGTCAGACTTCACCCACAAATGCCATTTCCATTTTTAAATAACTTTTAACAGCCCAGCCAAAGCACACTTGTCCAAAAGACATGGATGAAAGGAGAGAAGTTGCAAGGCGGCGACCGCTGAGTTTGAAATAAAGATTGGCCAATCCGATAAAGAGTTTGTGCTAGGAAGGCTGGCGGCAGCTTTTCACTGAGAAAACTAAGCCGGAGCCAAAAAAAGACCTAACCTTCTTTTGAGATGAGGTTTTAGCACACAACTATATTACAGGGTTCAAAGACATAAAACCCTGCGGAATATCCCCGTTTTAACATTCACTCAGAGCATTTGCTCTTTAAAGGTAACTTTAGCTATCTGCATAATATCCCTTTACCTTCTCTCCTTCTCTTTATATATCTCTGGCTCCTTCATTTCTCTTCTGTCACCCTCCTCTCTCTACCATTTTTGAGTAGTCGGGAGCTCTAACTTCTTTGAGTGACATGTAGTGTGAGACAAAGTTTTTCTGTTCATAATTTTCATGATTATTGCCTACGGTAGTATTTCCAACAGCAACAGTGAAACCTTAGAGCCTGTCTTTCTGATAACCTCTTACCCCCTTAGAGAGGGAGCCTAAGACTCAATCTTGTCCTCCCTCCAAGGGGATTCAGTCGGGGTCACCCTGTCAAGCAAACACTATCGCACACACAGGAACTGTAGAGTCGGCAGAACTAACAAACCTTCTTCATACATGCACTATGTTGCACAGTGAAATATTGGGGGATACATTGGGGGTTGTCACAAGGTGCCAAGATTAATTTCCTGCCCTGTCTCTTTGGGGTCTCCGGGCGTGGATGGTGACCCAGGTTGCATGTTAAACATGCTAAGCCAGCCCGTCGGCTGGGGGAGAGGGAAGATAAGGTGGAATTGCTGTTGCACCTGTTGGACTCGGCGCTTGACACTTTATCAGCAAGTGAGAAATGTCCATAAATACCAGCTAGTGCCTGCAGCCTCTGCCGTGCAACACAAGGCACCGTCTCTGTAATAGCACAGATACCGAGATCTCATAAAAAAAACCTATCTACCTGGTAGGACAGGGAACTAATGGTGGCATATTCTTCTGTATGGTCCCATATCTGTCTTGGATTAATATTTTCATGGACATATGCATTTGCTTTAGCAATATAATCATGTAAAAAACACTATCTACTCTTGATTAATATTCATTTTGGGCCCTGTATCTACATTAGATTTATATTCCTGGAAGGATTTGTATATGCTTCACATAAGTATTTGTGCAAGAAACGTGCATCGGCTGTAGATTGATACTCCCGTGAAGACCTTTATCTACTATGGATTAATATTCCTGTGAGGATCCAAGATCTCCTGTTGATTTTTAATATTCCTGCAACCACACACATACTAATAATAACCCATCAAAAACGATGTCCATAGACAGAGACCGTGGGCCAAAGAAAGAGGACCAGGAAACAGTTTGAGCAACTACTGGGACATTATAAACAACAAACACAGATTAGGTAAGAGGGTGATTCCATACTATCAGGAGCAGAAAGTCGTTTTGGTATCTCAGAATGCCCTGGCAATTCTCACATAGAAACTGAATTGGGAGGAAGGATGATTTTAAATGCTTTTTACATTTGTATCACACACCATTTTTGAGAAAATCATGATGAAAGTGGCCATTTTAGACCTATACATGCCTCCTGTAAGACATAATGATCTGTTAATTGGACATGATCCAGACAACATCTTGGTGTCATTATACTACTTATAGTGTTCTCTAACATATGGAGTATGTCTAGATTCTGAAATACAGATTTTCACCTACATTTGTTTAACATTAATATGAATGTCAAAGTGACCCTTTTTGATTTAACTTATTATTCGATTTGTAACAATATACTCTTCAAACGCACTACATTTCCAGAGTTCTCTCTTTGGTACTTTTAATGATATGACACATTTTATACATAGAATGTACATTATAGGTTGTTAACCAATCACAGCCCTCCTTTAGGATTGCACATTCAGCAAATCACCAGCAGATGGAGGTCCCTTTTAAATCCATTTACCATTCACTGTGTTGGTGGTGCTCATAAAATGCATCAAAACTTCATAATTTGCAGAGACCCCGCTCTGGACAGTTGATGTACTTGTAGAGCAGAGAACTCAACTTTTCTAGCTGGCAAAGGTCCGGCTGGATATTGTCATTTATTGGCGTAGTAACAAACCCCCACCTCACGATCCAAATATGTTCAAACTGTTCCCACCCCTCTTGTTGGCGTAGAGAACATTTAGCCATTTTAAAGCTCATTCCCTGCAATTCTGCACATTTTGCCATGTCTTATGTGTGTTATGATACCTGAGTGACTCAACAATATCAACGGGGGCCCCCTGGAGGTCGAGGCCGCTAGGCATGTAATCTAGACATGATGGCTACAATCTTAAAATAGCTAGTTAGCCTAACTTACCCATCTAGCTAACATTGCCAGTAGGTGATCAACAGGACATTTCTGACAGGTTAAAAATAGCTCTCTAAGGTCTGTCAGTGAATGACATAACAAGAGGAAAACTGCCCATGCACAACCAAATTTAGAAATGTAACCTTATGCATTCTACTATTAAACCTCTCAACATCAGTAAGTTAAAAGCCTGAATGAGTTCGTAAGTAGGGACCAGCTATCCGTATTGACCCCGTTCTGGGTCCAGATCTGGACCCCGGTCCGCCAGTTGACTATGGCTGTTGTAGAGTATATTGTTCCAAACAGTATGTCTTTTAAAATGAACAAAATCAAAAAGGATAGTTTTGAGATGCTCATATTTTTAATGTTGAATAAATTAATGTGAATATGTGTATTTCAGAATCTAGACCTACTCCATATGTTAGAGCACACTATAAGTCAGGGATCATCAACTACATTCAGCCGCGGGCCAATTTATTTTCTTGAGTGGATGGTCAGGGGGCCAGAAAATAATTACAAATAGTTTGTAGACTGCAAAAAGGCCAAACAGATATTTTGTACATAGAGCCATGTAGTCATGGCTCTATGTAGTACTGTGCACCTCCCATAGTCTGTTCTGGACTTGGGACTGTGAAGAGACCTCTGGTGGCATGTCTTGTGGGGTATGCATGGGTGTCTGAGCTGTGTGCTAGTAGTTTAAACTGATAGCTTGGTGCATTCAACATGCCTGTACTTCTCACAAACACAAGTAGTGATGAAGTCAATCTCTCCTCTACTTTGTGCCAGGAGAGATTGACATGTGTGTGTGTGTATATAGATTGAAAAGTAAGGGGCCTAGACAGCTGCCATGAGGAATGCCTGACTCTACCTGGATTATGTTAGAGAGGCTTCCATTAAAGAACACCCTCTGTGTTCTGTTACAGGTAACTCTCGAGCCACGGTATAGAAGGGGATGTAAAGCCATAACACACATGTTTTTCCAGCAGCAGATTATGAAGGATAATGTCAAAAGCTGCACTGAAGTCTAACAAAACATTTCCCACAATCTTTTTATCATCAATTTTCTCTCAGCCAATCATCAGTCATTTGTGTAAGTGCCGTACATGTTGAATGCCCTTCCCTAAAAGCGTGTTGAAAATCTGATGTTAATTTGTTTACTGTGAAATTGCGTTGTATCTGGTCAAACACTTTTTTTCAAAAGTTTACTAAGGGTTGGTATAAGGCTGATTGGTTGGCTGTTTTGAGCCAGTAAAGGGTGCTTTGCTATTCTTGGGTAGCGTAAGGGCTTATGTTTCCCTCTAGGCCTGAGGGCATACACTTTCCTGTAGGCTTAGATTTCCTGTAGGCAAATATGAGTGGCAATATCTTCCGCTATCATCCTCTGTAATTTTCCATCCAAGTTGTCAGACCCATGTGGCTTGTCATTGTTGATAGGTGAAACAATTATTGTTGTCTATTCCACACTCGCTTTACAGAATTCTAAATTATAATGGATGCCTTTCATAATTTGGTCAGTTATGCATGGATGTGTAGGTTCAGAATTTGTTGTTGGCATGTCATGCCTAAGTTTGCTAGTCTTGCCATTGAAAAAATCATTAAAGTACTTGGCAATATCAGTGGGTTTTGTGATGAATGAGCCATCTGATTCAATGAATGATGGAGCCGAGTTCGTCTTTTTGACCAGAATTTCATTCAAGGTGGCCCAAAGCTTTTTACTATCATTCTTCATATCATTTATCTTTGTTTCATAGTAGTTTCTTCCTCTTTTTATTCAATTTAGTCACATGATTTCTCAATTTACAGTACGTTTGCCAATCGGCTATGTAGCCAGACTTATTTTCCATTCCTTTTGCCTCATCCCTATCATACAATTTTTCAATTCCTTGTCAATCCACAGGGATTTAACATTTTTTGCTGTCATTTTCTTTTTAATGGGGGCATGCTTATTAGTATGTGGAATAAGCAATTTTATAAATGTCAAGTGCAGTGTCTGGTTGCTCCTCATTTTATTTTTTATTTTATCTTTTATTTCACTGGGCAAGTCAATTCAACTTTTTTTTACAATGACAAGCCTACCGAGAGGCAAAAGGCACACCACAGACCTACATATGGCTACTATGTTATGATCACTACATCTGATGGATGTATATTATAATATTTGACTAAAACATCATTTCAAACCTTGCTTACATTTATATACAATCAGATTTCACAAATTAAAATCACTTGGAGCTGATTTGCTGGTGATTTTTACAGTCTTATGTCTAACAATAAAAAATAAAGTTTTATTTTTTATAAGATTTTGGCTCTGAAAACGGAGAGCGGGCCGACAGTTGGGGAATGTTGCTATAAGGAGTAGAATGACACCAAGATGTTTCTGTGTCATGTACAGATCACAGACCATAAGGCCTTACAGGAGGCATGTATAGGTCTAAAAGGGCCTAAAATGGCCACTTTCATCATGATTATTCTTAAATGGTTTGTGATACAAATGTAAAAAGCATGTCAAACATCTTTCCTCCCAATCAAATATATATGTGAGACTTGCCAAAAATATTTTTCACTCCCGCTGGCGTGGAATCGCCCCAAAAGGCTGTTAAGCAGTATGTAATGAGTTAATAGGGAGTGCTGATGAAATGTGTAGGTGATTTAGCAGAGTTACCAGGCATATAAGAGATCCTGCTTTGTGAGAGGAGTATGTGGGTGGTGTGTGTGGCACAGGTCCAGACTCTTCAGTAAGATCCACACACTCTCCTTCCTGAAGACACAGCCTGTGACAAACCAGAGGCAGAGAGAGGAAGGCTTTATGTGTGTTTACGGAGCCCTTATACACCCTCCAGTGTGTTTTGTTTCCCCTCTTAGGAGATAAATGAGAAGTGAGGAGATCAAATACAACACACAGAACCATGCTAGTCCCCAGGGATGATAGGAAGAAAAACAAACTGATAGAGAAGGATACAAAACCCTCTGTGAATTGTCCATTAATATCTGTAGTCAAAAGTATGGGCTATTTGCCATTTCGGTTGTTGGTTCTAATCCCAGAGCTGAGTCTTGGGCAGAAAGTTGCAAACTTTTCACATAAAGTGAATTGAAGTGTGTGTGTGTGTGTGTGTGTGTGTGTGTGTGTGTGTGTGTAGGGTTGGATAGGTTACTTTCTAAATGTAATCCATTACAGTCACTAGTTACCAGTCCAAAATTGTAATCAGTAATGTAACTTTTGATTACCCAAACTCAGTAACGTAATCTGATGACTTTCTGTTATTTTTGTATTACTTTCCGCTTAAGAGGCATTGGAAGAAGACAAAAAGGATCCATCAAATGCATTTGGTGGGTCATCATAGTGGTCTCTCACTTGTGGTCAGACACACTCAGGTGGAACAAACTTAAACTTGCGCCTATTTTCAATGCTGAATTGAATCCCCTGAACTTGAGTCACTGTTACTAGCCGGCTACCACCCGGTACTTAACCTTGCACCTTAGAGACTACTGTCCTATGTACATAGTGATTGAACACTGGTCACTTTAATAATGTTTATATACTGTTTTACAAACTTCATTTGTATATAACGTATTCTAGTCAAGGCTCATCCTATACACTCACCGAACAGTTTATTAGGTACACCCCCCCATTCACACACATGGATCGTTCCTACAAACCGTGTGTCACGTGGCTTGCTATATAAAGCAGGCATTGAGGCATTCTGTTACTGTTTGATTGAACGTTAGAATGGGTGACCTAAGCGACTGAGTGTGGTATGACCATCGGTGCCAGGCGTGCCGAATCCAGCATCTTAGAAACGGCCAACCTCCTGGGCTTTTCACACATGACAGTGTATATAGGGTTTACCGAGAATGATGTGACAAACAAAAAACATCCAGTCAGCGGCAGTCCTGTGGGCGAAAACAGCTCGTTGATGAGAGAGGTCGAAGAAAATGGCAAGAATCGTGCAAGCTAACAGGTTGGCCAGAAACGGATAAATAACTGGGCAGTACAACAGTGGTGTGCAGAATGGCATATCGGAACGCACAACTCGTCGATGCTTGTCACGGATGGGCTATTGCAGCAGACGACCACACCGGGTTCCACTCCTTTCAGCTAAAAACAACAAGAAGCGGCTCCAGTGGATACGCGATCACCAACACTGGACAGTTGAGGAGTGGAGAAACATTGCCTGGTCCGACGAATGCTGTTGAGTCATGCTGATGGCAGAGTCAGGATTTTGCGTAAGCAGCATGAGTCCATGGACCCATCCTGCTGGTGTCAATGGTACCGGCTGGTGGCGGTGGTGTACTGGTTTAGGGAATGTTTTCCTGGCACACTTTCGGTTCCTTGATACCAATTGAGCAACAAACGTTTCCGAACACCTTGTGGAAGCCACGCCCTGAAGAATTCAGACTGTTCTGGAGGCAAATTAATGGGGGGGGGTCTGTCCCGGTAGTAGATGGGGTTACCTAATAAACTTTCCGGTGAGTGTATAACTACTGCTGTCCCCACTTTTTTTCTATTCATATACTGTCCATAATGTATGTGTGTGTGTGTGTGTGTGTGTGTGTGTGTGTGTGTGTGTGTGTGTGTGTGTGTGTGTGTGTATGTGTGTATATATATATATATATATGTGTATATATATGTGTATATATGTATATGTGTGTATATATATATATATATATTGCTCAAAAAAATAAAGGGAACACTTAAACAACACAATGTAACTCCAAGTCAATCACACTTCTGTGAAATCAAACTGTCCACTTAGGAAGCAACACTGATTGACAATAAATTTCACATGCTGTTGTGCAAATGGAATAGACAACAGGTGGAAATTATAGGCAATTAGCAAGACACCCCCAATAAAGGAGTGGTTCTGCAGGTGGGGACCACAGACCACTTCTCAGTTCCTATGCTTCCTGGCTGATGTTTTGGTCACTTTTGAATGCTGGCGGTGCTTTCACTCTAGTGGTAGCATGAGACGGAGTCTACAACCCACACAAGTGGCTCAGGTAGTGCAGCTCATCCAGGATGGCACATCAATGCGAGCTGTGGCAAGAAGGTTTGCTGTGTCTGTCAGCGTAGTGTCCAGAGCATGGAGGCGCTACCAGGAGACAGGCCAGTACATCAGGAGACGTGGAGGAGGTCGTAGGAGGGCAACAACCCAGCTCCTCCTTGCCTTTGTGCAAGGAGGAGCAGGAGGAGCACTGCCAGAGCCCTGCAAAATGACCTCCAGTAGGCCACAAATGTGCATGTGTCTGCTCAAACGGTCAGAAACAGACTCCATGAGGGTGGTATGAGGGCCCGACGTCCACAGGTGGGGGTTGTGCTTACAGCCCAACACCGTGCAGGACGTTTGGCATTTGCCAGAGAACACCAAGATTGGAAAATTTGCCACTGGCGCCCTGTGCTCTTCACAGATGAAAGCAGGTTCACACTGAGCACGTGACAGACGTGACAGAGTCTGGAGACGCCGTGGAGAACGCTGCCTGCAACATCCTCCAGCATGACCGGTTTGGCGGTGGGTCAGTCATGGTGTGGGGTGGCATTTCTTTGGGGGGCCGCACAGCCCTCCATGTGCTCGCCAGAGGTAGCCTGACTGCCATTAGGTACCGAGATGAGATCCTCAGACCCCTTGTGAGACCATATGCTGGTGCGGTTGGCCCTGGGTTCCTCCTAATGCAAGACAATGCTAGACCTCATGTGGCTGGAGTGTGTCAGCAGTTCCTGCAAGAGGAAGGCATTGATGCTATGGACTGGCCCGCCCGTTCCCCAGACCTGAATCCAATTGAGCACATCTGGGACATCATGTCTCGCTCCATCCACCAACACCACGTTGCACCACAGACTGTCCAGGAGTTGGCGAATGCTTTAGTCCAGGTCTGGGAGGAGAACCCTCAGGAGACCATCCACCACCTCATCAGGAGCATGCCCAGGCGTTGTAGGGAGGTCATACAGGCACGTGGGGGCCACACACACTACTGAGCCTCATTTTGACTTGTTTTAAGGACATTACATCAAAGTTGGATCAGCCTGTAGTGTGGTTTTCCACTTTAATTTTGAGTGTGACTCCAAATCCAGACCTCCATGGGTTGATAAATTGGATTTCCATTGATTATTTTTGTGTGATTTTGTTGTCAGCACATTCAACTATGTAAAGAAAAAAGTATTTAATAAGATTATTTATTTAATTCAGATCTAGGATGTGTTGTTTAAGTGTTCCCTTTATTTTTTTGAGCAGTGTGTGTGTGTATATATATATATATATATATATTTCATTCCAGACTCCTCGCGTTGCTCGTTCTAATATTTCTTAATTCCTTAAATAACATTTTGGGGGATTTGCGTGTTTTGTATTATTATTATTTATTACAGCACTGTTGGAGCTAGGAACATAAGCATTTCACTACACCTGTGATAACATCTGCAAAATATGTGTACACGACCAATACGTTTTGATTTAATGTCATTGAGAAAACAGAAAGGTGTCAATGTATTTTTCCACAAACATCCGTTCTGAATTTGAAGTAATCCAAGAAGTAACAATCTAGCATTTCAAAAGTATCTGTAATCTGATTACAATATTTTTATTACAATATTGTTTCCAACCGCGTGTGAGTGAGCATTGAAGAAATGAGATGGTAAGTGAGTTACTATTGAGACGGAAGACTCCAGCTCCTCTAGAGATGACTGTTCTATCCCAGTGAGGGCTCTTTACCCCCCTCAGCCTCCCCAACCCCCCCCAGTCTATCCGGCCCCGTGTGCTGTCTTCCTGCCTTTGAACTCCAGAACCTCAAAGCCCATCTCTCGGCTGCACAGCTCTTGTTCTTTTTTTGTTTAATGTATTATGGGATAAGATATGGAGGATTTTCAAGAGGGGAAAGCCAAATCTTAAATAATAGAAGACAAAACAGCCCCCAATCCAAAGGGATAAATGATGGATGAAAAGGAAGATAAAGCACAGACGTGGTATAGTATAGCCTTGTCTCAACTCAATCACTCATCACTGACACTGGACTAGAACAGTAGAATACAGACATTATTACAGGGTATGATTCCTGTTCTAGGTGCATCACTGTCAGTGTTTTGGTGTTTGTTGATCAGTGTGTGTTTGGCCTTGTTGACTGACCTGTTGGCTGATTTCAATGGACTGATGGGCTGTCTACAGTGGGTGGGTGGGTGTGTGGGTGTCTGCATACACTACCGTTCAAAAGTTTGGGGTCACTTAGAAATTTCCTTGACTTGGAAAGAAAAGCACATTTTGTTGTCCATTAAAATAACATCAAATTGATCAGAAATACAGCGTAGACATTTTTAATGTTGTAAATTATTATTGTAGCTGGAAACGGCTGATTTAAAATTTTTTAAATTGAATATCTACATAGGCGTACAGAGGCCCATTATCAGCAACCATCACTCCTGTGTTCCAATGGCACGTTGTGTTTAGTTAATCCAAGTTTATCATTTTAAAAGGCTAAATGATCACTAGAAAACCCTTTTGCAATTATGTTAGCACAGCTGAAAACGGTTGTTCTGGTTAAAGAAGCAATACAACTGGTCTTCTTTAGACTAGTTGAGTATCTGGAGCATCATCATTTGTGGGTTCGATTACAGGCTCAAAATGGCCAGAAACAAATAACTTTCTTCTGAAACTCGTCAGTCTATTCTTGTTCTGAGAAATGAAGGCTATTCCATGCGAGAATTTGCCAAGAAACTGAAGATCCCATACAATGCTGTATACTACTCCCTTCACAGAACAGCACAAACTGGCTCTAACCAGAATAGAAAGAGATGTAGGAGGCCCCGGTGCACAACTGAGCAAGAGGACAAGTACATTAGGGTGTCTAGTTTGAGAAAAACAGAGGCCTCACAAGTCCTCAACTGGCAGCTTCATTAAATAAACTCAGCAAAAAAAGAAACGTCCTCTCACTGTCAACTGTGTTTATTTTCCGCAAACTTAACGTGTAAATATTTGTTTGAACATAAGATTCAACAACCTGAGACATAAACTGAACAAGTTCCACAGACATGTGACTAACAGAAATTGAATAATGTGTCCCTGAACAAAGGGAGGGAGGGGGGGGGGGGTCAGAATCAAAAGTAACAGTCAGTATCTAGTGTGGCCACCAGCTGCATTAAGGTCTGCAGTGCTTCTCCTCCTCATGGACTGCACCAGATTTGCCAGTTATTCCTGTGAGATGTTACCCCACTCTTCCACCAATTCTGGGGGGAATGGCCCTAGCCCCCACCCTGCCGAACCAACAGGTCCCAGACGTGCTTAATGGGATTGAGATCCGGGCTCTTCGCTGGCCATGGCAGAACACTGACATTCCTGTCTTGCAGGAAATCACACACAGAACGAGCAGTATGGCTGGTGGCATTGTCATGCTGGAGGGTCATGTCAGGATGAGCCTGCAGGAAGGGTACCACATGAGGGAGGAGGATGTCTACCCTGTAACGCACAGCGTTGAGATTGCCTGCAATGACAACAAGCTCAGTCCGATGATGCTGTGACACACCGCCCCAGACCATGATGGACCCTCCTCCAAATCGATCCCGCTCCAGAGTACAGGCCTCGGTGTAATGCTCATTCCTTCAACGATAAACGCGAATCCGACCATCACCCCTGGTGAGACCGCGACTCGTCAGTGAAGAGCACTTTTTGCCAGTCTTGTCTGGTCCAGCGACGGTGGGTTTGTGCCCATAGGCGACGTTGTTGCCGGTGATGTCTGGTGAGGACCTGCCTTACAACAGGCCTACAAGCCCTCAGGCCTACAAGCCCTCAGTCCAGCCCATCTCATCTTATTGCGGACAGTCTGAGCACTGATGGAGGGATTGTGCGTTCCTGGTGTAACTCGTTTCAGAAGAAAGTTATCTGCCACTGCCGTGCCTTACCCTGTGGACGGCGCTTAATTGGAGCTAATTTTCTTCTACAACGGGACAATTTACCCAACGCACAGGTCCAAACTATGCAAGAACTATTTAGGGAAGAAGCCGTCAGCTGGTATTCTGTCTATAATGGAGTGGCCAGCACAGTCACCAGATCTCAACCCTATTGTGCTGTTTCAGGAGCAGCTTGACCGTATGGTACGTAAGAAGTCCCCATGAAGCCAATCCAACTTCTGGGAGGTGCTTCAGGAAGCATGGGGTTAAATCTCTTCAGATTACCTCAACAAGATTACCTCTCCATATTTTCAAGCATAGTGTTGACTGCATCATGTTATGGGTCAGCTTGTAATTGTTAAGACTAGAGTTTTTTGTCGAGTTTTTTGTCATCCTTGAGATTTTTCTTCCACCGATTTTCTAAATGGCTCAAGGACAGTCTCTGAATGTCCTTGAGTTGCCCAGCCAGAGCCCGGACCTGAACCCAATCGGATATGCCAACGATCTGCAAGGCTATAGCTGCTGCAAACGGAGGATTCTTTGACGAAAGCAAAGTTTGAAGGACACAATTATTATTTCAATTAAAAATCATTATTTATAACCATGTCAACATCTTGACTATATTCCCTATTCATTTTGCAACTAATTTCATCTATGTTTTCATGGAAAACAAGGACATTTCTATGTGACCTAAAAATGTTGTGTGTGTGTGTGTGTGTGTGTGTGTGTGTGTGTGTGTGTGTGTGTGTGACATACCTGTGTTTTTGCATGCATGCGAATACACTGAATGTACAAAACCATTAAGAACACCTTCCAAATATTGAGTTGCATCTCCCCTTTTGCCCTCAGAACAGCCTCAATTCGTCAGGGCATGGACAGGGAGGCTGGCCCATGTTGAGTCCAATGCTTCCCACAGTTGTGTCAAGTTGACTCGATGTCCTTTGGGCGGTGGACCATTCTTGATAGACACGGGAAGCTGTTGAGTGTGACACAAACCGATGTGCCTGGCACCTACTACCATAGCCCTTTCACAGGCACTTAAATATTTTGTCTTGCCCATTCACTGTCTGAATGGCACACATACACAATCCATGTCTAAATTGTCTTAAGGCTTAAAAATCCTTCTTTAACCCGTCTCCTCCCTTTCATCGACACTGGTTTGAAGTTGATTTTTAACAAGTGACATCAATAAGGGACCATAGCATTCACCTGGTCAGTCTGTCATGGAAAGAGCAGGTGTTCTTAATGTTTTGTGCACTCAGTGTATATGTGTGTGTGTGTGTGTGTGTCTTGCTGGTGGCATTAGCGTCTCATCAGAGCGGTGGTTGAAGCAGGCTCCATTAATCCTCATCACGGTGGCTGTCAGGCCTGCGAGGGCGCAGTGCTCCACACACTCCTTAATCAAAGACATAATTAGCCGATAATTAGTAGATTGGAAATGTGGATTGAAAAAAATAAAAAATAACAAAAAACAGTTATACTTCCACCATCTGAGGGGCCAGATTGATGTGCAATCTGCCTATGTGTTTGGCCCAGGCTGACAGGAACAGGCAGGGATGGTGGGAGGGAGGCAGGGATGGAGTGTGTGAATTACACACTGTTTGTGTTCAGGCAGACTTCCTGTGGGGTTCTAGTGGAAGTGTTGACTGTGGAGGAGCTGAGGGGAGGGACCAGGGGTGAAGGTGTGTGTGTCTGTGGTGACCCTCTCTTTCCGTCTCTAATTCAGCCTTCCACAAAGAGGAGGACAAAAAACTCTAAGAGCGAGAGGGAGGGAGAATTAGAGAGATATAGGAAGTGAGAGAAGAGACATTTAGTGAAAATAGAATGGAGTGCATGTGAAAGTATGTCGGGACAGAAATTGAAGAAAGGAAAGATTGATCAATAGGAAGCTGGAGAGAAAGTAATTGAAAAGGAGAAATGTGGATTGTGAAGATGGATTCTCAAGGTGAGCTCGTTGGGGGAGAGGAATGCAAATGGCCACTTGTGTCTGATCTTGGTCGGGCAGGCTCTGTGATATTGATGAATATTGTTCCTTCTAACAGCTTTTTGTTTCATCTAGTCTGTGTATTTGTCATTCTTAACATTGTTTGTGAATGGGATGTAAGGTAACCTCTCCTCACTTTAGTTTTTTATTTTTTTCATTTGAGTTTTTTTTACATGGCAATGTTTTACAATGGAAATAAACATGTTTTTTCTTAGATAATCTAAACCTTAAATATCATGCAACAAGGGCCCACCAAAAATAGGAAAATAGGTTTCATAGGCATAATTTAACATAAGCTATTGTTTATACAGTGCCTTCGGAAAGTATGCAGACCCCTTGACTTTTTCCACATTTTGTTACGTTAGCCTTATTCTAAAATGGATTAAATAAAATAAATCCTCAGCATTCTACACACCCCATGATGACAAAATTAAAACGGGTTTTTAGAAGTTTTTGCAAATGTATTAAAAATACAAAACAGATGCATTATTTCCATAAGTATTCAGACCCTTTGCTGTGAGACTTGAAATTGAGCTCAGGTGCATCCTGTTTCCATTGATCATCCTTGATGTTTCTACAACTTGATTGGAGTCCACCTGTGGTAAATTCAATTGACTGGACATGATTTGGAAAGGCACGTACCTGTCTATATAAGGTCCCACAGTTGACAGTGCATGTCAGAGCAAAAACCAAGCACAGATCTGGGGAAGGGTAAAAATGTCTGCAGCATTGAAGGTTCCCAAGAACACAGTTGCTTCCATTATTCTTAAATGGAAGAAGTTTGGAAGCGCCATACCCTTCCTAGAGCTGGCCGCCTGGCCAAACTGAGCAATCAGGGAAGAAGGGCATGGGTCAGGGAGGTGAAGAAAAAAACCTGATGGTCACTCTGACAGAGCTCTACAGTTCCTCTGTGGAGATGGGAGAACCTTCCAGAAGGGCAACTATCTCTGCAGAACTCCACCAATCAGGCCTTTATGGTAGAGTGGCCAGACGGAAGCCACTCCTCAGTAAAAGGCACATAACAGCCCACTTGGAGTTTGCCAAAAGGCACCTAAAGACACAACATTCTCTAGTCTGATGAAACCAAGATTCTTTGGCCTGATTGCAAAGCGTCACATCTGGAGGAAACCTGGCACCATCACTATGGTGAAGCATGGTGGTGGCAGCATCATGCTGTGGGGGTGTTTTTCAGCAGCAAGGACTGGGAGACTATTCAGGGTCAAGGGAAAGATGAACGGAGCAAAGTACAGAGAGATCCTTGATGAAAACCTGCTCCAGAGTGCTCAAGACCTCAGACTGGGGTGAAGGTTCACCTTCCAACAGGAGAATAACCCTAAGCACACAGCTAAGACAATGCAGGAGTGACTTCGGGACAAGTCTCTGAATGTCCTTGAGTTGCCCATCCAGAGCCCGGACCTGAACCCAATCGGATATCTCTGGAGAGATCTGAACATATCTGTGCAAGAATGGAAGAAACTCCCCAAATACAGGTGTGCCATGCTTGTGGTGTCATACCCAAGAAGACTCGAGGATATAATTGCTGCCCAAGGTGCTTCAACAAAGTACTGAGTAAAGGGTCTGAATACTTATGTAAATATCATATTTTGTAAATATTTTTTGAATAAATTAGCAACAAATTATAAACCTATTTTTGCTGGGACATTATGGGGTATTGTGTGTAGATTGTTTTGGAAAAATCACAATTTTAATACATTTTAGAATAAGGCTGGAACCTAAAAAAATGTGAACAGTCGAGGTATGAATACTTTCCGAAGGCACTGTATGTTTATTTCACACTAGGGTAACCATTAAAGGCGCAAGTTTCTAATGCTTGTATGGATGTCATCCCCAGTACATGTTCATGTCATCGTCACCAGTCAACAGCATTACACTTAAAAACGACTGCAACTTTCTCCACCGATTTTCTAAATGGCTAGGTATGCTACAAGCATATCAGAACGGGAGCATTATGCAAAAAAAGGTCTACACCCGAAAGGACTACTTAAAAATGAAGCAAACTAACACAGCCAGTTATGTCCAAATTAGATTTTAGTAACAGTATTGTTGCCATGTTAGAACAGAAATGATCGATTTTACTAATATCCACTTCGTTAGTACAGCTTATTTAAATGAGGGCACGCACTCTCTCTCACACACACACACACATTTCTATTTTCTCATTATTGTCATAGATTGAATACTGTCCTCTCGTAAGCCCTTGTCTGTGTGCCCAGCTGCCCTTCCTGGATGAGAATGACATAAAAAAAAGAGATTTGGAGGCCTTCAATCCACCTTTATCAGTGGGCGGAAGCTTGAGGCTAAACTATGGCACGTACATCTATCTGCTGAGGAGACACTAACCACACTTTTATGAGTATTGATTCAGAGCACACTTTTTTTTTATGAAAAGGGCTGTTTTCTGTTTCAGCTAGTTATTAATGTGGAAATTTAGTTAGAATTCTGATGGATTTTCCCTACATTTCTGTGTCCTGTTGAAGGATTCTTTCTCTTTCTTAGTGAACGTGACCTGCTCTTTTTACATGAACGTTTTTAAACTTTTATTTAAGCAGGAAGTCAAATGAGCCCTGCAGAATACAAAAATCAAATATGAAATGCAGTCAACAAATAATAACAATCAAACATTTACGCCAAACAGTTTCCCCAACTTCCCCTCAAGTTTCCCAACCTATCAAGACATCAGAAGTCAATTACAAAAACATGTAAACTCCTCTGTAAACGGGTCTCCCAACATTATTATTATTATTTTTTAATTATTGAAACATTTTTGGGGGGGAATTTAGAGACACTCTTATCCAGAGCGACATACCATTTTGGTACTTTTTCATACTCGTCCGCTGTGGGAATCAAACCCACAACTAGGGCTGTTACGGTGACCGTATTAACGCCACACCGGCGGTCACGAGTCATGAAGGCAGTCAAATACCACTTGACCATTTAGTCATGGTAATTAGGCTTCTCCAAGCTCTGATTCTATTGATGGTCATTAGTAGCCTCCCAAACTTGCTAACTGCTTGGTACTCAGCACTCTATTGTCCCTCTAAACACTTCATGAGAGCCCATGAGCTCATGTTGCACAACATTCTATAGGCTATGCAATGGTGTGAGAAAACAGACTGATGTCCTCTATTAAAAAGAGTGATGGCCTCTATTAAAAAGAGGAGTATCCTATCAGCTTTCTATAGGCTAGGCCTACTATAATTATTTCTCAACTTTTTTAATATTAAGCACATTGCTTCTATTTACAACGGGAGTATAGCCTACCTGGCTGGCATAAAAATTAAAGACAGAAAAAGCGTCGTCCATTCACTATTTAAGTGAATAGATGATGGCATGTATTCTTTCCCGCTGCCCATTTCAAGACAGGTGCATGGTTATGGTCCATTCTAAATCAAAACTAATTCCACACATATATATTATTTAGTATATATATATGTAAAGACAACATTAAATCAAGAATAGTTTGATGGGTGACAATATTAGCCTATCATTTGTGAATGATGCCCAGCTTAAGGCAAAAAACAGTGAATGCTTGGTGCGACTTTTTCAGGTCATAGTCACTTACCTCATGTAGCCTAGCCCATAGGCCTATATGCTATTCTAAGGTTTGTATCACAACTAAAGTGTCCAAATAACTTCTTAAAATGAAGCACATTTAATATGCTTTACAACGAGTGTAGAGCCTAACTAGCATACAAACAGCGCGTGAGTTTCAAATTTGGGGAAGAGAATTTTCACCATAAATGCATACTGATAATTAAAAAAATATATATATTTCACCTTTATTTAACCAGGTAGGCTAGTTGAGAACAAGTTCTCATTTACAACTGCGACCTGGCCAAGATAAAGCAAAGCAGTTCAACACATACAACAACACAGAGTTACACATGGAATAAACAAACATACAGTCAATAATACAGCAGAAAAAAAGTCTATATAGGGTGTGTGCAAATGAGGTAAGATAAGGGAGGTAAGGCAATAAATAGGCCATGGTGGCAAAGTAATTACAATATACCAATTAAACACTGGAGTGATAGATGTGCAGAAGATGAACATGATTACATTACTTGTTTGAATAATCGCATTTGTGGTCACTTTTGAGAATGGTGTTTTCCTGCTAATGGAACATTCGCGCTTATAGCCTACTGCCGTGTGTGCATTGCTGTGCTTATAATATGAAGAAATAGCCTAATAGTTTATCAACATTTTAAGCTAAACATTCTTGTCTGTTACGTCAGGCTCATTGCTTGAAACAGGTTTTTTGACGCTATTGGTTGTATTAATTTGGGATCTATCGCATCCCACCACTGTCCCAGACTGTTTGGAATATTTATTTCTCACATAGAATAGGTCATGGGCGATGCCAAGAGTGTGCAAGGTTGTCATCAAGGCAAAGGTTGGCTATTTTGAAGAATCTAAAATATATTTAGATTTGGTTAACACTTTATTTTGGTTACTACATGATTTCATATGTGTTATTTCATAGTTTTGACATCTTAACTATTATTCTACAATGAAAAGATTCAAAATAAAGAAAAACCCTTGAACGAGTAGGTGTGTCCAAACTTTTGACTAGTACTGTATTTCAAGAAATATAGCTGCAAGCAGCCATTAGCGGGGTTCAAGCCCTGTGGCACCACAGCCCCAACATCAGGACAAATTGCACTTATTACCTTTGGATGAGGTACTTCTGTACTCTTTGCCACGCCTGCCAAATATCAGAAATCAAAATCAAATAGATCATGTGATATGCTTTTGATATATTTTATAATTATTTTTATGATGTTGACATGATGATGTCTTCTCCTGATTCACCAATTGGCACCAAATTTGGTTTATAGCTATGGACCCACCTCTTTTAAATGCAATATTTTCCGAGACTCTAGCTCAAACAATATAGCCGCTATAAGCCACTAATGTGGATGCCAAGAAATACAATAGGGTTTCTCGCAGCTTTGTTGAATTGTTTCCCACCTGTAGTTTTATGGTTGAATGTCTGATATATAGGCTACTAGGTGTATGCTGCTTATTTAAAATTGAAAATCAAGAGCCCTCCCTCTCAAGTCTCTTCCTCTGCTTCTCTAAATCTTTATTTTCCTGTGGAAGTGCTGACAACACCTTGGGAATCAGAAGCCTCATTCACTTTCTAAGAGGCTTTTTGGCTCAACAATGGAGCTCTACAGGAATGAGAGCTAAACATAGCCGTATTCAGATGTGACCCGAATTCAACCCATCAAACTGCCTCTCCGAAATTGTGCCATTATACACTAGGCTCCTGCACTAGACACTTCTGGGAGGAACCATAGCATCCTGTAGACAGGATGAGGACAGATGATGCTATTTATTGAATTGATAGAGAAGGTGAAAGAGGTAGATGCTTTATACCTGTGCCTTCAGAAAGTATTCATACCCATTGACTTATTCCACATTTTGTGTTACCGCCTGAATTCAAAATTGATTAGATAGATTGTATTTATTTCCCATCTACACACATTACCCAATAATAACAAAGTGAAAACATGTTTTTAGAAATTTTAGCAAATGTATTGAAAATGAAATACAGAAATATCAAATTTACATAAATATTAACACCCCTGAGTTAATACTTTGTAGAAGCAACTTTGGCAGTGATTACAGCTGTGAGTGTTTCTGGGTAAGTCTATAAGAGCTTTCCACACCTGGATTGTGCAACATTTGCCCATTTTGTTCTTTTCATAATTATTCAAGTGCTGTCAAATTGGTTGTTTATCATTGCTAGACAAACATTTTCAGGTCTTGCCATAGATTTTCAAGCAGATTTATGTCAAAACTGTAACTTTGCCACTCAGGAACATTCACTGTCTTCTTGGTAAGTAACCAGTGTAGATTTGGCCTTGGGTTTTAGGCTATTGTCCTTCTGAAAGGTGAATTCATCTCCCAATGTCTGGTGGAAAGCAGACGGAACTAGGATTTCCTCTAGGATTTTGCCTGTGCTTAGTTCCATTCCATTTGTTTTTTTTATCGACAAAAAACTCTCTAGTCTTAACAATTACAAGCATACCCATAACATGATGCAGTCAACACTATGCTTGAAAATATGGAGAGTGGTACTCAGTAATGTGTTGTATTGGGTTTTCCCCAAACATAACACTTTTGTATTCAGGACAAAAGTGAATTGTGATGCAAGTTTTTGAATATTTTTATTCTGTACAGGCTTCCTTTTCACTCTTGTCAATTAGGTTAGTATTATGGAGTAACTACTATGTTGTTGATCCATCCTCAGTTTTCTCCTATCACAGCCATTAAACTCTGTAACAGTTTTAAAGTCACCATTTTCCTCATGGTGAAATCCCTGAGCGGTTTCCTTCCTCTCCGGCAACTGAGCTAGGAAAGACATCTGTATCTTTGTAGTGACTGGTTGTATTGAACTGTATTTGAAATTCACTGCCCGATTGATGGACCTTACAGATAATTGTATTTGTGGGAAGAGGAAACATAATTCCACTTTGACATTATGGGGTATTGTGTGTTGGCCAGTGACCACAAATCACAATTTAATCCATTTGAAATTCAAGCTGGAACACAACAAAATGTAGAAAAAGTCAAGGGCTGGGAATACTTTCTGAAGGCACTGTATACAGTGCATTTGGAAAGTATACAGACCCCTTGACCTTTTCCACATTTTGTAACTTTACAGCCTTATTCTAAAATGTATTAAATAAATACAAAATCCTCATCAATCTACACACAATACCCCATAATGACACAGATCTGGGGAAGGGAACCAAAACATTTCTGCAGCATTGAAGGTCCCTAAGAACACAGTGGCTTCCATCATTCTTAAATGTTTAGAACCACCAAGACTCTTCCTAGAGCTGGCCACCCAGCCAAACTGAGCAATCGGGGGAGAAAGGCCTTGGTCAGGGAGGTGACCAAGATCACGATGGTCACCCTGACAGAGTTCCTCTGTGGAGATGGGGGAACCTTCTAGAAGGACAACCATCTCTGCAGCACTCCACCAATCAGGCCTTTATGGTCGAGTGGCCAGACGGAAGCCACTCATCAGTAAAAAAGTACATGACAGCCCGCTTGGAGACTTTGCCAAAAAGCACCTAAAGGATTCTCAGACAATTAGAAACAAGATTCTCTGGTCTGTTGACACAAAATTCAGCTCTTTGGCATGAATGCCATGCGTCACGTCTGGAGGAAACCAGGCACTGCTCATCACCTGGCCAATACCATCCCTACGGTGAAGCATGGTGGTGGCAGCATCATGCTGTGGGGATTTCTTTCAGCGGCAGGGACCGGGTGACTAGTCAGGATCGAGGGAAAGATGAACGGAGCAAAGTACAGAGAGATCCTTGATGAAAACCTGCTCCAGAGCACTCAGGATCTCAGACTGGGGCGAAGGTTCACCTTCCAAAAGGACAATGACCCTAAGCACACAGCCAAGACAACGCAGGAGTGGCTTCGGGACAAGTCTCTGAATGTCCTTGTGTGGCCCAGCCAGAACCTGGACTTAAACCTGATCGAACACCTGTGGAGAGTATTGACAAGACCTGAGCGGCGATGCTCCCAATCCAACCTGACAGAGCTTGAGAGGATCTGCAGAGAAGAATGGGAGAAACAACCCAAATACAGGTGTGCCAAGCTTGTAGTGTCATACCCAAGAAGGCTTGAGGCTGTAATCGCTGCCTAATGTGCTTCAACAAAGTACAGAGTAAAGGGTCTGAATGTAAATGTGATTTTTCAGTTTTTTTATTTGCAAAAAACATTTCTAACAACCTGTTTTTGCTTTGTCGCTATGGGGTATTGTGTGTAGATTGATGAGGGAAAAAATTATATAATTTCATTTTAGAATAATGTTGTAACGTAACAAAATGTAGAAAAAGTGAAGGGGTCTGAATTCTTTCCAAATGCACTGTATAATATTGAAGGAAGGTTCAGGGCCTTAATTTAATTCCATTCAATAAATGTTTTTATATTGCTGACTCACTTCGTAGCAAGCTCCTTTCTCAAAGCACTATTGTAACAGGGTGACAAATACACATCCACCTTGAATAGAATATTTTCCTCTTGCGTGAAGGTTCAGTACAGCCTGCTCTAAGAGTGTACACAGTTGGCATCAAGGAAAAAGAATGGCGCCTCAAGGGGAAACCTATATTAACTGTTTGGAATGACTCGCAATCGAGAGTACATTATGTGTCTGGAAGATTTGGTGTCAGACACTGTCATTTTGCTGGGAGTATGTAAAGTAGCTAGCTCATAGAGCTCTGAAAGGTCTTTCAGCAATATATTTTTGTTCATTTGACTAACTTATCTACTGTGAGAGGGAGGACATACTGTGGGAGTACATTTCCTTGTGGACACTTCTGCTAACTCTTCCTCTCTCCTTCCTCCTCCCCTCTCGCGGTGCTATCTAGTGGTTTACTGCAAATGAAGCTGTGCTGAATGCGTGTGAACATAATACCTGTTAAAGGGCTTTGCCATCAGGAGCTGAGATAAGGTGCTCTCTCTGCTGCACTGCTTTTAAGTCCCGCAGCCTTTGAAGTGAAGGCAATTGGTTCTTACTTTGTGTATTGCCATGGAAACGCTGGGATTCTGCCCACCGAGGGCTCTGTAATACGAGTCTCGCAGGTGTGGGACCAAAATGTGTCACTGTCAGTTTTCGACAGTTATCATCACTCTTCCTCACTCAGAAGTGTGTGTGCTCGTGTGTGTGATGGAAAGTTTCCCCTCTTATTGCTCTCTTGCGTGTGTCAGTGTGACTTTCAAAAGGAATATTTGACACAATTTAGTGTAGGTTTGTGTACTCCTAACGCGATGCAAGTGTGTCTCTCAGGTGTGTGTTCCCCCTCTCCTTCCAAAAATAATATCTCAGCGGCAGGTGGATCTAATTTGATAGAACTTCAACAAAAAACTCCTCCCCTGTCTAGTTTACCCTTCAACATACACATGCAGACACACACACACACACACACACACACCACACACACACACACACACTTCAAACAATGTGTGTGTAGACAGAAAGTGTTGATTCCTGGGGAATAAGGTGTGTGTGTGTGATGTCCTTCTGACAATGGGTCTGGGACCAGGCCGGGAAGGATACTGTATCATTTGTCACACAGGGGCCATTAGAAAATGTGTAAACCACACTTGCCTGAGCTTTAGTAGACAGCCGCTGTGCTAACTTTGAGCCAGGAGGAAAAGGTGAACGCCGGTAATGGAACTCATTTGTCAAAAGCCTGACCTTGTCCAGAATTGCTTCTGTCTTTAACAGGGATGTAAAGGGGGAAAACTCCTCATGAAGGATACAAACCATGCAGGCCCTTCCAGCTCGGCCCTCTGGGCTAACGCATCCACAAGGGATTGGACTGGCCATTACATATGTATTTTGGACTGATAGTGTAAAATACATATTGTTGCCACTCACCACACCTGTCTCCACTCTGCTCATTAGCGCCGTTGAATAATTAAGCAGTAGTTTTTCCCCCTCCCGTCTTCCATATCCTGTTGGTCGTTATACGTGAATATGTAAATGTTAATATTAAGATCATTTTACTTGATGTTAAATTTGATATGCTGTTGCCATATTTAATGCAATTTCTTGCCAGTCCAGCATGTAAGATATCCTCAGTTTGATACATTTCAGTTTATCCTCTTTTTTTTCACTTGTTAACATACAAGCATGACTGACATGTTTCTTTCTCGCTCTTTTATTTCCATAGTAAACCACAACCATTTCTTATCCTGTACCCTTTCTCCATGTGTCTGTGTGTGGAATAAAACCCTGCTATTTGGACTCTTGCTTTATCTCCTCAATTCATCCGCATTCTGAACCATTTGAAACCTACTTATACAGTCCACCTTTCCATGAAATACAGTACCAGTCAAATGTTTGGACAGACTTACTCATTCAAGAGTTTTTTTCTTTCTTTTTACTATTTTCTACATTGTAGAATAATAGTGAAGACATCAACACTATGAAATAACACAAAGGGAATCATGTAGTAACCAAAAAAGTGTTACCCTATCAAAATATATTTAGTAACCACCCTTTTCCTTGATGACAGCTTTGCAAACTCTTGGTATTCTCTCAACCAGCTTCACCTGGAATGCTTTTCCAATAGTCTTGAAGGAGTTCCCATATATGCTGAGCATTTGTTGGCTGCTTTTCCTTCACTCTGCAAATATCTTTGGTCATAGATACCTCACAAAAATCTCAAATTTGGACTCATCAGACCAAATGACAGATTTCCACCGGTCTAATGTCCATTGCTTGGGTTTCTTGGCCGAAGCAAGTCTTGTCTTCTTATTGGTGTCCTTTTAGTAGTGGTTTCTTTGCAGCAATTTGGCCATAAAGGCCTGATTCACACAGTCTCCTCTGAACAGAAATGTGTCTGTTACTTGAACTCTGTAAAGCATTTATTTGGGCTGCAATTTCTGGGGCTAGTAATTCTAATGAACTTATCTTCTGCAGTAGAGGTAACTTTGAGTCTTCCTTTCCTGTGGCGGTCCTCATGAGAGCCAGTTTCATCATAGCGCTTGATGGTTTTTGCGACTGCACTCGAAGAAACTTTAAAAGTTCTTGACATTTTCCACATTGACTGACCTTCATGTCTTAAAGTAATGATGGACTGTCATTTCTCTTTGCTTATTTGAGCAGTTCATGCCATAATATGGACTTGGTCTTGTACCAAATAGGGCTATCTTCTGTATACCACCCCTACCTTGTCACAACACAACTGATTGGCTCAAACGCATTAAGAAGAAAATAAATTCCACTTTTATCACGGCACACCTGTTCATTGAAATGCATTCCAGTTGTCATGAAGCTGGTTGAGAGAATGCCAAGAGTGTGCAAAGCTGTCATCAAGGCAAAGGGTGGCTACTTTGAAGAATCTCAAAAATAAAATAGTTATTTTGATTTGTTTAACACTTTTTTTTGGTCGCTTCATGATTCCATGTGTTATTTAATAGTTTTGATGGCTTCACTATTATTCTGCAATGAAGAAAATAGTAAAAAAATAAAAATAAAGAAAACCCGTGAATGATTAGGTGTGTCCAAACTTTTCACTGGTACTGTATTTAAAAAATGATTCTAAATCCCCTCCAAAAACCAGACATCTTAAAATGATGCCATTAACCCTTCGACCTAACCCTGCCATCTCAAAGGAGCGAGTTCAAACAACTCAGGGAAGGCTAGTAAACCTTTTATTCACAGGGTTTATTCTATTAAATTCTCCAGCAGTGCTAGACAATCATCTTCTCAGTTCTTTCTATGTAGATTAGATCTAGAACCAGTCTGTATGTGACCAGACTCAGGCTGGTAGAATAAGCCATCTCCCCTCTAACCATGGGCTTATTAACTGGGTCATTAAGCCTGGCTGCTCTGCAGTCAGCATAGTGTCTGTGCTAACAGACAGGCCCTGTGGTCTAACGATGGCTTGGTTACAGACCGACAGACAAACAGCACAATACCAACGAGAGCCTGTCTGATCTGTTGTGATCTCTGGGTTATCTAAGGCAGGGGTTCTCAAACCTCTCCTTGGGGACCCCCAGCGGTTCCATGTATTTTAACTATTGCGATCTGTGTGAAATCATTAACTGGCGGGGTACGAAACGGATTGATCAGCGAACAAGGGAGGAGAGGCAAGCTGCCTCTTTTTGAATGGCTGTCTCTCTATTGGGAAATGTTTGTGGAACACTCCTGATACCACAGGGGATTATTGCGGGCCGGGGGCGGCGGCCCTATTGATTTGTTTTCATAATGAAGCATTCTTTAACTACCACCAGTTTGATTGTGCTTTCATATGCTAATGGACCTCTTGCTGTCTCTGTAATCAGAGTGATTGTATGACTGGCGGTGACTATATGAGATCCAGTGACCACCGGGGTTCTCTAGTCTTTAATACTGTATGGCTGTGGCTGTTCTGCCTGTGTGAGAATGACCATATCAGTCTTCCTTTAAGCTACACGTCTCTGTTCCTGAGGTCATACTAGCCTTGTGCCCTGCTCTCCATCAGGCTGAGGAGATGGGGAGCGAGAGAGAGAGGGAGGGAGAGAGGGAGATATGTGTCTGTCTGCTTGCCTGCATACCCTGCTCATTTTTATTCTCTATTGCCTGTCCTATTAGTAGAGGGCCATAGCTCATTCCCACAGCCCCTGCTCATGACCAAGCCCTAATAATGACAGAGCTCTGGACAAACACACACACACACCTGTTCCCCAGGAGGCACAACCTTAACCTGCTATGCGGACAATGTTTTAAAGATGGGAATTGGGAAAGGACCCAGTGAGCAAAATGGCATTGAAGGCTCTGAGTGAAAGGTGAGAAGATGTCTTTTTAGGACGTTTAAAATATACTGAACAAAAATACACATGCAACAGTTTTGAAGATTTTACTGAGCTACAGCTCATATAAGGAAATCAGTCAATTGAAATGAATTCATTAGGCCCTAATCTATGGATTTCACATGACTGGGAATACAGGTATGCATCTGGTCACAGATACTTTAAAAGAAAGGCAGGGGTGTGGATCAGAAAACCAGACCGAAAACCAGATATCATGCAGCGAGTCACAACTCCTTCGCATAGAGTTGATCAGGCTGTTGATTGTGGCCTGTTTTCCCACTCATCTTCAATGGCTGTGCGAAGTTGCTGGATATTGGCGGGAATTAGAACACGCTGTTGTAGCCGTTGACCCAGAGCATCCTAAACATGCTCAATGGGTGACATGTCTGGTGATTATGCAGGCAATGGAAGAACCGGGACATTTTCAGCTTCCAGGAATTGTGTACAGATCCTTCCGACATGGAGCCGTGCATTATCATGCTGAAACATGAGATGATGGCGGTAGATGAATGGCATGACAATGGGCCTCAGGATCTCGTCACGGTATCACTGTGCATTCAAATAGTCATTGACAAAATGGAATTGTGTTCGTTGTCCGTAGCTTATGCCTTCCCATACCATAACCCCACCGCCACCATGGGGCACTCTGTTCACAACATTGACTTCAGTAAACCGCTCGCCCACACGACACCATACACGTGGTCTGCCGTTGTAAGGATGGTTGGACGTACTGACAATTTCTCTAAAATGACGGCGGTGGCTTATGGTAGAGAAATGAACCTTCAATTCTCTGGCAACAGCTCTGGTGGACATTCCTGCAGTCAGCATGCCAATTCCACGCTCCCTCAACTTGAGACATCTGTGGCATTGTGTTTTGTGACAAAACTGCACATTTTAGAGTGGCCTTTTATTGTCCCCAGCACAAGGTGTACCTGCAGCTAAATCCCCTCTTTCCGTCGATTTAAAGTTTGCGCCTATTCCATAACATGGGGCTTTTGAAAGTGGTATTTCTCTACACGAGAGGATCTGGACACAAAAATTGTTGAAATCGTCTGTAAAGCCAGAACGGCGTGAGCTACAGACTATTAAGTCACCACCATCGAAAGATGAGACTCACGAACACGACCATGTCGATTGTCTGGCTCTACGACATGCACAAGCTTTACGACAGTCGTCTGAACTCTGTTGGGGATGTCCTCATTTCAAAGATCTCTGACAGTCTCTCAGATATGACAGACACTTCAAAACCTTATTCCTTATGATACATTTTTTGACGGTCTGTTTTGCCATGTACAAATGTGTTATTCAATGTGTTTTTGTTGGGCTAAAGCAGTAAAGGCCAAATGTTTTTCAAATAATTTTGTGTATACAGTACCAGTGAAAGGTTTGGACACACCTACTCATTCAAGGGTTTTATTTTATTTTTACTATTTTCTACATTGTAGAATAATAGTGAAGACATCAAAATTATGAAGTAACACATATGGAATCATGTAGTAACCAAAAAAGTGTTAAACAAATCTAAATATATGTTATATTTTAGATTCTTCAAAGTAGCCACCCTTTGCCTTGATGACAGCTTTGCACACACTTGCCATTCAATTTAAAGAGAAATTGCATAAAGGTAGAGCGGAAGTGGAGAAAGTCAGTTGCAGGTCCATTATGATATTCTGAGAGAGTAACTTGGCATATATACCAAGGCAATTAGAAATGCCAGATGGACTCACTTTTCTAACTTGATCAATATTAATCAGAGTAATTAGAGAATGCTCTTCTCTGGCCTGATAAATCATCCTTCCTAAAACCTATGTGAACTTTCCTCCACACCTAAATATAATGAGTTTGCGGCATATTTCAGAGATAAGATAACCAACATTAAGCTGGGTATCAGTCAAACAACACCTGATAAGAAGTTTGATATTTGCTCTAGCATACCATGTAAAGGCACTATGGATTTGTTTTCCCTGGTTGACACAGACATGCTCAGGAAAGTGATATCACAACTTGAAACTTCTATCTGCCTTCTCAATTCTTTCCCCACCAACTTCTTACAAAACAGTTTTTAATTGCATATCTGAAGAAGTGCAAGCTATTGTTCATCACTCCCTGTTCACATGCACTTTCCCCACTGCATTAAAAACTGATATGGTGAAACCCATTCTGAAGAAAATTAATCAAGATTGTTCAGCTCTTAACAATTTTTGGCCAACCTTCCATTCTTAAGCGAAATTGGTTTTCAAACAGCTAAATAATTGTTTTAATGCCCACCACAGCCTTAGTTAAAGTGGTAAATGATCTTAGAGCCAACACAGATGCCAAACAGCTCTCTGTCCTTGTACTCTTGGATTTAAGTGCTGCATTTGACACTGTTGACCATGATGTCCTTCTGGACAGACTGGAGAGGCGGGCTGGCCTCTCCTGTCCAGTTCTAAATTGGTTTAGGACCAATTTGACCAGTCTATTTTTTTGTTGTCACATAACTCAGAGAAAATACATATCACGTGGTGTTCCACAAGGTTCGATTTTGGGTCCTGTACTGTTTAGTTTATACAGTGCATTCAGAAAGTATTCAGACCCCTTATATTTTTCTGCATTTCGTTATGGTACAGCCTTATTCTAAAATTGTTTAAATCGTTTTTTTCTCCCTCATCTACAGTTGAAGTCAGAAGTTTACATACACTTATGTTGGAGTCATTAAAACTAGTTTTTCAACCACTCCACACATTTTTTGTTAACAAACTATAGTTTTGGCAAGTCGGTTAGGACATCTACTTTGTGCATGGCACAAGTAATTTTCCCAACAATTGTTTACAGGCAGATTATTTACCTTATAATTCTCTATCACATTTCCAGTGGGTCAGAAGTTTACATACTCTAAGTTGACTGTGCCTTTAAACAGCTTGGAAAATTCCCGAAAATGATTTAATGGCTTTAGAAGCTACTAATTGACATCATTTGAGTCAATTGGAGGTGTACCAGTGGATGTATTTCAAGGCCTACCTTCAAACTCAGTGCCTCTTTGCTTGACATCATGGGAAAATCAAAAGAAATCAGCCAAATAATTGTAGACCTCCACAGTCTAGTTCATCCTTTGGAGCAATATCCAAACGCCTGAAGGTACCACGTTCATCTGTACAATCAATAATACGCAAGTATAAACACCATGGGACCATGCAGCTGTCATACCGCTCAGGAAGGAGATGTGTTCTGTCTCCAAGAGATTAACGTACTTTGGTGCAAAAAGTGAGAATCAATCCCAGAACAACAGCAAAGGACCTTGTGAAGATGCTGGAGGAAACAGGTACAAAGTATCTATATCCACAGTAAAACAAGTCCTATATCGACATAACCCGAAAGGCCGCTCAGCAAGGAAGAAGCCACTGCTCCAAAACCGCCATAAAAAAGCCAGATTATGGTTTGTACTGCACATGGAGACTTTTTAGAGAAATGTCACCTGCTCTGATGAAACAAAAATAGATATGTTTGGCCATAATGACCATCATTATGTTTGGAGGAAAAAGGGGGAGGCTTGCCAGCCTAAGAACACCGTCCCAACCTTGAAGCACGGGGGTGGCAGCATCATGTTGTGGGGGTGCTTTGCTGCAGGTGGGCCTGGTGCACTTCACAAAATAGATGGCATCATGAGGTAGGAAAATTATGTGGATATATTGAAGCAGCATCTCAAGACATCAGTCAGGAAGTTAAAGCTTGGTCGCAAATGGGTCTTCCAAATGGAGAATGACCCCAAACATACTTCCAAAGTTGTGGCAAAATGGCTTACGGACAACAAAGTCAAGGTATTGGAGTGGCCATCACAAAGCCCTGACTTCAATCCTATAGAAAATTTGTGGGCAGATCTGAAAATGTCTGTGCCAGCAAGGAGGCCGACAAACCTGCTTCAGTTACACCAGCTCTGTCAGATGGAATGGGCCAAAATTCACCCAACTTATTGTGGGAAGCTTGTGGAAGGCTACCACTTTTGACCCAAGTTACACAATTTAAAGGCAATGCTACCAAATACCAATTGAGTGTATGTAGACTTCTGACCTACTGAGAATGTGATGAAAGAAATAAAAGCTGAAGTAAATCATTCTCTGTATTATTCTGACGTTTCACATTCTTAAAATTAAGGGGTGATCCTAACTGACCTAAGACAGGTCATGTTTACTAGGATTAAATGTCAGGAATTGTGAAAAACCGAGTTTAAATGTATTTGGCTAAGGTGTATGTAAACTTCTGACTTCAACTGTATCTACACACAATACCCCATAATGAGAAAGCAAAAACAGGTTTTAGAAATTTTAGCAAATGTAAATTATATTTAAAAAAAAACATATCACAGGTGATCAGACCCTTTACTAAGTACTTTGCTGAAGCACTTTTGGCAGCAATTACAGCCTTGAGTCTTTTTGAGTATGACACTACAAGCTTGGCATACCCGTATTTGGGGAGTTTCTCCCATTCTTCTCTGCAGATCCTTTCAAGCTCTGTCAGGTTGGATGGGGAGCGTCATTGCACAGCTATTTTTGAAGTCTTTCCAGAAATGTTAGATCGGGTTCAAGTCCGGGCTCTGGCTGGGCCACTCAAGGACATTCAGAGACTTGTCCCGAAGTCACTCCCAGCGTTGTCTTGGCTGTGTACTTAGCGTCATTGTCTTGTTGGAAGGTGAACGTTCACCACAGTCTAAGGTCCTGAGTTCTCTGGAGCAGGTTTTCATCAAGGATCTCTCTGTACTTTGCTTCGATAATCTTCCTCCAGATATGACGCTTTGCATTCAGGCCAAAGAGTTCCATCTTGGTTTCATCAGACCAGAGAATCTTGTTTCTCATGGTCTGATAGTGCTTTTGTGCCTTTTGGCAAACTTCAACAGGGCTGTCATGTGCCTTTTACTGAGGAGTGGCTTCCGTCTGGCCCTACCATAAAGGCCTGATTGGTGGAGTGCTACAGAGATGGTTGTCCTTCTGGAAGGTTCTGTCATCTCCACAGAGGAACTACGGAGCTCTCTGATTGACCATTGGGTTCTTGGTTACCTCCTTGACCAAGGCCCTTCTCCCCCGATTGCTCAGGTTGGCTGGGTGGCCTGCTCTAGGAAGATTATTGGTGGTTCCAAACGTCTTCCATTTAAGAATTATGGAGCCCAGTGTGTTCTTGGGGACCTTCAATGCTGCAGAAATGTTTTGGTATCATGTCTCGGAGCTCTACGGACAATTCCTTCGACCTCATGGCTTGGTTTTTGCTCTGACATGCACTGTCAACTGTGGCACCTTTATATAGACAGGTGTGTGCCTTTCCAAATTATGTCCAACCAATTGAATTTGTACAGGTGGATTCCAATCAAGTTGTAGAAAAATCTCAAGGAGGATCAATGGAAACAGGATGCACCTGAGCTCAGTTTCGAGTCTCATGGTTAAGGAAATAAAACAACCATGTAATTCTAAAAACCTGTTTTCGCTTTGTCATTATGGGGCATTGTGTGTAGATTGAGGAATTTGTTTTAATTAATCAATTTTAGAATAAGGCTGTACATTACAAAATGTGGAAAAAGTAAAGGTTTCTGAATACATTCAGAATGCACTGTTCTGTTTAAGTTACCCCTTGGCAGCGTCATCAGAAAACACAGCATGGATTTTCACTGCTACACAGACGATACACAACTTAACATTTCTGTGTTACCAGAGGATTTTATCTCCACGGCTAAATGATTAGACCGTATTAGTGATTTATATACTTGGATGGCTCACAACTTCCTCCAGCTAAATGAAGACAAGACCAAGGTACATATTGTTGGAGCCAAAGCACAGAGAGAGAATCTGGCCTCACATTTTAATTCACGTTCAATAAAGATCAAAGACCATGTATAAAAACCTAGGTATTTTGCTTATTAAATCAATCCACAATTGTGCACCCCAATACATGTCACATGCTTTTAAGTTATGTACCCAGTAGGTCCCTCAGGTCCTCTGGCACTGGCCTTTTAACTATCCCAAAGCCTAGGACCAAGAGGCATGGAGAGGCAGCCTTTAGTTATTATGCCCCCAGCCTTTAGAATAGCCTGCCAGAGAACCTGAGGGGGGCTGAAACTCTGGACATATTTAAGAGATCTTATTAAAACACACCTTTTTAGATTTGCTTTTCCTTGGGGTTCTTTTTAGTTATTCGGTTACTTTCATTCTTTTGTTTTAAATCTTATGTCTTGTTATGTAGTAAATATTTCAGCTTTTATTTTCATAGATTTGTATTTGTTTTTTTTCCTGTGACGCACATTGTGTTGCATTCCATTTCTCAAATGTGTTGTATAAATTAATCTTGATTTGATGTAGTCACCAAATATGGAGTGTTAGTCAGTAATGTGTTGTATTGGATTTTCCATAAACATAACACTTTGTATTCCAGACAAAATGTGAAATGCGTTGCCAATTTTTTTGCAGTATTAGTTTAGTGGCTTGTTGCAAAAAGGATGTATTTTCTGCACATGCTTCATTCTTTTCACTCTGTCAGTTAGGTTAGGATTGTAGAGTATATACAATGTTGTTGATCCATCCTCTGTTTTCTCCTATCACTGCCATTAAATTCTTTAACTGTTTTAAAGTCACCATTGGCCTCATTACGAAATCCCTGAGCGGTTTCCTTCCTCTCTGGCAACTGAGTTAGGAAGGATGTCTGTATCGTTGTAGTGACTGGGTGTATTGATACACCATCTAAAGTGTAATTAATAACTTCACCATGCTCAGAGAGATATTTAATGTTTTATTTTTTTATCCTTACCCATCTACCAATAGGTGCCCTTCTTTGCGACATATTGGAAAACCTCCCTGGTCTTTGTGGTTGAATCTGTGATAGAAATGAACTGCTTGACTGAATGACCTTTATAAGTAATTGTATGTGTGGGGTACGGAGATGAGGTAGTCATTCAAATTTATGTTACACTATTATTGCACAGTGAGTCCATGCAACTTATTATGTGACTTGTTAAGCAACATTTTACTCCTGAAGTTATTTAGGCTTGCCATAACAAAGGGGTTTAATACTTATTGACTAAAGATTTCAGCTTTTCTTTTTTTTTAAATAATTTTTTAACATTTCTAAAAACATAAAGGCCAGTGACAAAAAACTCAGGCTGTAACACAACAAAATGTGGAAAAAGTAATGGGGTGTGAATGCTTTCTGAAGGCACTGTACAACATTCTCAATGAAGTAAGCTTTATATCCCAATAATATTCTTTATCCATTTAATATCGCAAAGAGGAGCCAACAGAAGATTCCAACATAGAATATGTATTATTGCTCCTATCTGTCACATGCGCTTACTCTAGGTGTACAAGACATTATGAACAAAAAGAGTTTTGAATTGTTTCATGTCGTTGTCCTCCGGTAGCTAGCTAGGTAAAATCATCCCTTTCCTAAATTTGCCATGGATGGAGATAGGGATTTGGACTTGTGGTTTTACTTAATTCTTTGTACTGCCCAATGATTTTGAAGGCGATTCTGATCCAACCATTTATTCATACATTGTTGTGCCCCTGGCCTGAGAGGATGGAAGTCCAACATGTAGCTAGATGTAGTTGACTAATGTTAACTCGCTGGCCTGGCGCATTGTTGCCTTTGAAAGGAAGTTAGGCTAGCGATGAAGCATTTTAGCCAGGTAGCCTAGGATAACAACAACTACAAGCGTGTACTGTATGACAGAGTCAGACTGTTTCGACAACATGAAAGAGAGAAGGATGTCATTGGTGTTTCTCTACAAGTAGTGTGAGTCAAGATGTTTGTTCTACTTACACACACACACACACATTATGTTCTTCTATCCTCGTGGGGACCTAAAATTTCCTTTCAAAATCCAATTTCCCTAACCTTTAACCTAAACCTAACCACTTACCCTAATTCTAACCCAAAAAGAACCCCTTGGTTTTCCTTGTGAAATGAAAGACCAAGACTCTTCCTACAGCTGGCCGCCTGGCCAAACTGAGCAATCGGGGGAGGAGGGCCTTGGTCAGGGAGGTGACCAAGAGCCCGATTGTCACTCTGACAGAGCTCCAGAGTTCGTCTGTGGAGATGGGAGAACCTTCCAGAAGGACAACCATCTCTGCAGCACTCCACCAATCAGGCCTTTATGGTAGAATGGCCAGACGGAAGCCACTCCTCACTAAAAGGCATATGACCGCCCGCTTGGAGTTTGCTAAAAGACACCAAAAGACTCTCAGACCATGAGAAACAAGATTCTCTGGTCAGATCAAACCAAGATTGAACTCTTTGGCCGGAATGCCAAGCATCACCTCTGAAGGGAACCTGGCACCATCCCTATGGTGAAGCATGGTGGTGGCAGCATCATGCTGTGGGATGTTTTTCAGTGGCAGGAACTGGGAGACTAGTCAAGATCGAGGGAAAGATGAACGGAGCAAAGTACAGAGAGATCCATGATGAAAACCTGCTCCAGAGCACTCAGGACCTCAGACTGTGTTGAAGGTACACCTTCCAACAGGACAACGACCCTAAGCACACAGTCAAGACAATACAGGAGTGGCTTTGGGACAAGTCTCTGAATGTCCTTGAGTGGCCCAGCCAGAGCCCGGACTTGAACCCAATTTGAACATCTCTGGAGAGACCTGAAAATAGCTGTGCAGTGGCGCTCCCCATCCAACCATCCAACCTGACAGAGCTTGAGAGGATCTGCAGAGAAAAATGGGAAAAACTCCCCAAATACTGGTGTGCCAAGCTTGTAGTGGCATACCCAAGAAGACTCGATGCTGTAATCACTGCCAAAGGTGCTCCAACAAAGTACTAATTAAAGGGTCTGAATATATATGTATATTTGATATTTTCTTTTTCTCATAAATGTGCAAACATTTCTAAAAACCTGTTTTTGCTTCTTCATTATGGGGTATTGTGTGTAGATTGATGAGGGGGGAAAAAACAATTTAATCAATTTTAGAATAAGGCTGTAACGTAACAAAATGTTGAAAATATCAAGGGGTCTGAATACTATTGCTTCATCTACTGCTGTACATATCATTCTTAGTATATCTTGTGTAAATAATTCTGGAGTACATACCTATAGATTACATTTTGATTACTGTTACAGTGCTATTTGGGTTGTTAATTGGATTTGTGTACTTTTTGTCTACTTGTTTGACTGCATTGCTAGGACACTGCATTGCTAGGACAAGTAGCGTAATCATTTCGCTGCACCCGCTATAACATCCGCTAAACTGTGTATGCGACCAATACACTTTTTTTATTTGATTTTGAACTGGCCTAGCGTTGGAAGATTTTTGTAGAACATTAGCCTATTTTCTGATAGATTAATCGTTTTAGCCAACATAGCTATATAGAAATAATATAATATTTAGAGTTAGCAATCCAGCTCAGTGTTTTGAGATCCTACTTCCTCAGGATGCAAATAATATAGCCAATATGCACAAAAATGTGCATTTTGACAGGTTGCACATCAAAATATCGGTCATGCATTTTCTGGATATGTTAGATGAAATAGCTTAATTTTTTATCACAGGCTACCATCTCAGTTGTGTTTACTTGGCACTGGAAAAAAATCATTCCAGGGTTTTTCTTTGCCTTTACTATTTTCTACAATGGCACACTTAACCAGCGTGGCTACCACAGCATTCTGCAGCAATGCGCTTAGTGGGACTATCATTAGTGGGACAATGCCCCAAAACACACCTCCAGGCTGTGTAAGGGCTATTTTACCTCATGAAGCTAAATGAGAGAATGCCACGAGTGTGTAAAGCTGTCATCAAGGAAAAGGGTGTCTACTTTGAAGAATATCAAATCTAAAATATATTTTGATTTGTTAACACTTTTTTTTGGTTTACATGATTCATGTGTTATTTCATAGTTTTGATGTCTTCACTATTATTCTACAATGTAAAAAATAAAGAAAAACCCTTGAATTAGTAGGTGTGTCCATATTGTAGTATTACATTTATCACGATATTACTTTATTTTTTCCATATCGCCAGCTTTATTGCCTCCCCCCCAAAATGATTTATCACAGATTAATATTTATAGCAAAAAATATATCGCAATGTGCACTTTCTTTTCCATATTGCCCGTCTCTACTAAACAGTACATTATACTGTAATCTACTGTGCTGTACTGAACTGTACTGTATTATAGACTATTCTTTACTGTAATGTACTGTACTCTGCTGTGCTGAACTGTACTGTGGTGTGCTTTGCTGTCTCCAAACTGGACCAAATCTGAAAGAATACTAGATGTCTATGTTTGGGTCAAATCAAGGCCGGTCCAGATGTTTGTGGACGTTGAAATCAAGGCCGGTCCAGATGTTTGTGGATGTTGAAATCAAGGCCGGTCGGGACCATACCAAATCTGAACCAAACATAGGCATGCATGATTGGTTCAGATTTGGTGCGGACCGGACCAAAACTCAACATCAAGGCCGGTCTGGACTGCACCAAAGATATATATATTTCTTTAAGACAGCCCAAAAGACGTCGGCATCGGCCCGTGCATAGTAAATAGCAAGACACCTGTGCTGTACTAGATGTCGCTATAGAAATGGATTGGTACTACCCTCTGCTGATGTTAGAGTGATTAACTGATGCCAGATCAATAGACTTATATTCACAAAAAAACAGAATTGCGCTGCATCAGAGCATGTGAGATGAGTTGCGCTGTTGGAAATCCCCCTCCTTGCTCAAGGACCTGTGTTTGCCCACCGCTTCGGCGCTCCATGTCCTTTCTTCCAACCGCTCCGCTAAAAAACGCTCCACGCTCACAGGAACAAAAAAACTGCCACTCCAAATTTGCTCTGTTCATTAAAATCACAATTTAATTTTTTGTGACTACCTGGACCTACCATTTGGTTTTGAAGTAAACCATATGGATTTGAATTAAAAGTATTTGAATAAACATGAAAATGTAAATGTAAGAAGCACACATCATTTCAGATAGGATACATGTCATATTAAACAGCATATAACACTCTAAATAAGTCAGGAGCCAGACCGGGAGCCTAAGAAGGAACAAAAATGAACAATTTAGGCTATATTATTTCAAGGCTATAGCCTACAAAGAAATACATTGTGAAGCATTTGAGAGTGTGACACAATGGGCTGGTAAGGACATAAAGCGCTCAGCATTTAAACAACATTTTGTTGTATATAAATAGATATTGTCTATAAATAGCACATATAGGCTGTGACTTACTTGGGATTAAATGCAAAGTAAACAAAAAATGACTTAGTGCCTTTGAATTCATTCACACTGTTTGGCCAGTGTGTGGCTTCAGGCTCATGCGATGATGCCTGGAGAGCCGGCCTGCAGCTGAGAATATCCTCTCGTCACTTGCAGAGCCACTGGGGATGATAAACACCCTTTTTGCCACTCTTACCAGGCTGGGCAGAGATGCAGAGTTTCTTTTGTATTTTTTATACATACATACATACATACATACATGTAGGCCTAAAGGTTTTTAGGCAAAAAAGAAAGCTCCTTGAACGTGGGAATATGCCAGGCCTATTGGGACAAAATCAAGTATGGCCTATTGTATAGATAATAAAACAGAAATGAACGAAACGTTTAAGAGATATGATTTTTAGTTTATAAATTCTTTGCTACAAAGACACACTTGGTTATCTACCCACCTCTTTCCTTTCTTTTAGCATGTGCACATAGTAAGTACACCATCAGGCTTTAGGGATATGTGTCTTTTCAGATTCCACAATGATTCTTTAGTTGTGGACATTACATCACCACACTAGCGCTCTTGCTCTTGGTCCTCATCTTTGTAAGTCACCTTGATTTAGTGTGTTTTATCAGTTTCTTTCTGAAAATATTTGGAGAACTCTGTGACTGTAGTAAAAGCAAGGGGCTATAGTAGCAAACAAGTAGACTACAAATGTATGCTGACCCGGGCTTGCCCTGAGCTCGTGAAGTGAGCGCTACTGGAGCAAAATTGGAGCGGGTGAGAAGTCGGACGCTCCATCCTTCGGGGAATCTCGCTCTGTGTTCCAGTCAAATTGGGATCGCTCCGCTCCAGTTCCGCTCACATACTCTCCATTGTATCAGTACAGTTACAGTGCCTTCAGAGGGTATTCACACCCCTTGACTTCTTCTACATTTTGTTGTGTTACAGCCTGAATTTAAAATTGACTAAATTTAGATTTTTTGGGGTCACTGGCCTACTCACAATACCCCATAATGTCAAAATGGAATTATGTATTGTTTTTAAGCTGAATTGTCTTGAGTCAATAAGTATTCAACCCCTTTGTTATGACATGCCTAAATAAGTTCAGCAGTAAAAATGTGTTTAACAAATCACATAAGTTTGCATGGATTCACTCTGTGTGCATAAGTGTTTAACATGAATTTTGAATGACTACCTCATCTCTGTACCCCACACATGCAATTATCTGTAAGGTCCCTCAGTCAAGCAGTGAATTTCAACCACAAAGACCAGGGAGGTTTGCCAATGCCTTGCAAAGAAAGGCAGATATTGGTAGATGGGTGAAAACAGTATCCCTTTGAGCATGGTGAAGTTATTCATTACACTTAGGATAGTGTATCAATGCACCTAGTCACGACAAAGATTCAGGCATCCTCAGTTGCTAGAGAGGTTTCTGGAGAGGAAGGAATCTGCCCAGAGATTTCACCATGAGGCCAATGGTGACTTTAGAACAGTTACAGAGTTTAATGGCTGTGATAGAAGAAAACTGAGGATGGATCAACAACATTGTAGTTACTCCACAGTACTAACATAATTGACAGCATGAACAGAAGGAAGCCTGTACAGAATATGCATCCTTTGCAACAAGGCACTAAAATAATACTGAAAAAAATGTGGCAAAGCAATTAGCTTTTTGTCCTGAATATGTGTAACAGTATGTTTTTGACAAATCCAATTCAACACGTTACTGAGTACCACTCTCCATATTTTCATGCTTTTCAAGCATAGTGGTGGCTGCATCATTTTATGGGTATGCTTGTAATCATTAAGGACTGGGGAGTTTTTCAGGATAAAGATAAAGGGAATGGAGCTAAGCACAGGCAACATCCTAGAGGAAAACCTGGTTGTCTGCTTTCCACCAGACACTGGGAGATGACACCCCCTGCTCTTATAATGCCATGGGATCTTTTTAGTACCACAGAGTCAGGACACCCATTTAACGTCCCCCTACACAGGGCAATGTACCCAATCAGATTTTGGAGAATTGCTGCGGGGACTTCCATTCAGCCACGAGCATTAGTGAGGTTGGGCACTGATGTTGGGTGATTAGGCCTGGCTCGCAGTCAGCATTCCAATTCATCCCAAAGGTGTTCAATGGGGTTGAGGTCAGGGCTCTGTGCAGGCCAGTCAAGTTCTTTCACACCGATCTCAACAAACCATTTCTGTATGGACCCTGCTTTGTACAGGGGGATATTGTCATGCTGAAACAGGAAAGGGCCTTCCCCAAACTGTTGCCACAAAGTCTAGAATGTCATTGTTTGCTGTAGCATTAAGATTTCCCTTCACTGGAACTAAGGGGCCTAGCCCGACCTATGAAAAACAGACCCAGATCCTTATTCCTCCTCCACCAAACTTTACAGTTGGCACTATGCATTGGGGCAGACAGTGTTCTACTGGCATCTGCCAAACCCAGATTCATCAGTTGGACTGCCAGATGGTGAAGCGTGATTCATCACTCCAAAGTTTCCACTGCTCCAGAGTCCAGTGGCAGCGAGCGTTACACCACTCCAGCCAACGTTTGGCATTGCACATAGTGATCTTAGGCTTGTGTACAGCTGCTCGGCCATGGAAACCCATTTCATGAAGCTCCTGACTAACAGTTATTGTGCTGACGTTGCTTTCAGAGGCAGTTTGGAACTTGGTAGTGAGTGTTGCAACCGAGGACAGACTATCGCTTCAGCAGTCGGTGGTCCCGTTCTGTGTTTTTGTGTAGCCTACCACTTCGCGGCTGAGCCGTTGTTGTCCCTAGACATTTCTACTTCACAATAACAGCACTTACAGGGTAGAAATTTGACCAACTGACTTCTTGGAAAGGTGGCATCCTATGACGGTGCCATGTTGAAAGTCACTGAGCTCTTCAGTAAGGCCATTCTACTGCCAATGTTTATCTATGGCGATTGCATGGCTGTGTGCTCAATTTTATACACCTGTCGGCAAAGGGTGTGGGTGAAATAGCCGAATCTACAAATTTGAAGGGGTGTCCACATACTTTTGTATATTTATAGTGTATTTATGCGTCTAACATTCTCACTCATCATTATTCATGATTCGGGTAGCATCCACATTAATGTAGAAGTGTTTAGAAACATTCTTATTTACAATAAAAGTGACTCAATACATTATTTACCATTCATTTCTGTTGGGCAGAAAATAATCTGAAACACAACCAAAACAAACAGCAAATGCATCCAACAAGTCTGTGGAGTCAAAAAGGTGATGTAATCATTGGGTGCTAGGAATATTTGACCGAATACTACACTTTTGACTACTTTAATACACATAAGTGTCTCAATGCTTTTGGTCCTCTAAAATGTGGGGACTATTTACTAAAGTACTGTAATTTCTAAACGGTTCACCCAATATGGATTGAAATACCCTCAAATTAAAGCTGACGGTCTGCACTTTAACTTCATAGTCATTGTATCATTTCAAATCCAAAGTGTTGGAGTGCAGAGCCAAAATAAAACAAAAATTGTCACTGTCCCAATACTTTTGAAGCTTTCTGCTTTACTGCTAGAGATGGTACACCATCATCATGTACAGATGATAACCGACCATTCCAGCCCCTCCACATCCTCAGACTCCCGTCTTTCCCCTTCAGTCGCGCAAGTTTAAAACGGTTGTCTTAAGGCAATTTTACTCACTGTTATGAAGGGATCAATAAACTATCAAGCACGGCGGCTAAATAACAGTCATTAAGGAAGAACTGAGTGAATTGATTTGACACTGAGAGAAGTTGAACTCCTTTTTAACTGGTTGTCCTTTCGGATGAGCAGCAGAGTGATGGGAAATGGCACAACATTAATCCGGGGGTGCGTTCAGTTCGGTTCAACGTTTACTACGTTTGTGTGACTGTTTGTACTAAACGACACAATTCCCCAAAACGGTGCGCAGCATTCTTATTATGAAATACATCTGCTCCCGTTTGATGGGTGTGGTGTGGCCTGATCAATTTGAGTTTGACCATTTTTAAATTGCAAAACTCATGCAGCACACCATACACGATGGTCCTCTGCGCCACCATAATCATGCCGTACTTGAAATGGTTGTACAGTACAATTTCCTTTGAATTAAACGTTTAACACCGTTCTGTCGTACTGAACGTACCCCGGGTGTAGAATCCTTTGTTTGACCTGTGACCTCAAACTTTAGTTACTCGTATGTCTTCTGTTCTGAGAGACGTTACTTAGAGAATCCCTCCCTATCTGTCTATCCCCCACACTTCCTCTTTCCATTTCTCTCTCTCTCTCTCTCTCTCTCTCTCTCTCTCTCTCTCTCATGGCTGTTCCTCTGTTCCCTTTATTATCTGTGTCTGTCTGACTTTGTCTGTCAATCTCTGTCACTCGGCCTCTCTCTGTCACTCGCTTTCTATCTGCAAGGGCTGCTCCTCTGTCACCACATCACCATGGCAACGTCATGTCACTCTGTCCCTATCGCCGGCTGTCTGTATCTTTAATTATGTTCAGACAAAAGTCAGTGTCTTGTGTTTTTTCTGTCTTCTTCTTTTTCACATTCTCCCCATCGGAACGTCCCTCCCAGCTCGGGCTGCGTGATTAGCGTTTGTCGGAGGGATTTGCATAAGAACAGTGAGACTGTGGCGGCGGCGCTGTGGCGTAGGAGACCCCAGGAGAGATTAGCGACATTAGCATGCTGGAGCCTACAGGGCTCAAGCTACAGCTAACGGTGTCTATGCAGGAGATTGTCTGACTTGTTCTGCTACTCACAGACAGGCTCTATACAAAGAAACGTGGACAGTTGGAGGTTGGACACAGGTTTCCTATGGACCTAGTACTTACTCTGTCCTTAGGGTCCCCAGACCTGGGCTAGGTTAAGTTCAAGTCTTTTTAGAGTTAGTGTTATACGAGCCGCTTGTTTGCCAAGGGGCTTGTCTTGATTTCTTGTCCACCTATGGGGTCGTTGGCTTGGGGATTTTGTATGCCTTTGACAGGAAAGGGAAATACATGAATTCATCTCAATAACCATACCACTAAAACACATCTGACCCCAGAGATGAGATTGAGCTGATCACTCATCCTCAGAGAATCACCTCCTTGTAAAATGGGAATTTTCCTGCAGCACTGATGGTCACTCCAGAGGTCCGGAATGCAGTCACTTCACTGTACTGAAGGGAATCAACATTGAGGGAATGGAGTGAAAATCACAGCTACACACACACACACACACACACACACACACACACACACACACGTAGCAGATTCAGACTCACTCTGTGTCACAGTCCATCAGCTGCAATGCCCAGCTTTGGCTGAGAAACTTGCTTGGCCTAGCCTGGGGTTGAGACCACCACACAGCTTGGACTGGCCTCAGCCATAAATAGGCAGCAGTATTTCGCTGACAGTGGTGTGAGTGCGCAGATACATCACAGAGAGAGGCCACTGCTATCATCAGGGGATATAGAGGGAGAGGGACGCCATCCATCTTCCATCCTCTGGGCAGGAGTCTGGCACAGAGACAACACAGGGCGGAGAGTTGGCGGCTGACCTAGGGTTGTCACTAGTTACCACAGCCAAAAAGTCAGAACTATGGCTAAACCCTGCCTATTTCTGCAATTTCCCTTCTTAAAATCTGCTTTTAAACCTAACCTTAACCCTAACCTTAACCACACTGCTAACCTTATGTCTAATTCTAACCTTAAATGATGACCAAAAAGACCCCACACGTCTGATGTGTCACGCACACAAGCAAACACACACACATGCGTTGGGCCGTTTGCCTCGTGGGATTATCCTATGTAGATTTAAAGGTGAGCCTCGGCTCTCTGTTTTGAGGTGATCCTGTCAGCTAGACGGAGGACCGTTATGACACAACATCCCCATTGATGTTCTACTACTCTGCTCCTCATGGGAACTTCTGGGCTGGGATGAGGGGCCTTGTCTCTCGCGGTTGACCTGTGCTGGATGAGGAGTATATAACAGTGCGTCTTTTTCCAATGAGTGTGTGGGTGTTTGCGTGTTGTGCACAAATGGCCGTGTTCATTTCGCTCGTTGACGATGATCAATCTCTCTCTTTCCCTCTCCTCTTTTTCTTTCCCTCTCCTTACCAATTTTCTCCACCTCTATTTTCTCCCTCTTTTTCTATCTCTAGCTGGCTGCCCAGACTCTCTCATAACGGAGTTGCATCACTTCCGGGCCCTAGGTGATGAACAGGTGAGTCCTGAACAGTGTACCCAAACAAACAACCCCAGCCAAACTCCTGTCTATCCTATCTAGAGGGAAACTAGCATCTCCACCCAGCCTCAACCTCAGCCCTCCTGTCTCACTCGGGTCACATGGGAAACATGCTCCTGGTCTCTCTGTCACATCTAACAGGGCTTTAATTGTCTCATCTGCTGCTATAATACAGTGTATGCCACTATCCTGGTGTTGCAAGCTCCATGCTCTACAAACTGAGCTACCAGCCCGCCCTTCAACTAGCCTGACATCCGTCCCAAATGAACAACATCTCTCTCTCTCTCTCTCTCCGTCCATCTCGCAGCACCTCAGCCAGGAAGAGTTAGTTTTAAGATGGAGTGTCTGATTCTCTACTCTACCACTCAATACTCTTCATTCACCCCCTCTGCCAGGGGTATTAAAATCTTACCCTACAAGGTAGTGGAAAGCAGTGGAACTGGCTTTGAATTTGAGGGCCCTATACTCCTCCTTATCTTCAACACTTCTATACTTCCACTGTAAAATAGTGTCATTTTGAAGTAGCTTACTAATAAGGAAAATGATAAACAATAAGGACCCCATACCCCATTGTTCACTCCTGAGACTCTTCAGGCAAACATACTCTCTTCAACATTATTTCAATTTACTCCGACATAAGATTAGCACATTTGCAATAATAAACATAATGAAGTGATGAAACAATGCTCCCATTGCATGAGTGAGTTATTGGTGGGGCTTTGAATTCTGAGTATGAATGCTTAGCCAACTCTAAGCTTGCCCTGTGGTTCCATTGCGCAGTGAAACGTGCCATTCTGAAAGCATAAGTGATGTGAACCGAATGGTTAAAAGCCCCTTCTGAGCTGGGCCTTTATGCAGATGTATGATTGAGGCATGCATCAATTAGCCTTTGTCACAGAGACACAATTAGCATGACTATGTGTCTGGTCATAATGCTGTGTGTGTGTGTGTGTGTGTGTGTGTGTGTGTGTGTGTGTGTGTGTGTGTGTGTGTGTGTGTGCATATGCATGAGTGCACATCTCTTTTGCTCTGCCTTTTTCTCTCTCTCTCTCTCTCTCTCTCTCTCTCTCAATACATTTCAATAAAATGATGCTTAAAGACATGAAGTACCATATTGTCAAAGCGGAAATTCATATACTTCATATCCATCAAAAAATGGATAATGGAATGAATGAATCTCTCTGTGTGTGTGTGTGTATATCAGTACGAGCGGTACCAGCAGTATGCAGCCGAGGAGTGTCTCCTCCAGATGGGAGGGGTGTTGTGTCCAGCCCCTGGATGTGGCGCAGGCCTGCTGCCTGAGGAGGACAAGAGGATGATCCAATGTCTGCTCAGCAACGGTTTGGGATGCGGGGTGAGACATGCATACGCGCAAGCACACGACACGTGAAAAGATGTCATCGTAAAACCATTTACATGCCGCTCTCTAATTAGCCACCCGATTTTAAAGATTAGGAGAAAGTGTACATTAGTTCTGAATGATTGCATGTTTGCAAACACCGCCATCTTCATCACAGGGGAGCAGAATTGGGCTCGCTACAGGGTGTCGTCTGTCACCTACAGTATCTCGCTCTCTATCTCAATCTCTCCATCTATCTGTCTCCACTAACAGCAGCCTGGCTTAGAGAGGAAGAAATAGCGAGAGAGAAGAAGAAATAGCGAGAAAGAGAGAGGGGAAGAAATAGCGAGAGAGAGAGAAAGAAATATCGAGAGAGAGAGCGAAATAATGAGAGAGCGAGAGAGAGCGAGAGAATACATGCAAGTATGTGTGTGTAGCCATAAGATCCCAGGTGACATTGAGAGGGTGGTGGTGGTGTGTGTGCACATTCGTTCCAGTCCACCCAGAGGTCTGTGGGAAGCAGATAAAGCCTTTATAAGTGTCAGGCTGCTACTTTAAGACAAGGGTCCTATCACTTTAACACTCCCCCAGATGCAGTTCTCATTGGGGTGGGGGGGGTGCTCAAGGCCTTAGGATACTGGTGAGCTGGCTTCTCTTAAAGACTCCACATACAGAAATCAATATTGCCCGCCTCCCTGTCTTTTTCATGTCCTCCCTGCTAGTGTTTGTGAGCTGGCTTTAGGAGCCCCTTGCTGCAGCTCCGGTACGACGTACAGCTCAGATGGGCCCTGGCGGACCCGGCTGCAGCCGCAGGGTACAATAGACATTGGTCAGCAGAGGAGACCTGTAAACATGCATTAAGACATTTTATCTCTGTGGACCATGCAGGTCCTAGTCTCGTCCACCAGCCGGCTCTCGGTTGTAATTAGCCTGGGGACGAGGTTAAATGAGCCCTGGCACTGAATCCGAACGCAGACATGGGAGGAGGGCTGTAGAGTTGGATAGGGAGAACTACAGGGTGTGTGTGGGTGTTCGTATAGTGTGTGTCTGTCTGTGTTAAACAGAGGATGGTGAAATATTCCTCTGTCTTTGGTACTCCAATGTGTGTGTCTGTGTGATTTTTAGTTAGCAGATGTACAGCAAGAGAGTATCTTTGTTTTGTGTCTTGAGTGATGTGAGAGTCAGAGACTCTTTCTTCTGACAGTGCCTTCAGAAAGTATTCATACCCCTGGACCTTTTCCACATTTTGTTGTGTTACAAAGTGGTTTAAAAATGGATGTAATTGTCATTTTTCTGTCAACGATCTACACAAAATATTATAATGGAAGAAAAAATCTAACATTTGTATGAAATGTAAAAAATTAAACACTAATATATCTTGATTAGGTAAGTATTCAACCCCCTGAATCAATTCATGTTAGAATCAACTTTAGCAGCGATTACAGATGTGAGTCTTTCTGGGTCTCTGAGTCTTAGTTTTCCACACCTGGATTGTGAAACATTTGCCCGTTATTCTTTTTTAAATGATTCAAGCACTGTCAAATTGGTTGTTTAATCAAAGCTGGACAACCATTTTAAGGTCTTGCCATACATTTTTAAGCAGATTTAAGTCAAAACAGTAACTCTGCCACTCAGGAACTTTCGCTGTCTTCTTGGTGAGCAACTCCAATGTAGATTTGGGCTTGTGTTTTAAGTTATTGTCCTGCTGAAAGGTGAATTAATCTCCCAGTGTCTGGTGGAAAGCAGACTGAACCAGGTTTTCCTCTAGGATTTTGCCTGTGCTTAACTCCATTCCCTTTATTTTTTATCCTGAAACACTCCCCAGTCCTTAAATTATTACAAGCATACCAATAACATGATGCAGCCACCCCTATGCTTGAAAATAGGTAGTGTGGTATTCAGTAATATGTTGTATTGGATTTGCCTCAAACATAACACTTTGTATTCAGGACAAAAAGTGAATTGCTTTGCCACATTTTTTGCAGTATTACTTTAGTGCCTTGTTGAAAATAAGATGCATGTTTTGGAATATTTTAATTCTGTACAGGCTTCCTTCTTGTGGAGTAACTAACATGTTGATCCATCCTCAGTTTTCTCCTCACTGCCATTAAACTCTGTAACTGTTCTAAAGTCACCATTGGCCTCGTGGTGAAATCCCTGAGTGGTTTCCTTCCTCTCCGGCAACTGAGTTAGGAAGGACTCTGGACGCCTGTATCTTTGTAGTGACTGGGTGTATTGATACACCATCCATGCTCAGAGGGATATTCAATGTCTGTTTGGAGCCCTTCTTTGTGAGGCATTGGAAAACCTCCCTGGTCTTTGTGGTTAAATCTGTATTTAAAATGCACTGCTAGACCTTAAATATAATTGTATGTGTGGGGTACAAAAATCATCTTAAACGCCATTATTGTACACAGAGTGAGTTCATGCAACTTATTATGTCACTTGTTAAGCAACGTTTTACTCCTGAACTTATTTAGGCTTGCCATAACAAAGGGGTTTAATACTTATTAACTCAAGACATTTCAGGTTTTTATTTTTCATTCATTTGTAAAAATGTCAAATATCATTCCACTTTGACATTATAGGGTATTGTGTGACCAGTGACAAAAACATCTAAATTATTTGAAATTCAGGCTGTAACACAACAAAATGTAGAAAATGTCAAGGGGTGTGAATACTTTCTGAATGCACTTTATATGAGAGAGCGAGATGAAGCGAGAGATTGAGAGAAAGGAAGGGTGTCAGGGAGGGCAGAAGGGGACAACTTTGCCACTTCATCAGTAAGCTCTCTCACAGAGCTCTTCTTAGAGCTTCACTAGAAAACTCTCATTTAGAAGAGTTCCCAGTGCTGCTGTCACCCTCAGTTCAAAACTTCACATGTGCCATATGATTCTGTACTGAGACAGACACTGCAGTGTGCTGAATCTACATTACAATATGATATCCACCCACTACTGAGCAACAGCACAGAGCTGCACATCACTTAATGTTTCATTCAGTTGACTTACAAAGGCTATGTCAGTTTTTGTGAGTGTGTTTGTGTCAGTGCATGTGTGTATGTTTACCCTCTGAGGGTGCTGTCTGGGGTGCTGTGATCCGTTGTGTTGCTCAGTGAAGGGAGGCGAGGGGAAATGGGTTTGTCAGCCACCGGAACCCTGCTGCAACCCCTCATGACTCTTCCACACTCCACTGGGCAGCTCTGTCTCTGTACCAGCCACGCAACCCACCCACTGGCCAACCCACAACCCAGCCGCAAACCTTAGCCCCACCCGGCCCCCAGCCCAACTCGGCTAGACAAATGACTTAAACTTAGAGGTGAGGATTTTCTCCAGACCAAGAGACCTGATCAGGTGGAAAAGAGACCCCTTGTCATAGGCTATTGCTGTCATATAGTTATAATTTGAGTTTGTTATAACATGTGATATGAAGTGAGACTTAAGACAAGTTACTGTTGAATGTTGCAGAAAACCATTCAAAATGACTTCACAGACAATCAGGTCACCTTGCTACAGTGTAGTGTAGTGACGAGTCCTGAGACTCCTCACTTCTCATCACCTCGTGTCTCAGACAAGCTTTGGTGCATACGCCACGGGCGTTTGATGAAGCGACTGTTCAGAGTTTTCTGCCGAAGATGATGATGGAGGCTCATCTGAGGGAAGAGTGGGAAAGAGCGAGGGAGGGGGAGGAAGAAAGCGCCTGTCAGAAGCGCTCCTCTTCTCCCCTCGTCTCATCACAGGCGGCGCCATGCAGGAGTTTGGAAACAAAGAGGCGTCTGTCTCCCAGACCTGAGAGGAGAGCTGCTATCAGTCACACTTAAAAACCGCAGATAATAAAAGAAAGAAAGAGCGACAAGCCCCCTCTCCTTCAAAACTCCAGCCCCTTTGATGAAGTGCAAAATCACTGTTGCGCTTCAAAAGATGGAGTCGAGCTAAAAATACAAAAGCATCTTCTAGATTCCTAGTTAATCCCTGTTGTGGAAGGATTCGGTGTATATCAGCTCCCTACTTCCACATGCAGGCTTGGTGGCTCCTAGTGGGGGAGCGTATAGAGATGGCGCCACCCGGTGTCTATCTTAGGAACTTGTATACAACCTGTGGGAGAAGATGCAGCCAGTCATTAAATGCCTTGAAACCAGGGGTGCGTCTTAATAGTAAAGAAAAAATGGCTTCATCTCCACGTCTCCTTTCCTTCATCTGCGGTGTTGTGATGGAACTATACCGATGAAAGCAAACTCATGGCTGGCGTCCACTGAAAGGAAAGGGAGCCACTATAGAGTATTAAGAAGCACCCCAGTTCAGGTTTTCAGCGTGACTAAATGGATCATATTATTAAGGCAACATTTTGTGTGTCTTCTTGCAGTTTGTGTTCTGCCGTGACTGTAAGGAAGGGTTCCATGAGGGCGAATGTCATGTGAGGTCATCACCTGTCTCAGGAGGAGCCCTGCAGGTAACTGAGCCAATCAGCTGTGTGCTGCCCCCTGTTACACTGTCTCTGCTGCCTCCTACAGTCCACATGACCAGCATTAGTATCTAAAGAGGGAACACTGAAACGTACTTGTAATGGCTTGTAACAGTTCATAATTCAGAGTTGTGAGTAAAGATTAATTTAGAGATATTATATGTTTTATGTATGACTTGAGTTTTAAAACATGCCACAACATGGCATTCCTAAATCAACCAAATTTAAGCACAACATTCACTGTATCCACTCAAGAAATAAACCCCCAGTCTCTCACCCCTGGTCTGGTCTCTCTTTACTCTCTCCCTTGACCTCCCGCCCCAGGGTTATGTAGTGAACGAGGAGGCAGCTCTTCAGGCTCGGTGGGAGCAGGCCTCGCAGGAGACTATAGACGAGACCACCCGTCCATGTCCACATTGCAAGGTCCCAGTGGAGAAGAGTGGTAAGGCACTGTTTCTCCATCCCTCCATCTCACTCCATCCATTCTCTGATCCTTATTCCAATATATACATACACTACCGGTCAAAAGTTTTAGAACACCTACTCATTCAAGGGTTTTTCTTTATTTTTACTATTTTCTACATTGTAGAATAATAGTGAAGACATCAACATGATGAAACAACACATATGGAATCATGTAGTAACCAAAAAAGTGTTAAACAAATCAAAATATATTTTATATTTGAGATTCTTCAAATAACCAGCTTTGCACATGATTGGCATTCTCTCAACCAGCTTCATGAGGTAGTCACCTGGAATTCATTTAAATTAACAGGTGTGCATTCTTAAAAGCTAAATTGTGGAATTTCTTTCCTTCTTAATGCGTTTGAGCCAATCAGTTGTGTTGTGACAAGGGGGGGGGGGGGTACAGAAGATAGCCCTATTTGGTAAAAGACCAAGTCCATATCATGGCAAGAACAGCTCAAATAAGCAAACAGTCCATCATACTTTAAGTCATGATGGTCAGTCAATCCGGAACATTTTAAGAAGTTTCTTCAAGTGCAGTCGCAAAAACCATCAAGCGCTATGATGAAACTGGCTCTCATGAGGACCGCCACAGGAATAGAAGACACAGAGTTACCTCTGCTGCACAGGATAAGTTCATCAGAGTTACGAGACTCCGAAATTGCAGCTCAAATAAATGCTTCAGAGTTCAAGTAAGAGACACATCTCAACATCAACTGTTCAGAGGAGACTGGGTGAATCAGGCCTTCATAATCAAACTTCTGCAAAGAAACCACTACTAAAGGACACCAATAAGAAGATGAGACTTGCTTGGGCCAAGAAACATGAGCAATGGACATTAGACCGGTGGAAATTTGTCCTTTGGTCTGGAGTCCAAATTGAGATTTTTGGTTCCAACCGCCATGTCTTTGTGAGACGAGGTGTGGATGAACGGATGATCTCCGCATGTGTATTTCCCACCGTAGAGCATGGAGGAGGAGGTGTAATGGTGTGGGGGTGCTTTGCTGGTGACACTGTCTGTGATTTATTTAGAATTAAAGGCACACTTAACCAGCATGGCTACCACAGCATTCTGTAGAGATACGCCATCCCATCTGGTTTGTGCTTAGTGGGACTATCATTTGTTTTTCAACATGACAATGACCCAACACACCTCCAGGCTGTGTAAGGGCTATTTGACCAAATAGGAGAATGATGGAGTGCTGCATCAGACGACCTGACTTCCACAATCCCCCGACCTCAACCAAATTGAGATGGTTTTGGATGAGTCGGACCGCAGAGTGAAGGAAAAGCAGCCAACGAGTGCTCAGCATATCTGGGAACACCTTCAAGACTGTTGGAAAAGCATTCCAGGTGAAGCTGGTTGAGAGAATGCCAAGAGTGTGCAAAGCTGTCGTCAAGGCAATGGGTGGCTATTTGAAGAATCTCAAATATAAAATATATTTGTGTAACACCTTTTTGGTTACTATATGATTCCATATGTGTTATTTCATAGTTTTGATGTCTTAACTTTTCTACAATGAAAAAGAAAATGTAAAAATAAAGAAAACCCCTTGAATGAGAAGGTGTTCTAAAACTTTTGACTGGTACTGTATGTGTTCTATATCTACGTTGTTTTCCATATGCCCTTTATTTCTCCAACCCCTTAACACCACCCTCTGCAGTGGGAACAATACTGTATAATAGATTTCAAATGCCATCCTTTCATACATTGTCCTCTTCCCAAGCTTAGTCTTCTCTTCTTCTTTTTGCCTGTCTGTAAAGTTGTGTGTTTTTATACTGTGTTCCCAGGTGGCTGTATGCACATGGTGTGTCCCCGTGCCCAGTGTAAGTTTGAGTGGTGCTGGATTTGTCGTGTGGAGTGGAACAGGGAGTGTATGGGCAACCACTGGTTTGGCTGACTCTGAGACCTCAGAAAGGCCCTGCCGCCACTCAGGAATACGTACCTAGGACTGGAACACAAAATCTATCATGTGTTTAAAAGACTCAATAAAGCTGTGCCCTGACCTATCACAATCTCTTAAGCAGTGACCTCATTTGCCTTCAGTCACATTAGATTAATGCACAATGGTTGTCCGGCTTTAACTGGACAATATAGTGGATTTACACAGCATTTTTTTCCTTCTTGTGTCAAAGGCTGTCTCTGTGTCCATTGTACATCACAACCTTGTTATAAAGAATACAATGTTGTCTGTGTTTATATAATATATCCCGTTTAGCTGACTTACGAGTCATGTGTGCGTACATTTGACATACGAGTCATCACAGGAATCGAACCCACTGTCCTGGCGTTGCAAGGGTCACGGTTTATCAACTCAGCTACAGCTGACCACTCTTTTAGTCTTTCTTACTTAATGGTCTGTTAATAGTCTTTTTTTTCACCTGCTTTGTTGCCCTAGAGTGGACTTTAGCTTTTCGAACACCCCACCCTTCTTATGACATTATTGTGGCACCTGTCAATCACATTGTTATGGCAACCACGTCCTGTCCAACTCTGAGCTGTCGCTGCATATGGCCAAGTCATGGTGTTGTCATTTTGGAGGCCTTAGCTAACATAAAAATGCATATGAAAAGACCATTGGAATCCTATATCTAGGCATGAAACTGGTTTGTCAAGAGTGGGGCCACTTGGTGATTATATGTACCTATAATAAGCCACAATACATCTGTACTGAGCACACACTTAAGCTGATAAGAAGCCATAAACATGTCCACAGTTTCTCCAACATGTCTTAACAGCTCAGACAAACTCCAAAGCTGTTAAACATTAGAAGATAGGACCCATTGCTTTGTCAGTGTCATCATTGTTAACTTTGACATAAAGGCTGTTGCGCAACAAGCACATGAGTCAGAATGTACCATATTGTTCAGGTACAGTACTGCAGGTAGCTCACTAGTAAACAAACAGCTGGAAGGAAAAACAGTGACGGGGCCTGCAGAAGACTTTCCTTTTACCTGATATCCGCCTAACAACAATCCACTTCGCATCTCTCTGGATCACGCGGCTTTAGCAGGTTCAGAGTCTACCGGAATATACCAACTCCCTGTGTTTTGAGTGAAAGCCTTTGTTTGGAAATAGCTGCTCATTGTAGAGTTACTGTACCTACACTGGTAGGCTGGTCGCAGTCATATTGGAGCTGTGTAGTTAATTGTTTACAGAGAAGCCTTCAGGCCTGGAACACAGCAGGATGAGGAGACTGAACCGGGATAGTGCCTCTGGCCGTTACAACCCTGCCATGGAGATGGAGATGACTGATGGAGTTGTCAACCAGGTGAGGAGAAAATGGCACTTTGAAGTTTACCAATCTCCCTCTCAATGTCGTTATCTGTTGATATTTTTCCATTTCTATAGTAATCTGAAACCCTCTCGATACATTTTAAATGGTTACTCAGTTCCAAACTGTGTATGATTATAGAGTAGTGGGTTACTGTACTTCTTACTGGGTGATATATTTCAGAATTGGACATTTGAGTACATGTTATGATGCAGTTCTATGTACTGTAGTGTGATGTATGTGTGTCACTGCAGTCTGAACAGCAGCCAGTTGTTGGAACTGCGATCTCGAAGACATCTGTGTCCAGTGCTGCGAAGGCAGCTGCCCAGTGGGCGTCTTACACCTGCGGCCGCTGGAAACGAGCCTGCCGTCAGTGTGTGAAGAGAAAACCCACAGGTACCATTGCAGATAAAACTCCAAACTTAAGATACACCTAGATAAGAGTTCAAATACTCTGCGCTCTTTCAGGCTGTATGATCACCTTCTTGTTTAAAGGGGAATTCTTTGAGACCATGTACAAAGGCCTGGCCTTGGATGAAGATGTGATAGATGGAGGAGACAAAAGCTTCCACCTCAATAAAAGACTGCTAGACCATTTCAGAGATCTGGCTTCCAGCAATCAGGACACTGATGAGGTGAGGGGCGGATGGTGTTTACGTTGTAAAATGGGGCTAAAGGTATAGATGTCAGATATAGATAAGATATGGTCTGATTGAAGGCTGGTGATGATTCATACAGTCAATAATCCTGTTTGGTCATAGGTGGACCTTCAGTACCTGAGTGATGTAATCGCAGATGGAGCCGACCCCAACTCAAAGGACCGATACGGACAAACTGTCTTGCATGAGGTGAGACGGAAGTCTTTACACGTCATCAGATGGCTCAAAGACCTTCTGCTGTGGCAGTATCATTGTGAGTGAAGGCTTCCAGCCACTGTGTGTTCAACAGGGCTCTTCTGCCTGGTTCTAGATCTCAAGGGCGTGGAACGTGGACGTGATGCGTTTCTTCCTGGACAGGGGGGCTGATGTTCTGCGTCCTGACTCCTACGGGGTCACGCCCCTGCATGTTGCCGCAGCTCTGGACTACGAGGAGATGATCCACTTCTTGTTGGAGAGGAAAGGTCAGAGGTCAATTGTGTCTGTGTCACTTGTGTGTTACTTCTGTAGGTGAGGGATTTGAATGTGTTTTGTACTGTAGCTCACATACACATGTCCTGTCCCTTTAGCCGACATTGGTGCTCAGACCAACATGGATCATCAGACACCTCTGCACTACGCTGCTAAGAACGACGCGGTGGGGGCAGTCAGGGTGCTGCTGCAGTATGGGGCAGACATCTCCGCACGAGACTACAAAAGGAGAACCCCTCTACAACTGGCTGCCAACCTAGGTTAATACCTTTACTTGCCTCTGAGTGCACATTTCACACGCCATACTTTGCATTAGAATAGAATAAAACACAACTTTATTGTCCAAACACACATGGAAATGTACCCTCCACCTCACCTAAATAACTAAATTGTACATTACACAGTTATTGCTGTACTTGATTATGCTTCTTTTGTTGTACTCCTGTGTGTATTCAGACAGGAGTGAGGCTGCACGGACACTAATGGAACTGGGGGCTGATGCTGGGGTGAAGGACTCCGATGGTCAACTTTGCATCACCGCCATGATTGACAAGATGACCTCCGTGGTAAATATGGGTCGGATGGTCACTGACCCAAATGAGTCATCATACTGTAGCACATGCTCCAACTGTGTAGTTTGTCCTGACAATGTGCTAGTTGTTGTCATAGAGTGGGTTCTGTACGTGGTCATCCTATAGTATTGTTCAGCTCTCTTTGGTCTTGTCAGGCTCATTTGGCTCTAAACCAGTTCCATGTGACTGACCGGATGACCAGGCAGCAGTTCTACTACCTTCACCTGCTGGAGCCAGAGCCACCCAGCAAGCAGAATCCACCAGGACAGGGCTCACAAGGTATAGTCTGAAAAAAATATATACTATTTACACAGAATAAAATGTCCTATATGGTCAATGATCCCACTAATAAAAACACACTCTGTTTAACCACCTAACTCTGGGGGTCAAACCGTGCAACAGACTTCTAAACTATTTGTGCGATCTCTCATTTCTATTTTTTGTCTTCCAGAGGGTGTTGCCAGTGAGCCTACATCACCAGTATGTCCCACTCTTTAAGGCTAAACAGGCTAATAAAGTGATAATGGATGAAAACTAAGATGAGTCAAATAAGTCAACTAATTTGATCATAATTGCGATATGAATTTTCTCTAAATTCTCTCTCTCTTGCCAAAGTTGGAGTTCATAGTACACCAGGGGAAGTTGGATCTCATCATGCACCCTGTGGTTCTGAAGCTCATCACTGTCAAGTGGAAACTATATGGCAGGTCAGTTCATCAGTGAGAGAGAGAGAGAGACTTTGAGAGAGACTTTTGCCAGACAGGAGTGGCAGGTGTGTCGCTCCTGCCAGATTGGGCTCTGTCACCCCTCTTGCTCCCTCCAGTCTCATGCTCTGTCATAAATAAAATATACCATAGGCCCTAACCATTCACGCAGTTAGACACATAGCTGAAGGGATCTACTGTTAATAGAGTACTGAATGGTGGCTCAGTATTTCACTCTGAATAGTAAACTGGTGTCTCTGTAGGTTGGGGGCTTGGATACTCCTACTCCTTAACTTCCTGTTTATAGTCTCCTGGACGACAGTGGCCATCTCTGTGTCTGTTATCCGAACCGAGGAGCCTTATGTTTTCCCTGAGGTGAGAAAGTGAAGGACAGAGGGAACATATATATTTATATATATACAGTTGAAGTTGGAAGTTTACATACACCTTAGCCAAATACATTTAATCTCAGTTTTTTACAATTCCTGACATTTAATCCTAGTAAAAATGGCCTGTCTTAGGTCAGTTAGGATCACCACTTAATTTTATCAATGTGAAATGTCAGAATAGTAGAAAGAATGATTTATTTCAGCTTTTATTTCTTTCATCACATTCCCAGTTGGGTCAGAAGTTTACATACACTCAATTAGTATTTGGTAGCATTGCCTTTAAATTGTTTAACTTGGGTCAAATGTTTTGGGTAGCCTTCCACAAGCTTCCCACAATAAGTTGGGTGAATCTTGGCACATTCCTCCTGACAGAGCTGGTGTAACTGAGTCAGGTTTGCAGGCCCCCTTGCTCGCACACGCTTTTTTGGACTTTGTTGTCCTTAAGCCATTTTGCCATAACTTTGGAAGTATGCTTGGGGTCAATGTCCATTTGGAAGACCCATTTGTGACCAAGCTTTAACTTCCTGACTGATGTCTTGAGATGTTACTTCAATATATACACATAATTTTCCCTCCTCATGATGCCATGTATTTTGTAAAGTGCACCAGTCCCTTCTGCAGCAAAGCACCCCCACAACATGATGCTGCCACCCCCGTGCTTCACGGTTGGGATGATGTTCTTCGGCTTGCAAGTCTCCCCCTTTTTCCTCCAAACATAACGATGGTCATTATGGCCAAGCAGTTCTATTTTTGTTTCATCAGACCAGAGGATATTTCTCCAAAAAGTATGATCTTTGTCCACATGTGCAGTTGCAAACCGTAGTCTGGCTTTTTTTATGGCGGTTTTGGAGCAGTGGCTTCATCCTTGCTGAGCGGCCTTTCAGGTTATATCAATATAGGACTCGTTTTACTGTGGATATAGATACTTTTGTACCTGTTTCCTCCAGCATCTTCACAAGGTCCTTTGCTGTTGTTCTGGGATAGATTTGCACTTTTCACACCAAAGTACATTCATCTCTAGGAGACAGAACGCGTCTCCTTCCTGAGCGGTATGACGGCTGCGTGGTCCCATGGTGTTTATACTTGCGTACTATTGTTTGTACAGATGAATGTGGTACCTTGGCTGATTTCTTTTGATTTTCTCATGATGTCAAGCAAAGAGCCACTGAATTTGAAGCTAGGCCTTGAAATACATCCACAGGTACACCTCCAATTGACTCACATGATGTCAGTTAGCCTATCAGAAGCTTCTAAAGCCATGACATTATTTTCTGGAATTTTCCAAGCTGTTTAAAGGCACAGTCAACTTAGTGTATGTACATTTCTGACCCACTGGAATTGTGAATTATAATAATCTATCTGTAAACAAGTGTTGGACAAATTAATTGTGTCATGCACAATGTAGATGTCCTAACCGACTTGCCAAAACCATAGTTTGTTTACAAGTAATTTGTGGAGTTGTTGAAAAATGAGTTTTAATGACTCCATCCTAAGTGTATGTAAACTTCCGACATCAACTGTATATATAGATAGATATATATTTTTTTCATTAACTCTTCAGAATTACATTAAAAGTGTGATGTTTTAAGATTCACACACATTTCAGTCCTTCATTTAGATCCACAATGAAATAATGTGAATATGAAGGTATTTCACAGGTCATACAGATGTTTGGACATTAATGAAGTCATTGTGGACCCCAGGAAGAGTAGCTGTTCTGATTGTAACAGCTAATGAGGATCCAAATAAACAAATCTAAATATAAAAAGTATATTCACCTGCAGGACTGGTGGCGTGTGTTTGGGGTGGTGGTGGCTCTGGGGCTAACAGTGGTGGAGGTGGGCCGGGAAGTGGCGGAGATGATAGGCTCCAGGAGGAAGCTAAGGAGCTGGCAGAGTTGGTGTGAGCATCGCACCAACGATGACCTGCGCTGCACACACCCAATGTGGCCCGAGGTACAGCACCTTTTCTTACCCAGTAGACACACACAGACGCACATCTTAGTGAAATTTCTAGACCTGATCTAGGCTTACACAGTTAACCAAAATAAACTTCTTTTAAGATCTAGGGAAAGTCCTTCTGACCCCAATACATTATTTTGGCAGTATGTCATTTGTAAGGCTACAGGTTGTTGTATTCCCCATTGAGAATGTGCAACTTGACATGTTCTTTAAAAAAAAATGGTCTTCCTGCTTCAAAGGAAAAACATTTCTTGGAAGAGCAAATCAAACTGATCCACCGCATGAAGGGAAACTACTTACAAGACCCCTGGTAAACACATTTGTGTTATATATGATACAGTACATCTCATATGGATATGTTGTAACTCTGGCCCTTTAATAATGCTCTTCCATTACCTAACTGGCAAGCAGACGATGGGGATCTCATTTGGTTGTGTCACAGGAACATCTTTGATTGGCTGGTGTACATTCTGCTGATGGCGGTGTTCGGGATCCATGTGGCAGACATCTTCTTGCTTGGAGGAACACTGCGGAGCTACAGCCTGCGCCTCTTCGCTGTGGTCATCATCTTCCTCTGGCTCCGGCTGATGAAACACGTCCGAGCCTTCAGGTGATCAGACTGACCAACCACTGAAGAGTCCTCTCTTAGGGATCATTTCTTTACTTGTCTTCCTGATGAAGTGCAAGGCATTCGTTCATTTTAGAGCACCAATCTTGTGGTGGAGAATAATTAAACTTTACTTCCCTTCCCCCCGTTGATGACTGTTCTCTGGTCCCCAATGGATCATGGAAGGGAACAATAGGTTCTGAGTAAAAACACAGCTGAAACTAAACCCAAAAGCCTGAGCTTCCCTGTGAACAGTGCATTGTGTTCATTGGGAAGCTCAACGATAATAATGACACCTGGTCAGCGTCCCTATAGGTACACCTGGAGTTATCAGGTTCCATGTCAACAACACATGAATGGGGCGCCACAGGTGTCCCCCCCCCCCCCCCCGTAGTCGGGAGTTGTGACAACAAAGGAACTAGAGCTCATAGGCCCCCATATGGTCATGGCTCTCATATCCAAAATAGTACACATTTCTTAGAACAGCATGTCTGGATATTTCCAAACATAAAGTAGCCAAATACTAACCCACATTGAACTCATACAGCAGATCTTAGAGTCGTTGCGTCTGAAAATTCAACAGCGTTACACCAACACCACAACCTTTGATCCTCATTCTGTACAGGGTTATGGGTCCTTTCATTGTCATGCTGGGGAAGATTGTGGGGGATGTGCTACGTTTCCTCTTCCTATATGCAGAGATCTTTATCCCTTACGCGTGTGCCTTCTGGATTATATTTGGAGGTAAGTTGGGAAGCAAACCATAAGACGATGCATGTTTTATGAAACATACCCACAATATGACATGGCATATGCTACTGCAGCTGTCCTGGTATGATACAAAATACACAAAGAAATGTATTTACGGTCTGTCTGTGAACTGTCCTCCCCAGGTCAGGCGTCAATACCCAGTATGCGGACTGTACCCCAGCTGCTCTACAGCCTGTACCGCATCACTCTGGTGGACGAGTATGAGTTTAATGCCATGGTGGAAGTGGACTCGATCATGGCCCACTTCCTCTGTGGTACCTTTCTGGCTCTGTCCTCCATTCTGTGTGTCAACCTGATGATTGCCCTTCTCTCGGACACCTTCCAAAGGTACGAGCTGCTAAAATGATATTTGGCGAACTAGGTGATCAGTAGTGTGCTGATCAGCCTTTACAGCTTACACTCGTGTGCGCTCAAGTACTGTATATTGTTTGTCTACGCCAGGTTTGCGTGTTTATCTACGAACAAACATATGACTCAGTATGCATCTGTCACTCTCAGCATCAGTATGTATCTCTTCTGTCAGGGTGTATGACAATGCACTGGCCAATGCAGTAATGCAGCAAGCAGCCATTATCCTGCAGGTGGAGGAATCCATGCCCCGTCTCTGCCGTTTCTATGACGACCAGCACATCCACCGCTTCTGTGCCCCTCTTGGGGAGTTATACGATGATGACATCAGAACTGACTCAAAGCGGCACGCAGAGCTGAAGACGATCACCACTCAGATCAAGGTGACGGGATGGGACATTCATCTTTTAACACCTGCGTTTGAACTGTATGTCTTTCTATATCTGTGTCTGCCTGCGGGGTGGTTTAGTTTAGGGAGGTAGAGTGCTTGTTTCTCTTTAAGCATGCTTTTTTACTTGTTTCCGACACTTCAGGAGACCCTAGATGAGTTCCTGGAGATCCAAAAAGAAGTGAATCCCTCCGAACAAGGAAGACCTGATGAGAGTGACAGGGACTCAGGGTAGGCACAGCACTGCCTCTCTTTTACCTGACTTTAGGAGTATTGAACAACTATGCTATATTGTGGAATATTTCCCGGCTTGTGTCAAGATCTTTCTCTTCCTGTCTCTCCTAGGGAGAGGTGCTTCTCATCCCCTGTGCAGGGGGAACACCTGCAGACTCTGCAGAGGCTCCAGATGGACCAGACCCAGCAGAGCCAGGACCTCAGTGCCCTGAGGGCAGACATGAAGAACCTACAGGCCCTGATCCACCAACTGATCCAGTCCCAGACCAGCTCATGTCAGTATTATGTTGACCTCGTAAATAACCTTCTATACAGGGTCTATACACTAAGACAGACCCGATAACTAGTCTAGTGCAGTCTGACTGGGTCAAAGACTAAACAAAGAGTAAAGTCCATTCAAAACCAGAGGGAGTGCGTATTTGGATTAAGTGTCTTTACACATGATGAAGTAACTTGAACTGACATCATGACTCTATCATTCAAATAAGAGAAGCTCTCCCTTATAAATAGAATCCATGGACTTTACTCTTTGTTTAGTCATTGACCCAGTCAGACTGCACTTCACTAGTTCTATTTCTTTGAGGCCTACTATGATAACCTGTCCCTGTGCCTGTTTCTTGTGTGCATTTCTGTGCTAGAGTATAGCTATGTTTCACTGTCTCCTGTCGGTCCATAGCTGACAGATTACGTTATTTTGTCTTTGTGCAGGTGTGGGCTGTGGTGTGACTGTGAAGGCAGCAGAAAGCACTGGGTCAGAGACCGTTGAAGCGCCACCATACAGGTGAGGTATCACTGGTTTAAGGCATCTTGGATACCTTTAGTTTTTGTAACGGGTCGCAAAACGACATATGGAGAACTCCTTCCCCTTCACGCGATGCGATTGAGATGCTTAATATCAAAAGATGTTTACAGTCACGCCACACCCTTACTGTATCCATGTGACCTGTCGCTATAAAAGGCTGTGGCGTGACATACTGTATTTTCTTAATTCTCACCTTTTTGTTTTACATTACGAGATAACTATTAATCCCCTTCTAATTATTTTCTTACGGAATGACCTACTCCCCCGCTCTCTTGTTATTGTGCCTGTCCATAATAACTAACTTGTATTGCTTTTTTTCGGGCTTTTCCATACTAGCTTGCCCGCTAATTAGTTTAGGGTCTATACCGTTAGCTCGTAGCTAGCTAGCTAAATTAGCCACACATAGTTACCGTAGCTAGTTAGCTTGTTGTACCTGTTGTTGGCGCTTGTTGACTCGCGGTGTCATGCCAGTCCCCGTTTGACTTCCACACCAGCCCATTGATCCAGCATTACCATTCCCTAGCTTGTGATCACGGAGCTCAGCGGTGCTGTAGGCTACCAGTCCTCGCTTGACTGAGTCCACTGACGCCGAGACTGTTAGTCCATGCTTGACTGTGCCAGTCAGATAGCTTCATATATACCTTGATACATATTTAGGCGGAAGTCTCAACCCCGAAGCACGATGGGTCAGAGCCAACGATTATCTTTTTCTTGGTACACACTTCTCTTATGTGAAAATCCTTTCTTTGTAACTGATTCAGTGCTGTACACGGGATGTTGTTCCACCCATGTCAACCGTGTGAAAAACAACTCCCAGCCTCAGACGAGCACACACTTTGCATTCTTTGCTTGGGAGCTGAACATGCTCAAGGGGCAGCACGGAGTAGCAGCTTTTGCACTCACCGTCAGAAATTCAAACCAAGAGCATTGAAATCTCGAACTCCGGATTCTCATCAGATGAGTCTGCTACACAGATCAATGATCATTCCAAATGCTCCAGGTCTAATGACGGGTCTCACTCCCCTTGTGATCCGCCGCCCAATAAACGGCAGCGCTCATCCTCACTTGGGCACAAATCTCAACACACTGAGATGCGCAAGGAGATTAAGTCACTGGACAGTCGTATGGCAACCATTAAGTATGCCCTTGAGCACCTACTTGCCAGGCTTCCCCCGCCAGTACCAAACCCAACCCCAACCTTGTTGAATCGGATGACGGTCGACCAGAAAATATCCTTGTCTGAATGTTTAAGAGGGAAAACAAGAACCTCAACGTGGAACATACACTTACTGCCATGGCATCCACATACAAGTTTGATGAATTCAGTTCTTCAAAGACTGAGACATCCATACCGTTTTTTAAATACTTTGTGCGTGAGCTTAATATTGCGGAAAGATTGTTGCTTCCATCAATGTAATTGTCTGCATCATTTCCAATCCCCCATATCTTTTTTGGGGAAATGTATATATCCATATACATACACGTACATATGCATACATAAACATTCATACATATACACCCATATACAGTTGAAGTCGGAAGTTTACATACACTTAGGTTGGAGTCAATAAAACTTGTTTTTCAACCACGCCACAAATTTCTTGTTAACAAACTATAGTTTTGGCAAGTCGATTAGGACATCTACTTTGTGCATGACACAAGTCATTTTTCCAACAATTGTTTACAGACAGATTATTTCACTTATAATTCACTGTATCACAATTCCAGTGGGTCAGAAGTTTACATACACTAAGTTGACACTGCCTTTAAACAGCTTGGAAAATTCCAGAAAAGGATGTCATGGCTTTAGAAGCTTCTGATAGGCTAATTGACATCATTTCAGTCAATTGGAGGTGTACCTGTGGATGTATTTCAAGGCCTTCAAACTCAGTGCCTCTTTGCTTGACATCATGGGAAAATCAAAAGAAATCAGCCAAGACCTCAGAAAAAAAATTATGGACCTCCACAAGTCTGGTTCATCCTTGGGAGCAATTTCCAAACGCCTGAAGGTACCACGTTCATCTGTACAAACAATAGTAATGCACGTATAAACACCATGGGACCACGCAGGCATCATACCGCTCAGGAAGGAGACGCGTTCTGTCTCCTAGAGATGAACGTACTTTGGTGCGAAAAGTGCAAATCAATCCCAGAACAACAGCAAAGGACCTTGTGAAGATGCTGGAGGAAACAAGTACAAAAGTTTCTATATCCACAGTAAAACGAGTCCTATATCGACATAACCTGAACGGCCACTCAGCAAGGAAGAAGCCACTGCTCCAAAACCGCCATAAAAAAGCCAGACTATGGTTTGCAATTGCACATGGGGACAAAGATCTTACTTTTTGGAGAGATGTCCTCTGGTCTGATGAAACAAAAATAGAACTGTTTTGCCATAATGACCATCGTTATGTTTGGAGGAAAAGGGGAAGTCTTGCAAGCCCGAAGAACACCATTCCAACCGTGAAGCACAGGGGAGGCAGCATTATGTTGTGGGGGTGCTTTGCTGCAGGAGGGACTGGTGCACTTCACAAAATCGATGGCATCATGAGGAAGGAAATTATATGGATATATTGAAGCAACATCTCAAGACATCAGTCAGGAAGTTAAAGCTTGGTGGCAAATGGGTCTTCCAAATGGACCATGACCCCAAGCATACTTCCAAAGATGTGGCAAAATGGCTTAAGGACAACAAAGTCAAGGTATAGGAGTGGCCATCACAAAGCCCTGACCTCAATCCTATAGAAAATGTGTGGGCAGAACTGAAAAAGTGTGTGCGAGCAAGGAGGCATACAAACCTGACTCAGTTACACCAGCTCTGTCAGGAGGAATGAGCCAAAATTCACCCAACTTATTGTGGGAAGCTTGTGGAAGGCTACCCGACACTTTTGACCCAAGTTAAACAATTTAAAGGAAATGCTACCAAATACTAAATGTGTGTATGTAAACTTCTGACCCACTGGGAATGTGATGAAAGAAATAGAAGCTGAAATAAATCATTCTCTCTACTATTATTCTTACATTTCACCTTAAAATAAAGTGGTGATCCTCACTGGCCTAAGACAGGGCATTTTTACTAGGATTAAATGTCAGGAATTGTGAAAAACTGAGTTTACATACATTTGGCTAAGGTGTATGTAAACTTCTGACTTCAACTGTACATACATACATACACACACATACCAACATACATAAACATACTTTTTTTTAGAATATAGCTTTTTTATTCCCCGCAAACCCTACCGCACACCCCCCCCCAATTGGAGTAAACTAATAAACAATAACACTTAGGCTTCTACCTTCCGTTTATACATATTTTTCACATTTTACAGACACAATCTATTTTATAATAGTTATATTTGTCTGTTTTTAGTCCTTCCTCTATTTCTGATGTCCATCCAGTTTGAAACTGTGCTGTTTTACAGACCCCGTATGTTTTACATTGGTTATCTTGTTATTAGTCCCACCTTCAGCTCCATTCAACCCCTCCCATCTATCTCTTAACACCATCCATTTTGGATTTCTATTTGCCATATATTTTTCAACTGTGCTGTGATGCTTCACAAAAGTGCTGAAGCTTTCTATCCTCATAGCTTCTACAGATTGTAAATTAAAGATAAACATTTTTGCTAAAATAATTATTATATTATTGATTGATTGATTGACTATGGCTTTTCAAATCGCCCAGTATTGCTATCTGCAGTGTTAGTTCTAGGTAAATGTTGCAATTCTTCAGCCATTCCTGGACCTGTGACCAAAAATGAGCTACATATGGACAGTACCAAAATAAATGATCTTATGACTCTGCCTCCTCACAGCAAAATCTGCAGAGCTGGGAAGATTGTATCCCCCATATATATTTACATTTACGTCATTTAGCAGACGCTCTTATCCAGAGCGACTTACAAATTGGTGCATTCACCTTATGATATCCAGTGGAACAACCACTTTACAATAGTACATCTATATCTTTTTTTTATATAACATTCTATTGGTTGTAAGAATTTTGTATAGTAATTTAAATTGAAAAATTTGAAGTTTTGATTCCGGCGTTGTTTTGCGTGTCAATTCATAAACCATGTGCCATGGAATGGTTACATCAAAAATCTCTTCCCAACTATTTTGCAATTTATATGGCACAGCTGTCAATCTTTGGTATATGTTTTTATTTATTACAATTTTCTTTAATCATTTATGTTCTTTAATGCAGGGCCGACAGACAAGTTCCTTACTTTTTCCCCCTTCTATTTGCCTCTTCCATTTTTGTGGTAATGCTGCAATTAGTTGGTTTTAATTTTGGGTAGAGCAGACATATCCATATGTCTGTGTTAGCTGCAAGTGCGACATAGCTCCACCAGTCCTATTTCTGATATCATTCACTAAAATTATACCTTTTTTAAACATTTCATCGATTCATTTTTTATTTTTATCAATTAGTATATTTGAGTTTAACCACAATATTTGTTGTATTATTTGTTCTGTCTTTTCAGGTGGATTAAACTGAAATTGCATCCAACTTTCTAAGGCTTGTTTAAAAACATAATGATATTTTGGAGATTATTTCCTTTTTAAACAACCGAAAGTGAGCAGTTGTAATCTGAATAAATGGAAAAGGACATTCTTGAACATGGGGTGAGACATTCCTACCAACTTTTGTATGACTGATGCCTTTAGTCTAATGCTTTAATATTTAATCATTTCTGCCCTCCGAATTCATATTCGTTATATAAATAGGCCCTTTTAATTTTGTCTGGCTTGCCATTCCAAATAAAATTGAAGGTCACTAGCTGTAGGCAAAACCATAAGCAAATAGGTAAACTGTGATATGACTAAAGAGTTATTCAGGGTGATTTTTCCACAAATAGACAGGTATTTTCCTTTCCATGGTAGCAAGATCTTATCTATTTTTGCTAACTTTCTACAAAAATTTATTGGAGTGAGATCATTTCTTTCTTTTGGGATTTTTATACCGCGTATGTCCACATCCCTGCCAGACCATTTTATTGCTAAACTACACGGTAATGTAAAATTTTCATTTTTTTTAGTGATCCAATACGTAGTATAGTACACTTATTATAATTTGGTTTTAATCCAGGGAGGTTAGCAAAAGTATCTAGATCCTCTATGAGGCCGTGGAGGGATTCTAGTTGTGGTTTTAAAATAAAACATGAGTCATCAGCGTACAATGACACCTTTGTTTTTAAGCCACGGATTTCTAATCCCTTAATATTATTGTTGGATCTAATTTTAACAGCTAACATTTTGATGGCAATAATAAATAGATATGCCGATAGTGGACAACCTTGTTTTACACCTCTAGACAGTTTAAAAGTTTCTGAGATGTAGCCATTATTTACTATTTTACACCTAGGGTTACTATACATAACTTTAACCCATTTTATAAGAGATTCCCAAAATTGAAATATTCTAGGCATTTATATATAAATTCCAGTCATACTTTATCAAAATCCTTTTCAAAATCAGCTATGAAAACCAGGCCTGGTGTCCCTGATATTTCATAGTATTCTATTGTTTCCAGTATTTGTCTTATATTATCTCCAATTTATCATCCATGTAAAAAACCTGTCTGATTAGGATGAATAATATCTGACAATAACTTTTTAATTCTATGTGCCAAGCATTTAGCTAGAGTTTTTGCATCATAGCACTGAAGTGTAAGATGCCTCCAATGTTTTAAATGGACTGGATGTTTATATATACCACTTGGGTCCTGTTTCAGTAATAATGAAATCAGACCTTGTTGCATGTCCGATAATCTACCGTTTATATAGGAGTGGTTAAAACATGCTAATAATGGTCCTCTGAGTATATAAAAAAAAGTGAATCATGCGTGACTCCATTATTTGTAACAAGTTTCAATAAAAAAAATGGTAGCATTTCTATATTGAAGATTCCCCATATTCCATCCAGTTCGCTTTATTTTTTTAATAATATATTACACTGTATCTTTCTTGAATAAGTTCCTACATTTCTTTTTGTTTTTCCTCTAACTTATTCTGTGCCTCTATGGTACAGTTTTTATTGCTACCTATCTGTTCTGTTAGTCCTTCAATTAATTTTGTTAATATGGACTCTTTTGATCTAAATTTATTTTGTTTTATAGATAAGTACTGAATTGCATGGCCTCTAAAGGCACATTTAAAAGTGTCCCTTACAATAAGGGAATCTGCTCTACTTATGTTATGTCTGAAAAATTCAGTTATAAATTCCTAGTTATAAACAATTTATCATCCAATAGGCTTTGATTAAATTTCCAATATCCTCGCCCACGTGGAACTTCTGTAAGAGTAATATATATATGCCAATTATGTGATGATCTCACCGCATTCTGTCCGCTATCAACACTTTTTCAACTTTTGGTGCCAGAGAGAATGACATAAGAAAGTAATCTAGACGACTAGCTTGATTAAGCCTCCGCCATGTATATCTCACTAGGTCAGGGTATTTAAGCCTCTATATATCCACTAATACCAATATATCCATGACATTCATGATTTCCTTAAGTGCCTGAGAGTGATAGTTTGTAGTGTGATTTCCTTTACGGTCCATAGAGGTATTTAAAACCGTTATATAATCTCCCACCATAATAATAGAGTCTTGTGTTGCTTGTAGAGTTGATACATTCTTATATATATTTTAAAAGAAGCGTGGATCATCATTATTTGGACCGTATAAGTTAATAAGCCATATCTGTTTATTGTCCAATTACATTTAAAATAGTCCATATACGTTGATGATCTGTTTGGACAATTTGCACATTTGGCACAAAATTACTATTAATTAATACCATCACCCCTTTTAAATTTCTTTGCCCATGGGAGAAATATATTTCACCTCCCCCCAGTCCTTTTTCCACAAAACTTCATCTAAAATTGTTGAATGAGTTTCCTGTAAACAATAGATATTATATTCCTTCTCTTTTAGCCAGGTAAATACTGATCGTCTTTTCTTATTATCTGCTAAGCCATTACAATTATAACTGGCTATACATATTTCACCACTTACCAAAATGAGACACAACTTTCACTTCACTTTATCAAAATATATGTTTGTAAACATACCATTTAAAAAGTAACATGATGATTGAGTGTCTATATAGCTGTACCATGATATTTGCATTGCTACTAAGTAAACCTCCAATTGGTCCCCACTCTCCACCCGCTAAAAGCCTTCCTCATCCCTAGTTGGGTTGTCATCCCAGTGCCCGGCAGACCACCCCCGACCCCCCCCGTATCCCATAGCCCTGAACAGACTGGGATCCATCCTTCGAAAAGAGCACACAGTGCCACTCACAGAACAGAAGTAGATCAACAGCCAAATGCATTTCCATCGCCCTCACCTCGATTTTCATTATATGTAGCCATAAAAAAATAAAAAATAAAATATATATATATATTTTTTTTTAAATACTGTTTCTTATTTTCCATAATTAGCTATTAATATTTCCAGTAATGTAGGCAATTTATGTAAAGGATTTTTACCTCTCACCAGTCTCGCCATTACCTAAATTACATTATTGCAAGCAATTATTATATTCGCAAACAATTCTTGTGAATCATCCTATATTGTCCCTAACATCTTTTACTGCCCCGCAACAGTTGTGGGATACACACATACACCCACACACTCATACACACTCAACCCCTTTCCCCCACACAACCATAGGCTCACATTCTCAACAGTTGCACCATCCCAGAGCCCAACTCAAGAAAGGTCTTGATTTACGAATGCATATACAGTTGCAGCTGTATGAGAAGGCCTGCAAAATTGCAAAAAAATGGGAATAAATGGGGAAATTTTATTAACCATTGTCACATCCTAGATGATGGAGATCAGATATACCCCCTTCCCCTGAAACACCTACAACATGGTCCCCCGTAGTGACCATATTCCCAAGCATCTCCGTGCAGTCAGACCTTTGATTTTGTGCCACCAGGGCCACAATAATTTGGCCCCTCTCTGAATGTCCGAGTGTGACCCCCTCCCATGGGTTACTGCAGCTAGTGTTGCCAGCACTGCCACTGCCTGGGTGGGGGCACCCCACCAGCTAGGTACAAGGTCGTCAAGGTTCTCATTAGCAGCTTTGAGAATTTCCTTGTATATTATGCTCTCCTTTTAGGGGGTTTTGGCTTTGCAGGACCAACCCTGCCAAGCTGGCTCAGAATCTTGAGGGGGCAGTGCTGCTCTAGGTCTCTGGGTCATTCAGGTGGGTGTCTAGGGTATAGGGTTGTGGATTGTTCCATCAATATAGGATCATAAATAAATAGATTAGATGTATAATTTATTTTAAAACACTGTTCCACCATGATAGGATAAATAAATAAGATATATAATTCATTATAAAAATTATATCCCTCATCTGAACAACATTGAACCCTCTCTCACAACCCCTGCTCACAGCAATACATTGGTTCTGTGATATGCAACCATTTCCTTTCTCACTCAACGCCACACTTTCCCAAACACCAAAAAAACACACACCACACCATCCATCCATACTGTGCCTTCTGTTTACTGAGTTTTTATATTCACCATGTTGAATTTGTGCTTTTGTGTTCCAATTAGTTATTGGATACAGAACTTTACGCCGCTCTGCAATTTCCTTCAGGAACTGGTCATTCATGCCAATTTTCGTCCCAGCAAGTCTTTTACCCAGGCTTTTAACCATTATTTTATCTTTAAAGAAAGCAAATTTGGCAACCATTGGGCGCTCATACCTCTGCCCTCTCTGTCCGAAGAAGTGTACACGTTCTAGTTGGATTTTGTCGATAGCTTCGAGTAGAATCTGAAGCGCTGTAAGGAGGAAATCTTTAACTACAGATTCAAGAACTTCTCCTTCTTTCTCTTGGACACCTGTAAGTACCAGATTTTTCTCTCATGGATCTAGTCTGTATGTCAAGTAAGGCTTCTCAGAAAGATGTCCTCCTTTTTAGGTTCATTAACATCGGTTTCAATCTTATTGACTGTCTCTTTTAGTGTCGCAGCTTTTTCGTCACTCATCTCGAGGCTTGCCTTCAACTCTTTTATATCCTTACTGACTAGTTCAAGTATAACCAGTTTGTCATTTATTGATTTTAGCAGATCGGTTTCAACCTTACCATTCCCGGTGGTGAAAATATTAAATCGTCTGTGTCTGTAGAAGAGTCACATTTTCGTTTTGAAATAGGTTCCCTTGTCTGACTCTCCGTCATGTTTGGGTGTTGCATGTTTTCGTAATATTTGTCGATAAATTTCTCTAGTCTTAAGATTCGTTTTGTGTTGTTATCCAGATTGAAGGTTATCACCCACCAGATTGTGTAGTGCTAATATTTAGTCTAACTTACCGATATTGGATATTACATTTTTATCTTGAGGTGCTCTACATAGCTACGTTCAGTACGCCATCTTGACTCTCAGTCCGCTACCTTGACTCTTAGACCTACCCCTATCAGCCCTCTGATGGCGTCTCATAGACCTACCCATATCAGCCCTCTGATGGCGTCTCATAGACCTACCCATATCAGCCCTCTGATGGCGTCTCATAGACCTACCCCTATCAGCCCTCTGATGGCGTCTCTTAGACCTACCCATATCAGCCCTCTGATGGCGTCTCTTAGACCTACCCCTATCAGCCCTCTGATGGCGTCTCTTAGACCTACCCCTATCAGCCCTCTGATGGCGTCTCATAGACCTACCCATATCAGCCCTCTGATGGCGTCTCTTAGACCTACCCCTATCAGCCCTCTGATGGCGTCTCATAGACCTACCCATATCAGCCCTCTGATGGCGTCTCATAGACCTACCCCTATCAGCCCTCTGATGGCGTCTCTTAGACCTACCCCTATCAGCCCTCTGATGGCGTCTCATAGACCTACCCCTATCAGCCCTCTGATGGCGTCTCTTAGACCTACCCCTATCAGCCCTCTGATGGCGTCTCATAGACCTACCCATATCAGCCCTCTGATGGCGTCTCATAGACCTACCCCTATCAGCCCTCTGATGGCGTCTCATAGACCTACCCCTATCAGCCCTCTCTCAGCCCTCCCAATGCACTTGGAGCATGCCAAATGACAGAACCCCCTGCCATTCCAAGCATACGCACTCGCTTAGCTAGAGTTCACGGTGCAGATGAGAATAGTTTTGGCCATTTTCCCCTGTATGTACAAATAATTTGCTTCGCTTGTTATGCCTGCTTCTCTCAGTCACAGTTCAGACCAAGAGCTGCCTAACAAACGATGCAGGGCATCTGATCGCTTCCTATGTAGGACACATGACAGCACTACTTCAGTCGCTAGGCTTAGCAATTCAGCAGCAATACTGTTGTCCTACGTTCACCATTTGAGCCCCTGTCTTCACTTGAGATTCATGAGCTCTCAGTCAAGACTGCCTTTCTATTGGCTATTGTTTCAGCCAAGCGTGTTAGATAATTACATGCACTTTCTACCCATCCTTCATGCCTCACTTTAGCAGAACATGGATCTAAGGCAGTGCTTCGGCCAAATCCAGCCTTCTTACCTAAGGTGCTTTCATCATCACATGCTAACCAGCCCTTAATAATAGCGACATTTCACCTGCCTCCCTACTTGTCACAGGAGAGTCGTGAGTGGCTTTCACTTGTCCGGTTAGGGCATTGAGTGCTTATCTTGCTGCAACAAGAACTGTTTGTCAAACCGAACAGCTTTTTGTGTGTTATGGGGAGAACACCAAAGGGCGCGCTGTCTCGAAGCAGAGACTGGCACGTTGCAGTGTCACAATCATACGCTGCAGCATGTAGACCAACTTTAGATGGCATAGTAGCACACTCCACCAGGGGTATGGCCACTTCATGGGCCCCGTTCAGAGGGGCCTCGCTGGACTGTCTGTGCTGTTGCATGTTGGGCAACACCTATGACTTTCATGAGGTACTATAGACTCAACCTTCTATCCACATCATCAGTGGGATCTATGGTTCTGGACACGGCACGCTCTCTCAACCCAGATAAGTGAGTGTACCGTGAACCTTGTGCTTATTTATCTACCATCAGTGAGATGGATGTTCTATAAAAAAGGCTTTCCACTATTGGTGCTGTTGCACCCAAATGAAGCCTCATGTTGTAAGTTCTAGCTTTCAGCTTGCTTGTGTATAAAGTTTTATACCACAGTTGAAATTCTGTGTTACCCTGTTGGATAATTATATTCTGTTGCATCCTGTGGTGGATACAAGGACATCCCAAGGACTCATCTGGACTAAGTTAAATGGTGAGTTATCCCACTCTGTTGTCCAAACGACCTCTTCGGTACAGCCTCTCCCATAGTTCGTTTGGCACCCATTACGAAAATGAAAGAGAGCGTTGGGTTACGGATGTAACCTTGGTTCTCTGAGTATCGAGTCGCCAAGCTTTCATGTCGTTCCTCCACCTCTATGAGGTTTGAGTGAAGTAATAGACAGTATGTCATACCACACACCCTTTTATAGTGACAGGTCACATGGGTACAGTAAAGGTGCAGCGTGACTGTAAACATCTTTTGATATTAAGCATCTCAATCACTTCGGGTGAAGGGAAGGAGTTCCCAGAGGTCGTTTGGCAACCAATCACTCTACCACGGTTACATCCGTAACCCATGTGTATGTGGAATCCCTTTGTTGTAAGCCTGTAATTGCATAGTGCACTCTGCAGATGGCCACAGGGTGTCTCAGCAGTCTGCTTCACAAGTACAGGGCGTGTCCAATTTGACCTGTTTACTTTGAACTCACGAGTGTTGTAATATCCAATCTTCCAGGGCCTCAACAGGTTGACTCCTTGATGCTGAAGATGCTTGTAACCACAGAGACTGCACAAGCAACAAGAGATCCAGGACCAGACAACAAGGATGAAACCTTGTAACTAACATCCATCTCCTTATCGGTTTTTAGGTCATTCAGATCATTTATGGTATCTTATGATATGACTACAATACATGCAGTATATTTTTGCTAATCTAATAGATGCGGGAAAGAGGTCAAATGGAAGCAGACTGTGGAGGATAGGAGGATGACGCCGGATTGGGCATATTCAACGAATCGGATATTCTTCAAATCTGTCAAATCCGGTTCCGGTGGCATGCATTGAAATGCGTGGCTTTTCTTTTGCAAAATAAATATTTTCAAATAATTGTTAACATATAACATCACATTAAGGTGTGGGACATTTACTGTATTACAAGGAACAATAGCAGGTCTGTTTCGCTCCAGTAGCTGGCATATTCTGTCCATTCACAATTCACCTATGGGGACATATGGTGGCTCTTAACACCCGACAACAGAAGGAGTTGGCCACTACTATCCGAGAAATTGATCGCGACAACATTACCTCTGCCTTCGACTTGCAATTCAAAACTGATAAATGAATCTCTTGCACTGCTCTTGCACTTACCTACTCAACTAAAGTGGAAAGTTTCGAGACAGTGGCCAATCTGACAGAAGGGCGACTCCATGACCTGAAATCAATTTCCTAAAAAATAAAACAGAATTACTCGAAAAATAAACTCAATGTGTGGGTCACAGGACTTGATTCTGGTGTGGAAGCGGGCAACCCAACTTCCTTCATGAGCAATCTTTTCTATGAACTGTTTGGGCGGGATAAGCTGGGTCCCATGCCGCTGATAAACATTGTGCACCGTACGAGACCTCTCCAGAACGGATCTTTTGTGTATGATTGTACAAATCCCACAGTTTTGAATTCAAATGGCAAATTGTTCGCCTCACAGCGGATTCGGGGGCTCTGACCTATGCAAAGAAGAGGCTCAGCTTCTACCCAGATCTGAGTGCTGAACTGCTGAAACAGAGGGCGATCTACAACGAGGTGAGATCCCAGCTACCGAAGCTAAACCTGAGATGCGGCTTCATCCGCCAAGCAAGACTCATCTTGACCTTCCAGAATACAACACAGATGTTTTCCACTGCCAAGGAGGTTCAAGACTCCTTCGATAAGCACATTAAGTCCAACACACAAGGGGACGAGCCAACAGATTTTATTGTAGACTAACCCCAATTTGGTTGGCTCAATATTCAGGTATGCTATCCACACACAATCACGCAGCCTAGCCTATGGCTGTGATGCTGCCCTCAGCATAAGACAATGAGGAGGAAACCATCTCAATTGGGTAAAGGAACACCATTATTATTGCTGAACATTGGACTGTTCCAGGACATTTAGACAATGATGAATCCATACCAGTTAATGAACAATGGACAGTATATTGCAGTGCCATACAGACTGGGGTTGCTTCCTTGTGGGGCTACAGCACATTGCATCCCTATAGGCTAAACTGTTTAGGATAGTTGCCCAGTTCCATATGGGCTCCCACACAATTATTTTTTGCTTGTTCTTTTTTTTCTTCCTATGTTTAAGGTAATGTATACCCTACTGCTAATAATGATGAGGATATTTGACTATTTAGGTCTGCATTTCTGTTATATTTATCCTATTTTTGTCCCCTTTGCTCTACATTCTTTTCTTTATTACCCACTCAATCTATCAAGTCTGCAATCTTAAATTGAAAGGTCTGAAAGGGTAAATGGCTACATATTTTATGTTTTACTTTATTTTCTTTCTCAATACCTTAAGACAATAAAAACATTTGCTGCTTAAGAAATGTCATCTGTAAGGCTCCCACCATTATGCTGCAACCCTGTAATTCAGGGTGCGGGGGGAGCCGGGGAGGGAGGGCTGAGGGCCAGGGAGTTGGGTGTTAAGGAAGGGGGGTTGGTGGCTAGGGAGGGGAGGGAGGGGTTGGGGGGGGGGGGTGGCTTCTCGTGGGGAATGACCAATGTGTAGGTTTCCCTGTGGGTCCAGCTTTTTGTTTCACATCCAAAGGCTTATTAACACTACAGCTAACAATTACATCATTAATAGTACATTGTTTTTTTTTAACAATGGCAACACTAGATATTATTATTATTAAATGTTCCAGCTGTCGATATCCTAGCAAGAAACCGTATGTATATAGCAATGCTCCAAGAAACACACCTGCTCCAAAAGGACTCGCATAGAAGAGAGAACCATTTGTACAAACTGGCTGCATTTTCATCAGCTCCAACTAAAGGTGTAATCATAATGGTACATAAGAAACTCAAAATTACCATCTTGGGTAAAGGCGAAGACCAAGAAGGCAGAATCACTTTCGTGAAATGTATCCATAATGGAAAGAAAATTGCCTTTTATTAATGTGTATGCTCCAAATTCACATGATCCTATGTTTTTTTGATTCTCTGAACAGCATATGGCTAGAATGAACTGAATTCCATCTGGTTATTGGGACAGACATGAATGCCATTTTGGACATGCAGGACAAATCTATTAAGACCAACTACAATCCACATACAACCAAGGATCTCCAGAATATACTCTTTGTTTACAACCTCATTGATGCCTGGTGAGCACATAATCCTAAAACAAAAAGATTACACTTTCTACTCAAAAAGGCATAAATCATTCTCACAAATAGATTTCATACTATTATCTACACTCCTATTTTCTTTAATCAAGAAAATAGAAATTCGACATATGAGCTTGTCTGACCACCACGCTTACTACTGCCAATTTCAAATGTCAGAATCTCATAGAAGAGCCACAAGATGGCATTTCAACATTTCATTGCTACATTCTGTGATCAATTTGAAATTGAACAAAATTATTTTATAATGATCAATAATAATTTGGACAATGACCGTTGGGATTCTATAGAATGCCACTGCGTTTGCATCTGGGTTGAATAAATCACAATTATAGAAGATGGCAAAATGCGAAATGTTTTTAGCTGTGTTAGAACGTTCTCAACAAACACTCTTTTCAGACCAGGTAGCTATTACTCTTTCCAAAGTTAACACGGCACTTAATTTATTGATAAGACAGAGAGCAGAATTTGCCATCCATCGAGTAAGACTCAACCACTACTTCCATCGTAATCATCCCAGTTGTTTACTAGCTAGCAAGCTATGCAGTAATAATCAATGTTCAATAGCTGATATCGCAACTATTGAATCTGAAACAGGGAAATTACTATCGGATTACTACCAAATTAATCAATCTTAACATTCTCCCGCTTCTATAAAGAACTGTACACCTCTGATTTTGAATCCACACCAAGCCAGACTAAGTCCTTACTAAAATAATGAAGAACTCCTCTTCTCTCAACAGAGGAAGCCGTCTCGCTGGTAGCACATCTCTCTCAATTAACTCAAAAGGGAATTGGATAGCTTGAATAAAGGCAAATCACCTGGATGGGATGGTATTCTTCCTGAGGTCTATTTAACATTTTGGAATCAATTAGGTCCACTATTGCTCTAAATGATTAATAAAGCCGTTCACAAAGTTAGTTTGGGAGAGATTTGAAGACAGCACTAATTTCGCTTTTATTTAAAAAAAAAGGTAAGGATGCCACCCAGTGTTCCCCTATCTTTGATAAACACAGATATTCAACGGTTTTTGAAAATGTTGTCGTCTCGTCTCGAGACTAACTTAACCAAATTGATCCACACGGATCAAAAAGCGTTTGTCCTTGCATAACCTCCGTCGACTATTACTTAATATCTTAGATGCTTTATTAGAAACAACAGCTTCTTGGGCTATCGTCTCTCAATGTAGAAAAAGCTTTTGATAAACTACACTTGTCATATCTCTGGTCTGTCTTGGAACATAGGGGAATTGGCTCCAATTTCATTAATATTATTAAAATACCATATGCCAATCCCTCAGCCATAGTTATAAGAGGCAATATCTGCTCTTCTCCGTTCAGAATCACGAGAAGCAGCAGATAAGGTGATCCAATTTCACTTCTGCTATTCTTATTACCTATTTGAACCTCTGGACCAATCAAAGGAAATAACACCAATTCCTCTCAAATCTACTGATCACTTCATCTCATTATACACAGACAACATTTGACTATATCTAAACAATGTGTCTGAATTGCCCCCAAATGCATTGAAGATCATAGATAAATTCAGCTTAATCTCAAGTTATAAAATGTATTTAACCAAATCAGCCCTACTGCCTCTCAAGACCCCTATGGAGGACTCCATCTCTACTTATGGAATCCCAATCGTTTCCCATTTTAAATATTTGGGAGCAGATATATTTCCTTCCTTTGATAAAACCATTACCAGAAGCTTTAACAGAACGCTCATATCAATTAAATCTGACCTCAGTAGCTGGAATAATATCCCAGTTTCTTTAACCGGCAGAACCTATTGTCAAAATGTAATATATTGCAACGGTTGAATGTAGTTCAATGCTTCCCATGGCTCCCCCTTCTGGCTATTTGGATCAAATTCATAGTGTATATGGCAAGGTAAACAATCCCGGATAAAATTAATACATTTACAAAGAGGGAAAAACATAGGAGGACTATCCATACCAAACTTTAAATTGTATTTCCAGGCTCTAGCATTTCGTGCTATCCTAAATTGGTTTACAAATTATTATTCTGCCCCTTGGCTGAGTATAGAGAGAAGTATGGTGTCTCCTATTGCCCTGGAAGAGGTGTTCTTCACTAATATATTCCTTAAACAATTTGAACTACGCTTTGATCCTATTATTGATAACATTATTTTTATTTGGCGCAAAATTGAAAAACAATGTAACTGGGAATCAAGATGGCATGCCCTACTTCAATATTTCACAATAATGCCTTGCGATCTGGAGAGCGGCCTTTTGCATCCCCCCCAATGGTCCAAATGTGGAATCCTTACCCTTGCCCATATCATGGACAGTAATGATTTGAGAACATTCCCAGATTTGAAAGACGCATACATATTACCAGGCAACTCCTTTTTTCTAAATTTACAACTTAGGTCAGCTATGATGGCCTATGGAGTCCCTTGGAAAACCCAACTACCGAATCATCCAATGATGGGATTTATAAATAAATTAACTGGGCTCCCGAAAGGACTGATCTCTATAATATATCAAAACTTTTTGGAAAGCTCATAGTTTGAGCTAGCCATTAAAAAAATATGGTCCACAGATCTAATTGAATCTGAACCACAAAATAGGAACTTGGTGTCCCGTAATACGAACCAACAATTTATACATTTTAACTTTGTTCACAGACTGTATTTAACACCAAGGAAACATTTTATGATGAAATTGGCCCCAACTGCCAACTGTTCACTGTGTCCTTGAAATCAGGTTGGCACATTCTTTCATATGATGTGGGAGTAGGGCTGTTGCGGTGACTTTATTACAGCCACACCGGCAGTCACGAGTCATGAAGGCAGTCAAATTCCACATGACTGTTTGTTTAGTCAAGGTAACTAGGCTTCTCCAAGCTCTGACTGTTGATGGTCATTAGTAGCCTACCAAACTTGCTAACTGCCTGGTACTCAGCACTCTATTGTCCCTCTGTCTCTGACATCAATGCAAATGTAATCGAAAATCTAATCAAACACTTCATGAGAGGCCATGAGCTCATGTTGCACAACATTTCTATAGGCTATGCAATTGCATGAGAACAGAGTGATGGCCTCTATTAAAAAGATGAGGAACCCATCAGCTTTCTATAGGCTAGGCCTACTATATTTATTTCTCAACTTTCCTAATATTAAGCAGATTACTTATCTTTACAACAGGAGTATAGCCTACCTGGCTGACATGAAAATGAACCACGGGAAAGGCGTTGTCCATTCAAGTTGATAGATGACATTTTCCCACTGCCCCTGTTTCGAGACAGGTGCATGATAATGGTCCATTCTGAATCAAAACTAATTTCACACATATATCATTTAGTATATGTAAAGACCAGATTAAATCAAGAATAGTCTGATGGGTGACAATATTAGCCTATCACTTGTGAATTACATATTATCACCTGTGAATGATGCCCAGCATAAGGCAAGAAACAAAGCCTTTTTTTGCAACTTATTCTAATCATAGTCACACACCTCATGGAGCCTACCCCATACGCCTATATGTTTGGTAAGGTTTGTATCACAACTAAAGTGGCCAAATAAATTCTTAAAATTAAGCACATTAATCCACTTTACAAGCAGTGTAGAGCCTAACTGGCATACATTAGCAGTGAGTGAGTTTCAAGTTTGGGGAAGATAATTTTCACAATAAAAATGCACATTTATAATAAAAGCATAATCACATTTGCGGTCACTTTTGATAATGGTCTTTTCCCACTAATGGAACATTCGCGCTTATAGCCTACTTCCATGTGCGCATTGCTGTACTTATAATGTGAAGAAATAGCCTAATAGTTTATCAACATTCAAAGCTAAACGTTCTGATCTGTGTCGTCAGCCACATTCTGTAAAAAAGGTTTTTTGATGCTAGTGGTTGTATTAATTTGTGATCTATCGCATCCCACAACTGTCCCAGACTGTTTTTTTTCTTGCACAGAATAGAATAGGTCAACTTTTGTACTATGGGGGATAGTAGATTGACATAGGCTAGTGTTTTTGCTGTTCGTTAGACCTACTCATCTTCTTGGCTGACAAAAAGTAAATGTGGACAGTTCTTCCAATATCTTCAATATCCTCTTACATCTAGACGTTCCGCTAGCGGAACACCTGCTCCAATATCCAATGATGGGCGTGGCGCGAAATACAAAGTCCTCGAAAATCCCAAAACTTCAATTTTTCAAACATATGACTATTTTACACAATTTTAAAGACAAGACTCTCCTTTATCTAACCACACTGTCCGATTTCAAAAAGGCTTTACAGCGAAAGCAAAACATTAGATTATGTCAGCAGAGTACCCAGCCAGAAATAATCAGACACCCATTTTTCAAGCTAGCATATAATGTCACAAAAAACAAAACCACAGCTAAATGCAGCACTAACCTTTGATGATCTTCATCAGATGACACTCCAAGGACATTATGTTATACAATACATGCATGTTTTGTTCAATCAAGTTCATATTTATATCAAAAAACAGCTTTTTACATTAGCATGTGACGTTCAGAACTAGCATTCCCACCGAACACTTCCGGTGAATTTACTAAATTACTCACGATAAACGTTCACAAAAAAACACAATTATTTTAAGAATTATAGATACAGAACTCCTTTATGCAATCGCGGTGTCCGATTTTAAAATAGCTTTTCGGTGAAAGCACATTTTGCAATATTCTGAGTAGATAGCCCGGCATCACGGGCTAGCTATTTTGACACCCACCAAGTTTGGCCCTCAACAAACTCAGATTTACTATAAGAAAAATTGGATTACCTTTGCTGTTCTTCGTCAGAATGCACTCCCAGGACTTCTAGTTCAATAACAAATGTTGGTTTGGTTCCAAATAATCCATAGTTATATCCAAATAGCGGCGTTTTGTTCGTGCGTTCAAGACACTATCCGAAGGGTAAAGAAGGGTGACGCGCCCGGCGCGTTTCGTGACAAAAAATTTCAAAAAAATTCCATTACCGTACTTCGAAGCATGTCAAACACTGTTTAAAATCAATTTTTATGCGATTTTTCTCGTAAAAAAGCGATAATATTCCGACCGGGAAACACTGTTTTCGTTCAAAGACGAAAAAATAAAAACATGGAGTCTTCTCGTGCACGCGCCCCCAGTCTCATTGTTCTCAGATCAACCACTATCCAAATGCGCTACTGTTTTTCAGCCATGGCCTGCAAAGTCATCATTCAACGTCCTGGCGCCTTCTGAGAGCCCATGGGAGCGTTAGAAAATGTCACGTTACAGCAGAGATCCCCTGTTTTGGATAGAGATGATCAAGAAGGCCAAGAAATAGTCAGAGAGGGCGCTTCCTGTTTGGAATCTTCTCAGGTTTTGGCCTGCCAAATGAGTTCTGTTATACTCACAGACACCATTCAAACAGTTTTAGAAACTTTGGAGTGTTTTCTATCCAAAGCTAATAATTATATGCATATTCTAGTTTCTGGGCAGGAGTAATAATCAGATTAAATCGGGTACGTTTTTTATCCGGCCGTGAAAATACTGCCCCCTATCCATAAAAAGATATGCACCTCGGAATTGGATAAGGACCCATGCAGTTGCATCCCCGATGTGTCTGTCTTCACTTGTAGCCTGTGAGAAAGACAGATCATGTGACGAAGAGCCATGTGAGTGAGAGGTGCCTTGGAGCACGCAGCACTCCGGGAGAAGGGCTCAACGCAGCACTCCGGGCCAAGGGCACAACAGCCACTGGCCACAAAAGGTATGCCGCCGTGAAATTCGAGTCATTATCAAGTGGATGTCAAATTGAGAATGAGAGACTGATAAAGTGTGTACAGCCTGCGCAAAAAACTAAGCAGAGCTCATGCCTTTCAAGATACTTTTTTCAAATCGTCATTAGAGTCCCATCATGCAGCCTTACAATGTATTAAAAATCAAAACATATAGCCCAACATTTGTAAAATAACTAAACTTACATTAATAACTCTAAATTAAGCATATAAGAGTACCTATTTCTTTGTTAACCACTCAACACAGAATAGCCGCATGTGCGCACTCCCTCAAAATGTTTGGAGAAAATATCCTTTCTATTTTATTCAGCGTAGTTCAGTTGTATTCTTCATACTATAAAATAATGCCACGGAATTCTAAGCAAATCTGCTAAATGGACTAATGTAGCTCACAGCCATCTGGCATAGCCAGATCAGGACCTAACATAAGGACAACTCAGTGTATGCGATTCTGTTCTTATGAAATGAACTACATTCACTTCATATCATGCTCCTTTAGACCTGTCTAAAATAAATAATGGATTTATTGTGTAGGTGTAGACCACATTACATGGATTTATTAGACTTTTTAAAATGTAGATGTTCCAAAGGTCTGCATCAGTAGCTTGTGTGTGGAAGCCAGGAGATGCTAAATGTTTTTATGTTAATTAACGTCAATTACCGTGAGACAGTTATTTGCTTGATAATCACCGGCTGACGAAATTTCGTGACCGCCACAGCCATGCACTGCGTGCACAATTATTAGGCAAGTGAGTATTCTGATCTTATCATTGTTTCTATTCACATTTTCGAACTCAAAACCATATAAATTTGAATGCTTATTGAATTTAATCATTTTCAGGTGATATGTATTTGTGTAATGAGGGAGGGTGTGGCGAAAGTGAATAATTATTAGGTGTGCATAATTATTAGGCAGCCTCATTACCTCTGGTAAAATGGGCCAAAAAAGAAATTTAACTGACACTGAAAAACCCAAAATGTAAAATGCCTTTCAGACAGATGCGACACTCTTTAAATAGCTAAACTATTGAGGTGTGACCACCGGACATTCAAACGTTTTGTTGCGGATAGTCAACTGGGGCGCAAAAACCGCATGGGGAAGAAAAGGCGCAAATTAACTGCAAAAGACTTGAGAAGAATTAAACGTCAAACTACCAGGAACCCATTATCCTCCAGTGCCACCGTATTCCAGAACTGCAACCTACCTGGAGAGTTCAGAAGTACAAGGTGTCAAGTGCTCAGAGACATGGCCAAGGTCAAGAAGACTGAAACAAGACCACCACTGAATAAGATTCACAAGTTGAAGCGTCAAGATTGGGCAAAGAAATACCTGAAGACAGATTTTTCTAAGGTTTTATGGACAGATGAAATGAAAGTGACTCTTGATGGACCAAATGGATGGGCCCGAGGCTGGATCAGTAATGGACACAGGGCACCACTTTGAGTCAGGTGCCAGCAAGGTGAAGGAGGGGTACTGGTATGGGCTGCTATCATTGAGGATGAGGTAGTTGGACCTTTTCGGGTTGAAGATGGACTGAAACTCAACTCCCAAACCTACTGCCAGTTTCTGGAAGATTCTTTCGTCAAACAGTGGTACAGGAAGACGTCCTCAGCATTCTAGAAGGCCATGATCTTTATGCAGGACAATGCTCCATCACATGCATCCAAGTACTCCACTGCTTGGCTAGCCAGCAAGGGCCTCAAAGATTCCTGAATAATTACCTGGCCCCCTTCCTCACCTGACTTAAATCCTATTGAGAACTTGTGGGCCCTTCTCAAACGTGAGATTTACAGTGATGGAAGACAATACACATTTTTGAACAGCATTTGGGAGGCTGTGGTTGCTGCTTCAGCGAAAATTGATTGTGAACAGATCAAGAAACTGACAGACTCCATGGATGGAAGGCTCATGGCAGTTATTGAAAATAAGGGTGGCTATATTGGTCACTGAATATTTTTGAAAGGCCAAAAATGTTATATAATTGTAATTTGTGTTATCTGTTACACTTACTCTAAAATTTGAGAATAAACAAGTGAGTTGAGAGAAATTATTTTTCTAATTTTGTTGCCTAATAATTGTGCACACTAATAGTTGCCTAATAATTGTGCACACTTATATATTTCCCCGAGAAAGACAAAACTCACTTTTCCTTTGTTAAACATTCAGATTTGAGGTTCAATAACATTTTGGATTGACTGAGAGCATTGTGTTTGTTCAACAATAAAATTAATCCAGAGGAATACAATTTGCCTAATTGTGCACGCAGTGTACAGTGGGGGAAAAAAAGTATTTGATCCCCTGCTGATTTTGTACGTTTGCCCACTTACAAAGAAATGATCAGTCTATAATTTTAATAGTAGGTTTATTTGAACAGTGAGAGACAGAATAACAACAACAAAAATCCAGAAAAACGCATGTCAAAAATGTTATAAAATGATTTGCATTTTAATGAGGGAAATAAGTATTTGACCCCTCTGCAAAACATGACTTAGTACTTGGTGGCAAAACCCTTGTTGGCAATCACAGAGGTCAGACGTTTCTTGTAGTTGGCCACCAGGTTTGCACACATCTCAGGAGGGATTTTGTCCCACTCCTCTTTGCAGATCTTCTCCAAGTCATTAAGGTTTCGAGGCTGACGTTTGACAACTCGAAGCTTCAGCTCCCTCCACAGATTTTCTATGGGATTAAGGTCTGGAGACTGGCTAGGCCACTCCAGGACCTTAATGTGCTTCTTCTTGAGCCACTCCTTTGTTGCCTTGGCCGTGTGTTTTGGGTCATTGTCATGCTGGAATACCCATCCACGACCCATTTTCAATGCCCTGGCTGAGGGAAGGAGGTTCTCACCCAAGATTTGACGGTACATGGCCCTGTCCATCGTCCCTTTGATGCGGTGAAGTTGTGCTGTCCCCTTAGCAGAAAACCCCCCCCAAAGCATAATGTTTCCACCTCCATGTTTGACGGTGGAGATGGTGTTCTTGGGGTCATAGGCAGCATTCCTCCTCCTCCAAACACGGCGATCCTACCGTGTAGTTCTGGGCTGATTCCTCACCGTTCTCATGATCATTGCAACTCCACGAGGTGAGATCTTGCATGGAGCCCCAGGCCGAGGGATATTGACAGTTCTTTTGTGTTTCTTCCATTTCCGAATAATCGCACCAAATGTTGTCACCTTCTCACCAAGCTGCTTGGCGATGGTCTTGTAGCCCATTCCAGCCTTGTGTAGGTCTACAATCTTGTCCCTGACATCCTTGGAGAGCTCTTTGGTCTTCGCCATGGTGGAGAGCTTGGAATCTGATTGATTGCTTCTGTGGACAGGTGTCTTTTTTACAGGTAACAAGCTGCGGTTAGGAGCACTCCCTTTAAGAGTGTGCTCCTAATCTCAGCTCCTTACCTGTATAAAAGACACCTGGGAACCAGAAATCTTTCTGATTGAGAGGGGGTCAAATACTTATTTCCCTCATTAAAATGCAAATCAATTTAAACATTTTTGACATGCGTTTTTCTGGATATTTTTGTTGTTATTCTGTCTCTCACTGTTCAAATAAACCTACCATTAAAATTATAGACTGATCCTTTCTTTTTCAGTGGGCAAACGTACAAAACCAGCAGGGGATCAAATACTTTTTTCCCCCACTGTATGTGGGAGTGTCCTGAAGTGAAATGCCTCTGGGGCAAAGTTACAAAATACATTTTGAAGTGCATGAATTTTAATATTCAATACTTTTCATCTATTATGTTACTTAACGATGAATCTCTCAATTAATCATAGAATATTACTGCTGCGTTTTTTTTAGTGGGGGCTCTAAAGCCTCAATCACACTGACAGCGTTATTGCATTTTGGTAAACCAGAATTATATTAATTTCCATGGAACGCTGTGTTTGCCTTGCAGCACTGCGTTGCAGAGGCAGTTGCAGTGCGTTCTGTGTGGTGCACACATTGGATTTATCGAACGTATGCGTCAAACTGTATGTGTAGACGGCTTGACAGAAATGGTTGCAGAAGGTGAGTGTTGAACTTTTGTTGCACACATATCCAGAGAATGCTGCGTACCATTTTGCGCGATGACGCTGTTGGTGTGATCAAGGCGCAAGATGGCAACCACCTCACTCTCTCCCATTTAACCAGTGGAAACAATTACTATTAGAAGCTCTAACATCAGAACTATCCACAGCTAGAATGAATGGTGCTAGTCAAGGAACAATTGAGACCTGGACGAATATACTTAACTCTGTAAAGAACAATCTCAGCTAAAGCCCCACACATACAAGCCAATTATATACACTACAGTTCAAAGGTTTGGGGGTCACTTAGAAATGTCAGAACCGTAGGATAAATAACTGGGGCAAACAATGAAAGATCTTACAATATTCGATGATGACATTTCTCTAAAACAGGCTACATGTGTACTACCAAGTCAGAACAGTAGGCTATATGCCTATTCATTCAGCACTTCTGAAATGGACAACGACATTTCAGAACATGGGCTGTTCTTACAGTATTCTCCCTGTACACCAAGTCCGAACAGTACGTTAAATTAACAGGGGCGTATAAGCAGACAATGAAAGCTCTTACAATTGGGGCACGTACGCAGGCAATGAAAGCTGTTACAATATTCGATGACATTTCTATAAAACTGGCTATAGCTTACATGTGCACAACCAAGTACGAACAGTAGGCCAAATTAACGGGGACACATAAGCAGACAATGAAAGCTTTTACAATATTTGATGACATTTCTCTAAAACTGGCTATAGGCTACATGTGTGTACCACCAAGTCAGAACAGTTGTACAAACAGTCCCTGCAGTGCTGTCTCACAATTGCCACACCATTTTAAAAAGCATGCTATAATTCTGGCAAGCATGTACCTATTCTCCTCTGTTTGTTGGTTATGAAGCTCGACGGCTCGTCAATATGTGGTGTCTAGCTGAGCCACAACGTTTGATTTCCCCAGTAATCCCAGTTTAACAGCGTTGTCTATATGTGATGCACAATTCTCATGTTTTGAGATCCTTTCAGACAGATGCTTTAAATCCTTAAACCCAGACTTAGACAACACCCCCTCTCCACTGAATTAGCGATTTCCGACTTGTTGTGTAATGTTTATGTTCAATGGCCGATGAACACCGAGACGTTTTATCTCTAATTGCTCTTCATATGACAAGGATTGAAAAGGATTTGCCAGTAGATTGTCAATGTGATTCATGATGATCATTGCTTGTCTGGCTTGCTAACTAAGATTTTGAAAGTATGATGTTGACATGATCAGTCCTATCAAAGCTACGGTAGATAAAACGTAATTTGATGTCAATTTTATCTGTGGCCAATGACCTTGAGCCTTATTGGACAGGCACTTCTACTGTAAATCTATGGCAGCACCCAAAGGGGCTTGAACTTTCTAGCTCTCCCTGTAGATTTTGCGGTGACGTAGTGTCCTAATGAGTGATAGAACACTGAGCCAATCACATCGAAACTAGGGAACATTACCAACCCCTACGCTCTGTATTTTCACTGGCTGCCCTACCACCACAGAAATCACTGAGCTAGGCTGAAACACCTGTATTTTGGAGCTGCCTTACTCAGTGCCACTATAGGGGATTGCTTTATTGGTGGCACTGTCAGTGATTTATTGAGAATTCAAGGCACACTTAAACAGCATGGCTTCCACAGCATTCTGCAGCGATACACCATCCCATATGGTTTGGGCTTAGTGGGACTATCATTTGTTTTTCAACAGGACAATTACCCAACACACCTCCAGCACCCCCACACCATCACACCTCCTACTCCATTATTCACGGTGGGAACTACACATGTGGAGATCATCAGTTCACCTACTCTGCGTCTCACAAACACATGGCGGTTGGAACCAAAAATCTCAAATTTGTACTTGTCAGACCAATGGACAGATGTCCACTGGTCTAATGTCCATTGCTCGTGTTTCTTGGCCCAAGAAAGTCCCTTCTTCTTTTTGGTGTCCTTTAGCAGTGGTTTCTTTGCAGAAATTTGACCATGAAGGCCTGTCTCCTCTGAACAGTTGATGTTGAGGTGTGTCTGTTACTTGAACTCTGAAGCATTTATTTGGGCTGCAATTTCTGAGGCTCGTAACTCTAATGAACTTATCTTCTGCAGCAGAGGTAACTCTGGGTCTTCCTTTCCTGTGGCGGTCCTCATGGGAGCCAGTTTCATCATAGCGCTTGATGGTTTTTGCGACTGCACTTGAAGAAACTTTCAAAGTCTTTAAAATTTTCTGGATTGACTGACCTTCAAGTCTTAAAGTAATGATGGACTGTCGTTACTCTTTGCTTATTTGAGCTGTTCTTGCCATAATATGGACTTAGCCCTATTTGGTAAAAGACCATCTTCTGTATACTACCCCCACCTTGTCATAACAAACGCATTAAGTAAAGAAATTCTACAAATTATATTTTACCAAGGCACACCTGTTATTTGAAATGCATTCCAGGTGACTACCTCATGAAGCTGGTTGAGAGAATACCAAGAGTTTACAAAGCTGTCATCAAGGCAAAGGGTGGCTACTTCGAAGAATCTCATTTTAAATATATTTATATTTGTTTAACACTTTTTTTTGGTTACTACATGATTCCATATGTGTTATTTCATAGTTTTGATGTCTTCACTATTATTCTACAATGTAGAAAATAGTAAAAATAGAGAAAACCCTGGAATGAGTAGGTGTGTCCAAACTTTTGACTGGTACTATATACACTGCTCAAAAAAATAAAGGGAACACTAAAATAACACATCCTAGATCTGAATGAATGAAATAATCTTATTAAATGTTTTTTTCTTTACATAGTTGAATGTGCTGACAACAAAATCACACAAAAATAATCAATGGAAATACAATTTATCAACCCATGGAGGTCTGGATTTGGAGTCACACTCAAAATTAAAGTGGAAAACCACACTACAGGCTGATCCAACTTTGATGTAATGTCCTTAAAACAAGTCAAAATGAGGCTCAGTAGTGTGTGTGGCCCCCACGTGCCTGTATGACCTCCCTACAACGCCTGGGCATGCTCCTGATGAGGTGGCGGATGGTCTCCTGAGGGACCTCCTCCCAGACCTGGACTAAAGCATCTGCCAACTCCTGGACAGTCTGTGGTGCAACGTGGCGTTGGTGGATGGAGCGAGACATGATGTCCCAGATGTGCTCAATTGGATTCAGGTTTGGGGAACGGGCGGGCCAGTCCATAGCATCAATGCCTTCCTCTTGCAGGAACTGCTGACACACTCCAGCCACATGAGGTCTAGCATTGTCTTGCATTAGGAGGAACCCAGGGCCAACCGCACCAGCATATGGTCTCACAAGGGGTCTGAGGATCTCATCTCGGTACCTAATGGCAGTCAGGCTACCTCTGGCGAGCACATGGAGGGCTATGCGGCCCCCCAAAGAAATGCCACCCCACACCATGACTGACCCACCGCCAAACCGGTCATGCTGGAGGATGTTGCAGGCAGCAGAACGTTCTCCACGGCATCTCCAGACTCTGTCACGTCTGTCACATGTGCTCAGTGTGAACCTGCTTTCATCTGTGAAGAGCACAGGGCGCCAGTGGCGAATTTGCCAATCTTGGTGTTCTCTGGCAAATGCCAAATGACCTGCACGGTGTTGGGCTGTAAGCACAACCCCCACCTGTGGACGTCGGGCCCTCATAACACCCTCATGGAGTCTGTTTCTGACCGTTTGAGCAGACACATGCACATTTGTGGCCTGCTGGAGGTCATTTTGCAGGGCTCTGGCAGTGCTCCTCCTTGCACAAAGGCGGAGGTAGCGGTCCTGCTGCTGGGTTGTTGCCCTCCTCCGGCCTCCTCCACGTCTCCTGATGTACTGGCCTGTCTCCTGGTAGCGCCTCCATGCTCTGGACACTACGCTGACAGATACGGCAAACCTTCTTGCCACAGCTCGCATTGATGTGCCATCCTGGATGAGCAGCACTACCTGAGCCACTTGTGTGGGTTGTAGACTCCGTCTCATGCTACCACTAGAGTGAAAGCACCGCCAGCCTTCAAAAGTGACCAAAACATCAGCCAGGAAGCATAGGAACTGGGAAGTGGTCCGTGGTCACCACCTGCAGAACCACTCCTTTATTGGGGGTGTCTTGCTAATTGCCTATAATTTCCACCTGTTGTCTATTCCATTTGCACAACAGCATGTGCAATTTATTGTCAATCAGTGTTGCTTCCTAAGTGGACAGTTTGATTTCACATAAGTGTGATTGACTTGGAGTTACACTGTGTTGTTTAAGTGTTCCCTTTATTTTTTTGAGCAGTGTATATATAGTACCAGTCAAAAGTTTGGACACACCTACTCATTCCAGGGTTTTTCTATAATATATATATATAGTACCAGTCAAAAGAGTTCATTAGGATTTTTCTTGAGAGAGAGAGAGAGAGAGAGAGAGAGAGAGAGAGAGAGAGAGAGAGAGAGAGAGGCTGACCGGAATGATAGGTCGATTTTTCTGGGGGCAATGAAGAGATTCGGGATCTTTCCCCAACCCGTTTCCATTGTTTATTTCCAGTGACCTCTTTATCAATCTAGCCTATTTATTTGACTCAGTTATCCCAGAGCTTTGTAGGCCTAAATGCTTGGGTGAATCAAGAACCAACCATTTAGTTGTAATTTACTGATCTGGTCAGATTATGATGCTGCCTTTTAAATGAGAATTAACAATGGTCCGCTAATGTCTGGCATTAGATACATGCTCAACATTATTATTGTACAGTGTAAATAAAGGTATTGCACATATTTTGTCATGCCTTTATGGAGTATGTCACTACCATCAGCATATTAATTATGAATATTTTGAGAGATTCTGATATTACAACTACTAGTAATTAGGCTACTATAGTGTGTCTCATGTCCCCAGTGCACCTTAGAAAAAAAAGTCCCCTAGGTTGGGCTGTTCTCTGACCATGTTGTGTCATCGTTGATCCTACAGCCTCTCATTTTCCATTAGTCAGCTTAAAAGTTTCCCTACTCTCTCGTCCGCACAACGAACGGCTGGTATCCGTTTCCTTCCACACTGGACGGACTAGCTAGCGAAGATGGCGGCGGCAGAATCTGATCGTGAAGTACCGTCTGCTCTGTGTACTGAATTCCTGAATTTCTCTGCCAAGGACACAGCTTCGGTATGTGACAGTTTCCATATGTGTATATATTTGATGTGATGTTTCTTATCAAAGGGTGCAGAGCGCACCAATTTCATCGACTATATTCATTTCTATATTTTTCCATCTCGACTTGTTTTTCTTCAATGCGATGATGATGATGGCCTAGGCTACAGTACGGGAACATGGCTAATGCTAACTAGCGTTCTAGAAAATGGCATTAGCTAACCTATGACATTGCATAACTGTAATATAATGATTGGAATCGATACTATACCAGCTATTTTATATTGGTAGGAATGTGTCCAGGACTATTTTACACAATACTAGCTAACGTTATAGGCTAGGGTCACTTGGCAGACAGTATTTTTGGTGTTGCCGGCCAACAATTTGTTCGCCACACTGTCTGAACGTCAAGCAGTTGTTCCATAACTAGCAGCAGTAGTTAGCTATCCTGTATAACTTGCGTACCAACAAATCCGTAATATCTGTTGTTGGGAATTGTCCTTATTCACTCCGTGAAATCCGCACTGTTAATGTTAACAAAACCAGTTGGGGAGAGTGGGGTGTAGTTAGGGAGAGCTCGACAGTTATGCTTGGGTCACACCGACAGTGTTACCGCAAAATAGCACACAGCAACCACTAGATATGTGTGCAACAAAAGTTCAACATCTATCTTCTGTTACCATTTCTGTCAAACCGTCTTCGCATACGTTCGATAAATCCAACGTGTGCACCACACAGAACGCACTACAACTGCCAATGCTGCAAGACAGACGTATCGTTCCATTGGAAATGAATGTATTTCTGGTGTCCCAAAACGCTGGCTCTGTCGGTGTGATCCAGGCGTTAACCAGCTAGCATCGTAGTTCCCAGCGTAATTGCTTCAATTCTGCATAATACATCCTGCAGGCACACTTTATTTCATGATGTAATCCAAAATTGTTGCTGGATATATGCAACAAAAGTTCAACATTCAACATTTGTTACTATTTCTGTCAAGTCAATTTGATGCATACATTGGATGAATCCAATGAATGTACTACACAAAACAAAGAACGCACTGCAACTGCCTCAGCAATCACAGTGTTCCATTGGAAATGAATGTACTTCTGTTGTACCAAAACGCAATGTTGCTGTCTGTCTGATCGAGGGGTAGTGATGCCAGGTTACAGAAAAGCTTGACGTTAGCTATTTGCACAAACCTAGCTAACTAGCTAGTTATTAATGCTACCTACTAGTCACGTATTGTTAATAACGGTAAAACAGATGTTTTCCATTCCCCAATTGGCCTATCCAGTGTGATACAGCACTTGTTGATTGTGAATACTTCACTAGCATGCCAGAATGTTTTGCAAATGTATCAAATTGTCAATACAGTGTCCTTGTACTTGGGCCTTCAGTAGCTCTGGTGTCAATCACTACCAACAGATGTGAGAACAATCCATAACATTAAGCATCGAGTCTAATTCTAAATATGCTAAACATTGTGTTGATCACACTAAACGAAATATCAACTTCAGTGGTCTTTCATTTCCCCATTACACTCAGCCTAAGACTACATGTTGTCTACATGTGACATCTGCTCCCCTGCAGGCTATATACCAGGCTAAGAGCTCACTCTCCACATATGACACAATATGCCATGTACTAGATGTGACTGTGCTAGTTTATCACTGTCATTTGATGAATTATTATTTGCTAGGATTGACATTAAGGGTTGCTCTATTGCCTGGGGCAAGTGAACTGAGCAGTCATGGAAGTTGAGCCTGCTCCGAGGTTGCCCCATTGGGCAGGTGATTATCATTTTTTTAGCTATATTGATAACGACCTAAATGCGAAGAATTCCAGTAGTCTGGTCTTTCTCGTTCCTCCCGTGTATAGGTAAAAATAGCTACTATTTCATGCAAGTGATCCAGTGATTGTCAGGAATTTTGGGTTGACAATTAGGCTGTTATATTTTATAGAGCCCGACCGATGTTATCGGACTATATTGGCCTTTTACCGCTATATCAGTATCGGACGATTATTCCACTGATAACCGATATTCAATAAATAGGATGAAAAAATGGAATCTCATACTAATCTGAACACTTGTGGTCATTCTCATGATGTCATTCATTAAACAACGTAAGAAATCAACATTTGTAAGATTTTTCTTGGACAATTGCTCTTTTGGGTGGAAATTTGAGAATTCAGGATGGAGGAAAAAGTAAGTTAAAAACAAACAAAAAAAATTCTCCCGGTGTAAAACAGTATATCGGCAGATACATCGGTAAGTTTTGTCCCCCCCAAAAATTGGAATCGGTATCAGACCCCAAAAAACATAGGTCCGGCTCTAATATAGAGCGGGAGTGAGTGGCTCGCTTATCAAAGCAGCAGGCCCCAGCAGAACAGGCATAGGGGCATGCCAGATACTTTCATTACAGGAAACACGAGGCTAATGCTCTTACTGTTTGACCATGGTTTTAACCTCCTAAAAAAAAAAAAAATAGGACGTTTGGAGTGAGGTGACCATGTAGAATGTGCTGCTCACGCTGATGCAACCAATATGATTTTATTTTTTTTTTTAATTTTTTTTTTACTTGCACAGCCAAGTCATTAGGGTCGCATTAACCAATATAATTTTTTTTTTTTTTTTTTACTTGCACAGCCAAGTCAAAGGGTCGCATTATGTGAGCCCTGCCTATAGGCTAACATATGTATGTTCATCGTTCAAGATTCAGCTCTGCTCATCATACAATAAAGACCACCCCATATAACTAAGTCAAATTCATATAAGTTGGACCTGGACTGTGTTCAATGTCTCAAGTCTGAAAAGCTAACAGGTTTGTTGTAATGTTCACGTCTCACTGTTACACCCCCCCCCCCCCCCCCCCCCCCCCCCACACACACACACACGCACACACAGAAATGGCTCCAAGTGACCGACCTGTACAAGGAGGTGTACCAGCACCTGGCCCGCTATGTACCCAAGATCTACTGCCTGGGGCCCAACCTGAACCCCCAGAGTGAGGACCTGCTGGCCCAGCTGCTGCTGCAGGCCCCTCTAGAGTGGTACCTGTGTGGGGAGGACCCCTCTACGGGGCTTGCCAAGCTGGAGCAGAACAACCAGCCATCACAGCTCTGTGGACACGTGTTCAGAGTGGGAGAGCCCACCTACTCATGCAGGTGGGGGTAGTTGTGGTCTCGTTAGACAGGCAGACAGAAAGACAGACACACATGTATGCTAGCTGTCCTGCCCTGTGAATTGGGTCAGGTTGGTCCTGTGTTAAGTCTCAGGTCAAACCGTAAGCTTCCTAGTAAGCGGTGCTGTCTCGATAAGGTCGAGGTCACTTCCGTTTACAGGATCAGCTTGACCATACTAGCTAATTCCATACACACCCAAGTGTGTGTTCAATGGAAAGCCATTGCAATGCACTCCCATGCTTATTGTACTGTATGTGCTGTATAGCCTAATTGAACATTCATTCCATGAGTATTGTTTTTATTTTTCCTGAACAACAACTCCTTTGTATTGGCATTGAGTAAGAGGGTAGCATGGGATCAAGACATGACCTGGTGGAACCTTGGAAGACAATGTTAGGTACTGTTGCTGTCCCTCCTGCTTCTCTCACAATCTAGCTCTCTCTCCTGCAGGGAATGTGCTGCAGACCCCACCTGTGTGCTTTGTATGCAGTGTTTCCTGGGAAGTGTGCATAAAGAACATCGCTACAGGGTAAGAAGGTCCACACAACCTCTATCATACACTCAAGGGTTCAGTATAAGCAGGCCAACAGCCTAAACAATGGCTAGTAGTGCTGAGCCATTAACTGTCATTTTGTTTATGAAACAACTAATTGACCCACGTTGGTTCAATAACATGAATTCCATTTTTTATATTACTTTTTTTTATTTGTGAGCCCAACACGCTGTTTCTCTACAGAGAAATCATTCACGAGAGAAGTCAAGAACAATGTGGGACGCTGGGCTGAAGGGAGTGGGTAGTTTTCATTAAGCAAATATTCAACCTAGTTCAGCGCATACCCATGGTAATTAACTACAATGACCATAATCCATTGCGCCTGTTTTTTCCAGCTCGGACAGAGACTGATCAGAGAGGAAGAGGCGAAGCGAGAGGTTTCACTCTAGCCAAAATCTGTCCAAAATAAATAAGCCCAATACTCTCTCTGGGCTTATTTTGGACCTAAGCTTGTCACCTGCCTTTGGGACAATGACTTCCATTGTTAGGGCAGAGACATGAGTATCTCATCATTATATACAAATCTCTGGAAGGATACAACTTTTACGCCTGCTACGTTAGGTTAGATGCACACAGACCGCATGAGAGAGAAATGTACACGACGACGAAAGGGACACAGGCGGTTTGTGAAAGAATGCCTTATTTACTTTGAAGAACTAGTCAAATGTATTTTGGCAGACAGCTCTGCAGCATACTTAGGCAGGCCAGCGAAATAGGATGACTAAAGACAGGTCAGTATATAATATACACAGCTGAAATATTATATTTCATAGTCGTTTCCTATTTTCTTCTGTTGATGTCTACCCAGTGTGGACCTGACACAGACAATGGAATTTTTTCAATGTTTTGGCAATTGAATGTTCACTATTTTTGGCTTTGGAATTTCCATATAAAGCTCTTAACATTGTAATATAATTATTTCATAATAAAAATAGTAATAACCGAAAAACTTGATTATAAAAAAATTATAATTATCGAACCAAAACGGAACCGACCTCAAAAAGCACAAATTGCTCAGCACTACTGGCTAGGTTTCAGTAGAAGCTCTGTCGCTGAATGGGTAGGTAAGTGAGTGGGTGATTGCCATGAGACGGGTCACCCAGTTGCTGCTCTGAATCCAGGCTGAGGATCAGGCAGGCTAATCCCATTTGGGCCTGGCCTGGCTTGCCACTCTCCTGCCATGTGAGCCTCAGGATGGGTGCACCTATCCTCCTCAGGTCTTAAGCTCTGTTCACCCAAGAGTAGGTACAATTGCCGCTAACAACTGATACAAGGTCAGGTATATACTGTAGTTTTTAGGCCTACTAACAGTTAAGGTTAGGATTGGGGGGTAGGGTGAATTGATCTGGAAAATATGACCTTGAGTGCTTACTTATGCATTCTGGTGTTGTCTTACTCCCTTTTGTTTGTGTTCTAGAACATTCTAAAACACTCTACTTCAGGGCAGAAAGATGTATGTACAGTTGAAGTCGGAAGTTTACATGCACTTATGTTGGAATCATTAAAACTCGTTTTTCAACCACTCCACAAATTTCTTGTTAACAAACTATAGTTTTGGCAAGTCGGTTAGGACATCTACTTTGTGCATGACACAAGTCATTTTTCTAACAATTGGTTAAAGACAGATTATTTCACTCATAATTCACTGTATCGCAATTCCAGTGGGTCAGAAGTTTACATACACTAAGTTGACTGTGCCTTATAACAGCTTGGAAAATTCCAGAAAAGGATGTCATGGCTTTAGAAGCTTCTGATAGGCTCATTGACATAATTTGAGTCAATTGGAGATGTAGCTGTATTTCAAGGCCTACCTTCAAACTCAGTGCCTCTTTGCTTGACATCATGGGAAAATCAAAAGAAATCAGCCAAGACCTCAGAAAGAAAATTGCAGACCTCCACAAGTCTGGTTCATCCTTGGGACCAATTTCCAAACGCCTGAAGGTACCCTGTTCATCTGTACAAACAATCGTATGCAAGTATAAACACCATGGGACCACGCAGCCGTCATACCGCTCAGGAAGGAGACGCGTTCTGTCTCCTAGAGATGAACGTCCTTTGGTGCGAAAAGTGCAAATCAATCCCAGAACAACAGCAAAGGACCTTGTACCTGTTTCCTCCAGCATCTTCACAAAAGTATCTATATCCACAGTAAAACGAGTCCTATATCGAGATAACCTGAAAGGCCGCTCAGCAAGGAAGAAGCCACTGCTCCAAAACCGGCATAAAAAAAGCCAGACTATGGTTTGCAACTGCACATGGGGACAAGGATCTTACTTTTTGGAGAAATGTCCTTTGGTCTGATGAAACAAAAATAGAACTGTTTGGCCATAATGACCATCTTTATGTTTGGAGGAAAAAGGGGGAGGCTTGCAAGTCTAAGGACACCATCCCAACCGTGAAGCACGGGGGTGGGACCATCATGTTGTGGGTGTGCTTTGCTGCAGGAGGGACTGGTGAACTTCACGTAATTGTGTGAAGTGGATATATTTACGCAACATCTCAAGACATCAGTCAGGAAGTTAACGCTTGGTCGCAAATGGGTCTTCCAAATGGACAATGACCCCAAGCATACTTCCAAAGTTGTGGCAAAATGGCTTAAGGACAACAAAGTCAAGGTATTGGAGTGGCCATCACAAAGTCCTGACCGCAATCCTACAGAAAATTTGTGGGCAGAACTGAAAAAGCGTGTGTGAGCAAGGAGGCCTACAAACCTGACTCAGTTACACCAGCTCTGTTCGGAGGAATGAGCCAAAATTCACCCAACTTATTGTGGGAAGCTTGTGGAAGGCTACCCGACACGTTTGACCCAAGTTAAACAATTTAAAGGCAATGCAGGTGATGTAGAAGGTGGTCATTGTCATCTTCCAAATGTAAACCATCCAGAAGCTTCTCTGTCTGCTGCATATGACTGTGTACTTGTGTTGTCTTGCCTCACATATCGTCTCCCCTTCAGATGACGACCTCTGGGGGAGGGGGTTTCTGTGATTGTGGAGACACAGAGGCCTGGAAGAAGGGCCCTTACTGTCAGAAACATGAGCCCAACATCAGTGACTCTTGTCAGGAGGTGAGCAGCTCTCAGCCACTGCGACTGTATATCATGTCTCATTCACATCTAATAAAAGAACACAGTTCATTCACTGCTGTTACTACACATTATGTTTCAAGTTGTTACAGATTGCTAATGGCCACTTTAATCATTCTTTGAGGTTGGCACAACATTATTTGTGTATTTGCAGGATCCCCTTGCCCACCTGTCAACAGACATGATTGCCCGCTGCTATAATGTCTTCTCTATTGTGCTGAAATACGCCGTGGACATGCTCACCTGGGACAAGGAGGACGAGTTGCCCCCGGGCCTGGAGCCTCCGTACGTACACGCGTGCACACAGGAAGTCATTTGTGATCACATGTCACGTTCTTGCTGGTCGTCATGACAACAAAATGCTTTTCATCTCTAGCCAGTTGATATTCATGTCTGTTTGATTTGTCAGAGACCGAGGTGACACCTATTACTGCATGCTCTTCAATGACGAGGTCCACACCTACGAGCAAGTCATCTACACCCTCCAGAAGGCGGTCAACTGCACCCAGAAAGAAGCAGTCAGCTTCGCCACCACAGTAGACAGAGATGTGAGTGTGTTAATGACTAATGGCTTCATATTAGTGATGGGGGGGGAAAACATTTATAGTTACATATGGCAATCTTATATCTATATTTGACTCCAGGTATTAATTAGTTAAACATTATTTCACTACTGTAAGTAGTAGGGATGCACCGATATGAAATTTTTGTCCGATACCGATATTTTCCTTGCCAATTAAACAGATGCAGATACCGATAACCAATATTTAACATTTTAACGGCCTTTTAAGCATTCTAGTACAGTTAAATAGTTGAAACAAGGTGTCATTTGTTCAGTTAGGAACAGATTGTTTAATAACTTGTAATTGAGAAATGACATCCCGTGAATGTATTTTATTAGCACAACAGATATTCATGACACAAATAGTTTAGCTGCCCCGCATTACAAAGATGGTTAACCTGTCGGTGGCTCTTCTCACTATCCAATCTTGACTCTATGGAGAAACTTAAAAGTGCTTTGAAAGAGATATTGGTTGAAACTAAAATGCAGCTCATCATTTTAGCTTTAACTGCTTGAAAATATGACTGTCTCTAGGATGTCCTAAACTGCTATAAATGGCACAACTTCAGCTCTTTCAAATGTGCTCAGCTGACTTGACTAGTAAAATGAGAGCACATTTACAACACATCTCATCTTTCATTTAGGAAATAAAAAAAAAAGAACAAAAAGAACAAAACTGCTTTGTTTTAAATTAAATGAAAATCTTGACCTATACCAGCCATGAAAAAGCAACAGAAAAGCCATTGGGCTTAGTCCATTTTCTTCCAGTGACTATAGATGGCTGGGTTACAGTATGACTGCCCATTTACAATTTTAACATTTGGGGGAGGTTTTTCTTCACAAAGAGGACCAGCTCAGCTTTCACACGAAAGCTGTCTACAATGTGTGATGCTGCACTGAAAAGGTGCTCACTGTACGCACTAGTACAGGGAGCACCAAGATACTTGCAACACGTTGCTTGTTACTTCTCCAGTGTCCAAGTACATCTTCATTCCTGGTAATAGTAGGTTCTGTCAGTTATGCTAGTATCTGCAAATAATGGGAAAGGGGGTTAGTACATTAAATACAACATATTGCATTATTCTTGCATTCCAAAGGATCATTAGGCATAGGTCAACATTGGCAAATGTTGGCCGACGTAGCAACAGAAAATGAAAATACAACGCGTCTCTCTCTCGCAGAGACACAGACTGACCAAAAAGTGATTTTGTTGGAATTTACGTATGTCCCCATTACCAGTAAAACATAATCAAAACCTATTTCTTTCATTTACTTGCTGTGCTGTTTCATTGTTCAGTCGTTTCATTCTCAACCAGGATTTCATCATACATGTCAAGCTGTGAAGTTTCAGCTCTGTCTGTCCGTGGCCTCTTCTGTTGTGGGTCCTCTTCCTTGGTGCGCATTGTCACTGTGTCCGTTTCCATCTTGTCCAGCGGTGTCTAACATTTCACGTAAACACTGTCTTGTCTGCATCGAAGTAGCGGTCCTTGTACCTAGCATCGAGCATGGTGGCGACACCGTAAAGGGGCTCAGAGAGAATACCACCGAATCGCTTGTTCACAGCCTCTAGTATAGTTCTTTTGCAAGTTTTAACCCCACGGTCTGTGTCGGCAGTTTTGTGGAGCAGGTGTTTCAATGCTATGACAGAGGGTATCACGTCTGCTGCCGACGTAGTTGATGAGTTTATTTCTCGAATCAGTTGTTCGAATGGAGCTCGGAGTGTATTCATGTTTTCAATGAGAGTCCACTGGTTTGTACTGATTGTTGCAGGTAACTCATAGTCGGCTGCGTACACGCCAAGCGCTCGTATTTGTTCCAGCAGGCTCTCCATCATGTAAAAAGTACTGTTCCATCTGGTGGATAAGTCTTGCTTAAGCCTTTTCGTTTTCACTCCAAGCTGCTCCTGTATTGCTTGCAGCCAGCTGTATGCTAGCTGTGAGTGTTTAAAATGACCCACTATCTTCCTACCTGTTGCCACTGTCAGATATGCTGCATTGGTCCAAAACACCTTCGTTCACAGCCAGTTGCAGCATGTGTGCTATGCATGGCAAACTGGCGACTCCGCATTCTTCCAAAGCCTTTGTCATGTCATGTCATGTGCATTATCAGGTAGGACAGCGTGTACTTTGTTCCAACATGTTCTCAAATGCCATTGAAATGGCAGCAGCGGTATGAGAACCAGCACATTCTTGAGCATGCAATACGGCTTTCCTCAGTACGAAATCCTTGTCGACCCACTGTGCTGTCAGACTCCGCATTATCATGGGGCTGACATCGCTGGTCCAAATGTCAGTCGTGAAGCTAATAGCAGTGACGCCCATAGCAAGTAGATCATGGATGTACTCTTTCAAATGACTGCTGGACTTGAACTTGTTTAGTTGTTGGAAGTGTGCGCTTATTTTTTTGTTCTAAGTAGTTGCTGAACGTCTGGGGGTGATGCACTTTCAAATGAGTCATTAGGTTTGTGGTATTGAAGGATTTCACTTTCTCCCCTCGGGAAATAATAGCAGCACAAACGTTGCATATGGCCTTTTTTGTTATCTTCCTTTGACTCTCAAAATAGATCCACACAGCAGACATTGTGGGCTAGGTTAGGAATGCTGTGTTGCAAGTGTAGCGCTGTATTTTTTGTGGCGTCATTACGTCATCTACCTACGTTATATAGGTATGCCCGTCAGCTTTGACATTGGTTTTGCACATCGACGTTAAACTAGACATAGAGCCGTAGAAATGTTGGCATTTCTAGCTAATATCGTCCGATTCCGATATGCTTAATGATATATCGTGCATCCCTAGCAGGTAGGGCTAGCTAGCGCTAGTCGGCTAGCTATACATCCTCCAGAACGCCTGTATTGTTTTTCATCCTATAGCTTGTTTTCCATCTTCTTTTGAAATAGTGAGCCAACATGTTTTCAGAACTTTTTTATTTCCCTGATCAAAAACATCAGACCTACAGGGCTCCCAAGTGGCGCAGCGGGGTAAGGCACTGCATCTCAGTGCTAGAGGCATCACTACAGACACCCTGATTCGATTCCCGGTATCCAATCGCAATACATATAGAATTGTGAGAATCGCAGTACATATCGCATCGGCACCCAAGTATCGTGATAATATCATATCGTGAGGTCCCTGGCAATTCCCAGCCCTACTTCATATGTGTGTAATCATTCTATTGTATCTTCTGCTATACAGGGAAGGAAATCGGTGCGCTTTGGCGACTTCGCGTTCTGTGAGCAGGCCAAGTCAGTCATTGTGGTGAGTAGCCTGGTCTGGGGAGCTGGATGTATCTACATTGAAATTGTCATGAGATGACAGATGCTCACATCCCACCGCTGCCACCAATTAAACCATGTTAGTTTAGTCATTTTTCATGAGTGTATTACTCTGTGTGTGTGTGTGTGTGCGTGTGTAGAGGAACACGAGTCGTCAGTCTAAGCCCTTGAGGGTCCAGGTAATGCACTCCTCGGTGGTGGCTCACCAGTGCTTTGCTCTCAAAGCCCTCCATTGGCTGGGCCACGTCATAGGATACTCAGGTCAGTCTCCTTCCTCTCTCCAAGCTGCATGTGAAGTAAGTCTAACTGCCGTTGGATTGTACACTCCGTATCCTCTTGAAATATGAAGAACTTAACCCGCAATCTTTAAAAAAAAAAATCGCTTCATAAGTGGTTTATTGGAGGAAAAATACGTTTTGGTCACGTCAGTCTTCACTTTTGCTAAAGACACGCCACACATCCTTGTTTGCTTTGTTTTTGTATTCTTGTGTGGGTCTGCCCAAGGCCCATTGACAGCACTTGTGTATGCTCTGTGTGTGTAGACGCTCTGAGGAGGATCCTGTGTCAGGTGGGCCTGGAGAGAGGGCCAGAGGGAGAGAACTCCTCCCTGGTGGACACACTCATGCTCTGTGACTCCAAGATGTGGAAAGGTGAGGAGGAAATGCGTCCTTTTAGTTCTCCTGCCAGGGTTGGGGACAATTACATTTCAATTCAACTCAGTAATTGAAAAATCCTCATAGAAAATAAATGGAAAATGTCGATTTTACTTTGAGATTTGATTGAATTGGGATGGCATTGACTGCCCCCCCCCCCCATACCCTGTCTCCTGCAATGCACATAAAACATAAACAGCCCTTCCGTGAGTACTGTTGTTCTAAGTAATACCTGTTTTCCACTCCAGGGGCCAGGAATGTCTACCACCAGCTCTTTATGAGCAGCCTTCTCATGGACCTCAAATACAAGAAGTTATTTGCTATCCGGTTTGCAAAAGTAAGCTTCTTCTTTTCACCCTTGATTTGGAGGACCAGTATGGCCACCTACTGTAACACAGCTATGTGGAAAGTCACAGTGCATTCTGTATTAGGAGAAGAGCTGGAGGTGCTATTGTCAACCTGCGTTTCCAGCTGGCCCCCTTTTTAATAAGGAACTAATGTGTCAACGTCACATCAGCAGGGGCGAGGACTTAATCCTGATATACATACATTTGAAGTCGGAAGTTTACATACACCTTAGCCAAATACATTTAAACTCAGTTTTTCACAATTCCTGATATTTAATCCTAGTAAAATTCCCTGTCTTAGGTCAGTTAGGATTACTACTTTATTTTAAGAATGTGAAATGTCAGAATAATAGTAGAGAATGATTTAACCCTAACCCTTTCATCACATTCCCAGTGGGTCAGAAGTTTACATGCAGTCAATTAGTATTTGGTAGCATTGCCTTTAAATTGTTTAACTTGGGTCAAATGTTTCAGGTAGCCTTCCACAAGCTTCCCACAATAAGTTGGGTGAATTTTGGCCCATTCCTCCTGACAGAGCTGGTGTAACTGAGTCAGGTTTGTGGGCCTCCTTGGTCGCACACGCTTTTTCAGTTCTGCCCACAAATTTTCTATAGGATTGAAGTCAGGGCTTTGTGATGGCCACTCCAATACCTTGACTTTGTTGTCCTTAAGCCATTTTGCCACAGCTTTGGAAGTATGCTTGGGGTCATTGTCCATTTGGAAGACCCATTTGCGACCAAGCTTTAACTTCCTGACTGATGTCTTGAGATGTTGCTTCAATATATCCACAATTTCCCCCCCCCCCCCCTCATGATGCCATCTATTTTGTGAGGTGCACCAGTCCCTCCTGCAGCAAAGCACCCCCACAACATGATGCTGCCACCCCCGTGCTTCACGGTTGAGATGGTGTTCTTCGGCTTGCAAGCCTCCCCCTTTTTCCTCCAAACATAACGATGGTCATTATGGCCAAACAGTTCTATTTTTGTTTCATCAGACCAGAGGACATTTCTCCAAAAAGTACAATCTTTGTCCCCATGTGCAGTTGCAAACCGTAGTCTGATTCGCACTTTTCGCACCAAAGTACATTCATCTCTAGGAGACAGAACGCGTCTCCTTCCTGAGCGGTATGACAGCTGCGTGGTCCCATGGTGTTTATACTTGCGTACTATTGTTTGTACAGATGAACGTGGTGCCTTCAGGCGTTTGGAAATTGCTCCCAACCAGACTTGTGGAGGTATACCATTTTTTTTCTGAGGTCTTGGCTGATTTCTTTTGATTTTCCCATGAAGGTAGGCCTTGAAATACATCCACAGGTATACCTCCAATTGACTAAAATTATGTCAATTAGCCTATCAGAAGCTTCTAAAGCCATGACATCATTTTCTAGAATGTTCCAAGCTGTTTAAAGACACAGTCAACTTAGTGTATGTAAACTTCTGACCGACTGGAATTGTGATACAGTGAAATAATCTGTCCTTAAACAATTGTTGGAAAAATTACTTGTCATGCACAAAGTAGATGTCCTAACCGACTTGCCAAAACTATAGTTAGTTAACAATAAATTTGTGGAGTGGTTGAAAAACAAGTTAATGACTCCAACCTAAGTGTATGTAAACTTCCAACTTAAACTGTAAGTGCTTGCTCAATGTCTCAAATGTAAATGTATGGTGTAGCTATTGTAGAGCATTGGACACTGTCTTGAATTTAAATGTATGATATTACGGAAGACTGTATTGTATGAATGTGTTGGCACAAAGCCTGGATGGGGGCACTAACTACATCACATCCATTAACCTGTCCTCCTGGGTGGCTTTCCTCTCAGCCTGCTTGGCGTGCAACTCAGGCCCACACACTCCCGGTCCCTGTCTGACTCCAAAGTCTGCTCTGCTCTCACACACACACACACTCAGAGCCAAGGCTCTACAGGTCTCCTGAGCTGAACCTGAGACCATAGATATATGCGCTCACTAGGTCGCATGAGCTAAGACTCGAAAGCACGGATGTTGGATAAGATGGGCTGCTCAAAATCTTACGTGGAGGAGCATTTTAATCCAAACTTTGATTGGACACAATTGATCTGATGCTCTTCTGGGATTCTATATCTATGCTTTAGGAGACCTGAGTGGTCAAGGGCAGGAGGGCTTCAGAAGCATAACGGGGAGAAGGATGAAGTTGCCCATAGACACTGATCTGAGGTCAGTTTTGCTTTCCTCCTCCCAAATGGTTAAGTTTTCGATTTGGGGAGTATGCTGATCCTAGATCTGTGTCTAGGAGTTACTTCTCCCTGGAGCTTAGAAAGGAATTTTGGGGGGGGGGGGGTGAGGAGAGGAGAGGGAAAGGGGCCCACGCCCTTTGATCAGGAGGTGAATGTCCCCCTTGTCGTTTAGAATTACCGGCGCCTCCAGACAGATTTTATGGAGGATGATCACGAGCGTGTAGTGTCAGTGACCTCTCTGTCAGTTCAGCTCTTCACCGTCCCCACCATGGTGAGTAACCCCAACCCCACGCCTGATCACACACCTCCCAACACACACACCTTCTCTTCTTCTCTTGTCTTCCCCATGCCAACACCATTAGAATTATGAGCGCTTGCAGAGCGACTATGTGAAAGATGACCACGACAGGGAGTTCTCAGTCACTGACCTCTCCGTGCAAATGTTCACAGTGCCCTCCCTGGTGAGTACGGGCCGCAGGGTCGGGGTGAGATAGTACCATCCGAGATGGGAAGCATGCTGAAAACCTCAGGGATCTTAGACTTAGTATGGATGATGTCACATTGTCCATAGAGAGAAAGTATGGCCATCTAAGTCAGGGGTTCCCAAACTTTTTCACTCGGGGGGGGCCCTTCCAGCATTGGGGAACATCCCGCCGCCTCTGCGCACGCGCGCACACATGCCACGTCTATTTCTGTGGGCACAAACTGTTCACACCTCTCTTGTTGGTGGAGAGAATTTTGAAAGTTTAAAAGCTTATTTCCTGCAATTCTACACATTTTGTCATGGGTTGCATAGAAATGTTGCTGTTTTAAAGCAAATTTTCTTGCAATTCTATACATTTTGCAATGTCTAATGTGTATTCATGTGATATTTACAACAAAATCAATTGACTAAAAAAACATTAGCTAACATGAACTTGTTCATCTGGACATTTCTGACAAGTTATAAATAACTCTCTAAGGTATGCAACGACTAACATGACAAGAGGAACTGATGATGCACTACCCAATTTCTACATTGCACCTTGTGCATTCTGCTATTACAACCTTCAAGAGTACGTTTTTAAAGCCAGACTAGGGCTGTGGCAGTCATGACATTTTGTCAGGATATGAAGAAAATGTTCTCTATTTCACAAGAACAGAGTAGTCCTTATGTTAGGCCCTGATCTGGCTATGCCAAATGGCTGTGGGCTACACTAGTTAATTTAGCAGACAAGATTTGCTTGGAATTCTGTGGCATTTATTTTATGGTATGAAGAATACAATTGAACATAGCTGAATAAAATAGAAAGGATGTTTTCTCCAAACAATTTGAGCGAGCGCGCACATGCGGTTATTCTGTGTTGAGCGGTTAACAAAGAAATACCGTAATTTCCGGACTATAAGCCGCTACTTTTTTCCCACGCTTTGAACCTCGCGGCTTAAACAATGACGCGGCTAATATATGGATTTTTCCAGCTTTCAAAAAAAAAATAAACACATTCTGTGACGTGCTCAGTTTTTTTGGTGGCATGAAGCTTTCATTAGACCAATGAAATTGCCGAACGGGTTAAGGTCAAACAACTTTTTTGTTTACTGTTTAGATTAAATCGAGCGCGCTCAAACTTCTCATCATTCTCATTACGGTAGTCATTTTGTCACCCTCATCATGGCAAAGACACGGAGAAATGCATATGATGCAGCTTTCAAGTTGAAGGCGATTGATCTGGCTGTTGGAAAAGGAAATAGAGCTGCTGCACGGGAGCTTGGTCTGGAGCAATGACTTTCTTGGTAGGCTACTGTTTACTGCAAATGTTTTATTACAAGCCGTGTTTCGTTAAAGCCTATTTATTTTTGTTACAAGCCGTGTTTTGTTAAAGCCTATTTTATTTTTGTTACAAGCCGTGTTTTGTTAAAGCCTATTTTATTTTTGTTACAAGCCGTGTTTCGTTAAAGCCTGTGTAAAGTTAATTTGTTTCAATGTACCGGTAGGCACCTGCGGCTTATAGACATGTGCGGCTTATTTATGTTCAAAATAATATATTTTTTTAAATTCAGTGGGTGCAGCTTATATTCAGGTGGGCTTAATAGTCCGGAAATTACGGTAGGTACTCTTATATACTTAATTAAAAATGATTTATGCAACGTTAGTTGTGATACAAACGTTGGGCTATGTTTAGATTTTTTTTTATATACATTCTAAGGCTGCATGATGCAACTCTAAAGATGATTTGGAAAAAAGTGGCATGAAAAGCCGCATGAAACGTATCGAATTCCGAGGCGCATATTGAAGATGTTAGAAGAACTACTTTTCATCAACCAACCAGATGATTAGGCCTAATGAACAGCAAAAGCACTAGCCTATGTCAGTCTACTATCCCCCGTAGTACAAATGTTTACCTATTCTATTGATCAACTTGTCCTTCTGTGCAAGAAATAAATATTCCAAACATACTCTGGGACAGTTGTGGGATGTGATAGATCCCAAATTAATACAACCACGAGCATCAAAAAAATGTTTAAAAGCAAAAAGACTGATGTAACAGATCAGAATGTTTAGCTTGAAATTTTGATAAACTATCAGGCTATTTCTTCACGTTATGAGAGCATCAATGCGCACACGGTAGTAGGTTATAAGCGTGAATGTTCCAAAATACAATCAATTAGTGGGAAACCGCTGTTCTCAAAAGTGACTACAAATGTGATTATGCATGTAATGCTTTATTATAAAGGTGCATTGTTATGGTGAAAATTATCTTCCCCAAACTTGAAACTCACACGCTGCTTATGTATGCCAGTTAAGCTCTACACCGTTTGTAAAGCGGATTAATGTGCTTAATTTTAAGAAGTTATTTGCCCACTTTAGTTGTTACAAAACTTATCAAAACATATAGGCCTATGGTCTAGGCTACATGGGGTGTGGGACTGATTTGAAAAAGTCGACAAAGGCATGCTCTGTTTCTTGCCTTACTGCACACAAGCTGGTCATCATTCACAAGTGTTAATATATCATTCATAAGTGATAGGCTAATATTGTCACCAGTCAAACTATTCCTAATTTAATGTTGTCTTTACATATACTAAATAATATATGTGTGAAATTAGTTTTGATTTTGAACGGACCATGATCATGCACCTGTCTCGGAACAGGGGGCATGGGGAAATAAAAAAAGATGCACTTAAATAGGACTCTTTTCCCATGGTTCATTTTCATGCCAGCCAGGTAGGCGATGCTCCTTTTGTAAACGAAGCAGTGTGCTTAATATTAGGAAAGTTGAGAAATAAATATAGTAGGCCTGGTCTTTAGAAAGCTGATGGAATCCTCCTCTTTTTAAGAGGCCATCAACTGTTTTCTCATGCAATTGCATAGCCTATAGAAATGTGGCGCAACATGAGCAGCATCAGATCTTGGAGTAGCCTATTCTTGACTAAAAGGCCACATGGAATTTGACTGTGGTCATGACTCGTGAACGCCTGTGGTGGTAATACGGTCATCGTAACAGCCCTAAACCGGACTGAGTTCCCCGCCGACCCCACAGTTTGGGAACCACTGATCTAAATCATGAGTGTCATCTTAGTTATGTTCCGAATAGCTCCATTCTCAACATTGATTCCTTAAAGGGTGTGGCATGCTATACTGATGTTAGATATTTTTTTTTTTTTAACGACATTATACAGTCAGCATCCCATTTCATGTCGTAATAACTATACCCATGTGTTATAGAAATGAAAATGTTAAAGAATCGTATGCTATTCCAATTGTATGCTGTAGTTTAAAGTAACTGTCCGGTGTTTCCAGATTTCTCTGACCTTTAATTAATACAAATATGAGTGTACATGGTTTTCCTTCTAGAAAATGGTAATGAAGTATGTTAAAAAGCAGCATTTCTGTGTTGGATTGTTCTGGGCGTATACCGGTCATTCAAAATATTCACCTGAGTAGACTGCTGATTGGCTAGCTCCTCCTCCTCAGGAAGATGGCATCCTCCTCTGAGGAAATGGCAAGCATTTTTTAAAAGGTCTGTTTTGAGATAGAATGTATCCTTTGGCCACATAGGAGTGAGTATAGGATGAGTCAACAACATTATTTGGGTATGAGTTAACAGAATATGAACTTTTTAAAAAGTGCACTTTCCACTGGACAGTTACTTTAAGGCTATAGTATATTGTCAAATTGTTTTACATAGATTTGCTTAGATTTTGTGTAATAAGGATTTGACTCCAGAATGACTCCTGCTACTTGAGGCCCCCTGAACCTCTTCCTTCCCCGGCCCAGGCGCGCATGCTGATAACAGAGGAGAACCTGATGACCACCATCATCAGGACCTTTGTGGACCACCTGCGCCATCGTGACCTGCAGGGCCGCTTCCAGTTTGAGCGCTACACCGCCCAGCAGGCCTTCAAGTTCCGCCGCGTACAGAGCCTCATTGGAGACCTCAAGTAAGATGCATGTGTGCACGCGCGCACACACACACACACACACACCCTGGGCAATATAACAGTGTGTGTAGATTAGTTGTGTGATACAAAGCCAGCATACTGACCACTGTGGAGTGTGTGTTTCTGAATGGGTTGTAAACAATGTTGTTGCTGTGGGTGCGCAGATACGTCCTCATCAGTCGGCCCACGGAGTGGAGTGACCAACTCAGGGAGAAGTTCCTGGAGGGACTCGACACCTTCCTGGAGCTGTTCAAGTGCATGCAGGTAAGGACAGGTCGCCTTATAGTGGTGGTCGGAGACATAGGGAGTTACAACCCTTCTGGGCATGATTGAGACTGCGCAGGTCTATGGAACAGAACAAATAAGATGGTTAGTAGCCTAGCTAGCCTGCAGGAAAACGTACTTTCACCCGCACAGTTCCTTCACACCAGAGCAGATGGAGGAAATTAGAGTAATTAGATCCATCCCACGTCTCTAGTTAATTTGGGGTAGTGTTGAGCAGCATCTGTGCTTTCTGTCTTTCCCACCTCAGGGCATGGACCCTGTGGTGAGGCAGGTGGGCCAGCACATAGAGATGGAGCCTGAGTGGGAGGCAGCCTTCACCTTGCAGATGAAGCTCACACATATCATCTCCATGATGCAGGAGTGGTGCGCTACCGAGGAGTGCTGGACGTCGCACGGTGGGACGCTCATAGCACGGGCACGCCTCGCTTTCTCTCACATTCTCAAACGCTCGCTCACTCACAAGCACGCAGCCGCCTTCTCTCACCTGTGTTCCTATTGTTTCTTCCCCTGTGTGTGTGTGTGTGTGTGTGTGTGTGTGTGTGTGTGTGTGGGGGGGGGGGGGGACAGGAACGTGTGCTGATTGAAGCCTATAAGAAGTGCCTAACAGCCCTTACACACTGCCACAGTGGCTTCACCGATGGAGAGCAGCCAATCACACTGAGCATGTGTGGACATTCTGTGGACACCATCCGTTACTGCGTGTCTCAGGAGAAAGTCAGCATCCACCTGCCTGTTTCCCGCTTACTTGCAGGTAGGACACACACACACACACACACCCCACACACACACACAGCTGAATGACAGACCACTAATGCTTTGATGTTGATGGAGAAGAGTCAGCACATTGTTAACATGGTCACTGCGGGTTTTCTGTTTAGGTCTCCACGTTCTCCTCAGTAAGATGGAGGTGGCCTACAGATTCCCTGAGCAGCTTCCACTGGTAAGCATGCAGGAGTGTCCCTGTGTACGGTTGGAACAGGTTCAGCTTGCCTTTTACTAAATGTGTGTGTGTGTGTCTTCTAATGAGTCTCTCGTATGGTCCACAGAGTGAGCTGAGCCCCCCCATGCTGATAGAACACCCCCTTCGCTGCCTGGTCCTCTGTGCCCAAGTGCACGCTGGGATGTGGAGGAGAAATGGCTTCTCATTGGTGAATCAGGTAAAATCGCCCCGTCCGTCACTGTATTACCTTTCTTCCCCTGCGCTGTGTATCAGAACTCACACGCTGTGTGTGTTGCTGTTCTCGTGGTGTTTATAATGAAGAGAGCTCATAGTGTACTCTGGTTGCAGATCTACTACTACCACAATGTCAAGTGCAGGGTGGAGATGTTTGACAAGGACCTCATCATGCTGCAGGTCGGTTTGTTTCAGCTAACAACCTAATGACGCTTAACGGTCAACAACGTGTTACAGGCTTGAACAAGTGTGTGTGTGTGTGGGGGGGCGTCTATGTTTGTGTTTACTGCAGGCCGGAGCTTCCATGATGGATCCCAACCACTTCCTGATGATAGTCCTGAGCCGCTTCGAGCTCTACCACATCTTCAGCTCCGCCGACTGCAGGAAGAGATACAACAGGGAGAACACCAACAAGGTCTGCTCTCTCAATCACAATGACAACTTCCTTTTGGCTTTTTTTACTCCGTTTGCACTCAGTTTAGGTGTGTGGCGGTGGTGTGTGTCCATCTCTGACTGACCTGACTCCCTGCGTCTCTGTTAGGACGTGGTCCAGCAGAACAACACTCTGATAGAGGAGATGCTGCATCTCATCATGATGGTTGTGGGTGAGTGCCCCACAGTCCTACCGCTCACTAGGACTTGTTGCCTGGGGGGGGTATGTTTCATCATGCGTTGTTTGTGTACTCGGAGCCTCTGTTTGACGCGTTTGTTGTCTCAGGTGAGCGTTTTGAGGCTGGCGTCGGCCAGGTGGAAGGCTGTGACGAGATCAAGAGGGAGATCATTCACCAGCTGTGTATCAGACCCATGGCCCATAGCGAGCTGGTCAAGGCCCTGCCTGAGAACGTAAGGCTTTGCTCCGCTTTCTGCCCCTTTCTCTCTCTTCCGTCTTTACGTCTCCTTCTCTCTTGCTGTCTTTTTCTCTATCTGTTAGCAAGGGTTCACGTTCTCCATCACTGTGACGTATGAGATTTGGGGGGGGGGGGGGGGGGGGGGGTATTATTTTGGGTTAAAAACACTCCAGGCCAGACTTGAATGTCTAAAACTAGGCAAAAACACTGGAATGTCTAAAACTAGGCAAAAACACTGGAATGTCTAAAACAATAGAAAGTATGTAGAAACTGCCCTTTTTCTGGACCGCAAATGATTCTGACAAACCGATCGGTCATAGACAATCTGAGATCGACTTAAGTTTGTCATGGGATTTTTTTTGTTTGTTGCTTTAACCCCTGTGTTATTTTGTCTATCTGTTTCTCTCCTTTCCTTCTTGCTCGCTCTTACTATATTTCTCACTCTCTCTCTCCCCTTCTCTCGCTCTCCCTCACTCCCTTTTTCACCACACATAAGTTCAGGCTGACTGCCCGACTGCAGTTTTCCCTTGGAATATCTCATAACGAGTCATAGCCAACGATATTTAACTAGTGACATAAGCTGTCGTGGCATCTGCTTTGATTGCTCCCATTTCTCATGATCTACACAACAGCTGGAGCTTTGGCTGAGACGTTTTCACTGCAAGTGGAATAATAGTGTATCTCTTTGACTACCCTGACACCTAGTGGTGAACCTATGCAGTGCAGAAGAGGTGCAAATGCTAGTCTAACTAAAATTGTGCGTAATTTGGTCATATGTTTACGTAGTCTGTCCACAAGAGATTAAGTAGCCTTGCACAAACTTTGGCTTGTGTTAGCTGGAACGCAGGTCAGCCTATCCTGTTTCTGTAGCGCGAGTCAGCTTGATGTATAAGTGTAGCCTTTACCGTGAAATGCTTATTTACAAGTCCTTAACCAACAGTGCAGTTCAAGAAGTGTTAAGAAAATATTTACCAAATAAACTAAAGTAAAACAAAATATATGTAATAATTTGTACATGTAGGTAGGGGTGAAGTGACTATGTATAGATAATAAACAGCGAGTAGCAGCAGTGCACAAAACAAATGGAGGGGGGGGGGTCAATGTAATAGTCCGGTGGCCATTTGATTAATTGTTCAGCAGTCTTATGGTTTGGGGTAGAAACTGTTAAGGAGCCTTTTTGGTCCTAGACTTGGCGCGCTGATACCGCTTGCCGTGAGGGCACCCGAGTAGACTGCTGATTGGCTAGCTGCTCCTCCTCCTTTCCTCTGACACCGCCTATTATTATATAGGTCCTGGATGGCAGGAAGCTTGGCCCCAGTGATGCACTGGGCCGTACGCACTACCCTCTGTAGCACCTTACGTTCAGATGCCGAGCGGTTGTCATACCAGGCGGTGATGCAACCAGTCAGGATGCTCTCGATGGTGCAGCTGTAGAACCTTTTGAGGATCTGAGGACCCATGCCAAATCTTTTCAGTCTCCTGAGGGGGAATAGGTTTTGTCGTGCCATTTTAATGACTGTCTTGCTGTGTTTGGAGAGAGGTTGAACTGTTCTCCCTTCCTTAGGAGAACAAGGAGACTGGTATGGAGAGAGTGATCGACTGTGTTGCTTCGTTTAAGTAAGTCGCTTTCTCTAGTTGTTTCTTACACGAAGTTTAAACTGACCACCCAGATTGTTAATGTGAAAGAGTTTGTTCCCGATGACTTGGCTGAATAAAGATCAGACAATTAGATATGTATGATGCGCCCATTGGGTCTAGTTGTGTGAGATGTTGGTCACTCATGTCCTTTTTGCCCACAGGAAGCCTGGCGTGACAGGCAGAGGGCTGTATGAGCTCAGGCCAGAGTGTGCCAAGCAGTTCAACCTCTACTTCCACCACTACTCCCGAGCTGACCAGTCCAAGGCAGAGGAAGCCCAGAGAAAGCTGAAGCGACAGAATGGAGAGGACATGGGTAAAGAGTCTCAAAGAGAAACCCTCGCCTTTTATATACATGAAGCACATCCTTTAAATGGAATTGATTATGTAATTATTGTGGTGATTGGTTGTGGTCTTTCAGCTGTCTATCAAGTAATCCGTTTGTTGTAGCCCTGCCTCCTCCGATGCTGCCCCCGTTCTCCCCGCTGTTTGCCAGCCTGGTGAACATTCTGCAGTGTGATGTGCTGCTGGGGATGCTGGGAGCCGTGCTGCAGTGGGCCGTGGAGCCCAGCGGAGGGCACTGGTCAGAGTCCATGCTGCAGAGGGTGAGTGTCGTACTATACTTATTTGTAGGCACTTTAGAGGCCTTTCTGTCCATAACCGCGTGTGCCTCTCTCTCTCTAGGTGCTCCACCTAATAGGCATGGGTCTGCTGGAGGAACAGCAGCAGTTGGAGAACAGCAGTGAAGACCACGACGTCTCTTTCAACTTCACCCTCAAAATCTCCCGTGAGTCAGTCCCTTTTTAGCCTGGGTACCAGTCTGAGTTATCATTCCTTAGCCTGAAATCCAGGACCTGTTTTGCCAACTCTCTCTCACACTGAAACTGTAAAGCTGAGAGAGGAGAGCTGAAAAATAGTTATCTTAGTAATGTTGCTCAAAATAATCTGGGTCATTCAAACTGTCAAACGTGACACTGTGCAGGCATTCATTTTTTTTGGGGGGGGGGCAACATTAGTTTGATTTCCATCACTTTTTAACTAGTGTATTTAACTGCCGTGTGTGTGTGTGTGTGTGTGTGTGTGTGTGTGTGTGTGTGTGTGTGTGTGTGTGTGTGTGTGTGTGTGTGTGTGTGTGTGTGTGTGTGTGTGTGTGTGTGTGTGTGTGTGTGTGTGTGTGTGTGTGTGTGTGGTGTGTGTGTGTGTCCTAGGTCCAGGGGAAGCCCCCAGTAACACAGCCAGTATCCTGGCCCTCTTGGAGAACCTACAGAACGCCCCTCACCTGGAGGTCCACAAGGACATGATCCGCTGGATCCTCAAGGTGGGTCAACATTATTACAACCTCCCCTACCAATGCAACTCTCATAGAAGACACCTTACCCAAGTGTTTCAGTTGGTACACTGCAATATTGTACATGCCATGGCCACCAGGAGGCAGCATAGGACAGCTTGCAACTAGTGGTCCTCGAGACAAATGCATATCCAAAATGACTTCTGTCAGACAAAATAGGAAGATATATTTTGGTGTTTATATTGATGTCTCACTTTTTGACGAGGTAATGGTATTGTGTCACTGTGCAGACGGTGGCCAGCATTAAGACGATGCGGGAGCTTACTGCCTCCACCTATACAGTGACCGCCAGCGGGAGCCACGGTCAGGAAGAGGTGGGTCGAGCACATCTAAGAGGAGATGCACCTAGGTGGCATTTTTATTTTGTTTCTCGTGAATTTTATAGACAAATGTATGCCGTCTGTGTCTTCCCTTCCTGCAGATGGTGTGTGACAAGGACAAGGCGGAGAGGAAGAGGAAGGCGGAGATGGCTCGCCTGCGCAGGGAGAAGATCATGGCCCAGATGTCAGAGATGCAGAGACACTTTATCAACGAGAACAAGGAGCTGTTCCAGCAAAGTCTAGAGGAGCTGGATGCCTCCACCTCTACCTCACTGGAGCACAGGTACTGACAATGCGTGCACACACACACACACACACACACACACAAACCCACTTGTATTTCACCACCCAATCCCCACCCTAGACTCAATCAAGCTCTATAAGCTGTCTCTCACCTGCCCCCCCCCCCCCCTGCAGCCCCACTTCATCAGACGCAGCCCTGGTGTGTGTGGGTCCCAGGAGGTCTCGTCCCAGGGAGAAGAGGCAGGTGGTGACGTGTATCCTGTGCCAGGAGGAGCAGGAGATCAGGGCTGACAGCAAGGCCATGGTGCTGGCTGCCTTCGTCCAGCGCTCCACCGTCATGTCCAAGAACCGCAAGAGACCGCCGCACGACCCCGGTGAGAGAGAGACTGGCGGGCACAAAGATGGGTAGAATTTGCCCTTAGGTACAGATCTAGGATCAGCTTACCTTCCCTCAAATCCTAATCTATAGTATTGAGGGGATGTTAAATTGACCTTAGATCAGTGTCAAGAGGCAACTTCATCCTACCCCCTAGATCACAGATTGGAGGATGTGTATAGTCTTTGTTTTGTCTGTGAATGATATACTAGCATTGCTTGACTTACCTGCTTGTGTTTTCCAGAGAATTACGACCCTCTCTTCATGCACCCTGACCTGTCGTTTGGCACACACACAGGCAGCTGTGGCCACATCATGCACTCTCACTGTTGGCAGAGGTGAGACAGACTCAGGGTTCTACAACACACTAGGCCTATCTTGAGGATTCAGTGGGCCTGTGGAGTTGACTGTTGGTTGGGTTTAAAACTCAATAGTTGTCTTCTCCTGTGTGTGTGTGTGTGTGTGTGTGGGGGGGCAGGTATTTTGAGGCGGTGCAGGCCAAGGAGCAGCGGCGTCAGCAGCGACTGCGCGTCCACACCAGCTACGATGTGGGGAACGGGGAGTTCCTGTGTCCGCTATGCGAGTGCCTCAGTAACACCGTCATTCCGCTGCTCCCCGGCCCCAAGGGCTCCAACAGGTCCCCAATCACACTATATCATAATAATATATGCCTTTTAACAGTCGCTTTCACCCAAAGCGACTTAGTCATGCTGCATACATTTAACTTCCGGGTGACCCCGGGAATCTAACCCACGATCCTAGCGTTGCAAGCGCCAACTCAGCTACAGAGGACACGCGCGCGTTAATTTGGTGTGCCTCTCTCATAGTCTCATTTGGTTTCCTTTATCTGCGCTCATCTGAAAATGATGGATAAGTGAATGCAGATAGTGAATTCTCAATGGGAATTTGCTTTCACCCGTCCAGTTCCTTCAGATCGGTGCAGATGAAGGGGACGAGAGGAATCCGCTTAACACTACTGGGATGTAGGAAACCACACTTGACTGGCACAGGGTCACAGTGACCACACACTGATTAGTGGTTGTCACGAGATGAAACCCACTCTGGTCCCTCGCCTCTCATTCACCTCTAACCAGTCCACCCCCCCACCCCCCCGTTACACCAGTGTAATTCCCTTCAAGAGTTCTGACGTCAACAGTACCACTCCTCTCACGCGAAGTCAAGGCTCACTCGGCACTAACGCTCAGTCGCCACCTCCACAACTACACAGAGGTCATTCAGACCGTTTACACGTTCACATAGAGAACGCTGAGAAAAGGTTTCAAGAGAAAAGACCATGCTAGCAAATGGATGTGTTTGTTCTTTTTATACAATTCAGGTCATATTTTATTTAACAATGTTCTGAATGACTTACCTGGTTAAATAAATAAATATTCTTCAAAGAATGGTTCTGATGCATGTACAAAACATTAGGAACACCTGCTCTTTCCATGACATAGACTGACCAGGTGAATCCAGGTGAAAGCTATGATACCTTATTGATGTCACTTGTTAAAATCAACTTCAAATCAGTGTAGATGAAGGAGAGGAAACAGGTTAAAGAAGGATTTTTAAGCCTTGAGACAGTTGAGACATGGATTGTGTGTGTGCGAGCTGTTTTTAGAGGGTGAATGGGCAAGACAAAAGATTGAAGTGCCTTTGAACGGGGTATGGTAGTAGGTGCCAGGCGCTCTAGTTTGTGTCAAGAACTGCAACACTGCTGGGTTTTTCACGCTCAACAGTTTCCTGTGTGTTTGAATGGTCCACCACCCAAAGGACATCCAGCCAACTTGACACGACTGTTGGAAGCATTGGAGTCAACATGGGCCAGCATCCCTGTGGAACGCTTTTGACACATTGTAGAGTCCATGCCCCCGACGAATTGAGGCTGTTCTGAGGGCAAAGGGGGGTGCAATGCAATATTAAGGTGTTCCTAGTGTTTAGTAAACTCGGTGTATACCAACAGCCTTGTTATTAGCATGTCAAATGAAAAAGCAATGGCCAGCCCATATTTGTATGCTTCTCCAGAAGTGTGACAATGAGTAGGTCAGTCCACTGACCAGTCGCCTTCTCTTTCCTCTCTCCAGTTGTGAGCAGCCTGGTCTGGGTCAGTGGCTAAAGATCAGTGGTCAGCAGATCCAGGCTATGCACTCTGCCCACAGGAAACTCCAGCCCGTCAGTGAGTTCCTTCCCGCGTAGATCATTCTCATCATAGCACAACACATTCACATGTTCAACATAACACATTAGAGGTCACTGTATATCAGCATTGAGATGAAAGTGTTTCTGAAGTGACATACGACAATGTGTCTATGCGTTCACGCTATGTCACTAACCTGTGTGTGTGTGTGTGTGTGTGTGTGTGTGTGTGTAGGTGTAGGTGTTGACGCTGTTGACGAGACGGTAGAAGAGGGGTGCCCTGCCCCTGAGAGTTTTAGAATAGACTACACGCCCATGTAAGTGACTGCTCATGACTGACACTGTAACCCATTTTATGAGGGAGAGATACTTTTGTGCGCCGGGCAGTTGACAATGTCTCAAAGAGTAAACCAAGACATCTTTGGGTTAGTTCGATTGGCTTCCTCTGATTTGGATGTTGTTCACTTACCCGTCTCTTCAGGAGTCCTTACTCCAGCACCATAAAGGAGATGCTGACAACGTTTGGGACGGCGACCTACAAAGCTGGGCTTAAGGTGCACCCCAACGAGCAGGACCCCCGCGTGCCCATCATGTGCTGGGGCAGCTGTGCCTACACCATCCAGTCTATCGGTAATACAGACACACACAGACAGGAAGAAAAAAAAGATGATTGACAAGAATTAGAGAACCAACATAGTTTAAAGTGATATGAAACCCATATCAAAGGTGCACATGTGGGATTGAGTCTAGGGCTGTTGCGGTGACTGTATGACCGGCAGTCATGAGTAAAATTCCACATGACTGTTGAGTCACGGTCATCTTCTTTAATGCACTCTGGACATGTTTTGGTAGTACCCAACTTGCTAACTACCATCAGGTCCTAATGGCCTGGTACTCAGGGCTCTATTGTTACCATCAGGTCCTAATGGCCTGGTACTCAGGGCTCTATTGTTACCATCAGGTTCTAATGGCCTGGTACTCAGGGCTCTATTGTTACCATCAGGTTCTAATGGCCTGGTACTCAGGGCTCTATTGTTACCATCAGGTTCTAATGGCCTGGTACTCAGGGCTCTATTGTTACCATCAGGTTCTAATGGCCTGGTACTCAGGGCTCTATTGTTACCATCAAGTCCTACTGGCCTGGTACTCAGGGCTCTATTGTTACCATCAGGTTCTAATGGCCTGGTACTCAGGGCTCTATTGTTACCATCAGGTCCTAATGGCCTGGTACTCAGGGCTCTATTGTTACCATCAGGTCCTAATGGCCTGGTACTCAGGGCTCTATTGTTACCATCAGGTCCTAATGGCCTGGTACTCAGGGCTCTATTGTTACCATCAGGTCCTAATGGCCTGGTACTCAGGGCTCTATTGTTACCATCAGGTCCTACTGGCCTGGTACTCAGGGCTCTATTGTTACTATCAGGTTCTAATGGCCTGGTACTCAGGGCTCTATTGTTACCATCAGGTCCTAATGGCCTGGTACTCAGGGCTCTATTGTTACCATCAGGTCCTAATGGCCTGGTACTCAGGGCTCTATTGTTACCATCAGGTCCTAATGGCCTGGTACTCAGGGCTCTATTGTTACCATCAGGTCCTAATGGCCTGGTACTCAGGGCTCTATTGTTACCATCAGGTCCTACTGGCCTGGTACTCAGGGCTCTATTGTTACCATCAGGTTCTAATGGCCTGGTACTCAGGGCTCTATTGTTACCATCAGGTTCTAATGGCCTGGTACTCAGGGCTCTAAAAAAAACTGAATTAAAATGAGGATTGTGCCGTTATACAATACATTGCCTACCGCAAATTATGCATTGGAGAAAAACATAAAACAAAACTGATTTAAGATGTCTTGGTACATAATTGGTCTAGCCTATACTCCAAAAGTAAAGACATTTGAGGAAGGACAGGTGCGTGTGGACTGTGTTATGCATACTGGATGGACTGGTTACCTTATGCTACACTCCAACATGTATATCCATGAGTCTGGGAGAGAACCTACAGCCCTTGGCCATGCTATTGCTTCATTGATTGATTGTGCAGGGTTGCCTACAATTAGTGAATTTGTATCTTATTTTGAATAGCCTAATAATAGGGATATCTCACCACCGTGCGTTTCCATCTCCTCTTTCCTATATTCCTTTATTGAGCACGCAGACGGGCTGTCAACAGTTTAGTGATAATATGTTTAGTTGCGAAAACATGTTGATGTTCATGAACAGATTTCCATAATCAAGCACTGTGTTTGCTGCAGGAACAAGATTGGAGAGCCCATGGCGTACAGGGTTTTGGCGGAATATCACCTGTCGGGCAGCGAGAGCATGCTCCTCAAACAGTGGTTGATGCATGGACTGAATTAAGTGTTTATTTATTTCTCAGCTGCTCATATTAAGCACATGATCCGCTCTAAAAACCAAAGTAGCCTACAAAACAGACCGGCGGGAAAGGGCACAGCCTCCGTTCACTGACTAGGCTGTTTGAGTGCATACCGATGCCATCTTTTTCCCCTTGTCTCTGTTCCTGCCCATTTTAAAATTGTTATTTTACTAATAAACTAATGTTACATATTAGTAAAGACCAGATAAATAGAGAATAGTCTGATGGGTGAAAATATGATCACTTGATGAGAGAGCAGCTGTGCAGCCTGAGGCAAGGAACGGAGCGCAGGGTTTTTTAGTTTTTGCTGCTTGTTCAAATCCTCAATAGACTGTAGTCGCACCATGCAGCCCATATATCTTTTGATTTCTAAGACATTCTGAGGTTTGTATCATTCACCACTAAAACATTATAGGACCTGTTTCAAATGATCACTTTTACACTCAACATAGCCACTTCATATGCGCACTCGCTCTGTAATGGGGGAAAAATATCCTTTCTATTTTATTCAGCTAAGTTCAATTATATTCTTCTTACTGTAAAACCCGATTAAAATTGAATAATGGCATGCTCATAAGTCTCTCATATCTTGTCAGCTAAATGAACAAGCCTACAGCATGGAGCATAGCCAGATAACATAAACCTACAGTCGGCCAACTCAATACATTCTCTTCATATCGTAATGTATCTTTAGACCTGACTAAAATAAATAATGGAATTATTGTGGTGGTGTAAATTTAAATGGATTTATTAGACTTTAAAAAAAAAATGTAGATGTTTCAAAGGTGCGCATAAGCGGCTTGCATGCATGCATGGAGGCCTGGAGATGCTAGACCTTTTTATGTTAATTAACGGTAAATTACCGCGGGACCAGCAGTCTTTTGCATGACAGTAACCGACTGACAAAATGTCGGCCCTAGTTAAGTCTTCATTATTTAATGGGTCAATTAATATGTTGCTGAGAATGGTCCACAGATGTCCAATCACAACAATCGTTTCTCTCATTGTGATGTTCAACTGACTTTTTTTTCTTCCATTTTCTAGAGCGACTGTTGGTGGATGAGGAGAAGCCTTTATTTGGAAGTTTACCTTGCAGACAGGTAAACGACAGCAACCTCTCCTTCTAACCTATGAGTCACTGGACTTCTAGGAAGTAGTGTTATGTGGAGAGGTGAGACATATTTGACACCGGTGTTTGTGTGTGTGCAGGATGACTGCCTGAGCTCCCTGGCCAGGTTTGGCTCAGCGTGTTGGACTGCAGCCTCTCAGCCCTCTGTGCAGGGCCACTACATCAGACTGGTAGCAGGTAGGACAGACACTGTCAACGGGCACCTGCAGGACCAGTAGGCTGGTCCTTTCAGTGCCTGAATTCAAATTCACATGTTGTGTTAATGTTGCATATGTTGAGGCTTTTTTTGGTCTAGGCATTTGAGTTGTATAGTTTTATTGATGGAGGGTGTGTGTGTGTGGTGTGTTTTGTGTAGCATTAATTCCAGACCCCCAGGTGGAGACCTCTCCCTGTATCCTGGACATAGACATGTTGCACCTTTTGGTGAGTCCCTGTCCATCAGACATACAGAACCAGCCAAAAGTTTGGACACACCTACTCATTCAAGGGTTTTTCTTTATTTTTACTATTTTCTACATTGTAGAATAATAGTGAAGACATATATGGAATTATGTAGTAACCAAAAAAGTGTTAAACATATCAAAATATATTTTAGATTCTTCGAAGTAGCCACCCTTTGCCTTGATGACAGCTTTGCACACTCATGGCATTCTCTCAACCAGCTTCATGGGGTAGTTACCTGGAATGCATTTCAATTAACAGGTGTGCCTTGTTAATTTGCGGAATTTATTTCCTTAATGCGTTTGAGCCAAGCAGTTGTGTTGTGACAAGGTATGCGTGGTATACCGAAGATGGCCGTATTTGGTAAAAGACCAAGTCCATAATATGGCGTGTCCTAACTTTTGACTGGTACTGTACATGCCAAGTGGTATATCATATCTCTGAGCTCCCAGATCATACGCGAACCAATTGTTGACTCTGACCATAAAACATTAATTATGTTTACATACTGCTATACTCATTTCATATGTATATACTGTATTATATTCTACTGTATTTTAGTCAATGCCACTCTGACATTGCTCGTTCTGATATTTATATATTAATTCCATTATTTAATTTTTAGATTTGTGTGTGTCGTTGTAAATTGTTACATATTACTGCACTGTTGGAGCTTGGAACACAAGCATTTTGCTACACCCGCAATAAGATCTGCTAAATATGTGAGAGATGTGAGCAATAAAATATGATTTTTGTGCATAAGTATTAAGTCAACACCGATCCCTCTCTCAGGTGAGTGTGGTGCTGTCCTACGGGTCGGTCCATTCCCAGGACTCTTCAGGGCTGAGCGTAGACGCTGTCCAGCTGCACTTCTTCCACCTCATCACTGTGGCTCACATGGTCCAGATGCTGCTCACGTCAGGCCCAGGTAAGGAGAGAGAGCACCCTACACCTGGACAGGGTGTGTGTGTCTGCATGCATATTAAAGTTCTCTCAACCTCAGCTAAAATCTTACCTTTTGGATAGTTGAAGAGAGGGTACTTACGAGTCGTGGAAGTTAACCACTGTCAAATGTGAAGCGTGTTTGTACGGCGTAGAGAAAGGACCAAACATGTACATTGTGTGTGTGTCAACAGAGGAGGTGACCATGGAGCAGGAGAGTGGGGGAGCAGAGAGGGAGGAGGAGGAGGACATCTGCGCTCTCTACAACACCCTCAGAACACACCTGGGCAGGTGAGGCGACACTGACTCTAGCTATGACACGTTCCAGACTACACCCTCGTCTTCCCTATCCACCAAGCAGCCGGCTTTTCCCCCAGTATTGTCGCGGTAATGCGCGCGTTGTGCTTGAACCATGCTGTGAGTGTGATTTTTCTAATGTGTGTGTGTGTGTGTGTGTGTGTGTGTGTGTGTGTGGTGACAGTTCCCTGCCTGAGGTGTGCTCTGGTTGGCACCTGTGGCGTTGCGTGAAGACTGGCATCCTGCCCTACCTGAGAGGAGCTGCACTCTTCTTCCACCACCTTAACGGGGTTCCTACGCCCCCAGAGCTGCATGGTAACTACAACATGGATACACACACACACACAGGGCTGGCACGGTAATTGTATAATCGTGGAACCAATGATTATGGGTGAAGGCCGTGAATAAAAGAGCCGCCATAACCCTTCGATCCATTCATTTGAAATAATATTTGACGCAATAGCGGTAGTGTGAAAGAATGATCATCTGTCTAGATAGCCAACTGTCTCCATCTCCTCCCAACGTACACTCTCTCTCCTTCAAAAATGCACTCCCTTAGATGCTGTAGCCGGTATTATCTGTACCAGCTACAGTAGGAATAATTCTCTGGTTTGTAAAGGTGTAAAAAAAGATGCTGAAATCTGACCTGAATCACCTCTCTGTCTGCTTGGTGAGTGTGGGACATTTTATAAGCAAAAGTTAATCGTCAATGTTCTAAAAACCAAAGTTCGCGAACGTAGAGGGCTTGATTCAATCCATAACGCCAAAGTTCAGCACTATAGCGCGCTTGGAATTTTAAATGTCATTTCCGATTGAGCCGACATGCAGCATTTACCGTGAATCCAGTCTCCCTGTGAATGCGGGAACGTTGCCTTTTAAATTTCAATCGCGCTATAGCACTGAACTTCGGCTGTATGGATTGAATCGAGAGCCAAGTCTGTATGCATGACCCAAAGGCATGACCACTGTGTGATAGATTGTTTACTCCGGTTGCTAGGCAACACAACACAAGTGGGCTACAGCAGCAGAGAGGAGGGGAGAGAGGAGAGACGATTAGCGCGTGCCTTTAATTTTGCAGTTTGAACCGTTATAACGGTGATTGTGGTTATTCCATGATAGACACAGCCTTACACTTATATTCAAGTGTGCGTATCTCACACACTTTTACACTCTTACTGATCTTTGAACACGTACACTGTACCAAACAGAGCCATGCTGTTGGTGTTCACTCTCTGTGTCTCTTCTAGCTCTGTGTCCTGGTCAGTGGGAGGTGCTGTGTGGATACCTCAGTCTGCCCTCCAACCTGCTTCAGCTTTACCACAGTCAAAAGGTGCTACTGGAGCCCTTACTGCACGGGTAAGAGTCTCTTTCGCTCTCTCTTGCGCACGCCAGTAACCTGTCTTTTCTCCTCGTGTATCCTCTGAATGGTTCAGAAGTGCCAGCTGCATGACTGATTGATGTACTGTATGTCATAGCCACACTCTGATGGGGGAAAGTTTATTTCATTTAGCATTTTGTCCTCCTGTCCTGTAGGTGGTGCTCTCACCCAGGTGTACGACAGACGCTCCAGGGAGGTGGCGTTCTCGTGAGGTCAGTGCTGCTATTTTACTGTGATATGATGGGTTGAAGACTCTGATTACTTAGGTCGGATATTGGTATAAATTATTTTGTGTGGTACAGTGTTAATTTTGGCAGCTATTTTCGTTTGAGTCTTTATGACTAAAATACATTTTAGTCATTTCAGACTTATTAGTTTATCAGTCGACTAAAACTCTAGACAATTTTAGTGTAGTTCTAGCCAGTCACGTTAGTTGCATATTAGTCAATGCATTTTATTTCATGAAAATAAATAAGATTTACCTTTTTTAACTTCCATCATATTAAAGGTGTTATGTCTAACTTTGTTTCCCCTTGAGGAAGCTAGGCAAATAACAACTCACCCCCCTCCCCCGCATCCCATTTCCCGGCAACATGGTGGAGATTCGCCCTGGAGTCTTTACTTTTAGTTTTATCCACCAGCTTCAAACAGCTGAAAATATTATATTTTTATTTATTGAATACATTTTACTGCGATTTTAGATTGTGTAGTGATTCTCTACACTCAAGTGCTTGTTTTCTCACAAAAACTGAAATTGAGTGAACAGTGTAGAATTTAAGTAACCGGGAAATGGCAGAGTGATTTCTACATGTTGGACACCTGCCATTTTCAGTTTATGCTCAAGGAGAAGGTCAAATCAAAATAAAATGATTCTTTACATGCTTTGTAAAAAACAGTGCCGAGAAAGAAAATGGAGAAATAATAGAAAAGTTAAACACGTAATAATACATACACAATGAGTAACGATAACTTGGCTATATACAAGGAGTACCGGCACCGAATTGATGTGCAGGGGTACAAGGCAGATATGTTCAAATACTGTAGCCAGGAATAAAGTGGCGGATAGTAAACAGTAGCAGCAGTGTATGTGATGAGTAAAAAAAAGTTAGTCTGAGTAGCTATTTGGTTAACTATTTAGGAGGCTTATGGCTTGGGTGTAGAAGCTGTTCAGGGTCCTGTTGGTTCCAGACTTGGTACATCGGTACCACTTGTCGTGTGGTAGCAGAGAGAACCGTATATGACCTGGGTGGCTGGAGTCTTTGAAAATGTTTAGGGCCTTCCTCTGACACCGCCTGGTATAGAGGTCCTGTGACGTACTGGGACATCCGCACTACCCAAGCAGTTGCCATACCAAGCGATGATGCAGCCAGTCAAGATACTCTGTGGTGCAGCTGTATAACTTTTTGAAGATCTGAGGTCTATGACAAATCTTTTCAGCCTCCTGAGGGGAAAGAGGCGTTGTCGTGCCCTCTTCACGACTGTCTTGGTATGTTTGGACCATGATAGCTCCATAGTAATGTGGACACCGAGGAACTTGAAGCTCTCGACCCGCTCCACTACAGCCCCGTCGATGTTAATGGGGGCCTGTTCGGCCCACCTTTTCCTCTAGTCCACGATCCGCTCATGGACTCTCCCTCAATGTCTTTCTGATAGTAGTGTTGGAGTTGTGCACGGCCACGCAGTCGTGGTTGAACAGGGAGTACAGGATGGGGCTATATGCACGCACTCCTGAGGGGCCCCAGTGTTGAGGGTCAGCGTGGCAGATGTGTTGTTTTCTACCCTCACCACCTGGGGGCGTTCCATCAGGAAGTCCAGGATCCAGTTGCAGAGGATTGACCGCGCCTCTGATTTCCTTAAAAAAGGGAAAATCTGAGTATTCCAACATTGCCAGAAATTTTACTTTACTCCTAATGTTCAGCGAATACTGTAGCTTTCATAGGTTCAATCGGGGAAAAACTGCACGCGTATTTGCGGAACGCGACAAGACAGATGAGTAAAAGAGCACGTAGGAAAATAGAGCTGACATGATCAAAGCAAAAATAGCCTACATGAAAGTAAGACAGAGTTAACATTGTTCTGCGTATCATATCAAAAGATTGACGAGTGACTGAAGTGACTGCCCGGGAGCTGTGTGGGAGAGCAGATCAGCTCAATCAGACCGCGCAACTGAAAGACGTTACTTATGCCAATGAGAGGATTACATTAAACATTCTGCAAAGGCATGCATGCTTATGATTGGACAAAAACGGATGAATAGGAGCTTCATGTCGAATTGAATGTCCTTAAGTCTCGCAAGGAATTCTCGTAACACATTCATGGCCTCTCGTTATCGGCATTAGTTTTCGTCAGGAAAAATATGTTGACCAATGTTTTTGGTCATAGTTATTGTTGACGAAATTAACACTGGTGTGGTTGTTTTTTAAATTTTTTAGAACTGTACAGAATTTGTTGTTGATAGTGTTAAGAGCTCTAGGGCTGACCAATTCTTCCTCTGTTCAGTTTCCCTCGGGAGTCCAACAGCCTGATTGACCTCCCAGATGACTACAGTGCCCTCATAAACCAAGCATCCAGCTTCACGTGAGTGCCCAGCGAACAACTGTCATTGGTTTATCAGAGATGTCGTAGCATAGCCTTACAAAATTACAATCGGGAGCAATTGGATGTCATTGCTCTCCTTACTGTCCTATGGCAGACCTTTTAGATTGAATGTCTATTAATTACAGTTGCGGTCAAATATATTGGACCTATTGCACTTTTCTTAAATAATTCTCTATTCTCAAATAAGTTGAAATTGAAAACTGTTGATCTCCACACCTTATTGGATTTTTAACATTGCAGAACCAGTTTTATTTTTATAAACTTAAGTTTACAATTAATCATTTAGAAAATAAAGACAAATGGCAGGGACAAAATGATTGGCACCCTGGTGCTAGTATTTGGTTGCACAGCCTTTGGCCAAGATAACTTCCGACAAATGCTTCTTGTAGCCATCATTGAGCTTGCTGTACCTTTTCTACTGGTAATTTGGCCCACTCTTCAGCAGCAAACTGCTCTAAATCATCAGTGTTTGAGGGGTGAAATACAGGTGGGAAATACCCGTTTTAAATAATTGTTCTTTTGACTAATCTATTTAAAACGTGTATTTTTCCCTATATAGACACACCCTATGCGTCAAAATCTGAATCACTTCCATAACCTATGATGAGAGCTGAGAACAGCAGTTGGTGGAAGGCACCCCTCAAACACTGATGATTTGTTTTAGTTTGGGACATCCCTAGTAATGTTTAAATACATTGCTGTAATAATTTCATTAAACAGTGTTAGTTTCATCAGCTGTTTTACAACATGATATTAAACACAGCAAAAACTGAATTTTGACTGCATTGGGCCTTTAAGAAATGCGCAAGGGTGCCAATATACACTACGTGGGCAAAATGATGTGGACATCTGCTCATTGAACATCCACATTCCAATATCATGGGCATAATATGGAGTTGGTCCCCCCTTTGCTGCGATAACAGCCTCCACTTTTATGGGAAGGCTTTCCACTAAATGTTGGAACATTGCTGCGGGGATTTGCTACCATTTAGCCATGAGTATTAGTGAGGTCAGGCACTGACATTGGGTGATTAGGTCTGGCTCACTGTTCGGCGTTCCAATTCATACCAAAGGTGTTCGATGGGGTTGAGGTCAGGGCTCTGTGCAGGCCAGTCAAGTTCTTCCACCCCGATCTCGACAAACCGTTTCTGTATGGACCTTGCTTTGTGCATGGGGGCAGCTCCAGACCATTTTTCCTCCTCCACCAAACTTTACAGTCGGCAGGTAGCGTTCTCCTGGCATCCGCCAAACCCAGATTTGTCTGTCGGACTGCCAGATGGTGAATCTGGTCCTCCGGTGGGGCTCAGTTGGCAGAGCATGGCGCTTGTAACACCATGGTTGTGGGTTTGATTCCCATGGGAGACCAGTTTGAAAAAGTCCCCCAAAAAATGTCACATGCACCAAATACAACAGCTGTGAAATATTTACTAAATAAACTAAAGTAAACAAAAAAATAAAAAGTGTAACAATAAAATTATATCAAGGCTATATACAGAGGGGGTACTGCTACTGAGTCAATGTACGGGGTTACAGATTAGTCAAATGTGTGCAGTTTTGGGTACAGTGACTGGATAAGAGTGTCAGCTAAATGACTAAAATGTAAATGAATCGTGATTCATCACTCCAGAGAATGCGTTTCCAGTAGAGGTCGACCGATTATGATTTTTCAACGCCAATACCGATTATTGGCGGACCGAAAAAGCCGATACCGATTAATCGGTCAATTTTTTTTTAGATTTTTTTTATTTGTAATAATGACAATTACAACAATACTGAATGAACACTTATTTTAACTTAATATAATACATCAATAAAATCAATTTAGCCTCAAATAAATAATGAAACATGTTCAATTTGGTTTAAATAATGCAATAACAAAGTGTTGGAGAAGAAAGTAAAAGTGCAATATGTGCCATGTAAAAAAGCTAACGTTTAAGTTCCTTGCTCAGAACATGAGAACATATGAAAGCTGGTGTTTTTTTTTAAAATGAGTCTTCAATATTCCCAGGTAAGAAGTTTTAGGTTGTAGTTCTTATAGGAATTATAGGACTATTTCTCTCTCTACCATTTGTATTTCATATACCTTTGACTATTGGATGTTCTTATAGGCACTTTAGTATTGCCAGTGTAACAGTATAGCTTCCGTCCCTCTCCTCGCCCCTACCTGGGCTCGAACCAGGAACACATCGACAACAGCCACCCTCGAAGCATCGTTACCCAAAGCTCCACAAAAGCCGCGGCCCTTGCAGAGAAAGGGGAACAACTACTCATGGCGAGTGACGTCACCGATTGAAACGCTATTAGCGCACACCCCGCTAACTAGCTAGCCATTTCACATCGGTTACACCAGCCTAATCTCGGGAGTTGATAGGCTTGAAGTCATAAACAGCTCAATGCTTGAAGCACAGCGAAAGTGCTGTTTGAATGAATGCTTACGAGCCTGCTGCTGCCTACCATCGCTCAGTCAGACTGCTCTATCAAATATCAAATCATAGACTTAATTATAACATAATAACACACAGAAATATGAGCCTTTGGTCATTAATATGGAAGAATCCGGAAACTATCATTTCGAAAACAAAACGTTTATTCTTTCAGTGAAATACGGAACCGTTCCGTATTTTAACTAACGGGTGGCATCCCTAAGTCTAAATATTGCTGTTACATTGTACAACCTTCAATGTTAATACATAATTATGTACAATTCTGGCAAATTAATTACGGTCTTTGTTAGGACTTCACACAGTTCGCAACGAGCCAGGCGACCCAAACTGCTGCATATACCCTGACTGCTTGCACGGAACGCAAGAGAAGTGACACAATTTCCCTAATTATAAGAAATTCATGTTAGCAGGCAATATTAACTAAATATGCAGGTTTAAAAATATATACTTGTGTATTGATTTTAAAGAAAGGCATTGATATTTATGGTTAGGTACACATTGGTGCAACGACAGTGCTAAATCATCACCCGTTTGGCAAAGTAGGCTGTGATTCGATCAGAAATTAACAGGCACCGCATCGATTATATGCAACGCAGGACACGTTAGATAAACTAGTAATATCATCAACCATGTGTAGTTAACTAGCGATTGTTAAGATAGTTTTTTATAAGATAAGTTTAATGCTAGCTAGCAACTTACCTTGGCTTCTTGCTGCCCTCGCGTAACAGGTAGTCAGCCTGCCACGCAGGCTCCTCGTGGAGTGCAATGTAAGGCAGGTGGTTAGAGCGTTGGACTAGTAACCGGAAGGTTGCAAAAACGAATCCCCGAGCTGACAAGGTAAAAATCTGTCGTTCTGCCCCTGAACAAGGCACTTAACCCACCATTCCTAGGCCGTCATTGAAAATAAGAATGTGTTCTTAACTGACTTGCCTAGTTAAATAAAGGTGTAAAAAATTGGTCGACCTCTAGTTTCCACCGCTCCAGAGTCCAATGGCGGGGAGCTTTACACCACTCCAGCCAACACCATGTGCAATGCCAAGCGATCTTCGGCTTGTGTGCGGCTGCTCGGCCATGGAAACCCATTTCATGAAGCTTCCGACAAACAGTTCTCCCGTGCGCTTCAGCCCACGGCGGTCCCATTCTGTGACCTTGTGTGGCCTACCACTTTGCGGCTGAGCCATTGTTGCTCCTATACATTTCCACTTCACATTAACAGCACTTACAGTTAACGGGGGCAGCTCTAGCAGGGCAGACATTTGATGAACTGACTTGTTGGAAAGGTGGCATCCTATGACGGTGCCACGTTGAAAGTCACTGAGCTCTTCAGTATAGGCCATTCTATTGCCAATCTTTGTCTATGGAGATTGAATGGCTGTGTGCTCGATTTTATACACCTGTGTGGCTGAAATAGCCGAATCCACTCATTTTGAAGGGGAATCTACATACTTTTGGCCATGTAGTGTATTTGGCCCCAACTGTGTGTTTATGCTCTCCTCGCTCTCCCCCCAGGTGCCCTAAGTCAGGTGGCGATAAGTCCCGTGCGCCCACCCTGTGCCTGGTGTGTGGCTCCATGCTGTGTTCTCAGAGCTACTGCTGCCAGACAGAGCTAGATGGAGAGGACGTGGGAGCTTGCACCGCGCACACCTTCGCCTGTGGAGCCGGAGTAGGCATCTTCCTCAGGTACAGACCCGGTGTGTGTGTGTGTGTGTGTGTGTGTGTGTGTGTGTGTGTGTGTGTGTGTGTGTGTGTGTGTGTGTGTGTGTGTGTGTGTGTGTGTGTTTAAATGTGCGCCTGTATACAGTGGGGTCTGGAATTATTGGATGCCTTGATAAAGATGAGCAGAAAAGGGCTGTATAAAGTAAATAATACTTGTATGCCATAAAAATATATACACGTTATTGTATACTTATACATTTGCTCGGAGAATGAATTTGTCTAACAAGTAATACAAAAAAATTCATCTGAAAGATGATTGGATCCCCTGTTTTCAGTACGCTAGCACCCTCCCCCTGCGAGCCTTTTTCTCAAATGCTTTATGAGTTGGAGAACACATTGGAAGGGATCTTAGACCATTCCTCCATACAGAATCTTTCCAGATCCTTGATATCATTGTCTGCTCTAATGGACTGCCCTCTTCAATTCAAACCACAGGTTTTCAATGGGGTTCAAGTCCGGAGACTGATGGCCATTGCAAAATGTTGATTATGTGGTCAATTAACCATTTCTTTGTGGATTTTGATGTGTGCTTGGGGTTATTGTCTTGCTGGAAGATCCACTTGCGGCCAAGTTTCAGCCTCCTGGCAGAGGCAACCAGGTTTTTGGCTAAAATATCCTGGTACTGGGTAAAGTTCATGATGCCGTTGACCTTAACAAGGTTCCCAGGACCAGTGGAAGCCAAATAGCCCAGTCACATCAAAGATCCACCACCATATTTTACAGTAGGGTTGAGTGTTTTTCTGCATGTTGTTCTTTCGATGGTCAGAGACCTCTATTTTCATTTCACCCCAAGCACAAAGAAATGGTTACTTGACAAAAGAAACTACAGATTTGCCGACGTTCATGAGTGTGCAAGTATAATGCTATCCCTTCTGTTCCAGAGTGCGAGAGAGCCAGGTTCTGTTCCTGGCCGGTAAAACTAAGGGCTGTTTCTACGCTCCTCCTTACCTGGACGACTATGGAGAGACGGACCAGGGCCTAAGGTGAACAACACTGCACATTCACTCATAACATTACAGCAGTGGTTCTCAAAATGGCTTCTCAAACGTTTGGATCAGACACCAGCGCTCATCAGAATCCCCCAGAAGCAACTTTGAGACCCACTGCTGTAAATGTTATTGGTCTGTGCTGAAAGATGTCCAGTAGTGTGTATTGCTGTCCTCCGCTGTTTGAAAGCCTTGCATCTCTGTGTTTTATCCAGGCGGGGGAACCCATTGCACCTGTGCCGCCAGCGCTACCGCAAGATCCAGAAGCTGTGGCGCCAGCACAGCGTCACAGAGGAAATAGGGCACGCCCAGGAGGCCAACCAGACCCTGGTGGGTATCGACTGGCAGCACCTGTGATGTCATAGGTTACTATAGGTCCCACCCACCAGAGTCAGATACACCCCTTCTCCAAACATGGGGGACTCTGCACATGAGAGAGCAGCAGTATGGTGGACATGGCAACAGAGCCCCACCCCTCTCGCTCCTCCCTCTCTCTCCCCCTCTGTCTGGGAGTGGATGAATGGATGTAGGTTTTTCTCTTCTTTTTGCTGTTTCTCCCTGGAAAGAATGTGTTTCTCTATTTTCTTTCTGATTTAATATAAAAAATATATATATTATAAAGCATATAGCTGACACATCGGGCCCCCGGGGTCGGGTGCAACATGAATACTCCAGAGTATAACTTCTTTATAGGAATGTTATTTAATTTCTGCCTATTCAAATACGATTTAAATTATTTCTAAGGTAGATAGATGGCTGCCGTGTTGGATTGCTTTGATACCTAACATTTTGAGTAAGCACAAGGTTTTCATCCT